>NC_057919.1:57747942-58435662 GCF_018873765.1 Telopea speciosissima | reverse complement strand
AGAGGGAAAGAGAGACAGGAAGAAGAAATCAAAGAGGGTTGCCATGGCGTAGGTCGCCATGCAACCCTCTCCAGCGCCAGGACGCCATGGCGTCGCCATGGTGACGCCATGACAACTATGGTCGGGCCTACCCCCAGCCCGATCCATGACTGGTTCGCCTCGATCCCTCACCCACTGGTATAGGGGATCATCCTCCTCATTTGAGTCGATTTGGAAAACATTGGGATGCTCGATTGTTACGTCATCACCATTCATGGCTTGGTGTATGTGTTGCATCTTCAATCTCATGTTGTAATGCAAAAACACCAACTGCTCCTATCGTTTGTTACCCAGTCGGTTCTACCTCTTACTGTGGATGAGTGAGAATATACTCCCGTTGCGCTCGTATTTGGAGGCAGAACAAGTTTGAGATAGTACCTTGAATGCTACCGTTCTTAAGTGAGGTGTATCTTTCCCATAAAGGAACCACCATTCGCCTGCATTATAAGTTTAGAGTTTAGAATATTAGGATTAATTTATAGGTACATGATTTAAATAGAGACAAGATGACATCATGACAAATAATGTAGTGGACCTACCAGGGTTTGCGGTTTGTCTACTACTCACTACGGCTTTAAGACTGAAACTATGAATTGCTTCTCTAAAGGTCTTTATCTATGCTTATTTCAAACATGTCTTGGATTAGTGCACAATATAGTAAATTACTATTAATATTTAAGTTCCATAAAACTCTCACATCATTGTTGCATTTTGACTTCTCCTTGGCCTTAGGGACCAACTTTGCCACCATTAATGAAGCAGCCTTGCTTATAGCAAAGTGACGTGGAAGTTAACTTGGCAGAACTTCTTTGATATCCTGTCTTACAAACTTGAATTCTGATTAGAATCTAAGCAACCAGGACAAAATCATAAAAGCATAGTAGAATGTTAATCTTAAAACCAAAATTTGCATCCAGAGAGAATTAGCAACTTGATTCTATGATTATACCAGGTAGAGTATATCGCCCTGACTACCTGAAGAGCACCCTTTGCCTGCCTTCCCATCCGACACCAGTGGAAGCAAGCTCTATCGTACATCCCATGTTTTGTCCATTTTACTATTTCTTAGACCAGATAATGAGAGGTGCTTAAAGCACCTAAATACTTGTATCAATACACAGAAAATAACCTACACAACTTTTAACAATGATTTCCATTATGGTGGCTTCTTTTGTATCCTTTGGTTTGTTGGTTAACTTGTTTTATTAGAAACTTGTTAACACCTGTGGATATATATTTTTAGTTTTTAAATTGGTCATCACCCGATGGAGTGTCATTGGGGCTGACTCAGGGCAGATCCCGGTATCTACAGACCTGACGTTAACATATCTTGGGTTTTGAGTCCTACTGGGTCTGGGATGCTACCTTGGGTACCACTCCTGGCCAGGTAAATGGTTAGTTATCTAAGAGGTATCCATCTGAATATAGTTTAACTAACTCTACACTCTAATGGGAGCTATAGAACAAGATGGGGAAGCTGCATTTTTCTCCGTATTCAATGATTAAACCTACCATAGAGAAGTCTTCGACCTTATAGATTGCTACTTTAGAACTGAGCTTTATCAGCTGGTTATGTTAGGTTTTTGGTTGGTATGGATGGGGTTTAACACGTGGGTTGGTGGGTTTAGTCACTTCACCAATTACTCATTCGAATCTTACTTTTGATAATACCTCATCAAAAGCAGTAATGCAATTTACCTCCTAGTAAAGCAGTTCCTGTATACAAATTTTTGTTGGGCTGATGCGGGCATTATTACATGGTTCCATAGCTAACATGATTATTAACCAGCACTGAAATCTAGATCCTATTAATTATAGAATGGCCAATTGAAATGTTGAATTAATTGAAAATAGTTTTTATTTATTCATCAGGGGTAATATAATGAGAAGAAGAATTAACATAGCTTGTATACAAGAAACTAGGCGGAAGGGTAAGAAAGCTAAGGGATAAGATGATTATAAACTTTGGTAGACTGGGGATAAAATAATAGAAGTGGGGAGGGAGTAGTAATTGATAAAGAATTGGTGATAGGATCATATCCATTAAACTTGTGTTCGGAAAGAGGTAATTAATATAATTAATTAGACATGTTAGAAGAGATAGTAGAGGTTATGAAAGAATTCATGGAGGTTATGGTTTGGGAGATAGGAACAAAGAGGGGACTTCGGTTTTAGAATTTTTTGTGGCTTATGATTTATCAATTGTAAACACATGCTTTGAAGAGAGAAGAACACTTGATAAGCTTCAGAAGTTAGAAAGCAAGAGCTAAGAAATATGAGGATCTCTATAACAATTGAGTCACAAAGGAGGGGGAAAGAGATATCTATAAACTATCTAAAATGAGGGAAGTGAAGAGTATAGATTTCAATCACATCAGATGCATTACAAGTGAAGATGACAATGTATGGAGTGATGACGAGATAAAGGGGAGATGAAAACTATTTCTACAAATTACTAAACGAGACCTATACAAGTAATATGGTTTAGAAGGTTGTAATAGGTAATAACCAGCAAGGAACTAGAATGATATATACAGAAAATTATGGTGTCTGAAGTAAATGGAAGCTTTAAAGAAGAAGGTGAAAATAGGTAAAATAATAGGTCCAGATAGTATTCCAATAGAGGTGGGGAAGAGCTTACGATATAGTGGAATAACTTAGCTAACTAAATTGTTTGATAAGACTATGAGCACAAGAAAAATGCCAAATGCCAGATGAATGAAGGAGAAGCATTGTGGGTCCAATTTACAAAAAAAAGGGGGCGGGTTGTTATAATCAAAGTTGTAATAACTAGGGAGGAATAAAACTTATGAGCCATAAAATATGAAATTACGGGAGAGAGTAACTGAAACTCACCTGAGACAAGCATCTAATATTTTGGTTAATCAATTTGATGAATGAAGGAGAAGCATTGGAGTTCCAATTTAAAAAAAGGGGGGGGGGTTTATATTCAAAGCTGTAATAATTAGGGAGGAATAAAACTTATGAGCCATAATATGAAATTATGGGAGAGAGTAATTGAAACACAAACACCTAATATTTCAGTTAATCAAATTTTTTTTTTATTCCAGGAGCTATTTATTTTCTTAGTAGACTAATGGAGAGCTTTAGGTGAATGTAAGAAGGATCTCCAAATGGTCTGTATTGACCTTGAAAAAGCTTATGATAGTCCTTGGAGAGTTAATTTGCAAGTGTTAAAGAAGAAAGGTGTTCGAGTAAATATGTGGACATGGTTAAAGATATGTATAGTGGTGTAGTGACTAATGTAAGAAATGTGGGAGGGGGCAGTGTAGTGAATTCCTAATTACAATTGAATTACCTCAAGGATCAGCTCTAAGCCCGTATTTATTTGCGACAATCGTAGATGAGCTGAGTAAAGACATTCACTTCCCTTGGTTTATGCTTTTTTATGATGATATATTTTTGATGCATGAGACAAAAGTAGGGATAAATGCGAAGTTGGAATTGCGGAGATCAACCTTGGAATCAAAAGGTTTTAAAATGAGGAGAACAAAAATAGAGATATGTCGTATAACTTTAGTAACATTAGGGCTGAAAGTGGGGTGCTAAAATTTGATGATAGGGAGATGGCGTAAAGTGACAATTAGGGCTTTGAACAGAGCTGGTTGGAAAAAAAGGATCCATGCACCCAACCCCATTTTGTTGGGATAAGGCTGAGTTGAGTTGTATATATAATTGTTTTGATGGATGTTTCGATTATAAATTTAATTAGACAGGACTAAAATATAAATTTTAAAAAATTATTGGGCCCAGGGGGCGAAAAACCTCATGTATTACATGCCTAGTCATCCAAGAAAAACCCTTGCATCATGCTTCTTTGCTAAGAATTCTTCACCATTTATTTTGACTGTTACTTCGCCTATGTGTCTTTTGGGCTCAGAGCAGTAGCGGCACCTTCCATCGAAGTGGGTGTATAAACAGTTCAGAATCAGAGTTGGTGGAATGATGTGACTTGTCATTAATGACAGAGGTCCTCTAATTTAAAATAAGAATTACAACCCAAGGGGCAAAAGGGTAAAACCAAAAAATAATAAAACCCTAATAACAAAGAGAGAATATTCCAATCCCACCACGGTTCTCCACACTCCCCCTCAAGTTGGTGCAAATATATCAAACATGCCCAACTTGGAAACCAGTGGGTGGAACATCTTACAATTTAGGCCTTTGGTAAAGACATTAACTAAATGATTTTTAGATGTAATAAAAGGAATGCAGAATACTCTGTCTTCATGTTTCTCTTTGATGAAATTCCTATCGATCTCTACATGTTTGGTGCGGTTGTGCTGAACATGATTATGAGCGATACTAATGGCAGCCTTGTTGTCACTGTAAAGGCGCATAGGATCATCAAAATGAAATCCCAAATCCCGAATTCGGCTTCTGCACTGGAGCGAGAGACTATTGACTGATTCTTGCTATGCCATGTAACTAAATTACCTCCAAGGAAGGAACAATAACCAGAGGTAGATCTCCTGTCGTCAATGGATCCTACCCAATCGGCATCAGTAAAGATCTCTAGGCGTAGAGTCCCATTATTGGTGAAGAGAATACCTTTCCCAGGGGCAGACTTCAAATATCGCAATATACGATTAACTGCTTCAGGATGGGGTGTCTGCGGATCATGAAGAAATCGACTAACAATGCCCACAACATATGCAATGTTAGGTCGAGTATGTGACAAGTAGATCAACCGGCCAACCAGTCATTGATATTGTTCCCTATCAACAGAATCTCACGTACCACTACACAACTGGGGATTGACTTCAATGGGAGAATCAACAGGCTTACACCCTAACATGCCGGTCTCTTAAAGGAGATCTAAGACACATTTTCGTTGAGAGATGAAAATATCCCTATCAGACCTTGCCACTTCAATCCCAAGAAAATATCGAAGAGGACACAAATCCTTAGTTTCAAACTCCTTTGCAAGTAGGGACTTCAAATGGGAAATTTCATCATCATTGTTCCCAGTGATTACTATATCATCCACATACACGATGAGAGCAGTGATCTGTATACCTTCCCTTTTCAAAAACAAAGTATGATCACCCTGGCTTTGATGATATCCAAATTTTTGCATGATCGTTACAAATCGACCAAACCAGGCTCTGGGAGATTGCTTGAGACCATATAAATATTTCTTCAACTTGTAAACATGGCCAGTAGCAAAAGGAAGGGAAAGAGAAAGTAGGAGGAAGATCCATGTAAACCTCTTCTTCAAGATCTCCATTCAAGGAAGCATTCTTGACATCTAATTGTTGGAGATTCAAACCCAAATTGGCAGCCCTTACTGTGTTCATCTTTGCTACAGGGGCGAAGGTTTCTTAGTAATCAATCTTGTATGTTTGGGTAAAACCTTTCGCGACTAGGCGAGCCTTGTACCTTTCAATAGTGCCATCCGCCCGCTGTTTGACTGTGAACACCCATTTGTAGCCTACTAATTTCTTCCCTATAGGACGAGGGATGAGTTGCCAGGTACTATTTTTATCCAATTCCTCCATTTCTTCTACCATGGCAGCCTTCCACTTTGGATCATTGATGGCTTCCTTCCAATCCTGTGGAATTGACATAGAAGACTAAGAAGAAACAAAGGCCCGGTAGGAGGGAGATAGAGACTCATAAGAAACAAAGTGATTAATGGGATGTTGGGTGCATGAACGCACCCCTTTTCTTAGAGCAATAGGCCGGTCATCAGGATCATTTTTAGAAACAGGTATAGAATTAATAAGAGGAGAGATGTTACCTGAAGGGGAGGGCAAATCTGGTGAAGGCGCCACAATAGGTAATGGTTGAGAGCAGCTATGGTATCCTTCCTTTCAGATTTAGTCCGAGTGTAAGTTATCAACTCGGGAACAGTAGGAGTCTCCCCTATTGTCTCCCCCTAAATTGAAACAAAAACTGGAATAGGTAGACTACCAACAACAAGAGTAGGTAAGGACAACTCTTCTTCCTTAAGACTCTTCCCCTGAAGAGGTGTCGTGAAATATGGTTCAGACTCATGAAATGTGACATCCATGGTGATATAAAGACGACGGGAAGGGGGATGATAGCATTTGTAACCCTTTTGAGAAGTCGAGTATCCTAGAAATATACACTAAATAGCACGAGGATCCAGTTTGGAACGAAAGGGAGAAGAGTTGTGGGCGAAGCAGACATACCCAAATATTTTGGGAGGAAGAGAAGAAGCAATGGTGAGATCTGGTAAGAAAGAAATGGTTGTCTTAAAGTTAAGAACACTAGAGGGAACTCAATTAATCAGATAAGTAGCAGTAAGGAGGACTGCATCTCACCAATAGGTTTTAGGGACACCAGTAGTAAACATCAAAGCACGGGTCATATCCAGGAGATGGTGGTTCTTTCGTTCAGGGATGCCATTTTGTTCAGGAGTCCGAACACAGGAAGTCTGAGAAAGAATTTTATGGGAGAGAAGATATTGTTGAAGGTGACTATCCAATTACTTAGTACCATTATCACTCCTAAGTACCCAAATAGTAGCATTTAATTGGGTATGGATCATGGCTTGGAAAGACTGGAAACATGAAAAAGCATCATTTTTATTGTGCAAAAGATAAACCCATGTGAGGCTGGTGCAATTATCAATAAAAGTGATAAACCATCGATAACCATGACAATCAATAGTCTGAGAGGGACCCTAGATATCAGAGTGCTTAATAGAAATAGGAATCACTTTTAATATCACTAATAGTTAAAAATCTCTAGTATGCTTTGCAAGTTCACACACATCATAATGAAGTTGTTCCAAACAACAAATTTTAACCAAATTCGAAAATAAAGAACGTAAAATATGAAAACTAGGGTGTCTCAAACGGCGATGCCAGTGATAAAGCTTAGTCAAGGCGTTATCAGAACGAAGAGTTTGAACAGAGGACGGGAGAGGTGCAGTTGGTGGAGATTCCAAGTAGTAGAGACCATCACGGACCTGACCATACCCAATCGTTGTGCCCGTCACTAGATCCTGTAATAGACAATGAGTAAAATAGAAATAAACAGAACAATTCAATCCAATAGTCAGGCGATAAATAGATAATAAATTGGCATATAGTTTGGGAACATGTAGCACAAAAGGAAGAGAGTTGGGAAGAGTTATTAACGGTACCTTTACCAGAGATGGAAGACAAAGAGCCATCAGCAACACGGACCTTATCACGGCCAGAGCAAGGAGTATAGGTACAAAAGTCCTTAGAGTTATTGGTCATATTCATATGGTCCGTTGCACCAAAATCAATTAACCATAAAGGACTCAAGGAGGAAACAAGGAAAGTACCTAATTGGGCAAGATAGGAGACAAAAGGAGGACTAGAAGTAGTCAACTATGTCACCAATTTTTGAAGTGCAGCCATCTAATCCGGGGAGAAAGGTGCCAGTGTAGAAGGAGCAGGAGAACTGTCAGCTGCATTAGAGAGATGGGCCTAGGAACGAGTGCCACCTGATTTTGGAGGATTGCGCCCATGAAGCTTCCAACAAGTTTCTTGTGTTTGACGAGGGTGACCACAATATTCACATTTCACGGGTTCCCGTACAATGGAGAAGCCTTAGAAGTGTGCGCGGGAAGAGGTGTAGGTGGAGTAGTAAGTAAGGTCGACCTCACAAGAGCAGTAGGGGGCATTGTAACAGTTCGATGGTGTTCTTCAGACTGAACCATATTATAGGCCTGAAGGAGTGTAGGGAATGATTCTTGACCCAGTATCTGGACGCTAACTTGGTCATACTCAAGGTTGAGGCCAGTGAGAAAGTCATAAACCCTTTCCATCTCCCATGCCTTTTGAAAGGTACCAGCATCATCAGGGTGCACCATAGGAACAAGATGATAAAAATCCAGTTGTTGCCAGAGAGTCGTCAAAGCGGACAAATAAGTAGTGAGAGAGCTCCTTCTGAGTAGTGTTTCGAACCTGTCGTCATATCTCATAGATTTGAGCATAATTCCTTGCTTGTGAATAAGATTGGCGGACTGCATCCCATAATCTTTAGCAGAATTAAAGAGAATGAAACTGGGACTCATAGAGGGCTCCATCGAATTAATCAGAAATGACATTACCAGGGCATCATTAGACAGCCAAGTAGAAGCGGCTGCAGGATCAGCTGGTTATGGTGTATCGCCTATAACAAGTCCTACATAATTATTCCCACGGAGTCCGAGAAGACATGCCCGTGACCAGGTAAGATAGTTCTGAGTGTTGAGTTTGGTGGGGCCAAGTTGGAGAGTGTGATGCCCAATAGTAGGTGGTCGACCAAGTGGGTCAGTTGCAGTAGCATTAGTACAGAGCATACTAGTATTGTCGTTGCCCAAGATGATCATAGAGAAGGGCCAGGTTGGAGAGTGTGATGCCCAATAGTTGGTGGTCGTCCAAGTGGGTCACTAGCAGTTAGTAGAGAGCGTATTGGTATTGTCGTCGCCCAAGGTGATCACGGAGAAATTGTTTTAGTGATAAAACCCAATAGAAGGCAGCAACACTGGCTGTGGAGAGGCCGGTGGTGAGGCGCAGCAATCGGAAGGGTCATGGCGGCAACAGCGGCAAGGGGCTGGCGGTAGGTGGTGCGGCGACCTAGGGGGTCGCGGCAAAGAGAGATGGCAGCTGTGGAGGCCGGTGGTAGGTGGGGCAGCAGTAGACGGGGTCGGCAGCAGCGGCAGGCATGACGTCCAGACAGGTCACGATAGCGGCAGCGAGGGCGGCCGGGAGGTTGTGACTCACCGCAAGGAGGCGCAACATGGCCTCCAAAGGGCAGCGGCGGTGGTGGAGAGGAGCAACGCAGAAAATGAGAAAACCTTTTCCTAGGGTTTTGGGCTGACACCAAGTTCAGAATCATAGTTGGTGGAATGATGTGACTTGTCATTAATGACGGAGGTCCTCTTATTTATAATAAGAATTACAACCCAAGGGGCAAAAGGGTAAAACAATAAAATAATAAAACCCTATTAACAAAGAGAGAATATTCCAATCAAGCCGGCATCTCCCCCCCTTTCTCTAGTCCTTTTTTTGTTTGGGGGGGGGGGGGGAGAGGAATAATGTTCTCTTGTCCTTATATGAACTTGTTTTATTGAAGAAAAGGACAAGGGGAACTTATGTTAAGATTTACAAGGCAAAATGGTTGCATAGATTTGGTTATGAACAAAATTTTGAAGTTTCTTGTTGTGTCATATATTGGAGACCTCCAGTGATTTTTATCCATTTTTCTCCTCTGTTCTTTGTGTAGCTTGTCTGAAGAGCGTGTAGACAATTTGGACTTAAAAGTTTTCTTAAAGACTGTCTTAATGACACCTCTATAGTTGTATTTAAAATATGTAACCTTCTTTTTTATTGTCCCTTGTCTTATTCCCAAAAGTTCTTAAAGACTGGGGTAAAAAAAAAAGGATTTTTCAAAAGATTTGATCCTTACTGAAAGAAAAAGTGTGTTATACTAAGAGGGAAAAGAAGAAAAAAAAAAAGGGTTGCAAATTATTTGACACCTTAAGGGGTGTCAGGAAGAAAATCTCTTTCTTAAATACCTCTCTTTGCCACCTGAGCTGTAAAATGTTCTAGGGTTGGTCTGTTAACCCAAAATTTGGTACATGAACTGGGTTCAGGTCTTCAGGATACCTTGAGGTAGTTTTACTCATCTGGTGTGGGAGTTGGAGCTTCAAGAGGTACATGAACTGGGTTTATGACACTTTGAGGTAGTTTTATTAATGGTTGGTCTGTTAACCCAAAATTTGGTACATGAACTGGGTTTAGTATACTTTGAGGTAATTTTATTCATCTGGTCTCTCCCCTTCTCTTTTCTTCATGTTTGGGTGGTAAATCTGAATACTCTTGAGGAAAATTTGTTCTGATCTCTGAACTTATCACAGCTTCTTACCATTGGAGTGATCTAATTACATCTCACTCCCCTTCTCTTTTCTTTCGTGTTGGGGTGGTAAATCTGAAAACTCTCCTCCCCCCCCTTTTTCCTTTATGTTTCGGAAAAACTCAGTTCTCAAGCCAAAGCTGATTTCAATCTGGGTTTTCGGTAGTTAGTGGTGCATGAATGCATAACGGGGTTTTCGGTAGTTAGTGCATGAATGCTTAATGATAACCTGACCATAGTTTTTTATTAACCCCCACCGGAAAAAAAATTTATTCAAAGAGGTTCAATGTTCACTTTTTTGGGGTGTGAACATGGAGAATTGGGGGGGGGGGGGGGAAGACATCTTTGTGCTTGCTATATCTGATTTTTTCTTGGGGGGGGGGGGATTATTCTTGCTTTGCACATGTGCTAATTACATGTCCCAATGGTGGATTACAGGGCTGGGGTCAATCTGGCAATTGATGGAGGTGGGGAGCAGCGCTGATTTGTTCATGGTGTTTTTTCTTGGATCTGTTTAACATATCTCAGGTTTCTGGTTTTTGTTCTTTCATTCACAATTTGATGTTTAATTGAAGCTTCATTTTCCAGAAGACTTGACACTTGCTGAGAACAATTTTCGTGAACCTACAAGTTGGCGACGTATCTCCTCACGAGATCAATCTCCTGATGTATCTTTTGTTGAGGGAGATATTCTCTTTCTTGCTCATGAATGCTCGAATTATAGAAAATCAATACAAATAATTTCACAAAATTAGAATTGCGGTAGATTCATTTTTTGCTTGATTAGTAGTTTGTTTTTTTTTTCCTATGCGTTAAAATTGAATCAAGTGTCGTCTCTATAACATCATTCAACCTTCAATGCTTGCCATCCAAGTCCCTACCATGGATGATCCGGAACAGGTACCTGTTGAGGCTGATTTGAATCAGAATCGGTGGTGAGATCGGCATTCTCACAACAGCCTTCCAGCTCTTCTGTTAGATGCTAAGCTGGTCCAGGTTATTACCGTGGCTATTCCTGCTGCACTTATTTCGCTCCTTTGGTTAAAGCAGCAACAGTCTGTTTCCTGTTCTGGGCAGCCCTGTTGGTAGCTTGATCTATCAGTATGATGTTTGCCTTGAAGCATTACAGGATGTCATCAAATCCAATTGTTAGAAAGATGTTCATTACCATGCCACGATCTGGTTAGCCTTGTCAGGCGACTTAATAGAGCTTTGATGCTTGCAGTTAGACATTTGATGTGTGTCCATTAAACCTCATTTAATAGGATTAAATTAATTAATTATAATTTTTTATTCTCAACTATGGATGGACAATGGCTGATTGATGTCTTCAAACCCACCTGCTCCCACCCCTCTGCAACCCCATCCACGTAGACCGCAACAACCCCACTCTGCTGTGTATATGGTGTGTGACACTCAGTCGTCTTCCGTTATGGCATCAAGGGCCTGATGGTTGTTGTAGTTACTATTGATAATGTTTCTACCATTTTAGGTTCAAGTTCATGACATGTTTTTCAAATTGAACTGTGTCATGCCCTTATTTTATTTTTCTTTTGCAATAACCTTCTGAGAAGGGTAGCCAAGTGTCGCAATGTCCGTCAAAAGTGATGAGGAAGATGATTTAAACCTCCCGGCCTTTTTACAAGGAGATGCGTTGGAGGTAGAAGAAAAGGAAAGACCAGCAGCGATAGTTGGAGAAGACACAAATGCACAGGAGGAGCCACAACAGCAGTACTACCTTGATTCAATAAAATCAAAGTGATGATTAGGCAACTCCCGTCTGAAGGAATCCCCTTCAAACGAGTGGGTCGTGGGTCGCGCTGCGAGGGCTCTTGCACTCGTCGTTTGATAGTCACAACGGCAACTCTGACAGTAGGAACCGTCTCCTGCAACTCAGGCTTAGGGTTTTGGAACTTGATTCTAGGGCATGCATGGATGGAATTGCAGAGGGTGTGGGAGCAGGTGGAGGACAGTGCGGGTTGTGGCCTGCGTGGATGGGGTTGCAGATGGGTGGGAGCAGGTGGGTTTGCAAGAAGAAGAAGAAGAAGAAGGGGGAAAGAGTGAAAGGGCAATAGGGTAACTTCCTAAAGAGAAAATAGGTATAATTGTCAGGTTTCTTAGGTTTTTCAAATTTATCTGTTAACTAGCGTTAAAATAATAACAGACTGGGGTTAAGTGAAGCCAAGTTTGAAAAATAGGGGAGGTCTGAGTAATTGTCAGAAACGCAAGGAGGTTCACTAAATTGTCAAAAAGGTCAAGGTAGTCTTTGTAATTTACTCTTTATTTTATTAAATAAATATTATTTGAAAAGTGTTTCAAATGTTTTTGGGTCTAGTCACTGGTCTTGACACTCTTGAATTGATGAACAATGAATTAAGTTTCATAATGATGATTTCATTCCGTGTTTGCAAGGTCCATTGTGGATGTTAGTAGTGTGTGGAGAGAAAGTGATGGAAGTTTCTACTGTTGGGGGTCTTCAGGTTACGGTTTTTATACTACCGTCTTTTAGTGAAATGGAGAAAGTGTAATGGGAAGTGTCTACCACTGGGGGTTTTCAGGTTATGGCTTTTATACTACCTTCCTTTAGTGAAACTTAGAATAACTTAAAGGCTAACATTTAGGGTCATACTACTTAGCATGATCTTGTCCGTTAGATAAAAAAAAGTCTTCTTATTTAAGTTTGGGATTCAGCCATTAGAGGGGGTGCATTCAATGGAGATCGTGTTCGAGTAATGCATTCTTTTTTGAGGAACACACCATCTGTGTGTTCGAGGTAACCACAAATCTTCGTTGTTAGTTTTAATGGATGTGTTCATCAAGATCCTTATCACCCTCTATTTTGTATAAGAGATGGTAACCGCATACAGGGACTGTGTTTTTTATTAAAAGAGAAAATTACTCCCCCCCTCGCCTCGATTATGCCCTAATTACAGTCGCTTTCCCTGCATATTGAGTAATTGCCCTCCCCTCCCCTAAAATCAAAAGATTCTATCAATCATACCCATTCCGTGAAAAATCATTGTCTAGTGTTAGAAATGCAATGAAAGCAACTATATTACCCTATGAGAATTTGTCTTAAAACATTCAAGACGGAAGATCATCTCTCTCCTCGTCTATCGTCTCCACTCCATTGCAAAAGAGAAACTGAAACTTGGCCTTGAGGAGCTGAAACCACCATTGCTGCTTCAAAAAGTACATCATTCACTTCTGGCGAACATACGTTGGCCTGCAACTATTCAGGCAAGTACTTGAAGTACCTCATTCACTTCCGGCTTGGACCTACAACTATTTCGGCGAACATACGTTGGCCTGCAACTATTTAGGCAAGTACCTGCAACTCATCTCTCTCCAATTTTTGTTTTTCAGATTAAGGCTTTTCACTCACTCCCATCTCTCTCCGATTTTTGTTCTTTAGATTAGGGTTATTCTCTCACTTTGATATCTCTCTGATTTCTATTATTTGGGTTAGTATCTGAGATTACTCACCTTCTTTTTTTTTTTTTTTTTTTTTGTGTATATTTGACTAGTAAATGTCTACCTCAAGTGTTAATTGCAGCAATGCTAATACACTCAAGTACAGATCCATGAGTTGTAAATGTAATTGAAAAGCGATGATTAGGATCTCAGAGACTGATAATAATCCAAATAGACTCTTTTACAGCTGCCCAGAGTATAGTGGTTGTAATTATTTTGTTTGGTGTGATCTCCTTAATGCACCAACAACCAAGCCTCTTGTGAAAGGAGATACAGGGTTTGTGAGAGGTGTTGCGAGGGTTACAACAGGAGGTGCGAGGTGGAACAATTAGATTGGATGAAATAGGGAAGTTTGTTGGATCAATGAAGCATGCATTTTATTTTATTTTGGTTTTCTTTGTTGGTGTACTTGTATCAGTTTTTATTGGCAAAAAGTGTGAACCGATGTACTTAAATCTCTCGAGTTTTCCTCTTTTCTATTATGATAATTCAAATACACAAGAAGAGATGGAGTGGCTGGATTCAATCTCCATGGAATAATTGTTAGAGAAGAGGAGTGAGTAGAGGCCCGCCCTTCTCTTGAGGTAGAAAAGGTAAAATAAGAGAAACATAATTATTGAGAAGAGAACTGGGACTGAAAATGTGAAGGCAAAAAGTGTGAACCGATGTACTTCAATCTCTCGAGTTTTCCTCCTTTCTATTCTGATAATTCAAATACACAAGAAGAGATGGAGTGGCTGGATTCAATCTCCATGGAATAATTGTTAGAGAAGAGGAGTGAGTAGAGGCCCTTCTCTTGAGGTAGAAGAGGTAAAATAAGAGAAACATAATTATTGAGAAGAGGACTGGGACTGAAAATGTGAAGGCTTGATAGATTTTGAGTTGAAGTACTTGGAAGACCCATTAATCTTCAAACTTGCAAAAAGCAAGGAATTGGAAAACATCTAAAGTACCACCAATTGTTAAAATTCAGGGGAGTTTGAAGAGGAAAATCCCCCCCTATGGAGGTGCTTTTTGTGACCTTATAGGCTTGGAAATTTGGACAACAATTTATTACTAAATAGGCTCTCTTAAACCTGTAAATTTGGACAGCAATTTATTACTAAATGACTCTTTTAAACCTGGAAATTTGGACAACAATTCACTACTAATAAACTCTCTTAAACCTGAAAATTTGGACATCATTACAAAATTATCCAAAATAAAAGTCTACAAGCATTCACATCAAACTAAAAATCATATGAAAAAAAAAAAAGTCTGCAATCATCAACATCCAGTTTATCACAACATCCGCATCAACTTTTACATCATATTCAAATCAACATTAACATCATCAAATTAAAGTTAATTCTAATAATTTCTTCATTGTCTCCCCTCCTCTCTTGGAACTCTTTTTCCTTCTTTTCTCTTCCTTGGCTTTCCTTTGTGCTTAAGTCCTGGTCTGTATATTCTCATAAGTGATGGTAGAAGAAGCCTGAGATCTGGTCATTTTTTAAGAGTTATTGACATCATATTGGCTCTCACTTCTCTTCTTTCTCTACACAAACATGAAATAAGTATTAGAATTTCTAAATGATTGACCTTAGCATAAAATAAGTATAAGAACTAGTATTTAGGATAAAATACAATTTAAATACCTTTATTTCCTTCCCTTTCATTGGAACTCTTTGGCATTTTCTTGTGTTGCGGCCTACCTCCTTGCATCTACTACATCTGACACTTGCAAATCTTTTTCTAAACTGTTTAGAGTGTCCTTCACCATGTTCCTTCCTCTTATTGATATGTGGTCTTCCTAGTAACCTCTTCAAGGGAGGAGGTTGAACAATACCCAGGTGATGCTCATCTTTTAACTCCTCCAGACCAGGTAGTGGGTGGATTATATCATTATAAGCTGTCAAATATGTTTTTACACTGTAGTAATCATCACAATAGCTTTCCAAGCTTTGCATCTTGTAATTAATATAGTAGGCTACATGCTTACAAGGTATTCCTGTAATTTTCCACACTCTGTAACTACAAGTGTGGTTTTTCAAATTAACCTCATACATGCCTTCCCTATCTAAGACTTTAAACTCATCTAATCTAGTAGGAAAGACCATACACTCTTTAGATTCATGACTAACCAAATCCAATTTTTTCTTGATCCTTGGTGTGACTTTTCCCTTAAAGGTGCAACCCAAATGATACCTTTTATGCATTGTTGATGTTGATATCAATTGTTTTCTTATCTTATTAATTACAATTAGAATGAGCTTGTTCCTAAAAGGGTCAATCTACTGGTTAAATGACTCACTCATATTATTAGTTATATGGTCACTCTTGCATTTGAATCGAATATATGTCTAGACCACATGTTGGGAGAATTTCTAATCAACCAATCATATGCTTATTTGTTCATGTCATTCATTGCCTTCTCAAAAAAGAAAGCATTAGATGCCGACCAAAAAAGTTTTTTTAGTAATACACCTGAAAATTTTTTGTTGAAGTTTTGGTACAGATGTCTACTGCAACTTCTACAATGACACCCTGCAAATGTCTCATTGATGGCCTCATGTAGCTCCTACACAACATAAACAAGCAAAACTTCATTTTATAGTCTAATTTCTAAAATACAAAATAAAGAAAAAGAAACTATTACATACTCCATGTTCATCTTATTTAATAGATATTTAGTTATATGGTTATTTTATTTATGTGGCGGTAATTAAGAAGGAAGGAGACTTTGGAAAAATTACTATTCTTGAGTTTATCTTGAGAGAGGCCAACTACCTCCCACCAAGCCAGACGCTCGGCTTCGTCCGTAAAGCTTCTCTATTGTCTTTCCTATTTCTTCTCTCCTACCCTTAATTTTTATTATTTTCTCTCTTTCTTTTCCTATTATCTCTTCTTTTTTCTTTATTTTATTTTAGATTATCCGTGCACTTATCATTTGGCATCAGACGCTATGGAGCAAATTTCTATCAAGATCCTGGATATTCAAGCAAGAAATTTGACTTTGCTTGGTGAAATCATGAAAAAAGATGTCCGAAAAATTTGACTCCATGTTGCCAATTGAAATTACCAAGACAGTGCATCCAGAGCAGCCAACAAAAAAGAAGAAGAAGAAGAAAAAGAAGTAGAAGAAGGAGAAGGAGACGGTGAAGAAGAAGGTGAAGAAGTAGAAGGTGAAGAAGAAGAATCCCAAGCCATGCAAATCAAGCACCACTTCGTTCAAGGTGACATTCCCTGCAATGAGATCGAAGCATCGTGAGATGACCATTCCTGATTTATTAATTTGAATTTTTCCTATTACAATATGGGATCCTAGCATCATCGGCTGAAGCAAAATGAAGTATTTAAATGCTGCAATAACTTAATGGTCTTGAGGACAAGACCAATTTTAGGGGGAAAGATTGTTACGTACTCCATGTTTATCTTATTCAATAGATATTTAATATTTAGTAATATAGTAACAAATATTTAGTAATATGGTTATCTTATTTAATAGTTATTTAATATTTAGTAGTTATTATTGTATGTACATGAATTAGTAAGCATGTGTTATTTGAGTAATGGGAGTAGTGGGGTTAGTTAAGTAAAAGGTTATTATTATGTACGTGAATTGTAGTTAAGTAAATGGTTATTATTATGTACGTGAATTATAAGTTGTGTTATTTAAGTGGAGGTAATTAAGAAGGAAGGGGACTTTGGAAAATTTAAACTATTCTTGAGTTTATCTTGAGAGAGGCCGGCTACCTCCCAACAAGCCAGACACCCGGCTTCATCTGTAAAGCCACTCTATTTTCTCTCCTATTTCTTATCTCCCACCCTTAATTTCTATTATTTTATTATTTTCTCTCTTTCTTTCCCTATTATTTCTCATTTTTTCCTCATTTTATTTTGGATTATTCGTGCATTTATCAAGAAACATGCATACTTTTTGTTTGTCAGACATAAATGTGATAGGCAAATCAACTATGTAATTGTGTAGAGCGGCATATAAATTTGTTAAGAAAAACGGTCACTTTTCTCTACCTTCACTTTCACCCGCACTGTATGAAATGGGGAACAAACCTTTGTTTCCATCAACAACTGTAGTAGCCAGTAAAAACCCTCCATACACACCCTTGAGGTGGCAACCATCAAGACCTATAAATGGTTTGCAACCCTTCACAAAACTAGTTATGCAAGCTTGAAAACAAACAAAGACTCTCTTAAAAACTGGAGGCTCTGTGAGATGCCTTTGATGAAATTGGAGCTTGAAAAGACTTGGCGGATTTATTTCTCTCAACACTTCACCATAATGGTTTAGTTTGCCAAATGACTCGGCATGACTATCTTCATTATCTAGAAGGGCCTTCTTTTTGGATCTGTACAATGTAACATAAGGGACTGTCACATTATACTTTTCCATAATGTAAGTAGCCATTGCCTTGGTCTTCATTTCAGGATCTGTCTTCAATTGATAAGTAAGTTCTTGAGTAATCCAACCAGATGTAATAGACTTGTGTTCTCTCTGGTACAAGTATGCTCCTTAAAATATGACTTAATCATATATGTGACTCCATCACCACTAGGTGAAGCATGGACTCTCCATATACACCCTGGTGCCTTATACACAACAGTAACTCTTGACATTTTATTCTTAACAAACAGTCTCTCAAAACCTTGTTGAACAACATAATTGTGAAGTACATTCATGAAATGATGAACATTATCAAAAAACATCGCAATCTCTAAATTTAATTTTTCATCAGGAAATTTATCATTATAAAAAAAATGTCCATAATAGTCATCAGACTCATAACCAAATAATTCATCATTATCATCACATACTATGTTTTTCTCCTCAAATTTCTCCATTCCACATCACCTTCAAGGTCATCACATGCCATGTTTTCCTCATCAAGATCCTCGTCTATATCACTCTCTTTCAAGCTATTCTCATCATCAGTTGCCCATTTTCATTCATCATCTGTATAACTATCACTAGTTTCATCAACCACAACAAGATTCTTATTAGCTACCCTGGTCCCTGTATCAATCTTACCACACCCTGTGTTAGTGGCATAACTACTAGCTGCATGGGTCCTTGGATCAGTCATGTCACAATCTTTGTTAGTGGCTTTACTGCTAGATGCCTGGGTCCCTGGATCAGTCCCGCCACACTCTCTGTTAGTGGCATAACTATTGGAAGCCCTAAAAGTAGCACCACCCCTTCTAATTTGGTGCTTTACCCTACCACCAACATGATCAAATCCACAATGACTTTGTTGGATATCAATACCAAACCCAACTGACTTTGCTGGATGTTAGTACCAACCCCATACTGACTTTGTTGGATGTCACCGCCAAACTCACACTGCCAAACTCACATTGACTTTGTCGGATGTCACATTGTTGTTCCCTTCCCATATTTGTTTGATTCTCCTGAATGACCAGTGCACCAGAGAAGAAATTGATTGTATAAGTGTACGTCAGTTGGTCATCAACACGAAGATCATAGACATACAAATTAATGACATCCACATGTTCATTCAATATAAACAATTGATATACATTTTTATCCCCATTCATTTCCATATCATGGTTGTTAGGGAGTATACACTTAACTTTGAATGTTACAGTATGACATACTGGAAAATGCCTGATGACTGTATTGTATATGTCACATACCATGTCCCGGTAGCCATACTTGTCTGGGTCTACCAGTGTAGGTGCCAAGGTATTCAGGTAGTAATGATAATGGATAGTTGCCTTAACATCCGTTGTTTCAGTAATTAAATGACCCTAATGAGGAGAGGACATAGTTATGCATAATCAGTATAGCAAATTAGTTAATGTGGTACAATGCAACCTTATATGATGCATGATCAATGTATAGGTAATGTGGTACAATTTCAAGCTATTTATCCATTTTTATATTCTTTTGATAGCTTGAGGTGAGGTAAAGAGAGAGAGAGAGAATATCTATTTAACCATTTTCCTATACTCTATCAAAGACAGTTTACATACAAAATGGATTAGGGTTTTATACAACACTTAATCGTAATGGGTTGGGTTTGTCATGCAAAAAACATCAGGCCCCACCCATTCTGCCAGACCTGTGACAGTCCCACACCCCTTTGTAAAATTGGTAGATACCCTATATATTTCACAGGGTAGTGGAGATATGGTTTTGATCATTTACTTTGAATTCAGATTTGGTAGGATTGACCTGCCCTGAACACCAATTTTGATCCCTAGAAATATATAGATATGGCTTTCCTTTTATGGAAATGATGAAAGAACTTGCATCTACATTTCTAAATTACTATATATCAATATCATTATTCCCATATAAATTGAGGACCTAGAGTAAGAAAAAAAAGCTTGCAAAAATTTTATATGCTTACATATAAATTAACTGACAACTAGAAGACAATGGAAGCATACCAGTACATTACCTATTTATCCATTTTCCTATACTCTATCAAATACAATTTTCATCTTGCATACTAGTTGAAGTGTTATGTTCAGTTATACAAAATAATTAGGAAAAATGGAAACTTTATATGCTTACAAATGGAATCCACACAACAGTAGAATGAAAAAAAAAAAAAAAAAAAAAAAAAAAAAAAAAACAAGAAAAATGAAGAGTCAAAATCTTATCCAACCGTGTGTAGTAGCAATCTATCTTTTCAAAAAAATTCACCTTTGATGTAGCAAAGCTTCTTGATTTCAGTTTGAATTGAAACAACAAATATCCCCAAAAATTAGGGTTTCTCGATGGGATTTATCAATACTATGAAACATCTAAATCCTAAAGTCTATATAAAAAATTGAGATTCATTAGGAATGGAATCAAGGGGAAAACCTTACCATCAGTTTCGTAAATACTAGAGGTTGCAAAAACGATTGCACTGCCAAAGGTTTCAACCCAAGAAGAACTTCAGAGGAGATGGATGGCACCATTTCAGGTCTTCGTTTGTTTAGGAGGAGATCGGTGGACAATGTGTTTACAACTCTCTGCCAATCAAGATTACCGCTGGAGAGTGTTTGAATGAGGAAGAACAGCACCGGAGATACCTGCTACCAAGCTTTGGTTACCGTCGAAGTGTTCGAACGAAGGAAGAAGAAGGAGAACTTCTTGAAGTTCTCTTTTCATTTACTCTCTTGTTATAGGGGTATTATTGAAATATCACAAACATAAGGAAATTTTGGGGTTTAATTGAATACATTTAGGGTGATGCCATCACTTAATAGCGATTTTTCATAGAATGGGTACGGTTGATAGAATCTTCTGATTTTAAAGGAGAGGAGAGAAATTACTCAATATGCAGGGGAAGGGACTATCATTAAGGCATAATCAAGGGGAGAGAGAAGCAATTTTCTCTTATTAAAAAAGAAGAAGAGGATGAGGGAACCCAAGTCCATGGTGGCTATGAGTTCCCTTTTGATACTAAGATGGCGGGGAGAGGCCACGGGCAGTGTGGGTCACGTGGCTTGCTACTACTGTAGTTGCCGATTGGTTGTGGGTAGCAAGCCACATGGCTTTGCTGCCATGGCTGGCGTCCAATAAAAAATGACTTTTGGAGGGGGGTTAGATCACGGCCAGTGACCATGAGGCTGCTGCTTGCACAAACCAAGAGCTCTAAGGAGCCCTCAGTTACTTGTTGCCCCATGGGGACTACTCGGTCGGGGCTAATGGCAACCCTTGTGGTGGTCGTCTTCCTCCGCCTACCTGCCTGATTTCGGTAATGGTTGTGGTGGTGGTAGCTTCAAGCCCTTCTAATGGCGATCAGATTATATTAGGAAACTAATGGTTGGTATCCTAGTATCTTTAAGAAAGATGCTTGTTGCTACTTTAATGAGTTAATTATTATTTGATTCTTTAAGTTAAGTAAGCGTTATAATTGGAGTAAGATTGTATTAGTCAACTTATGTTAGCTACAAGGAGTTGTCTAATGTAGTTGGTTTGCAATAGGATTACATGATATACAGAGTTGTACTATGATTTCAATCACAGATTTCGTGTAAGATTTTCATAATATGGGCTAACATAGTTTCAATTTTGTTTTAATAAAATCGGTTTAGTGGTGTTGATATTGAGAGCTACCTTAATGGTATGAGCCTAGTTTTCACGTGTGGACCTAAGGTATTGTTTTCGTAATGAGAAGGAAACACTAATTTATTTGCAAGGTTGATCCATACCATCACCACTATATATAGTTATCATTGGCCCATTAAGTGAGTAATGTATCTAAAATCTAAAGTGTTGTGGAAGATGGTAGACCATATCAACACAGTTCGTGTGCAAGGGAGATCCTTCAGAAGGAATTCGAAAGAAAACTTGATTATTCTTCTATAACCATGGATTCAAGTACACCGTTATTGCTTTTATTCTTGTTATCGTATGCTCATTGATCTCCATAAGATGTACTCTGCTATAGATTTCTATCAATGGTATCATAGTTGAAAATAGTAGAATCAATGGGCTGGAATAGTGTTTTCTTGGTTGAATCAGTAAAAATAAAATTTAGTTGGCGGCCATGGCTGCAATTGATAACTGTAGGTAAAGCTCGTGAGTTTTGCCTATTGGCTAAGGCCTCACTAATCCCTTGCATCTGATGGTAATGAATCTTCAGATTCATGTTTTCTCTCATCGGTATTTGATGGGCCAATGGCAACCAGTTTTGGCCACCGGTTAATTTAATAAAAAATGCAGCGGCCATGGTTACAACTTGCAGTATAGAAAACCCCTTTTTTTGGGGGGGGGTTTATCGCCACTATCGGTGATCGGATAGAAATTGCAGCAGGCAGCAAAGCGGCCATCGTTCTAGTGGGTAGCAGCGGCAGCGCATCGGCCATGGGCAAAATCCGTTGGGATTTCATTGAATCTTCAAAGCTAGAAGATGGGGATATACCCATCATTTTGGGGAAATATTAAGAATCATTTGGTCCTTTTAAGATTGTTTTAATAAAACAAATGAATGATAATAATAATAAAATAAAGAGGGACTCAAGAAATCAGGGGCGACGGTGAGTCTTTTGAGAAGAATAATGTGGTGCAGGTGAAGGATTTTTTTATATGGTGGTGGTGATAGACTGTAACTCTGGTTTATTAATCCACTTTGTTTATTATTTCTATGGCTTGGGTCTTATTTTTTATTTATTCAAAGGCTACATGAAGGACCTGTAATTGGTTATGACCTTGGTGTGTGTTGTGTATATCCGCTATTCCACGGTTCTAAAAGTCGATTAACCTTTTGGGATTGATGTGTGGATTGTGTGATTACACTTTCATCGGAAACAAAATCATGTTGCGTGCGCTAGGTGTGTGGGTTTAGGCCCACATTGGGTGTGTGAGTGTGGTGTATGTTGTACAGATCCGCCATTTCATGGTCCTAAAAGTCGATTAACCTTTTGGGATTGGTGTGTGATTTGTGTGACTACACTTTCATCGAAAAAATTTTGTTATGACCTTAAGTTTCTCATGGGCTGGGCCTTATGTTCATTCCCATTTGAGTTTGGAGACAACTACCTTTACTATAGCTTCCAACCAACAAGCTTGCAAGAAGAGTGTCTGTTATAATATCGTGGGTTTATAAACTACTTTCATCGTAAGTTTTTTTTTTTTGTAATGAAATCCAATTATGAAGACAATAAATGGATAGAGTACAAACCGTTTATTTAAGTGAAATAAAAAATCGGTTAATGTTGATTTATTTTATTGAAATGATTTATGAAATATATTCATGACATTTGACTATTGGATTTCACTGGTTTGATCATTTTGTTTTGGGCCTAGTTCAAACTAGTTTGATCCGATTCAAATATGAATTGATTTTGGCTCTTTTAACTGGTGCATTTATTGTATATAATTGTCCTCACAAAAGTACAGAATATTATCCTACCTAGGAGTACACATTTCTATAGTCCCATTATGTTTGTAGGACAGAACTCTATCTTACCTTGGGTAATAGATGAATTTCATATTGCCTCGTTTAATTTATATGCTATAAACTTATCGTTTTTGTGACTTTTGAGCTGATATGAGAAATTTTGACATGCTCTTCTGTGACATCTGGTTTCATCACGAGACACTGCATATAGTCTATTTATGACATTTTCACACCTAATGATTCAAAATGTCACGAAAACACCAGTTAAAAATAATATTTCTTTGAATTTACATGCTATATATCCATTTTCTGATAAAGTGCATTTTTTTTAAAAATTTATTGAAATAAAGTGGGTTATTGCTATCATGAATAAATTATTCATGAACTCTCATGTTTGGTATGTTGCTATATTTAGATATTGCCATATTTCAGAATGTTTTCCATTTTGGGAATGGTTAGAAGTATAAAACTGTCTCTAATATAAAAGTGTACAGTACTTCCTAGATTAGATTGAGAACAAGTTTTGATAATATCATTCTATGATTGCCATAAAGAGAATGTACTCACATTGATAACTGTTAAACTGTAACATTGTCATATTGACTGTTAGGGTTTATAGTGGGTTGCTTATATGGGCTTAGGCAGAAATTATTCCTATTAAATGCTAAAATAACTCATCTTCTTGTATGTATCCAAGTCTAAACCCATGGGCATTTAGTAGTAATCCAAATTTATGGGTTTTATGATTTAAGTGATTACGTTTCCATTTAGTGGGCTAGTTACTAAACTTGTGGAATCACCATTGACTATTTGGATGGATTGCAGCTTTGGAGGTTCTTATCTTGCCACCGCAGGTGACAGAATATTCGAAGTGGTATTGTTTCAAGCATCTCACCTTGCATGTGAAAGAGTCCATTGCGTGTTGATCGATTTTGCCACCACATGTGTGACCCCAACGACGTTGGATTTTTCCCCAGTTGGTTGTTTTCCTATAATTATTGTAAATAAGACTTTGATAAATCTGATTTGTAAGTCGTTACTCTATCCGACAGAGGATAAGTCAGTCATTTGTCTCCACCTGAGTCGGGGGACTCTTTCCATCTTGCATTTTTCATAATCATATTGGTTTTAGCGTACGGGTATACATTTCTATCGTTAACCATTGATTTTGACACAATGTAGACTATTAAATATTCATGTGTAGTATACATAGTAGTTAGTATAATGTAGTTTAGTTTTATTTAAGCAATTTGTACATCATTATATAGCCATGCATGTTGGTATAGAGAATTCGTAAAGGGACAATATTCGCAAACAAGCATCTAGTAGGAAGATCGGTTTACCCGGGCGAGGTGGGTGCCTAACACCTTTCCACTCTCATAATCTGACCACTTACCCCGAATCTCTGACCAAACCAAACGGAATTGTTTAGCCCTTCACAAGTCTACACCAACTGCGTCCTAGGCCCTAACCCTAGGTGGTGAATCCATTCCATATAATTGCATAACCCCCATCCCTCGATAATTGAAATCAAGAGATCCCCCCTTTCTCTTTCCATCGAGGAGCACCCAAAGCCCCCGCGTTGCGGCGCGGCGGGAACGGATCCTCACAGAAGGAAACCCTAATTTACTTGAAGGGATGGTCCTACCCTCACCACTATAAATAGTTGTCACTGACCCATTAAGTGATAACGTATCTAAACCTAAAGTGTTGTGAAAGAGGGTAGACCAAACCGTCGCAGTTCATGCGCAATGAAGATCATTTAGAATTGATTCGAAAGAGGACTTGATTGTTCTTCCACAACCATAGATTCAAGTACGTCATTACCGCTTTCGCTCTTGTTATCGTATGCTCATTGATCTCCATGAGATGTATTCTATTATATATTTCTATCATTTTGTAGCTAATTCTAGTGTCGTCCTTTAGTGGAATTAAGGATAACTTAAAGGCTACCCTTTAGGGTCACACCACTTGACATGATCTTGTCCGTTAGATTGTAATTTTTGTACTTAACTCATCTATAAGAATTGAAAAGAGAAAAAGAGTCGTCTTCTTCAAACTTGGGATCAGTTATTGGATAGGGTGCATTTGATGGAGATCATGTTCGAGTGTTCCAATCCTGTAGAGGAACACACTATTTGTGTGTACTACGTAACTAGGAATCCCCGTTGTTAGTTTTAATGGATGTGTTCATACCCTATCCTTGACTATAAAATATTTTGGGGTGTATAATGTATCAAATTGCTTTTGTTATAATTCTTCAGGTTCATTGGTTGCTGTGGGAATTATCTGTCAGAATATTGAGAGATTAAATTTAAACGAGTAGAAAGTTACTTTTATAGTCAAAGCTTTCAAACAATTACTTGCACTGCCTCTTTCAAAAACCTGTTAGAAAAATTGATGAGTTGAGTCATGTCACTTGACACTGTCCTAAAGACCGTAGACGCCCTTATGGTGCAACCGGGAGTATTGGGAATCAACCTCCAAGATAAAATAGTCCACTGGTTCCCCTAGTAATTGTGCACTCAACTACTAGACTCCCTCGAGGACTATAGGGTTGTGCTCAAACTAAAAGAAAAACACACAATAGTATCACTTTCAAAACTCAACAAAAGTAAAGAGAATAAATAATAACATATGCAAACGGATGACACAAAGTGAGTTGGTTCTTATTCTCCAAAGGCTAAAATCTCTTCTATTTATATACGTAAGAAGACATTTTAAGAGGAGGAATTAAGAGAAGTATTTAAGATGAGAAATTAAGAGGAGCTTTAAGAACAGAAGAAAACAAACTTTACATAATTAATCTCTTGCAAATGAAGATATTAAGAAGCATTCATGGGGAGACATAAAGAGTCTCAGAAAAACTGAATTAACAAGTAAATGAAGAGACAAGATGTTATGAAACTTATTTTTTATTTAAACAATAATTTATGATTATTTTAAATCTTAAATTGTTTTAAAAACTCATTTGAAACTAACAATTCCTTCACATGATTCAAGACATCAATAAAACAACAAAAATAGTCTAAGCATGCTAGAATGGTAGAACACATCATTATAGATGTCTTTTAGACTTGAATCTACCATAGATCTAAAAGTAACAGTAATCTTAACTCAACTCACCTCAAGTCAGTCTTGTCCTGCAGTTATACCCAGTTACCCAATTATGGATACTTCCAATCCAACAAGAAGATAAAGCATTGTTGTGGTTGGAATAATAAATAGAGTACTAGTAAAGAAAGAAAAGTAAAAATAGAGGTTGGTGGGTGGAGGTATACAGAGTGCAGAGAAGGGAAGAGAGAGAAAGAGAAGAAGTGCAGGACCACAATCAAGAATCATATACTCTGCTCTCTCACACTCATCTCCAGTTATCTGTACGAGTCTACCAGATGTAATGCCAAGACCAATGAGCTGTTAGGAGAGATTTTGAGTCACCCGGAAAAGGTAGATATAAAGCCACAGACCTGACTGACACAAGATTCCTAACGAAATGTCTATTTAGGGACATGGTCCATGTCTCCGTCCTGCAATTCAACTTTATGTCACCTTTCTGATTTTTATTGTTGCCCATAAAATTTACTTGTATTCTACTCACACTATGTTGAAAGAGAATCTTTTTACTAGTGGTGATTTCACATTGTGATTGAACTCTAGGATGAACGAATGGCATCTTTTAACTCTCACTC
The DNA here is from genome assembly GCF_018873765.1 of Telopea speciosissima. Lineage (NCBI taxonomy): Eukaryota > Viridiplantae > Streptophyta > Magnoliopsida > Proteales > Proteaceae > Telopea > Telopea speciosissima. The sequence continues at coordinate 58,408,733 of NC_057919.1, read as the reverse complement.
CCTTATTGTATAAATTGAAAAAGTTAAATTATACATCACCTCTTGGTTTTCAAACGAAATTCAAATTACCTTCTGGTTTTTGAAAATACTCGTTCGTCGCTCTCTATAGTAACGGTGTTAGTTTATTGTTAGTTATTGATATGAAAGAACTATTTTACCCTTGTACTAAAACATTATAATTAAATTTGTAATACTATCCTTCAAAATCTATGTTTGGATGTCAAGGGTAGTTTAGGGATTTAAATTTATTTAACCGATTGACATCATCACTTAACAGCATAAAACTAATGGTAGGGACTAATTTGTCATATTGGGGTCTAATACAAAGGGTGATTTGAGTATTTTCAAAAACCAAGGGGTGATTTGAGTTTCGTTTGAAAACCAGGGGGTGATGTGTAATTTACCCAATTGAAAATGAGTTTTTCTGTTCTAATTAGAGTGTCGATACAGTATGGTATAATTGCAGTATTATATCCACATCGATACACCAAATACCGACTTGGTACAGATATCTCATACTGATTTTGATATAGATAAATCGATACGAAAACAGTTTCAATATTCGATACTCGGGTACACATTGACACCCTTAAAATAAATTAGATGAGTTTAATTGTAATTACTCAAATAACCTTATACTTTCTCTGCACATGGTGACTGGTGAGATGATCATTTTTCTCATATAAAACGATCAATAACTGTCACCACTCTTTCACCGTTATAGTTGTTATTTTAAGAGAAACCAAACAAACCTCAGTCCTCAGATACCTTTTAATTCACTACTCCACTCTATTCCATATAAAGCTCAGATATGGAACACAAAAGTAAAAAAACCAAACAATGTAATTACAAATAGGGAAAAAGGTTGGACACACTGCTGGTATATCGGAAATTGACATCGGTTGTGTCTATCTCTGTCTTCCCCACCTTTGAAATGACTTCCTTGCCTCTCTGCATGATTTACCGTCCCACGCGTCCATTGGTGCCTCCCACTAGCTTAGTGCATTCTGGCGGTTTTGCCTATCCCTCTCCCTTCCAAATTATATCTAAAGATTTGACATATAATTATGGGGCGCTGTTCACTATGCCGCAACGCAGGCTGCGCCCAAACACATGGGGGTGAACGCAATGACCACTCTACCCCATTGAGTGGCAGGCCCATGTGCCTGGACATAGCCTGCGCTGCGGCACAAGAACATTCTCCCTATAATTATTATTATTTTTTTATGGAACCACTCCTATAATGATTAAAATGATTGATTGATTGATTAATTATATATATTTTTTAACATGATATCAAAACCTTTTGCTCCACAGATGATTACTAAAATGATTGAGAAGAGTTTCCCTTCAATCTAATATCTATTTTGTATGAGACACCTTTCTACATGATACAAAAGAAGGGACGAATGAAGTCCAAAGGCCTTAGCATATAATTCAGGAGAGAGAGAGAGAGAGCATGTGAAGAAGTGTGGAATCATGTGGGTGTACAGAGAGGTTGAGATCCCAGGAATGGAAACAAAACCCCAAATATGGGGTCATATAATCCACCACTCTCATCCACTTTGAAATTTGAACCCATTTTTCATTCTTCTTCTTCTTCTATTGTTGTCTCTCTTCTTCTGTTCTTTGTAATCCTATTTTATAATTTTTTTTTTGCCCTTATCCTTGTTCCTGTATTTCTGGAGCTTATGGGGATTCGTTCTATTGTTGCTCCTCCTCCAGGTCTTACTGTGCAGCAGCAGCATCATCATCACCTGAACTCAAATCCTCAAAACCACCACACTTTTCGAGCATTGGATATCTCCCTCATCGTAGTCATTCCCATTATCATCTCACTTCTCTTGCTTGTTGCTGTGATTATCCTCATTGCACTTCTCCGGAGGCTCAAGTCCACCAAAACCACTGCCCATGGCAATCCCACAACCAGCAGCAGCAGCAGAAGCAACAATTACAACAACAACAACAACAACAAGAATCTTCCCCAGGTCGCTCTTCGCACTTCCTTAGACCTCGGTGCTAGCCCTGGTAACCACTCAATCCCAATTTTCTACTCTACTATATGTCTGGATTTTATGAATTCCAACCCCCCTCCCCCCCCCCCCCCCCTCACACGCACACACACACAAAAGAAATCTTGCTGTGTTCTTGAAAAACAATATTTGTTAATCATTTTTGGCTTTTTGATGGTGAGAACTGAAAAGCAGAGGTGAAGCGTGGTTGCCTTCAAGGAGCGAATTCAAGTCTTCTACCTTCAGGAAAACTCAAAGGGAGAGGGATTCAAGTTTTCACCTACAAAGAGCTTGAATTGGCCACAGAAGGATTTAAAGAAGCGAATGTGATAGGAAGTGGAGCTTATGGAGTTGTTTACAGAGCAACACTGAGTGATGGAACTGTGGCAGCAATCAAGATGCTCCGCAAGGAAGCCAGAAGAGGAGAGCGTGGGTTCAGAACTGAGGTAACGTGGCTTCCTTAGCTCTTTCAAGTGTCCTCCTACTCTAATTTGATCAAAGGAAACAGAGATTTTCTTAAGTTCCATGTGCATGACTGTGTGAGGTTGGCATCTCTCTGTTTTATGGACCTCTTCAATCCACATTTATGGAGACTTAAATGGCTGTAAAGAGTAGAATTATAACAGTAACAGATAGTGATGTAATGGTTCTTTACAACATGTACTTGACCATACAGGTGGACTTACTAAGCCGGTGGCGTTCTCCATACTTGGTGGAGATGCTTGGCTATTGTGCAGACCAGAACCACCGGCTTCTCATCTTTGAATTCATGCCCAATGGTAGTCTGCAAAACCACATCCATCCAACAGGAAGCCAACATCAGCCATTGAATTGGGGGACCCGACTGAAGATTGCTCTCGATTGCGCAAGAGCTCTAGAGTTCCTCCATGAGCATGCAATACCAGCTGTCATCCACCGGAACTTCAAATGCAGCAATGTTCTGTTGGATCATAACTTCAGGGCCAGGGCTTCCAATTTCGGATTGGCCAAGATGGGTCCAGACAAGATCAGCGGTCAGTTACCGACGGCGTTGGGGGCTGCAGGCTACATGGCACCTGAGTGAGTTATTTATTGCTTGCTATGGTCAAGTTGTTTGCTACCACATCAACTAACTGGTTTTAAATTCTTTTGCTGCTGCTGCTTCACATTGATTGCTTCTCATCTCTTTACTCCCAAGTGGTTTCCTAATTTGACAAAACTTTCTCATGCACTTGATCATCTAACTAAATTTTTTTGTGGGCAATGTAGATATGCTTCAATGGGTAAGCTAACAACAAAATCAGATGTTTACAGTTATGGGGTGGTTCTCCTCGAGCTTCTAACAGGCCGCACCCCAGTTGATACAGATCGGCTTCCTGGGGAACATTTTCTAGTCACCTGGGTTAGTAACAAAAGCTTTTAACCTATCCTCCCTGATTCAAAGTTCCTTTTGCATGTATTAAGGTCAAAGCAGTGGTATGAAGTTATACCAATGCCTTCGGTACAGTAAAGGTTTAGGTGTGGACTCTCTAGATAGCAACCCGGCAACAATATCTGAATCCCAGGATCTCAAATCCATGAAAGACAGTCTCCACCATCTTCTGATCTTTTCTTGATGCCCACTTGGTCATGTTTAGTGATTATCAATCAGGGCATGAAGGCCAGCACCCACTGGTTCAGTGAACAAAAATAGTTTTCCATAAGAGCTAAAACTTCTGCACTGGAACTTGTCTCTCCAATTGCTCACCTTCCTTTGTGCTTTCAAGCCAGAGATGTTAAGCTAAAAGTGGTATCCAATTGTTGTACATCAGGCTCTTCCGAGGTTGACCAACAGGGAGAAAGTCATTCAAATGGTTGATCCAGCTCTACACGGACAGTATTCAAAGAAGGAACTGGTTCAGGTTAATTGGTTCAGGAACTATCATCAATACTATACCACAACCACAACTAACTTCAGTTTCTAACTTTTTACCACATTGATGTTATAGGTAGCTGCAATTGCTGCTGTCTGTGTGCAACCAGAAGCTGATTACCGACCTCTAATGGCTGATGTTGTGCAGTCTCTAATTCCTCTGGTTAAGAGCCTCTCTTCTACTAATCCTTCAACCTCTTCCAGATTTTACAGCCAAATATTAAGCCCCAGATGTTGATTCAAAAAGTATGTAAGCAATGGCAACATCAAAGATCAATGCTTTCATTTTCTGCAGATATTCTTTCAGAACATTATTTTGAGCCCTATAAAAAATATTGTCAGAAATATTTGGGCCTGAACCACCAAGATAATACTTGTCAAGGGAAGCTGATACAAATGATCCAAGTCTTAAGGTAATGTGTGCTGTGCTAGGTCCTGGTAGCTAAGCTCTCGCTAATAATTATGGGGTGGGTATCCTGCATAATTGAATGTACAGCTGAGCAGTTCAGATATAAGAATGTAAGAAGGACTTTATTTACTTACATTGAGAGTTCACTAGTTTGTCTTACCCGCTTAGATACTTTGCGAAACTGTAATAATTTCTTCATATAATTACATCAGTAGTTCAGGGTTTGATTTACCATGTAGTCAAATAAGTTCTGATACTGACCAGTTTATCTACAGATAAACCATTTTGTTTTCATGTATCCACAATTATTTCGAAAATAATTGTCCCTTTTTGGAAGACTACAGTACCACACCCAAATCTAGCCAAAAATACCAGAATGTACTTCCACTGATAATTACTGATTCCAAGTAAATATCTTATTTCAACCATAGAAAAGGTAAATGTTTCATGTTCCATTCATTTCAGACTTTCAGTGATGATGGCATTCACTCAGACCTTTAGTCAATTGCATAAGAAATCTTGTCCTTTGACCCATATCTGCATTGCTGAAGGTCCAACATGCACTGAGTGGGCTTACATATGAAACTGTACATATACAGGTTATGAACCTCCACACTTCCCAACAAAACCGTAGGCAGGCCAGAAGATCAAGGATTCATCCTCATTGATATGAATCCTGTTTGACCTTATGAATATCAAACACTGACACGAGTAATCTGAACTATTCACAACCCAACCCAACCCACATGGTGGAAAGCACACCAAAACTTATCATATTCAATTGCTCAGAACTGTTCAAACTTGACACACAAGCAACAGATCAAGAAGTACCACATTGAATTCTTTCCTGTAGTTCATAACCAAGATTAAGTTTATAGATGCCCTTTTCCCTGCCTTGTATTGATCGTCACTAATCCCGAGTTTTGTAGCGATTCAATAACAAAAGAATTATTTCTCTGTACCATAGTTCCTCTTATAGCGCATCTCAATTACATTGTAAAATTCCTGTGAACATCTTTGTGTATCCAACTGGACTGATTACATAATTGTTTCCTCAGCAAACTCATTAACTGAATCTTTTCCTCTCCCTTCCCCCTTACTCCGGGGAGCCAAACATGGAGTGAGTTTCTGTACATTCTACTCCAAAATAGGTAACTTGTTTATCAGTAGTCCATGGAGGAGCAAGACCCTCCCTCAAAATGATGTAACCGTTTCCTATCTCTAACTGCAATCTTCCTTTTAAAAACCATAGAAATGTGCTTAATAGCAGAAGGCTAAATGGGCGCGGTGTGTGTGTCAAAATACGTGTTGGCAAGACGTTCTTCATTCTTAACCTTCGATTTAATAACATAAAATCTGAACCGTTGAACAGTTCACTTTATTGGAGACGGGTTACGGTAACAGTAGGTCATCCTCTGCTAAACCCCATCATGAATCGTGATTCATCTTCTTCGTTGAATCATTAGATAACCCTATTTTATTTTTTTCTCTTCTGAACTCATCTACTGCGAAACCGTCGCTGGAAGAACGCTCCTTAACTGGTTTTATATTTTTACCGAGAATTTCAAGGCATTCTGACTTGGGTTTAATAATGTTTATTCTCAACTAAAATCCAATCTCTATTCAATTCCACAAATCCAACATGAGCTTCTTCAGTTTTCTTTGATTTTTTCCTTGGGGTGATTCTGTAATGGGTTTAGTAGATCAGGTGTAACCCAGAACGGAATACTTTGAAAGGTTAAGTTCAAAGCAATTTATTGTCGCCCAGAGATTGCTCCAAATCCCAGAGCCTCTGATGTTCTATTCTAACTGAAATTTCGAATATCAATAATCCTCTTGTGTTTCTATGATTTTTCATTAAATAAAAAAAAATCCATGGTTTTCCTTCTTCACGAAATTTAGAGTACCTTTCTCTCTGTCTTCCACTCGTTATTATTATTAATTTTTTATGAAAATCTTCCACTTGTTATTGCTCCCGTTTTCAATGTCATACACATCATACTAAAAGAGGGCTCTTCAGTCCTCTAGAGTTGAGAAAATGGAAAAGCCTGCAATTGCTCGGCTTGGTTTGTACCGGTGGTGGTCTCCTCTTCGTCTGACGGAAAGAAGGGTTGCACCTCAACTCAAATTTTTGGCAAAAGAGCACATGCTGCTTAATCCAATAACTGAACCTACTTCATAGAAACTATCACAGCCAGTAATAGGTGACCAGATGGATATTTATTGAATGGCTGGGATTAATCTCATTGCAAATCAACGGTTACTATTAAAAACGTGGAAATAAGTTTACAGAACGTACGTTCTGCTACCACTCACCCATAGCAGAATGGCAATCTCTACAAATTCGAATATTCTTCACGATTCGAAGCATTGATCCAGGTTCCGTGCAAAGAAATCCAAAAGCTAGAGCCAGTTTTTCACTGTGTTACCCAATTACGGCTTCTTTTTCCACTTCTTCTACATCAAACATGACCCCCTTTTGTCCCTACCGAATACCCAACTCTCTTTATCTCCGTAGCCATGTCTTCCCACATCAAATAGATCTCATCAGTCTTGTCATGGGATCTATCTCCTGCTACAAACTCGTGAACAACACCATCTACCTCGATCAAACTACTCCCAGGGAGATACTGGGGGCTCATGTTCATCAGGGAGTTTCCTGCAGTTGGCCCCAAGGGGAGAAGGCAGAGTCGAACTCAGGACCTTCAGCTTCCTTAGGCCTCGTCCCTTACCAACTGCGCTGCGCCTAGGGGTTCACGAAACCTCATTGCTTTCTGGCATTTTCTCAAAAACATCAAGAGCCCGTTACGTGCAGCCATCTCTTCTCTCTTTGTAGAGTTACTAATTCAGTCCTTTAGAATAATTTCGGAATGCCAAAAAGACCATTTGGTATGGGTTCTTATTCTTAAAAAATGGAACACGCCCAAGAACGAGGCCCATTCTGGAATGGGCTTTTAATCCATTCAGTGTTCCGCGTTCACGTTCGAAAGGTGAGAATAGCTTCTTCTCGCCCTTGTAACTCACCTCGATCATGAGCTTGTCGCCAAGACCAGGGGCAACTTTGAAGCACCGGAGTTTCACGTCGTTCTGCACAGATGGTTCAGAGAATCGCCGCCCAATTAACCGCTTCACATCATGGACAGTGTTGTTTGGCGACGTAAGGAGTTGTTCTATTTCCCTGATCATTGGGAACGATCTCGACCCGGTCGTTCTTGAGAACCCAAAACGAAAAGCTTTATTACCTGATTCCTTTGTTTTGTGTACAGTAAAATCATTGAAGGGATGGAGAGAAGAGGTGGCTTTTATAGGAATTTTTTTTTTTGGTAAAGAACGTTCATGAAGTCAAAAGAGACCGTATAAACTTTGTTTTGTTTCAGGTTTCAGCCTCGATCGTTCTGGAGAACTTGAAGAACTTTTCTTTGTTTTTCTCTTCCTCCCTCTATTTTCTCTCTTTACGTGCAGATATTGGTTGATTATGGATAGTGCAAATCCTCTTGACCTTGACCAAATTCTCAATACTTAAGTTGCCTGGGAATTGTCTAAGAAATGCTGAAATGCATTCTAAAAACAAGAACACATTTTAGCCAACAAGTGTACAAATTGTGTTCTCATTCTTAGTCAAGAATGCATTCTGCAATTTGAGAATGGGAATGCATACCAAACACAACCTTAGTTAGATCACTTCATCTCTTAAAAAAATCTTGTATCTTCTATAATTTTTGGGAAGTAGTTTTCTGTTCGATGTGTGTGGCCTACACCAGCATTCTCATGTCTCTCTCTCCTCAAAACAATGGGCCAGAGGTGTCTTTTCATATGAGAAAGAGAGAGATAGACTCATGGAAGTGCTGGTGTAGGCCACACCCCCGGACAGTTTTTTTTCCCATGATTCTTTTATAACTCTAACTGATATAATCAAGAGATTCAAGCTTTCTTAATCCCTCTCCGCAAACCCCAACCCCCCCCCCCCCCCCCATCCCATCCCATTTAACTCCTGCGCAAAATGCAATTCATGGTTAGACCTGGGTTTGGAATCACAACCCAGGCCAAGAGAAATTTAATTAAACTTGCAACGAATTAAGGCTATGTTTGGTTTGGATTCTGAATTCTGATTCTCAATTGAGTTCAGAACTGAAATCTTGTTACGAAGGCTATACGTGCCAAATCTTGGATTTTGAGCGTTTTTCTTAATAATGATCCTAGCCAACTGCATGACAAATAATTTATTCTCATGCACATTTATTTAAAGAAGATATGTCTGTGTAGGAAGGCTCCCCAACCTTCGGTAGTCAGAGACTCAGAGCAGTTCAGGAACTCTAAGTGAGCCCTGAGGATCTTTGGCCGCCACTTTGAGGCAGATGATTTTGAGTCAACACCCCAACCAAATGCTCCACAAAGTATTGCAAAGTATGCCAGTGCATACCCTCTCAGCATTGCCACCATTCCCCTACACCCTTCTTCCTGCTCTGACCCATGTGCAGATATGAACCAAGATGGAAGAGTTTCTTTGATCAAGGATTGAACCAGACTCAAGCCACCAGATAACCACACCAATGAAGCCCCTAGTGAAGCTGCAACCTTTACTGAAACCTGGCCATATCTCATTCCATACTTGGCCTTCAATTTCTCCATTTTTTCTTTCAATAGCACTTCACCTGCTATTTCTCTCACAGACTGCATCAAAAGACATAGTATCTTTTCTGTCATGAACATGATCTCTCTGATAGACTGATAATCTCTTAAGTAGACGATCCCAGGGGCAACAGGGGAGAAGCCTTCATGGAAATGGCCAAAGCCATGACTGAGAAGTGCCCCAACACCAGAACAATTGGAGATTGGTGAAGCATTCAGGCCAAGTGTAGCTGCCAAGCAGCTCTTCATGAGCTGAACAACTGCATCACTATTGTGATGGAAGACTGTCGGAGATGCAGAGAAGACAAGAAAGTCACTCCAACACTTAGACTTTCTGGGTCCACAAAGAGGCTACAATCGGCATGCAAGGCCATAGGCAACCTGCTGCAAGGGTCTCCAAGGCTGGGCCAGCCAGGTTGAGGAAGCATTCCGAGGCTCTATCAAGTTTAAAGGTTATTGTGAAGCTCACATAGGCAGCCAGGGGTGGTGGAAGTGTAGCTGGAGAGCTTCCTCCTGCCAACCAAAAAGGAAAAAAGTATAAGAATGAATAACGAGCTAAGCCATGAATTATCCTCCAAAAGAGCAGCATATTCTTATTCCTATTACCAGTTTCACAAAAACATCTTATTTTTCCAATATATATAAATTAAATCCAATAGTATCATGACCCGCCGCGAGGGGGGGGGGGGATCTCTTTTTGAGTCTTGCTGTACGTTGTCCAAACATTCAACATAATATGATAGACTGGATGACTTAAGACTGTAAGTGGCTTTGCATATTTGCAGGTACAAAAGAAAGCCACGGAGGAGACACTGGATGGCTCAGAACCCAAGCAATGTTCACTGGATCAGTTGATTCCTACTGTACAACCTCCAATCTGAAGACACTTTAGTCTATTGTTCTTATCCTAGTAAACAGTTGAAATAGCATGTTAAATTGGATAATTAGGATTCTGAGTGTTCTTTTTTGTTAACCTAGAAACAACTTTTAATATATACACCCACATTATACTAGCATAGACCCCCCTCCCCAAAACCACTCTGATGGTTAAAGCCCAAAATCATGTGTCCAATCCCCTTTATCAGATCAGGACCCTTTCCAAAACCTCTTTAGTATTTTGAATAATATCCAAATAAAATTTTGGTAATCTCAGTTATTTCTAGCATGGAATTCAGATGTCCCATCTCAGTAATAGAGTTAGCAAAGGATATGAGAAAATGTAGGTCATGGATGCAATTAACCGTGCACTGCACAGTATCACCAGAAATTTTGGTGTAGAACAGCAGAGTATAGATTTCTGACCCTGATAAGATTGTTCATATGTTTATTTCATTCTGAACAGTAGTAGCAAGCATACTAAATTATCAGGGGCTAGTTACAAGCATCTTTCAGAATTAAGCCCTTTGAAATACTCTAGCCTCCACGAGTTATGCTCTAACCTATGGATCTCTTTCCAAATTTCCAGTTTATGGGTTCAATAACTTGGCCAACTTCAAGTGTATTTCCTCCCTCACCATCAACTTTTTAATAAATTATAATAAGAATAGTTTTTTTTTCCCTCATCATAGTCATTGATTTCATCATCGTCAGCAGCTGCATGTTGTCATCAAAGCTTTTGTCCGAACTACTTGGGGTTTCCAAGAGGAATCCTCCTGTACTTTTCCATTCTATATAGGGTCATAAAGCTAGCACTATGACTTGTTAAGCCATGTAAAGCTACAACTACCCTCTCAAGAGGAGACATGACAATATGGCATTATCTACCCACGCAGCAACTAAACAATAAATTGTAAAGATATTATAAGTCTACTTTTTACGTTAGGCCTGTCCCTTTTTGGTCCAATTGCTCATCCTTCTCCTCTTTCCACTGAAACTAAAACTGATAGCAAGTGGCATAAGCTAAACACTCTGCTATTTGCATCCACAATGAGAACACAAGGAGAAACCAATTAAATGGGTCGTTGCTGGGGCAATATTTGCCTATATCTGGCAAATATGTTGGTTGAATTAGAATGAACACATTCTTTTCCTCCGATTTGCGAGATCTCCATTCTGATTAGGAATCTGTGGTTCTTTAATCAGCCCTTGATTCTGTTCAGGGATCTGATTTTTTCCAGAGTGATTCTTCTGGGAAGTAGTTACTTGATTCTTAAAAATGATATTTACAGTAGAATAATATTTCTGTAAGGGAAACCACAAAAAGGAAGAAGTGGTTCTTACTAACGAGGAGAAAGTAACGCAAATGAAATTGTGTAGCAGGCAGTGATCAACAACTCTTGACCTTCTCATTTATGTTTGAGAAAGTAAAATAAGTAGAAGAAGACGAAAAACTCACTTTTGAAAATTTTGTCCATTTATTTGAGATGAAATGAAAAGGCATATCTCTTAAGGAGTTCCATAAAGAGCTTCTATGCTGCTGGCTGGCACAGTCGACTAGGAATGACCCTGCATAAAGGGAAGAGTTCATAGGATTTAGCCACCTTTTAATTCAAAAGATGAAAACTTTAATGTCGAATCTCATCCCAATGAAAACCAAAACACAAACACAAGAACAAAGAAGAATGAGTCTCAGACTTGCGAGAGAGCTGAGCAAGAACAAGCAACGGCTGTACGACCTTCCCTGCCAAGGCTTTCTCAAGAAACTTCCATGTGTTTGGAACGTTATTTTCCCATGTGAGAAATCAGCAGATGTGCGACCTTCGTCGAAGGCAAAGAAACACCTGCAGAGTTGAGATTTGAAGACAACTGGATTGCCCAGAGCAAAGGATCACCAACAATGGTAGTCTGCAAAACCACATCCATCCGATTGGAAGCCAACATCAGCCGTTGGATTGGAGGACCCGATTGAGGATTGCCCTCGATTGCACAAGAGCTCTAGAGTTTCTCCATGAGCATGCAGTACCATCTGTCATCCAGCGGAACTTCAAATGCAGCAACATCCTGTTGGCTCATAACTTCAGGGCCAGGGCTTCCAATTTCGGATTGGCCAAGATGGGCCTAGACACAATCAGCGGCCAGATACCGACGGCACTGGGGGCTGCAGGCTACATGGCACCTGAGTGAGTTACTTATTGCTTGCTATGGTCAAGTTGTTTGCTACCACATCAACTAACTGGTTTAAACTCTTTTTCTGCTGCTTCATATTGATTGCTGCTAATCTCTTTACTCCCAAGTGGTTTCCTAATTTGACAAAACTTTCTCATGCACTTGATCATCTAACTATATTTTATTATGGGCAATGTAGATATGCTTCAATGGGTAAGTAACAACAAAATCAGATGTTTACAGTTATGGGGTGGTTCTCCTCGAGCTTCTAACAGGCTGCACCTGAGTTGATACAGATTGGCCTCCTGGAGAACATTTCCTTAGTCTCCAACCTTTCCTCCCTGATTCATAATTCTTTATCATTCTGACCAAATCTTGCCACACCAAATCTATCCCCGTGGGACCAGTCATCTTTCACTTGGCCATAAGGTCTGGAAAAGTGGAGTTTCATTTTCTCAGGCTTTTCACCATGAAGGAATGAACCCTTCACCAGGGTCTGCATACATGTTTGAAGATATAATGTAAAGCCTGTCATAGCATCCTTAGATAGCTCCCCACCATCTGACCCATATCTGCACTGCTAAAGGTCCAACATGCACTGAGTGGGCTTGCATATGACACTGTACATAGACATACAGGCTATGAACCTCCACACTTCCTAACATTAACGTATGCAGGCCAGAAGATCAAGGATTCATCCTCAGTGATATGAATCCTGTTTGACCTTATGAATATCAGACACTAGCACAAGTAATCTAAACTCTTCTTAACCCAACCCACATGGTGGGAAGCACATCGTATTCAATTGACAAGACTTTAACACAAAAGGAACAGATCAAGAAGTACTACATTAAATTCTTTCCTGTAGTACATAACCACAATTAAGTTTATAGATGCCCTTTTCCCTGCCTTTGTTGATCAATTAGGGAAACCAAAACCAGAAGATTCAGCTCCTGAATACTTGTATATACCTTGTATTGATTATCACTAATCCCAAGTTTTGTAGCAATTCAATAACAAAAGAATTATTTCTCCACACCATAGTTCCTCTTATAGCGCATCTCAATTACATTGTAAAATCCTTGTGCACATCTTTGTGTATTCAACTGGACTGATTACATAATTGTTTCCTCCTCAAATTCAATATCTGGATCTTTTCCTCTCCCTTCCCCCCTTAATCCGGGGAGCCAAACATGCAGTGAGCTTCTGTACATTCTACTCCAAAATAGGTAACTTTCTCACCAGTAGTCCATGCAGGAGCAAGACCCTCCCTCAAAATGATGAAACCGTTTCCTATCTCTAACTGCTATCTTCCTTTTAAAAACCATAGAAATGTGCTTAAAAGCAGAATGGCAATCCCTACAAATTCGAATATTCTTCATAATTCGAAGCATTGATCCAGGCTCCGTGCAAAGAAATCCAAAAGCCAGAGCCAATTTTTCACTGTGGTACCCAATTACAACTTCTTTTTCCTCTTCTTCTACATCAAACATGACCCCTTTCGTCCCTACCGTATACCCAACTTTCTTTATCTCCCTAGCCATGTCTTCCCACATCAAATAGATCTCATCAGTCTTGTCATGGGATCTATCTCCGGCTACAAACTCGTGAACAACACCATCTACCTCGATCAAACTACTCCCAGGAACCCGTTTAATTCTTCTTCTTCGCATAGTTCTCATAACTTCCTCAGCATCATCTCCTTTACCAGACTCTGCATAAATGTTCGAAAGAATAATGTAACGTCCATCATGATCTCGATCAGATTCTATCAGAAAACTCCCCACCCTTTGACCCATTTCTATATTCCCATGGATTCTGCATGCACCAAGGAAGGCCCCCCAAATAACATGGTCTGGCTTTATTGGCATGCAAGCTATGAACCTTTCTGCTTCCTCCAACAAACCTGCACGGCCAAGAAGATCGACCATGCAGGCATAGTGATCCAAATCTGGCTTGATCCTGTGAACATCAAGCATTGAATTGAAGTAGTGGAAACCTTTCTCCACCGAACCCATGTGGCTGCAAGCACACAAAACTGCAGTGAAGGAGATACTATCTAGTGTAATACCCTCACTCTTCATTTGCTCAAAGAGCAAAAGTGCTTCCTTGCTTTGGCCATTGAGTGCCAACCCAGAAATGGTTGTTGTATAAGCAGAAACATCCTTCTCTCTGGATGAATGAAAGACTTGCATTGCTAGATTGATGTTGCCGCATTTTGCATACATGTCAATGAGAGCTGCAGAAATTATAGAATCGAAATTTGTTTGGTTCCTTCGAATGTAAGAATGAATCCAAACCCCATGATCCAGTGCTCCTAACTGAGAACAGGCAGAAAGAATGCTCACCAGAACTGCAGCATTCGGTTCCTGGTTTAGTAGTTGCATCTCCCGGAACAAAGCCAAAGCTTGCATTGGCTGCCTATGTTGAGCATATCCGGAGATCATGACAACCCATGAGACTAGATTCCTCTTGGGCATGTGGGTAAAGAGCTGTTGCGCATCATCAAGATAACCAACCCTCACCAGCCCGCTGATCAGACTATTCCACGAAACCTCATTTCTTTCTGGCATTTTCTCAAAAACATCAAGAGCCCCTGAAATCTCACCATTCCTTAGGTACGCAGCAATCAAAGAGTTCCATGACACAACGTCCAATTCATCCACTTCATCGAATACTAGTTGTGCGTCTTGCAGTTTCTCACAGATCGAGTAGAACTGGATCATCGAATTACGGACAAACCCGTCCATTCCAAAAGACTTCTTAATTACCAGTGAATGGAATTGCTGACCCAAGTCTGAGGAGGCACGGCCCACTTTGGCACAAGCTTGGAAGAGGAAAGTAAAGGTGAAATTATTAGGAGGAAGATCAAATTCAGCCATCCGTTTCAATAAGAAGACAGAACTACAGAGGGAATCAGGACGCCGGGCACGTGCAAGACCCCGGATAACAGTGTTGAAGAGGAAGATGGTTGGCGCTGGTGCTTGAAAAATGAGAAGAAGGGCATAATCTATGTCCCCGGATGGGTGAAGAGCAGAGAAGGAGATGACGGGTCGTAAGGATGATGGAGTGTGAGGTAGACCCCTGACGACAAGCCCGGCGTGCGCTTGTTTGAATTCTGCAATGGACTTGCATATATGGAATATGGCCGTTAATGAGAGGCCACAGATATTGGATTTGAAGCCCATTCGAGATCCGGTGGGCTCTGTGCTTTTATGTCATCGATAGACTCTCATCGGGTTCTCACCGCCTTCTTCACAGTAGAAGATAGTGCATAGTTAGTAAAAAGGGGAACGGCCAAAAGGAGTATTGCGCCAAACGGAGAAAAAAAACAGCAAACTCGTATAAATTAAGAGATTATTAACTAACATACCTAACACTGATCAAACTTAATTACAGTATTAAAAAATTAACTTCATGTAACATGTTAACATTTCTCATACACTGGTGTTAGGGAAAACAACGAAGCCAGGACCTCATTGAGAAATTCAATCAAGAGAAAGTTCTAGCAAAAACGAATACTGAACATACAACTTAGCACCTTTTTCTTCTATATGGGGTAAAGAGCTCCATCAATAACAAAATCCTCAAAAGTAAGCTGGGAAGCTTGAATGCCTGATACGTAAATGGGCAAAATGTGACACAGTTGAATAAAACGCTGAAGCATGTAGGATGGATCTCCAAGATCGTTAATGGAATCCTTCAAGCATTATCCAATTCCACCTTGAAAAAAACTATGCCATTCTGTAATGTTTTTAAAAAACAAGAGACAATGAGACATAAGCATACCTATTGAGTCATTGCAAGGGAAATGGCTTCAGTCGCCACAAAGCAGCATGGTTTCAGGTTTCAGAAACAAAGGAATCGCCGCAGGGAAGGAAATTTGGCTTCAGTCGCCGGCGCTGCTGGGCATTTCGTCAGTTCCTTCGTCGTCCTCTCCTCCTCCTCCTCCTCCTCTCTCTCTCTCTCTATTTGCTCTCTGGTTTAGTTGTTCTCTAGGAGACAGCGCGTGTTACCAGAAAGCGAGTAGGGTTATGCGGTTTTTTTGTCTTTTTCTGGGAAAATGTCATAGACACATGCACCCTCACTCAGTAAACAAAATGCCGTGCCTATCCCGCCGATGTGCAGAAAATATGGAAAAAATTGGGTTTTTTACAAATGCCCCCTGAAAATTCCTATTTATCCAAATAGCCTCTTTAATTTTTATAATTGCAAACTCACCCCTACGTTCAAAACAGTGTAACACTTTGGTCCAGTCCGTTAATTTGAGACATTAGACGTTGGGAATCTAATGACCAAAATACCCCTCTGATAAAAAATCCATCAAAATTAAAGAATAAAATGACCAAATTGCCCTCATCTTCCCCAAATCGTTTAGGGTTTGAAATTGAATTTTTTTTCCTCAAATCGGTTAGGTAACTTGGTGTTTTGACGGTGAACAATCAAGATGTATGGATGGGTTAATTGTTTAATTCTTTCTTTATGCTTATGCAATCGTTGGGGTTTCACAACCCAAGTCCAGAGTCTCAAGACTTGGCATAGCAACCTCAGCACCGCCAGGGTATTATTCTGCTTGTTTTCATGAGCTGTGGAAGATTGGAAGTGTAAGATGGTGGCATCAGGGTGTGAGGTGCGACGATGTTTATAAAGGGAAAGCAGGGGAAGCTATTTGGCAACGACTTGTGGAGTTGAAAGTTACTTAAGGACATTAGGAGATTTGTAATTGAAACACTAATACTTGAGGAAACAACAAATAGTGTATGAACTCATTTATGTGAGATGTAGAAAGACCATGTTTTGGCGAGTCAAACAAAACGCTTCCCTGCCCTGATTCATTATCCCTTCAACCAGGTAATCTTCTGTATAATACGTTTTGTTGGGTTTGTTGCTTTCTTCCTGGTGATAACAGGTAGTACAAAACGTTGTGGAATTGATGGGCCAATAAAAATCGATCTGAAATTAAACTGAAAATTTCTAATTGAAGTTTTACTTTTTCTCTTTAATTCTTCCATGGAAGGTCTTTATTGCTGTGAGAAAGCATCATGTATAGGAATAGCAAATGGACAATTTATTCCTTGATCTGATCTTTTGCTTTCTAGATGAGTTCAAACCCTAACCGATTTGAAGAAAAAATTTCAGTTTCAAACCTTTAACGATTTGGAGAAGATGAGGGCAATTTGGTTATTTCATTCTTTAATTTTAATGGGTTTTTATCAAAGGGGTATTTTGGTCATTATATTTCTTGAAACTAATGTCTAACATTCCAAATTAATGAATTGGATCAAAGTGCTATACTCTTTTGAAAACTATGAAGCAAATCCTCGGTAGTTCAAAACTGGAATTGGCACAATATCGCGAAGTGACCGCCCTTGCTCAATTTGGGTCAGAGTGTCAGACCTTGATGTTGCAACTCAGACATTACCCAATAGATGTGCAAGGCTTACAGAAGTACCGAAACAACCACAATATGCACCCCTTCCTATACCAATTAGTAGTAGGCGGTATGGTAGTTCCCTTCAATCCACATCCATTTCTGTTTCCTAAACCTCCCTAATCATGCTTCCTATTCCTGGTTACGCATCATCGAAGGCTCTTAAAATGAAAATTTCAAATTGCATTGGAATAGAAGAGGAGTATTGTTATGCATAACGGTATTATAACGCTTTTTGTATGCCGCAGGAGGTAATAAAGATCCAGTACAAAGGGAGTGATATTAATTTTCCCAAAAAAAAACCCAATTTTTGTATTGAGCCATTGAGGTTGAAGGAGAGTTTGTATGGCGAGTTGCCGACTGAGGTTTGAGACGAGGACGCTTTCCCGTCCGGCAGTTCCGGCCACCGCTGCAATGTTCAGTCCAGCGGAGAATCTTCTCAAGTAACAATGCAACACTTTACCGATGCTGCACATTCTGGGCGCCTTGGAACGCCTAGGTAACCAAGGCGATGACATCATTTTGTGTTTATATGTTTTTTAATTATAAAATCATGTTATTTTTAATACTTATATTGGATTGTATACATATTATTGTACATGTGAGATGCACTGAATAAGTTTGTTTTATGGGAAAATTACATACCCCTCCCCTATACTTTGGCCTAATTACACATTCCTCCCTTTGGTTTTTCCACCTTACATTTTGACCCCTTGTGGCTGACGATGTTAGGGTGTTGTTAGTTAATGGTTTGAAAAGACTATTTTACCTTTTACTAACAAATTAAAATGGCATTTACAATTCTGCCATTTTCATCATCTCTAAAATCGATTAGGGTTTCATTTTCACCCACCTCCAAGCTTATCCAGCGACAACCACCTCCAAGCTTCTTCGGTGACAACAACCTTCAAGCATCTTCGGCGACAGTTACCTCCAAGCATCTCCATCTCCAGCGAAGGTTAGTTGCTTCTTCTTTTTTCATTTCATCCTCTCATAGTGTAATACCATATGCTCATTTAGCGAAATAGCTTTCAATCCCACCCCTATGTTCGAAAAATTAGAGCAAAATCATGTTCAAACGAATTAGGGTAGAATGTATGTAGGTTGTAATCCGAATTAGGGCAAAATCATGTTCAAATGAATTAAGGCTGAATGTATGTAGGTTGTAAACCAAATTAGGGCAGAATGTATGTAGATTGTAATACCATATGTTGATTTAGCAAAATAGACTTGGTTGATCCAGTTTATTTATAAATTGTGCTTTTATATCCATGTAAATTAAACTCGATTTGGATCAGATTAATAGATTCTCTAAAACCAACTAATCTAGTTTCTTGTTTGCAGATCCAATGTCTACATCTAGTGTGAATGACAGCAACCATCCTAGATTGAAGTTCAAAAACATGAAGTGTTATTGTGGGTTTAGAGCAGAAATAAAGATATCTGAGTCTAAGCAAAATCCGGACAAACTTTATTGTGTTTGTGCAGCGAAGAATAAACAGGACAAGTGCAGATTTTTCTCTTAGTGTGATCCATATAATGAATAGATAAATGGTGATAGGATGGTGTTGAATGAAGAGATGCAAAGTGTACCAAACCCCAGTGCTCCAGATGTGGTGAAAGAGATGTCCAGTTTGAAACTCAGATTAGGGCAGATGGAGCTTAGACAAGGGCAGATGGATGTTAGACTAGGTCAGGGGGAGCTTGTTGGGCTAGTTATATTTTGCTTTGTTGTTGTAGTTGTTTTAGCCTTTATTGTTAAAAAATTATGAGAGATAAGTTGATGAAGTATTGTAATCAAGTACTATTTAGCAATGAAATGAACAAGTTTTTTTAATTGTTGTGTTTGTTATGGTCTATTCTAATATACAAAGTGGCAACATTTTTCACTTTTTAGTAGGTAAAAGGGACTGATAATCTGTAAAGTTGTCCTAGTTCCAAATGGGTAGCATCTCCACTAAAACATGACAAAATTGACAACTTGTATGGAACTGATCATATGTGAAGTTGCCCTAGTTCCAAATGGACAGCATCTGCCCTAAAACAGGACAAAATGTACAACCTGTATGCAAGGATAATATGTAAACATGTAATGAAAACCATATGGGTATCATCTCCTCTAAAACTGGACAAAATTTACAACTTGTATGTGAGGATAATAGTAAACATCTAATAAAAACCATATGGGGATCCATAATAAGTCACATCAAATCAATCACACAACATTACATATGTTCCACATAATGCCACCATCAAACACTAAAACTTTCAAGCATCCCTAAATTGTTCCCATCAAGCTACTTCCACAAAGTACTAAAACTTCAAAACACATGACATTGTGTGAAGACCCATTTACAACCTGGGTCAATATTACAAAACAAGTTCATAACACTCATAAAAGATCCAAAAAACATCCAAGTCTGCAGCCAACACCATCTGACACTTGCTTCACTTTAAAGTTTCCAAGCTGCTCAGCTACTTTTTGTTGCTTGTTTTTCTTGTTGCCCATTTAACTGTCACTTGGGATCTAATCTTGTCTTGTGGAGTCTCAGTTGTAGTAGTAGTAGAAGCTTGTGATCTAGTTACAATCTGTAACATGTGCACCTCATCTTCTTCCTCATTTCTTTTCTTCTGTTTCATAAACATAAAACAAAAACAAAGTTAGAATGAGCTTACATGGAAGATTAAAGTTACAACTAAAGTTACAATATAGTTACATTACATATAACAGATGTAAAAAAAATAATTGAGGGAATTACCTTTCTAGGCCTTGAAGTAGTAGAAGAAGATGCCCCCTTCTCCTTGATTGGAGCTCTCTCTCATCTCCTCTTGTTATGTCCAAGTCCTTTACAGTGATCATATCTGACAGTCCTACTTCTCTTTCTAAAATCTGCAGGAGCTCCCTCATCAGGTTCCCTCCTCCTGTTCTTATGAGGTCTACCTGGTAATCTCTTCAGTTTTGGAGGCTGCACAACACCTGTTGGACCTTCTTTACTCAAATCTTGTATATCTGACAGGGGATGGATCATATTCTCATATGTCTCCAAGTACCTCTGCTTACTATAACATTCATCACAGTAATCTTCAACAATCTCTCTCTTGTTTGAGATTGCTGCAGTTGCATGCTTACATGGCACCCCAGTACACTCCCATACTCTACATGTACAACTTCTCTTTTTCAAATTGACCACAAACTTTCTGACAAAGTTTTCTGCAACTTCAATTTCATATGGAGAAGATACAAAGACATGACAATGTTTGGACTATTCTTTAATAGTTGCTATTTTGTGCAACACCTTAGGAGTGATTATACTTTCATATGAGCAACCCTTTTGGTACCTATTGTATAACTTCTCCATCACCTTCATCTTGATGGAGTCAAGTAAACTCAATACTGGCTTGTTTCTCAAAGATCCAATCCAATTGTTAAAACTCGCAGTGGCATTATTTGTAATAGAATCATTCTTACATCTCAAATCAAATGCATGCCTAGACCATAATGTATGTGGTTTCCTATTCAACCACTCATAGGCTGCATTGTCGATGGATTTAATGGTATCCATTGCTTTTTGAAATAGCACCAAAGTAGATGCTTCAGAAGCTGCCCAATAACATCTTCTCAATACAGATCCAGGGAACTTTGCCTTGAAGTTCTAGTATAGATGTTTGCTGCAACATCAAATATTAGAATACAGGAAGAGTTCACCAATGATCTCTGCCAATCCCTACATAAATCAAATGCAAAACATAGAAATTAAGTACCACTTAATCTATATCAATACAAAACTTAAAAATTTTCACAAAATAATTATAGCATACTAAATCAGACATACCTTCTGGTTATCTCACATAAAAGTCAATGTGTTGTCATCACTTGCATCCCCTAGAGCATCATGTAAACAATCCAAAAAAAACCTCCAACTGAAATTGTTTTCAATTTCCATCACTCCAAATGCAAGTGGGAATATAGAGTTATTCCCATCAACTACTACAGTTGATAACAACACCCCTCCAAATCCACCCTTAAGATGGCAGCCATCAAGTCCAACAAACTTTCTACAACCATTCACAAAACCATCTCTACATGCTTTGTAATATACAAAACATCTCTTGAAGACTGGATTAGTTGACATATCCACTTGTCTGTCCCCTCATATTGAAGTATGAACATGCTACCAGGATTTGTTTGCACAACCAGCCTTGCATAGCTAGGTAACATTGCATAAGACTCTACATGATTACCTTCATTCCATTCATGAGCAACCTTGTGTGCCCTCCACAACTTCATGTATGAAACTTGAAGTCCAAATCTTTTTAGCAAGATAGCTGACATGGCTTCTCTTGACATTCTTGGGTCAGCCTTGAGCTCTTCACAAAGTTTCTCAGCAACCCACTTGTATGAAACATTGATTTCCTTTGAATCTCTGACACATGTATGTTGTGGGTTAAGAGTCTTTATCATATATGCCTTACCATCACCATCTAAAGCAGCATGAATTCTCCAAGTACAACCATTACCTGCACATCTTGCTGTGAC
Organism: Telopea speciosissima; assembly: GCF_018873765.1. NCBI lineage: Eukaryota > Viridiplantae > Streptophyta > Magnoliopsida > Proteales > Proteaceae > Telopea > Telopea speciosissima. Next base: position 58,386,779 of record NC_057919.1, on the reverse strand, counting down.
TCTTGTCTTCTCATTTTTCTGTTTTAAAAGCTGAAAACCCTCTTGAACCACATATTCATAAAGTACTTTTCTGAAATGATTCACATCATCATACACCAAACCAACCTCTAAAGTTATTCTTTCTCTTTCATCAAAACCATCATCACCTTGAAGTTTGTATCCATGGGACTCATCAGGATCATAGTCAGACAACTCAACCTTCTCATCCATAACCCTATCCTCACTTGTCTGTCCTTCCACATCAAGCACATTAGCTTCTTCTTCATACTCATTATCACTTCCACTGTTATCACTCACATCAACTCTCTCATCCTCACTTTTATAGACCCATTCATCATCAGTAGTGTCTTCATCAATTGCATTTTCTATTGGTTCACATTCTCTATAACTCTTGCTAGTTGCCCTAGTTCTTGTACCACTGGGTGTCTCCCTACTGGTTGCAATGCCCAAGCTTCCAGTTTTTGTAATGGGTGAAGTGTTTCCAGAAATGCCATGGCTTGTAGATGCATTTGATTTGCTACTACTCTCTCTCTCTCTAGCAGAGGCATCATAATTAGTCTTGGCTTTCTCACCAATTGATTTGCCACTGGATCTTGTAGTAGCAGTTGTTCCAGTAGCCTTTCCCATGGCTGAACTTCTAGTATCCCTTTCTCTTTCACTAGCATTAGCATTAGCATTAGCATTAGAAGCAGCATGTGCAATAATTGTACCAGTACTAGTACCTAGAGATGTACATTTTGAATTACAACCCACACCACCTCTTCTAGGAGTGTACTTTACCAATTTTTGCCGAGTAACATGACCTTCAACTGGAACATCTGTATCTATTACAGAATAAACCTCATTCTCTTCAACATTTTCTTCTCTGCTCACTACTGAGTAGCTGTAGCCATTGACTGTATAATTCTCATTAACTTCTTCATTCACAATAAGACTATGGACATGACCATTCACTGAAGCAGATTTTTTACATAGTGAAAACATCTTGTACACTGTGTAATCATCATTCACTTCAATCACTTGTCTATTTAGGGGTATGCAGTTAGTCTTGAAGTTCACTGAATGACCCACAAGTACTTCTTTAAGCACTGTATTATATATGTCACAGATCATGTCCAGGTAACCATACCTATCTGGATCAACCTTCTTCTGTGCTCATTTATCTTGCCAAGTAAATTCAATATTGCATATTACATCCATTACTAGGGCTGTGCATAAACAAAAAAAATCAACAGTGATGATATGGGTCAACGAATATTTAAAAACTTGCTAAAAAAATTATCTAAATAAATAGCATCCAAGTGTACAATTAAGAGACTAATACACTTAAGGATTTTTGCTAAACAAAATATCAAATAAATCTAATGACAATTCTTGGATTTATAGCATGTAAAACTTGGGTCTATGCCTCAGCCTATTGCATAGTTATTCATATGTATGTATGGATTGACAAACACAATTCATTTTTGACATTTCACTATACATCATGAAACTTTATGTTACATTGGATTTTACTGAATGAGTGAGTGTGGGGTGGCTGAAGCCCCATTGCTGATCTACTTTCTATTAATTAGTAACACTTCCCCTACAATGTTACTTATACAATAGGATTGGTTGACTGATTTTGAACCCTTTTCACTCTCAATTTTTTATTTCTCATTACAAGAAGTGTGGGATTTTTCCTACTCATACCAATATCATGGTTAACAAGCTTTGGTTTCAACAGGCCATGCATGGAGCTCCTATTATATTGTAGAGACTAACCCATCTAAAATCAATGAATCCCAAGTTCTGGTTGTATTACATCAACAAAAAACAGAGGAAATCTCACTGTATTACATCAGCAACAAACCGATGAAAAAATCCTAAATGCAGTAAAACAGAGGAATTAGGGCGAGCCAGTGTATGGTATACCTCAAATCGATTGAAGGAGAGGAATTAGGGTGAGCTTGTCGATGTATGGAAGAAGAGGAATTAACTTCCCATCTCATTCTCCAAACCAACATTAGCCATAGTTACCTTTGTATAGAAGAAATTTTAGGTCACGAAAGAAGAAGAATGAGTTTGAAAGCGAAAATGGTTGAAATCAAAGGAGGAAATTAGGGTTTCACACATACCTTCTCCGTGCCTTTCTTCTCTAGCCACAGATCATCAAACTCAGACAATGGTAGGGTGTATCGTCATCGGAGATTTCACGGGTCAGAGGTTGAAGATGAAGTTTGGAAATGGAAGTGTCTTTCTCCCTATCCCTTGTTATTTTTATCGAAAGGGTAAATGGGTCATCTCACAATGGCCAAGGTTTAATTTGGGTATTATAAAAAATCTAACTACGCCACATCAGCACATAACAGACAGATGCTAACGACAGGGGAGGAATTAATAATTTTTTGAAATCTATAAGGGAATCGAATGTAAGGTAGGAAAACCAAGGGGAGGAACGTGTAATTAAGCCAAAGTACAGGGGAGCTTTGGCTTAATTACACGTTCCTCCCCTTGGAACCGCAAAAAAAAAAATGTCACAACTCCCAAATCCTTGCCCTTCGCGATTCCCACGTCCTTGTTCCCTCTCGAATGGACAAAACCCAAAACCCAAAACCCTCGCCCCCTTCTTCTTCTCGTCTCCGTTCTCGTTTCAGTTTAACTGCGGCCGGTGAGTTATCATCTAAGCCTCAAGACCCTGCTCCCTTCCTCTTCTCCGTTTTCGATTAGTTGCAGCGGCGGAAATATAGTATACCAAGGCGATTGCACTCTGTTCCTCCTCTTCTTCTTCTTCGTCTCCAGTAGGCCAACGATTGCAGCGGCGGAAAAACGATATTCCAAGGTGATAGCAGCGGTGGATGCATTTTGTTCCTTTTTTTTCCGACTCTGTTCGGCGAGCGATTGCAGCGGTGAATCTCTCTTCTCCGTCTCCATCTGTAAGTGTTTTTCTCAGAGAATGCCAAGATATACATTGATTTATGTCTATCTGCTTGTATTTTATTTTTTGGGTTCAAGATTGTTGTGGTTTTTTTTATGGGGTTGGGGGGCTTGTGAAGACTGATGGATTACTCTTTCCCATTTGCAGAAGAATGGTTTCTGGGAAACAATTTTAGATTAATATAGGAATGGTTTTAGTATAGCTATCAGATTGAAATCAATCCAGACCTATATCTTACTATGGATGCCTCCCCTTACTCTCAGTCCTATTTTTCGATGAGAATCCCAGTCCTATTGGTTTAAAGGATTGATAGCATCTGCTTGTCTGTAAAAGAGTTCTGTGCTTTCCTTTACATGGCTTTCTGATGTAGATCCAAGCATGAAAAAGAAAACAGCAAAAATAAAATTCAGGAGAAGTTACTGTGAACAGTACCAAGAGTTACTGTTTATGTGACACTGTTCACGTGGTACTGTTCACGTGAATAGTGTTGCGTGCCCACCTTGGCAGCTGGCTTAGAGGAGGATTGTTGAGATTCTTTTCACTGTTCTAATTTGATTACTTTCTATTTACAAATTTAGAAAGAATATTTCATTGCATTAGTCTTTGGCAAGGTTTAAAGTATCGGTATTGGGTGCTTTTAAGAGACGTATCGTATCGTATTGGAGATACATATCGAACATTACAGATATACATAGAAATGGTCAAGATACACATGGAAATACACTTTTGGAACAAAAAACAATATAAATATGAATAAGAAATATATAACAAGTGTCATGCATAAACACTAAAATAGTGAATAATGTATGACCAAACAAGTGCATTAAATTGAAATTGTTATAAAAGATGAGGTTTCTTACATGTTGTAATCGTCTATAGCCATGAAGAGTATTGGATGATGCAAAGGATGATGTTGTAGCACTCTTTGATTCGTGTTTTAGTCTAAAAGTGTGTGAAAAACTAAGATTAAATGCATGATTTTAGACTATTAGTTGAGAGTTTTCCTTCATTTTTTCGTTAGATTAGGAGTTGTATTGAGTCTGTGAGTGAAAATGGCTTTTTTGTGGACTGTATCGATGGTATTGGTATGTATTGGTATGGATCGAGCTGTATCTGCCGATACGTATTAAACCACCCATAGAACCCTTTATTGGACTAGACGTATTGATGGTATCAAATAACTATCAAAACGTATCAGTCGTGTCGTAGCATATTGGCTGATACATTTCTATACAATTCGAGACAGTCTATTTTGTTTTAAAAAAGAGACGTATCGATATGTATCGTATCGGTATCGATTGACACCGATACGTATCGTTCCGTATCGACCAACACCGATACTTATCGGTCCGTATCTTATCGTATCGGTCGATACTTTAAACCAAGGTCTTAGGTAGTTTCTAATTTCAGATTTAGAAAGTAGGCTTAGCTTTTATTTAGAAGTTTATATTTCTTAGTTTTTAAGTTTAGAAAATTGTCAATTTAAATTTTTTATTTTTGTAACATGAGGAGCAAGTTATTGCTGCCTATTTATATGTAAAGAGACAATTTTGAATAGTTGAATGAATATTGCTTTGAAGCAAAGAAAGACTCCCTTCATGAGTGTGTCATGAAGGGCTGAGAGAGCCGAAACCTTATCCCCCCCCCCCCTCTATATCCCTTTCTTCTTCTTAGTATCCTTTTTATGTTCTTCATATGTAGCAAAAAAGAACAATAAAAAAAAAAGAGTTGCAGTTTTTAGTTTGTTCTTTTCATTGTCTCGATCCTGCTGCAAACGATCTCCCGCTAGTTTCCCTGGTTTGAGGTCGACTCTACATTATTTGATATCAGAGCCATGGAAGAGAGGAGTTCTAACAACCCTAACCATGCTCCATTAAATGCTAATGATGATCTTATATTAGCTGTACGGCAGTTGGTTGAAGGGGTTGCTTCTTTGAAGAGAGAAGTCCAAGAGATTAAAGTTGATTTTTGTCTTGACTATCGTCCACCTCCTACGAACGCTACTATGACAAGGGAAGATATTCTGTGTATGTCAGACCAACATTTCAACCGTCCTACCAAGGAGGTCTATGTCGAAGCCGTCAAGGTATCAAAGACCTCTAAATTCAGTCATTGCAGGTATGGAAGCTAACCCCGATGTATGGATTTGCGGGCCTCAATTCAATGATGATTGGCAGTCAATGCAGTCCTTGATGGTGACAATGATGATGACCTCTTGGATTATGATACTGAAGAGACAGCCAAGGTGATTATGGTCCCCAAACAAGAAGAACCCGTCGAGATCACCAGTTAATTGGAGTCTGAAAAAGAGGAGCTCAAGCCTGCAACAGAAGACAATTCTGCTGATATGATAATCAAGGATATCTCTGGTAATAAATCAGATCAAATCGAGTTCATCCTTCCGAAACTGAAATTTTCCTAGAACAGGAGCCACGACTACAAGATTTCATTCCAAGCATCGAGGAACTGCTAGAGTTCTACTACAGCTTGAAGATGGATGTGCACAATACAACACTCCTTCCTATCCACTTCAAAATTCGAGGTCAAATTTTTTATAAGAGGGGAAGAGTTGATGTATATCGAAGCACGAAGAAGAAAATAGCAAAAATAAAATTCAGGAGAAGTTACTTGATGTAGGACAAGTTTGGGAATCCACATCTTTCATCACAATCAGTCCTATTCTTCTTCTATAGAGTATGATTTATTGGGGTTTACAGGCTGCTGTAGTTGAAAGAAATAATGGAAGGGACTTAAGAAATGAAAATGGGTTTGGGAGAAAGATGATAATTAATCAGGGATAGTTTGCTGTAGGTATACAGTTTGAAAGAGAGGAGTGCATAGAAGAAGAAGAAGAAGATCATCTTGGCTTCACACCATCTTGGAGTCACTCCATCTTTCACACCATCTTGAATTGCATAAGATCACTCATGCTTTCATTCCGTCCTTGCTTATCTTCAATCTCCAAATACAGTCTTTTTAAACCCCCAAAAGAAAAAAAGAACCTAATAACTACTTCTCCAGCAATAACTCCCTATTAACTCCGTTATAACATTAGTACACAAGAATTCTGGCCCCAAATAAACATACAACAAAATATAAAAAGAACTATATATAATGCTGGTCATTTATCCATAATGAAGTGGCATGTGGCTGCATAAATCCTTGAGTGATGTCCTCATCATTACTTTTCACATGAACAGTACCACGAGGTGCTGTTCACGTGAATAGTGCTGCGTGCCCACCTTGATAGCTGGCTTAGAGGAGGATTGTTGAGATTCTTTCAATCTTCTAATTTAATTAGTTTCTATTTTCAAATTTAGAAAGAATATTTTATTGCAATAGTCTTAGGTAGTTTCTAAATTCAGATTTAGAAAGTAGGCTTAGCTTTTATTTAGAAGTTTTTATTTCTTAGTTTCTAATTTTAGAAAATTGTCAATTTAAGTTTCTAATTTTTTGTAACTTGAGGAGCAAGTTATTGCTGCCTATTTATATGTAAGGCTTTTAGAAGCCAAAGAGATGATTTTGAATAGTTGAATGAATATTGCTTTGAAGCAAAGAAAGATTCCCTTGTTCATGAGTATGTCATGAAGGGCTGAGAGAGCCTAGCTGAGAGAGTCGAAACCCTATCCCCCGTTCTATATCCCTTTCTTCTTCTTATCTTTTTTGTGTTCTTCTTCATATGTAATAGAAAAGTAGCAATAAAAAAAAAAGAGTTGCAGTTTTTAGTTTGTTCTTTTCATTCTATTGATCCTGCTGCAGTCGATCTCCCGCTGGTTTCCCTGGTGCGAGGTCGACTTTGCATTACTTTCCCCATAACTAGTGCCTAGTGGTTTAGGGGGATAACAATCTAATTTCCTATGCTGAACTTGGAAAGAGAGTGTTAAGTTCGTGCACGAGAGCAGCTCCCAGTGATAAGTTTCTGATATCCAGTGTGACCAGGGAATGTGTTGATCAAAGACTACTGCCTTAAAGAAAAGTCTTACTTTTTTTTATGTTTGATTAGATATTGTTATTGATATTTTGATATGTTAAATGATAAGCTTATGAGATGTAATAGGGGATATTATATTGTTTCTGGTGGCGGGTTTGTAGTTGAATGGTGGCTTCAAGATGTTGTGTGTACTAATGTTAAATGACTTTTGAACATGTATCCCCTCCCGTGCATTCTCCAATGATGGATGATGAAGAATGGTTTTTTTTTTCATGGGGTTGGGGGCTTGTGAAGACCGAGGGAGTACTCTTTCCCATTTGAAGAAGAATTGTTTTGAGTCAAGTTTGGAATTTCAATGGGGTTCTTCCAGATTTACAGAATTCTCGATGTCATCTATTAAATTTATGGGGCTTCTTTGTTTGTCTTATTTCTTATCGTCATTAAGTTGTTGAGTTCTTTCAGTTTCTTTTCAATGCGTAGTTGGTTTAGGGAGAAGTTTGTTTCTATTAGAATTTGTCTGTAGGATATTCCATTCTTTGCTGTTTTTGGTTGGATTCTCATTTTTCTCTCACCCCACTCTTCATCTCTCCTGAAGATGAATATTTGTTCCTTTGTTTATAACTGAAATTTGTTTTCCTGCTTTGCCAGAAGAGGAACAATTTTTTCTGGGGAGGAGGAGGTAATGTAGCTCTAAATAGGAGAAGGATCCTATTAGAGGTCAAGCAACAGGATCTCAAAGGGGGCTGCTGGTTCGAATGGGCAGAATTAGGGTTTTAGGTCAATTTCTAGGGTTAGGTTTGGGGGAATGGGGTAATTCTTATATGGTTTTAATAGGCAGGTTTTAGGGAGTCTAATAAGCCAGATTTGATTAGGTTTAGATAAGGGTTTGAAATTCAGAAATTAGGGTTAGGGTTTCGGTTTTAGAATTTAGGCTGAAACTAGGGTTTTTAATGGGATTTTAGGGCTGGGGTTCTGGTCGAGTATCACTGGCAGGGAGAGGGAGATTCGACTGTAATTTGGGCTGAATTGGATGGCTAGTTAGGTCTGGACAGGTTTTAGGTTGATTTTGGGTTTTACAAAGAAGAGGGGGAATTAGGGTTTAGCTGTTGGGGATGGGGCAGCAAGCTAGGTCGAGTGGAAGGTTTATTGTAAGAATGTTATGTCTATAACTTGAGGGGATTTAACTGATAAAATAGGGCTGGATAGAATTTAGATGGCTTAGGGTTTATGGGAATCGATTGGGATGGGGTAGGTTTGGGTTGGAGGATTATAAGAAGAAGGGGATGAATGAAACTAAATAACTAACTTACTGGTTGAAGAAGATCTTCAATGGAGGCAGCAGCTCTGTGATAGAAGGATAGAACCACCTTCCAGCTGTAGAAGATCCTCCCAGCCGTCACGGCGTAAGGAGTCGTAGGAAATCCACTTACCCTTCTTCCTTGATAGAACAACAAGGCAAACACTCAAAGGAGCAAAGAAGCAGCAGCAATGGCAGCCAACAATTCTGTTTTTTTTCAAATATTCAACTGTGGGGGAGCCTCCCACGATTTAACTTTATTTATAATAATAGGCCAAAGGCCAAAACCTATTACAATTTAAACATATCCTTCAAAAATCGTGGAAGGGTGTTGCTAAACATAAAATAACTTAAAACTTAAAGTATAAGAAATACTATAGTGCAAACCTACTCTATGGCTTCCAACCTAAGCCTACTTTCATGGCTTCTTCTTCTTCCTTCGGATGTGGGCACTTGGTGCTGCATCAGGAGGTTGAATGGGAGAGCCCTTAGAGCTCAAAGAGAAGATAGAATTAGGCGAATGGGAGAACCCTTAGAATTCAAAGAGAAGATAGAATTAGGCGAACTGTATATATTTCTGACATCGGTCAGCATGTAAGTTTAAGAATTATGTAATACTTGTACTCTCCATTTTCATTGTTGATACTAATAATTACTTCTGTATGCGATCTATCTTGAAATGTTGGTTATTGTTGGAGATATTACGTTGTTGGTGCTATTAATTACTTCTTCCTGCTGCATTGTTCATTAACTATGGACAAGTAAGTTTGACATTAGTTAGCTTTGTTATCATAGTATCTGTCTGAGACTCTTGGTGAATGCTTTGACTACTTGATAATTATGATTATTATTTGATGGATAATATTTGTGACTGCTTGTAATGTGCAAAGTCTCTTTGGGAATAAAAAAAATACTTCATTGCCCTGGTAGATTGAAGTAGTCCATCATACTTCCATTTTTTCTGACCTAGAGGCCGGGAATCCATGTGAGTTCAAATGTGGCCATTGTGTTTCTGTATGGGGATGTTTTCTTTGGCCTCTCAGCATAGTTGTCATGGCGGTTAGGCGACCCAAGGCGTTGGAGAAGGTAAAAATTCAAGGTGACACCAAGTAGGCGACCAAGTCGACCAAAAGCGCCTAGGCGACGCCTTGACAACTATGCCTCTTAGGATCTATCTCTATCAAATTCAAGTGGCTCCTATTGTAGTAACGGGGAAGCAGAAATTTATTTCAGTTATTTTTCTCAACGGACATTGTTCATTTGAACTCTGTTTGCCATCGCCATGCCTTTTCTATTTCCTATATTAAATCTTAGTTCAACCTATAAAGGTGGTTTTATTGTTATTGTAGACATGAACATTTTATTTAAGTAATATTTATAAATATTAGTATTGTAAAAGGAACAAAAAAGGGCTTTGAGAGATAGGGTTGAACCAAATAAAATAGGGAAGAACTTGTCAAAAGAAAAAGGGGGAAGAAAATATGGTTAGTGTAAAAGATAACCTGCAAGATGATTAAATAGGTAACTTCTCATTACAATTAGTGAATTTCGTAGATTTCCTAACAACTCCTCTAGCAATCAATGGCCAATTTTGTTTGAATCAGGTTACTGGCTTGCAAGGAGTTAGGGCCAGGGCCAAGCCAGCCTGGCCCTGGATGGCGAAACAGGGTCAGGGCTAATCAGGGCCAATCAAAGCGGGCTTGTGCTGGGCTGAGCCTGTCAGGGTCAGGGTTGAGGTTTTTATGCCCCGAGTCAGGGCCAAGGGCGGGCCTGGGCTAAGCTAGGAGGATTCAGGGTTGGGTTGGGGTTTTAGAAAGCCCGCCTCAACCTGGCCCTTTTGCAGCCCTAAATTATAAACCATATGGTCAGCTATGTAGCTATCCAACTACATAGGGAGAGGATATATGTATATGTAGGAGTGTAGGACCAATTACATAGAGCCAATGGTATTCCATCCATTTTCCTATTATAAGATGCATCGTCTTTAATATAAAAACCCATGAACTCAATTATCTATATTTAAAAGTTAAAACTATCTTTTAAGTTATGGACTGGTGGCAGTGGCACATGGTACTAGTTGATGTTTACAAATAAGCTGCCGGAAAATGTAAGCGATGCCATTAGAGAAGTAATTAAGTTAGAAAATATAAAATAAAGACTAATGGTTGTAGCAGTAAATTGAGACAAAATAAAGTTTGAAATTGTGAATCAACCTTTGACTCTTTAGACTCCTTGCAAATTATTTTCTGCAAGAAAGAAAAGCGTAAACGAGTAAAATGAACTTCTCCTAATAGGAAAAAAATTAATACATATAATATGAATAAATTTGATAATAACGATTGATAAACATCTACAACAGAGAAAAATTATAAAAAACATGAAAATGGACATAGTTCCAATCCTGTCAACCACCATTGTAAACTATCCATCTAGTTTAAGCAGGGTAAAAATCTAGTTTAAGCAAACACCCTGCTTAAACTTAAATTGCAAAAGAAGTTGATATATTGATTGAGCCCTGGATTGCTCTTAGGCCCTTGAAGGCAGTATCCTATGATATATGTACCAATAAATCAGCACTAAAAACAGCAGTAATGTAGTTCTAGATAGGGTAAAGCCCTACTATAAGCCAAGTAAAATCAAGTTCTGATCGAGTCTGCTGTTTGGGGCAGATTTGGGGCTGTTTAGGGCAAATTTAGGGTTTAGGCTAGGGTTAGGGATGAATGTGATATATGGTAATGATCAGCAGGTCTAGGGGATTATTTTGTTATAAAAATATTGGGATTTGGATGAGTTTAAAATTCCTGTAGAATTAGGGTTAGGGTTTGGGTGTTAGGTTTCAGGTTCTAGGGTGAAACTTAGGGTTTTGGATGGGGGTTTGAAGTTGGGTTTTAAATGATCAGATTGGGTTCAAACTAGGATCGAGTATAGGGGCTGGGATAGGGATGATATGCCTGAAATCTGAGAGGAATTGGGTGAGGGGATAGGGCTGGACAGAACTTAGATTGAACTAGGGTTTATGAAATTAAAACAGAAATTAAAAGGGGATCGAATGGGGAAGGAGAAGGAATGGAAAACAGAATTTAAATTCAAACTTACCACAGGATTCCACCGGCAGCAGCTTGAACAAAGAAGGATAGAGCCACCTTCAAAGAGAGAACCTCCCAGCCGTCAGGCGTAAGGAGTCACAGGAAGTCCACCTGTCCTTCTTCCTTGATAGATCCACAAGGCAACACTCCAAGGAGCAGCAGCAGCAGCAGCAGCAATTGGCAGCCAGCAAACAGTCTTTTCTTTTAAAAAATTCAATTGTGGGGGAGCTTCCACGATTTATCTTCTTTATAATATGGCTTTATACCAAATCCTAATACAAAATAATTACCTCCTCATTTAAAATCGTGGAAGGGACCTAATTAAACAAAGTTAATAACTTAAAAACCCTGAAAAGACTTAATTACCCCTATTAACTTAACGTAAAAGATTCTAACTTAAAACTACTGATTTAATAGAAGATTCATTACTACCTAATAGGATTTAAGAACCTATTAGCCAATAGGAGCACTTCACTTAAATCAGACCAACTGAACTAATAAGATGCAACCAATTTAAACCGGTTCAATTTAAAAGACAGAAAATAAAATAAGTATGGAAAATGCCAGCAAAATAAACCTAATCTATGGCTCCCTAATTAAATCCTAAGTTCAGGACTTCTTTTTCTTCTTCTTCTTCCTACTTGGGGCTGCATCAAGCAGCCATAAGAAAAAAAAGGACAATGGCAGCATAAGTAGGAAGTGTAGTCAACCAACACCAAGATACCTTATGCGGTTATGCCGATATGTGTCCAAAACTGATGAATAGATATTAATAGTCACTCGGCCCACTTTTCCAGTTCATGTAAGAACCAGTATTCATCTCCCTGCCAAGGGCGTGTCCAGAAGGCCTAGTTTGGGCTCCCAACGGAAGGAACTCTGGTAAAACAAGAATAGTTATGCAATAGAAGAACCGATTTAGTAGCAATATGAAGCAGTAATAGAACAGCCAGCACAAATAAGTATGAACAGTAGCAATATAGATGAAATCTAAGATCACAAACCCATATTTTTGGGTGATATCAGAAATCAACTTATCAAGGTGTTAGATGGACACCAAACTGAGGTTGAGAGACCCGTTTAGATGGACAGATAACGGCTAAAAATTGGAGACAGATCTGATGGATAGATCTGTTATATTGTGAGATTCCAAAAACTTCAGAAAAACAGAGTACCACAGATCAGTATGGAGATTTTTTTGCAGACTGCAGCGGAACAGGGTATTTCAGGTGCTCTAAACCAGAGAGAGAGAGAGAGAGGTTTCATCTTCGAGAACAAATGAGCATAGTAAAGAACTTTCTACTATGTGTCTTCTAATGTTGCTCATGCTATTATGAACATCCCTCATTATACTATACTCTACTTCCTACTTATGCTGCCATTGTCTTCTATTTTTTTTTTTTTCCTTTTGGCTTCTGTTTTTAGTGCTGATTTATTGGTACATATATCATAGGATACTGCCTTCAAGGGTCTAAAAGCAATCCAGAGCTGAATCAATATATCAATTTCCTTTGCAATTTAAGTTTAAGCAGGGTATTTGCTTAAACTAGATGGATAGTTTACAGTGGTGGTTGACACGATTGAAACTATGTACATTTTCCTGTTTTTTAAAATTTTCTCTGTTTTAGTTGTTCTTCAATTGTTATTATCATATTTATTCATGTGATATGTGTATTAATTTTTCCCCTATTAGATGGAGAAGTTCATTACTCGTTTATGTTTTTGTTTCTTACAAAAAACAATTTGCAAGGAGCCTCAAGAGTCAAAGGTTGATTCTCAATTTCAAAATTGTTTTTATTTTTGTCTCAATTTGCTGCTATGCTACAACCATTAATTTTTATTTTATATTTTCTAACTTGATTACTTCTCTAATGGCATTGCTTACATTTTCTGGCAGCTTATCTGTAAACATCATCTAGTATCATGTGCCACCAGTCCATAACTTAAAAAATAGTTTTAAATATATATAATTGAGTTCATGGGTTTTTATATTAAAGAAGAGATGCATTTTATAATAGAAAAATGGATGGAATACCATTGGCTCTATGTAATTGGTCCTACATATACATATATCCTCTCCCTAGGTAGTTGGATAGCTACATAGCTAACCATATGGTTTATATATAGATGTGCATGTCCAATTTGTATTATGTAGCACTGCCGGTCAGTTTCATTCTTATGCTTAGTACAGGGGACTGACTTACTAATTTATATGTAGATTGAATTTCACCTGAATCATTTCTTTATTTCTCCTTTAAGGCTTTTATATGCCCAGGTTTCATTTTTTAGAGATGACTTTCTGATGCAAACTAGAGAAAAGAGTCCTAATATCAATCTTCTGGCATGCGTTTTAACAGATCAGTCTCTGTTCACATTAGTGTTAATAGGTATTCAATTAATATTTTGTTATATTTTTCCACAGGGCTACACCCTTGGGATGTAGCGAACGTGTGTTGGCCAATGCGACAGAGGAACCCACATCTCACTCATTTGTCGAATTCAACCCCCAATGAGTAGGGGAAGGATTTTAAAGCTGAGTCCGAACTGACAGAAAAATTAACAGACAACATTCTAGAGTCCATTATTGTGAAATTGCATTGTTGTAATTCTAAGAAAGTTTTAACTTACCTGTAACCACTTCATGCATGTTGCAAGCTGAAATTTGGCCACTGAGATGGGTCGGGGGTGGGTCTCTATCAGATGGTGCCACACTCGCCTGTCCATGCTTGCCAAATGGCAACGGAGCTTGGCTTTTTGGCAAGGACATTCAGAATCCCTCTTACATTTAGTTTTCTCTGCCTTATAGTTTCTTAGGTATTAGGAGTCGTGGGAGAGTGAAGTAGTGGGTTCTTTGCTTTTTTACCTTTTCTCATCAACCATACTTGTAGGTGTGAAAACTTACCAATTTTACTTGATTTGATCTGATTCAATGGATGTTCTCAGTTGCATTACTAATGAGCTTTTTGTCTTGAATCTAATGTGATTTGGCTGCCTGTATTTGCAGCTTCATTTACAAGGAACGTTCCAATCAAAGTTGTATTTGCAGCTAACAAGGTTCATACATTGAGACCAACCATATATGGTTCCATGTGGTTCATCATCTGCCTGCTTTAAGACCTTGTAAAGGCTTATTTCCTCCTGCCTTATGGTCTCATCTCATGATCAATGTCCTCAAAGGTACCGCTTCATTCATTCATGGTCGAATCCCTTCACTTTCTATTCGACGATCAAATGGAAAATGGCTTTCCACAGCTCCTAGAAATGATCCGACTCGACTACTCCACGACTCCCCCGAAGACAATCTTTGCTCCTTCTTTGTCAGCCAAAGGGACCAGAGACAACCCACCACTGGTATCTGCGACTACGCATTGGTCTCCGCACTTAAATCCTGTTCTTCCCTATTGGCAATCTTCCAGGGTGAGCAGCTTCATTCCCTCGCACTGAAATCCGGCCTCGACTCCAACATCTTCATCTATAATAGTTTCATCAATCTCTATGTCAAATGCGGTCGGATCGAGTCTGCTCGCTCGATGTTTGATTCCTCTAATCGGTTGGACTTTGCTTCTTGTAACATTATGCTTGGGGGTTACGTGAAGAGTGGTCGCCTTGAGGATGCAGTCCGATTGTTTGAGATAATGCCCGCACGAGATTGTGTCTCTTTCACCACGATGATAATGGGTTTTGCTCAGAATTATCTCTTCGTTGATGCTCTGGGTGCTTTTCAAGACATGCAGGCTGCGGGTGTGGCTCCGAATGAGGTAACACTGGCCAGTGTAATCTCGGCGTACTCACAATTAGGTGGGCTTGTGCACGGATTTATGATCCATGGCTTGGCTGTCAAACTTGGACTTCAATCGTTTAACCTTGTTTCGACAAATTTAATTCACATGTATTCTGCTTGTTTGAACTTAGCTGATGCCAAGGTGATCTTCGATGACAATCCAGAGCGGAATATAGTGACATGGAACGTGATGTTAAATGGGTATTCAAAGGCTGGCCTTATTGATTCAGCCAGAGATTTGTTTGACAGGATGCCTGTGAAGGATTTGGTTTCTTGGGGTACCATAATCGATGGGTATGTACGAGCAGAGAAGCTAAGTGAAGCCATTTTGATGTATATCGATATGCTACAAGCTGGGTTTGGGCCCAACGAAGTCATGATTGTGGATTTGGTTTCAGCTTGTGGGCGGTCAGCAGCATTTGATGATGGTCAGCAATTTCACGCCACAATGGTGAAGACTGGCTTGGATTGCCATGAGTTTGTGCAGGCAACAATCATCCATTTTTATTCAGCTTGTCACAAGATTAATCTAGCCTGTATGCAGTTTGAATCGGGAAGTAAAAGCAATATATCATCTTGGAATGCTTTAATTGCAGGATTTGTGAAAAATGGCATGGTTGATTCAGCAAGGAATTTATTTAATGTGATGCCCCACAGGGACGTTGTTTCTTGGAGCTCCATGATTGCGGGTTATGCCCAAAGTGGGCAGTCTGATTTGACATTGCAACTCTTCCATGAGATGCTGGCTAGTGGCATCCAACCGAATGAAATTACAATGGTAAGCATCCTCTCAGCCATTGCCACTTCAGGAACATTGAAGCAGGGAAGATGGGTTCTTGATTATATACACCATAATTCTATCCCTCTCAATGACAACTTGAGTGCTGGGCTTATCGATATGTATGCGAAGTGTGGAAGCATTGATGGAGGCTTGCAGGTATTCCATCAAATCTGTGATAAGGTTTCATCAGTTTCACCATGGAATGCCATAATATGTGGGTTGGCCATGCATGGGCACGCTGACATGGCCCTTAAACTATTCACAGATCTACAAAGGACTCGCATAAAACCTAATTTCATCACATTCATAGGAGTCTTGAGTGCATGTTGTCATGCAGGATTGGTGGATGTTGCAGAAGGGTATTTTGATTGTATGAAGAAGGTATATAATGTAGATCCAAATATTAAGCATTATGGGTGTATGATTGATCTCTTGGGCAGAGCTGGGCGTTTAGAAGAGGCTGAGCAACTGATAGGGACCATGCCCATGAAGGCAGATGTTGTGATATGGGGAACACTGCTGGCAGCATGTAGAACTCATGGGAACATGGAAATAGGAGAAAAGGCTGCAGAGAACTTGGCAAGGTTAGAACCAACTCATGGGGCCGGTAGAGTACTACTATCTAATTTATATGCTAATGCAGGAAGGTGGCATGATGCATTCCTTGTGCGGAGAGCAATTCAAAGCCAGGGATTGAAGAAGTTGCCTGGGTGTAGTGGTGTTGTTTGATAAGCTACTAGCACATTAGTGTTGCTGGTGGCTCTGTTTTGGCTTGTATATTCGTCAGTGAAGTTTTTCTCCTTAATTATTTGTAGTGGAAAAGAAAGTTGGAGGATGAGTGCCAATGTGTATAATTCATTGTCAGTAGACTGGGGATGAGACTAACACAAACATGATGTCCTATTCTTTAACTGTTGAGCATCAGACAGGTCTAAACACCTCAACTTGATGTGCAGGTGCCTATGCATCACACCACCAGAAGTTTTATTTTGACTAGTTAAAATGAAAAAAAGAGAGAAATTTGATCTTTGGAAGCAAAGTAGTAGAACTGAAGAGTGACACCTTAGAGATCTACAAATGGGATCAGACACATTTCTTGGAAGAAAAAGTACAAACTAAATCTGTTTTGCAAATTTAATATTAAATTTTGGGGATGATGTTCTTTGTACCGCAGCGTAGTCTGTGTCCGGACACATGGGTCTGCCATTCAGGGAGGCAGGGTGGTCATTTCGCCCACCCCCATGTGTCTGAACGTAGCCTACGCCCCCAGCACAGAAAACATTTTCCCTAAATTTTGTGTTTGAGTAGAAGAGAAGTAAAAATAAAATCTCTTTACGTTCATAGAATATTTCTTTCTGCTTTTAAGGTATTTTTATAGGAGAAATTACTGGGTTCTACTAGTTAATAAAATGATTTACAAAATTGATAAGAATAAATTATGTTTTACAAACACACGTTACAAAATTGAAAAGATTTACCAAATTAACCTAAATTACCCCCCACATCTTTCTTTATCCCTCCCTTGTTTTCTAATCAAACCAACCCATTGATTTTTTTTGTTTCCTACTCTTCATCTTCCTCGTTGTTCTGCTTTATTTTTACAGAGGAGGCAGAGTTGCAGAGAGGGCGGGCAAGCAAAGGGTGGGGTGGGAACGTCGGGCTGCACAGGGGTGAGTCTAACAGAGAAGAGTGTAGGAAAGCTTTGAGTTGTAGGGATTGAGTTGGGTCGAGCAGAACAAGGAATGGTGTGGGCAGAGGATCAACAGTGGGTCGGGGTGTAAAGGGTATAGAAAATGAGATTTTTCCATCTTATCAAATCTCATGAACAAATTCTTGAACAAATTCTCCTTGAACCGGAAGGAGAGATAGGTTTCATCATTCACGCTTGCATTCTTCGGATCCTGATCGTCTACTTCGCGGTGCCCCAACTGCGCCGTGAGCAGATACAGGGTTGCGTGCAATGATCGCCTTACCCTCACCCGATCCGCCCGCCTGCCCGCCCGCCCTGTAAATTTGTCAAGTCCGACCGGTTATCAAGGATTTTATTCACAAACAAGAAACTGCAATGATGGAGAAGATCCAGCAACTGCCATCATTAAAACCAAGAAAATATGCAGGATTGGAATAGAAAGATGTTATCGCCATTATCGAAAACTTGTAGAGGCTATTGTTGTTGAAACTTGAAATCGAAGAAGAATAGAGAGGGAAAGGGTGCGTGGATGACGGTACCTAACTTCTTACAAATGGATATAAATGCTCAAATACAAAGCAATATACATGGATATGAATCGGCACCACCCAAACCACAAACCAGAGCTATGTTTCATCCAGTGAAGGATAAGCTTTCACAAATTCAGTTGGCCCTGTCTCGCCCCCGCTCCTCCCCTCCCCTCATCTCTGCGCTCGATCCATCCCAATCCCTGCAACTCAAAGCTTGCCTTCACCTTTCTCCGCTAGATTCAACACCCCCCCCCCCCCACCCACCCCTGTGCACCCCACCCCACCCCACCCCACCCCACCCCACCCTACCCATTGTTTGACCGCCCTCCCTTGCAACCCCACCTCCTCACTAGAAGAAGAATGTGGGGAATAAAAAACGAAGGGAGATAGAGAAAGATGTTGGGGCATTTTTTATTATTCCTTCAGCTTTTTTCACTCATATGGGGATTTGATAAATCTTTTTAACATTTTTTTTTTGATGGGTAAGAGAAATATATTACCCAACTAAGAAACAAAGTTTATACAGCACGGAACATGGGGATCATCAACATAAAACCTATAAAACTAGTCACGAAAGGGAAGGTCATGGTTAGTCCTATAAGAAATATTAACAGATAAAGCAGCTATCTTTAGACAAGATTCCCACACCTCAAGCGGCCATGGTGAAAGAGATGGAATTGGAAGAAGTCCTGGTAGTAAAGTGTGGGAACACCAAACTTCTTTCAGCTTCACTCCTTTAAGAGCAACGACCTCGAGAGCGGAGAGAATCCCAGTGAGCCCAGGCTCTAAAAAATGATTGTACTTACTCCGTTTGGCAGTGACAAAAAGGAGTTTGCATCAACCAAAAAACCAAAAACCCAGCTTGGCTTACCTAACTCTTTGGAATCAAATTTTGCGCATAACAAAATAGGTAAGAGAAATTGAGATAGAGAAACGGGGTTAGAGGAACCAACTTGTCCAACGACGGTAATATATTAGAACAAAGAGAGGGAGGAGAAATGTTCACCAAATTCAACCACTGGTTCACCCTACAAAGGATTTTCCCAGGGTTAGGGGCCACCAAATTAAACAAACAATTGTTCCGAGCCTGCCAAATAACATAGCAGGTTATGATAAAAACAGGAAAAAAAAACTAAACTAAAGAGGGCTTGTCAAGCTATCGGTCCAGCAAAGCAGAGATGCAGAAATGTTTGAGACAAGGAAATGAAATGAATTCAGTCCTTAGACCCAAAGGACCAGCTACCTAGATGTGCTTAACCCATTCACAAGAAAGGAAGACATGCCAGTGGGTCTCATTACAAGTGCCACAGAAAGCACAAGTGGAATCGACGGAGTCTATTTTGAAATAAGATCCTTAACCGGAATCCCTGCATTTAATACACCCCAGAAGAAAAGTTTAAACTTGGGCAAAATTTTAAGTTTCCAAAAAAACTTCCACCAAGCAATAGAAGAAAATTCAGTAACATTATTGGAAGAGATGAAAGAGGCAGCCAGCTTAGTTTTAAAAACCCCATTTTTCGAAAGGGTACACCACCAAGAATCAAAATTCTCAGAAGTAGGGATAAATAAAATTTGCCTGATGTAAGGCAAAGCAGTCCTGTTGAGAAGGTCAATGTTCCAACTCAGGCCAGTTCGAAAGAGATGAACACGCTCAAGAAAAAGCCTGGTATTGGCCCTAGGGTTAATAGTGAAACCTGATAAGGAGGGGATCCAAGGGTCGGCCCAAAAGAAGGTTTCCTTACCATCACCAATCCTACGGAGGCAAAAAGATTTGAGAGGTTGGATGATCTTAGTTATACTGTTCCAACACCAAGAACCACGCTTGTTCCTAGTAGATGGGTTAAATAGGGTAGTATGGGGAAAATATTTAGCTTTCAAAACCCTAGCCCAAATGGAGTTATTTTCCGAAATCAGCCTCCATTCCAGTTTAAGAAGTAAGGCAAGGTTTTGGGTTCTAGCAGACCTAAAACCAAGCCCACCAAGGTAACTCGGGGAACACCTCTTTTTCCAAGAAATTAAAGACTTCTTTTTCTTGTCCGAACCCCCTCCAGACCAAAAATTATAACACACCGAGTCAATTTGTTTGCAAACAACTTGAGGGAAATAAAAACAATTCATCAGGTAAGTAGGTAACGATTGCAAAACAGATTTAATCAACACACTACGGCCTGCAAAAGAGAGATGGTTAGAATGCCACAACGAAAGCCTAGAGGACATGCCTTGCACAAGAGGATTTAATTGTTTAACCCTAGATTTATGAGGAAAAAGAACAGTGCCAAGGTAAACCGATCCAGGTGCCATGATTGGAATACCCAGAATACCACTCAAGCGTGACCGTTCAACCAATTGCACATTTTTACTAAAGTGCACCCCACTTTTTGCAAAACTAATTTCTTGCCCTGACAAATCAGAAAAAGGGTTCAAAATAGCCTTAACTGTAGATAAATCTTCAGTAATAGCTCTGCAAAATATGAAGATATCGTTAGCAAACAATAAATGGGTAATTTCAGGAGCACCCCGGGCAACACGAACACCTCTAAACAATTCAAATTCCCTATAAACAGTGAATAAACGAGAAATGACTTCCATACCTGTAATGAACAAATAGGGGCTGAGAGGACATCCTTTTCTGATACCCCTCGAACCTCTAAAAAACCCAAAAGGAGACCCGCGAAGCTTAATAGAAAAGGCAGTAGAGGAAAATAAGTTCATTAAAAACTTGCACCATTGCGGACCAAACCCAAGGAAACAAAAAATCCCCACAATGAAAGACCATTCCATGCGGTCATACGTCTTGGACATATCAATTTTAATAGCCACCCATCCCTCCTTTCCTTTCTTATGGTTAAGAAAGTGAAAGATTTCTTGAGCAATGACAATATTATCAGAAATTTGCCTTCCTTGAACAAAAGCACCTTGAAAAGGGGACACAAACAGGGGAAGGAAAGACTTGAGCCGATTAGCAAGCAGTTTGGCAATAATTTTTTACAGAATCGTGCACAGACTAATGGGCCTAAAGTCCCCAAGGCCCGAGGCATTCATAGTCTTGGGGATCAAGCAGAGAGGGGTGTGGTTAATGTGATCCGGAACAGAAAGGTTAAGAAAACAATCAGAAATTAAAAAAAACAGGGGTTCCTTGATATCGTCCCAGAATCTCTGATAGAAGTAAGCTTGACAACCATCAATACCAGGAGCTTTAAGGGCTTGAAACGAGAAAATAATCGATCGAAGCTCATCCATAGAAGGGGGGAGGAGCACAGGGTGGGTACAGCCTCCTCAGGAACACAGGGAGAAAAAAGACATTCCACAAAATCCACCTCTAAGGGAGCCGAGGAAGTAAAGATCTGAGAAAAATGGGAAGCAAAAGCAGCCCCAATGTCCGTAGGATTAGTCAGCTTCTCACCATTATGAAGGCACAGAGAAAGAAGATTCCTACGTCTAATATTAAGTTTAGCAATGGCATGGAAGAATCTCGTATTTCTATCCCCCGATTGGATATAATTCTGTTGAGACTTTTGCAACCAGAAAGCTTCTTCAGCATCTAAAATCCAACCTAACTTCTTGGTGAAAATGACCAAATCCTCCTTATCAAAAAAATCAAGGTCCTCTAAGATCCCAATGTCATTAAGCAAGGATTCTTTGAGACGATCAATACGCCCAAAAACATTGCGGTTCCAAGATTTAAGAAGATTGGAAAAGGAGGAGAGTCTACAAGGAAAGTTGTCATTAGATCCAAATTTCCAAAACAACTTAACAAAGTCTCCAAAATCAGGATGATGGGTTCAGGCTAATTTGAAATGGAATAACTTCTTGAAAGAAGTGCAAGTAGGGGATGTGTCCAGGACAATTGGTGATGGTCCGAACAGATGGCTGATCCTTTTCGCAGGGTAGAGCAAGGGAACATGCTAAACCATGAGGGGGAGCCATTGGCCCGATCAAGGCATTCCTTAATGAGATGAGGGGGTTTCTGACGATTAGTCCAGGTAAATGGGGATCCACATAACTTAATCTCCTTAAAGGCAAGGAAGTTCAAAAGAGAAGAAAGGATTGCAGCAGAAGGAGTCAAAATAAAAGGTTTTCCCCCAAGCTTATCTTCAAACTTTAACTCCTCATTAAAATCACCGAGAATACACAAAGGTTCAGTTAACAAATTAATAAAGCACAAAAGGTCATTCCAGAAAGGACCACGCCGATGGTTTTGTGGAGGCCCATAAATAAAAATACACCAGAAGCAACCAAAAGCAGTATCCTTCACCTTAAGGCCAATAAATTGTTGAGTAGTGACAGAGTCCATAACAGTAATATCTTTCTTAATATAGAGACATAAACCACCTTTACCCCTAACACCAGTCGAAGTATTGAAAAAGGAAAAAAGACTATAATGGGGAAACAGACCAGGTATACAAAGCTTTGGGTGATCAATACATTTGGTTTCACACAAAAATAACAAATCAGGTTTAAAAAGCTTTACATAAAGTTTAACACAACGACGAGAAAAGGGATTGTTAATTCCTCGAATATTCCAGGAAAAAAGAATCATGAAGACAAACGAAACAGTCAGCACGAAAACAACAAAAAACATAGAAGGAAAGGAGACAAGAAGAAGTTAACGAAAACGACGTCGAGGCACAAACTCACGAGAGAAATAACGAGAATTTAACAGACAAGTGGAAACAGAAATACAGAGCATAACAATAAACAAAACAGAATAGAAATTTAAAAAGTCAAAGAGATAGAACGAAACCTGCACTGTGTTGGGAATGCACGGCTCCTGCATCACCTCAGGGTCAGAGCTCTAGAACACCACTTCAATAGCCGGGTCATCAGTAGAGTGGATAGGAACAGAAACTGTGGCATCATTCAACCAATCCTTAACCAGGGCACAAAGACCATAGGGATCAGAGGCAGCATCAAAGGAGCTCTTAAGAAAATTCTTTATATGTTCAAACGCCGGAGCCAAGTGGGAAGGAACCTCCTTAGTCACAAGCTTTCGCTTCTTGTACACAGGCGCATCAACAGAGGACCCTTCAAAAGTTGGACCAACAACAGCGGTAGAGACCGAAGCAGGATAAGCAGCCGAAATGGGAACAGCTGGCAGGGCAGTAACACCAGATGAAACCGTCACCGTAACACTCCCAGAGACAGCACTCGAGGTAGCATCAGACGGAGAACCAAACAAGGTATCCACAGCCACAGAATCCACAAATAAGTCCCCAACAAAAGGAAGGGGCTGCAAGTCAACAAACAACAAAGAAATGAAGGCATCTTCACTAGAAGGGCTGGAGGCCTTCGCAACAGGGTTCCCACCATCCCCCGAGTCAACAAGATAATCCTCAGAGATCACACCAGACTCCAACAGAGGAACAAAAGCACTCACCCCCTCCACCAACAAATCCTCACCAACAGTGTTCGACGCCCCAGGGATCAAAAGGTCTGACGGAGTCCCCAAAGGCGATGGTTCATCAACCTCCATAGCTACAGAAGTGCCAGGGCTTATAGGGAGCCCAAATTCATCAGAAGATGTTAAGTTAGGCTCCATCATAGCCACATCCATAATCGACGATGCGTGAGGAATAGAAACATTAACAAACAGCGGATGGATAAACACCCTATCAAATCTGCCCCAAGGGTCACGACGACCAGGAGGGGACTGAAAAGAATAGTAATCAGCCACATGAAAAAAGCGACCACACCGAAAGCAAATCTTAAAAGCTTCATATTTGAAATGAACCGGAAGCGAAGCACCCGTCGCCTGCCGAATAGTCGAGGAAAGGCAGATCTGTTGCTTAAGGCGGTAAAGGACCTTAGCACGTATAATAGTAGCAGCCCCTTGAACAGAGTGGTGGTGGAGGTCAAGCAGCTTTCCAATACAAGACACAGCCTGCTGGACAGCTTCAAAGGAACAAACCTCTGGAGCTACATTCCATAGTTTCACCCAGATAGGAAAAAACTTACGCTCATAAGCATAATGGTCATCATCAAGAGCATGCTCAACCAAGTTGACCAGAGAGCGTCCACACCACCACGGCCCAAGTCCCCAGACTTTAGCTCTATCGACAAACGAATGGAACTCCACCATGAACCCCCCCTTTCATAACAGCATAGGTAAACCGCTCCCAAGGACTGCCACAGATTCACCAACTTTGAACATAATTCGTCTTGCGAAGGCCGGGGATAGCCCAATGTAAAACCATACAACACTCTGGAAGAGAGCAGCGGTTTAACAGCAATGGAATCCGAGGAACCCTCGCCTGGAGAGGAAGGGCGTCGCCACACCGCCGAAGGGGAAGGACGTCACCCTAGACCCGCACGAGATGAACCTTCACCCATAGAAGGGTGAGCCAGCCCACTCATCGCCCTACGTCGAGAGGAGAGCAAAGCTTGTGACATTGTAAAACAACTAGACAGAAAAGGAGCTCCTTCCAGCAAAATCACACAAAACACCACAGAACAGAGAAAAAAACCCAGAACAGGAAAGGAAGAGAGAACGGAGATGAGAAAAAGAAGAAACAAGATGAAGAAACTCAGAGAAACAGTAAGATGGGAAGTAAAGAAGAAAAAAAGGAGACGAGGAGTAAAGAGGAGGGGAAACGTAAGGGAAAAGATAACCCGTCATCAATGAGGCATCCCATCATCGCCTACCACAGTGATTTAGAGCCGCATTCCCAGCACGAGGCCTCAGAAAAAAATAGAAACTAAAGGGGCAAAGAAAGAAGAGGCAAACCGAGAAGGCAGAGAGTTAGTAGATAGGAAGAGACACGCTAGGGGTAAGCAGTTCACGACTCATGATCACGACTCTTCTCGTGTTAGGCTGTGTTTGAAATCTTTTCAATATTGTGACGTGTGTATGTAAAATATAATATATCCATTATCTTTTTTATAATTTTTTTACAATCTAAGTAGATCTAGGCAATTTTCCCTTTTTTATAAATATTTTCTATTGACAGAAAAAAGGAATCCTGAGCTTTTAGTCTCTTACACCAGTTAAAAATTACATATATTATCTTTAATATTTTATGTAACAACCTAATTCTTCCTTTGACATGATATTGTCCGCTTTGGCTTAATAGGTCTTATGGCTTTAAAACGTGTCATACCAAGTAGATGAGGTTATTCCTTATCAATAGCATAGAGTCTCCCTCCTTAGTTGATATGAGACTAAGTTTGCACCCCCACACCGCTCCCCTAATACTAAACCGTCTCTTGGTGGGAACAACTCAATAATCTCACAGGTGAACCGATACTACGCCGTGTTCTTGGGGCATTACATTTTACTTTTTGTTTTTTGATGAAACAAAAAATAAATAAACTAAGAAAGAAGAGGAATAATAATGTTCATCACATCTTGAGAATCCATCAACCTCACCTTCTTACACCTAGCTCAGCTAGTCAAATACTTTATTAACCTTACAACAGAACTATCAGATTTCTTAAATATAAAATTACCATAGTTAAAAATCAAACCATTATTACCAACAAAAAAAAAATCAAACAGTTAATTTTAATAGAATATCAAAGTATTCTCATGGCCAAACACTGTTCTCTGTTTTTGGAATGAAGAAGTGAAAACACTAAAAAATCTGTCCACGCCTCTATGGATTAGCATTCCATTTGAACTGCTGCAGTGATTCCTTGGAGAAAGTGCATGTCCTTTACTTCGATCTCATTCTCTATCATATCATCGTCCAGGCCAACAAAGATAAAATGATGTTGAAACATAATACAAGAAGCCTAATCCTGAATCATCCTCTTTGGTAAAGGGATTAGGGCTGAAATTTTGAATAGAAATCAAGCTTAAATTCTAGTTTCGATTTATAATAATAGGGTGTCTATTAGTTGATATAGAACATAAAATTATGCAACGATGGTATCCATTGATCTCCCCACATACAAATACCGTGACCATCACCGAAACAAATACATACCAACTTTTTAAGATTTAGAAGGATGCAAGCAATACTATTCCATGTTTAGGAACCTCTCTTTGACATCACACTTTGATCAAATAAGGATTTTTATAAACAAATTACCAGTAAAGATTTTATAAACAAATTACCACCCGTTAGGGTATTACCTGAACGGAGATGGGAATGCAGTGGAAGGATCTCGTACAAATTTGGTTACAAGCCTTACAAACTCGAACAATCTTATTCAATCTCTAAATATCTTGAAAGGTTTCTCCATAGAGAACTCCACACCACAAATCCCTGAGAACAGATGGAATCCCACTGAGAACACACTAGTAACTTGGTGAACAAAATTGAGAGTGAGAGAGAGAAATCAATGTTGCAAGAAAGCAATTAGGTTTTTGGGGTGACTTGATTATGTCTACATATCATCAGTTCCCACCTCCTCCAATGTCCCACTCTAAATAGGAAACATAGAGAGAGAAGAGTCCCAAAGGAGGAAGGCCAGCTCCTTAGGTGGCCGACCCACCCTGGTCCAATCGGTTGCCCCATGGGTGGGTGCCAAACCCGAACTAGGTCTGCCTAGGTTCGGTTAACAGATTTATTATTAAAATAATTAACCCTAAGAACAGTGAGCTGCAACCATCTTTTCCCTCTTTGTTTAGTTACTAATTCAGTTCTCTAGTGCTAAACCCCTAATCCTAAGCCCATTATAAAATTGGAAAAGAAAAGAAAAGAATGTTACTAATTCAGTCCCTTAGTGCTAAACCCCTAACCCTTAGTTAGTCCATTATAAAAATGCAAAAAAGAAAAGAAAAGAAATATGTCCTCCTAGTTTCTCAGATCTGTTCGTCTCTTATAAAGAAATCATGTATCTTTTATATGATTTTTTTTTATAACTCTTACTGATATAATCAAAGACTCAAGCTTTCTTAATGGTTAGACCTGGGTTTGGAATCACAACTAAGGCCAAGAGAAATTTCATTAAACTTGCAAACGAATTAAGGCTATGTTTGGTTTGGTTTGGATTCTGAATTCTGATTCTCAATTGAGTTCAGAAATGAAACCATCTTACAAAGGCTATATACATGTGCCGAATTCTAGAGGCCGAATCTTGGATTTTGAGCATTTTTCTTAACAGTGATCCTAGCCAACTGCATGACAAATAATTTATTCTCCTGCACATTTATTTAGAGAAGACATGTCTGTGTGGGAAGGCTTGCCAACCTTTGGTAGTCACTCAGCAGTTCAGTATTCTAGGTCATGATTTTGAATTATTTTTTTTTATGAGAAGAAAATAAATATTATAGATAAAAAGTAGATACATTGTTTGTATGATACATCAAAGAAAGTTGCCCGACCATAGTAGTATAGGACAGACACCGAACCAGAACCATGAAATTGTTGGTCATAATAGAAAAAATTAGATTTTCCTTAAAAAACTAAAAATGTTGTGTTAGCAGAGAGAATGAGACCCTCTTACCAAAAAAGGAGAGAGAGAATGAGACCCAGCTCCAAAGTCCTCGAGCATTTTAGCTGGATGAAAAAAAAACTGAGGAACCTTGTGGTTGCTGCACCAAACTTCCCGAATGACAATAGATTTACTTCGAGCATACATCAGTCCTTCCATAATTTCTTTGAGCTCCGCTTCCAAACTATTTCCTGATTGCAAAAATCCTGCAGCTACCACAATATAGATCCATCCACCAAAATGCAAAAAGCCCAAGCAGAAGTGTTTAGGGCTGGGTTTTGAATCTTAAATGTACGCCAAGTTGAGATAAAACCTGCATAACCTAATTATATGATTGAACGTAACTGGACACAAAGGATCAACTATTTTGTGTCATTTTAACTCCAAAATCCATTGGGCTGAATCTCCATTTCAGGATACATTTTTCTTCTGCATATCAAATTGATTAGGAGAAATGAAGAATAGCATACCTGGTACTACTTTCTCCCCTGCTTTTCACAAAAGAGTCCTATCAAGACCAAAAAGAATTACTAGTTTGAGAAGTGAACTTTCCTAAGATACAAACATCAACACCCTCACCTATTCACATTGTTGGGCAACGTTAACTGTACAATCATCACCTCCATAAAATGTTAGTTGAAAGAAGATTTATAGCTCACTCTCTATTATCAGTTCAGCAGCTGCACCCATTGCCCAACCTCCCCCTCTTCCAAGCAGAGCCAGGGCAAGTTCCTCTTCATTACATTGCCTCAATCCCTTACTCAGTCTCTTCAAGAGATCCACCTCCACCTCCAACATCCATGTTGGAGTGCATGCCACCATCAGGCTCACAAACCCTGACACATAGGCCCGCCAAGTGGCCAAATCACAACCAAGTGTGATATTCCCATCAATCACGCTTGCCATGAACTCCAAGTGAGCCCTAAGGATCTTTGGCCGCCGCTTTGAGGCAGATGATTTTGAGTCGACACCCCAAGCAAATGTTCCACAAAGTATTGCAAAGTATGCCAGTGCATACCCTCTCAGCATTGCCACCATTCCCCTACACCCTTCTTCCTGCTCTGACCCATGTGCAGATATGAACCAAGATGGAAGAGTTTCTTTGATCAACGATTGAACCAGACTCAAGCCACCAGATAACCACACCAATGAAGCCCCTAATGAAGCTGCAACCTTTACCCGAGTCATTGCTGTCGCAAGTGAAACCTGGCCATATCTCATTCCATATTTGGTCTTCTTCAATTTCTCCATTTTTTCTTTCAATAGACCTTCACCTGCTATTTCTCTCACAGACTGCATCAAAAGGCATAGTATCTCTTCTGTCATGAACATGATATCTCTGATAGACCGATAAACTCTTAAGTAGAGGATCCCAGGGGCAACAGGGGAGAAGCCTCCATGGAAATGGCCAAAGCCATGACCGAGAAGTGCCCCAACACCAGAACAGTTGGAGATTGGTGAAGCATTCAGACCAAGTGTAGCTGTGAAGCAGCTCTTCACGAGCTGAACCACTGCATCACTATTGTGATGGAAGACCGTCCGAGATGCGGAGAAGACAAGAAAATCACTCCAACGCTTGACTTTTTGGGTCCACAAAGAGGCTACAATCGGCATGCAAGGCCACGGGCAACCTGCTGCAAGGGTCTCCAAGGCTGGGCCAGCCAGGTCGAGGAAGCGTTCTGAGGCTCTATCAAGTTTAAAGGTTATTGTGAAGCTCACATAGGCAGCCAAGGGCAGTGGAAGTGTAGCTGGAGAGCTTCCTCCTGCCAGCCAAAAGGAAAAAAGTATAAGAATGAATAAATAGTTAAGCCATGAATTATCCTCCAAAAGAGCAGCATATTCTTATTCCTATTACCAGTTTCACAAAAACATCTTATTTTTCCAACATATATAAACCCCCCTCCCCCACCTGCACCGGCCTGTCTTTAACTGTCCAATTCAAGGTTCTCTTTTGGAGTCTTGCTGTATTTTGTCCAAACATTCAACATAATATGATAGACTGGATGGCTTAAGACTGTAAGTGGCTTTGAATATTTGCAGGGACAAAGAAAGCCACGGAGGAGGCACTGGATGGCTCAGAACCCAAGCAATGTTCACTGGATCAATTGATTCCTACTGTACAACTGCCAATCTGAAGACACACTTTAGTCTATAGGTCATATCCTAGTAAACATTTGAAATAGTATGTTAAATTGGATAATTAGGATTCTGAGTGTTCTTTTTTGTTAACCTAGAAACAACTTTTAAGATATACACCACATTATACTCTGGCATAGATCCCTCTCCCCAAAATCAATCTGATGGTTAAAACCTAAAATCATGTGTCCAATCCGCTTCATCATCAGGACTCTTTCCAAAACATCGTTAGTATTTTGAATACTATCCAAATAAAATCTTGGTAATCTCAGTTATTTCTAACATGGAATTCAGCTGTCCCATGGCATGCTGTGTTCCTATTTCCCAATTACTGTG
Organism: Telopea speciosissima; assembly: GCF_018873765.1. Taxonomy (NCBI): domain Eukaryota; kingdom Viridiplantae; phylum Streptophyta; class Magnoliopsida; order Proteales; family Proteaceae; genus Telopea; species Telopea speciosissima. The sequence continues at coordinate 58,356,919 of NC_057919.1, read as the reverse complement.
GCATGTGCTATGAATGCTGTTGAGGCAGGATGAACAATTTTTTTTGGGGGTGTCACTGCAGGAATGTTCCTCAAACCAAACTTCAGAAATTGATAGATGGTAACAGGAAAATACCTGCAACAAGGCTTGGAACATCAACACCAGTGGCAGCCAGAATTCTTTTGATCTGTTCCTCAACATTGGACAGATTGGCAGCGGGGCTTGGCCAATCAGTTCCATTCATAAAAGCAGGCTGCCAAACACCACGTGTCACTTCAGCGGAGAAGTAGCTCACAATTGTTGCCAGAGATGCAGGAAGAGAATCAGCTAGATCCTTTAACCCTGAGATTAAAGTTACAGAAATGTGTAAGTAACAAACAAGTCAACTCAAACTAAGACCAGATGCCCAGCCATAACTAGCTGGTCAGAATGGGTCAGTAACAATAGTATATAATGAAGCAGATCTTCAAAATGATAATACCAGTTCCCCAGAAAATATGGGTATCACACACCCAAACACCAGCTAAGCATGTTTTATTTCCTGTTTAAGTCATGTATAATGTGTTTCATCTTGTACTGGTGTAGGACAAGTTTCGGAAACCATATCTATCATCACAATCAGTCATATTCCAGCCAAACAAGTATGATTTATTGGGGTTTACAGGCTGCTGTAGTTCAAAGAAATAATGGAACGGACTTGAGAAATGAAAATGGGGGTTGGGAGAAATATGATAATCAAATAGGGATAGTTTGCTGTAGGTATAGAGTTTGAAAGAGAGGTGTGGATAGAAGAAGGAGAAGGTAAAGAAGCTAGAAGAAGATCATCTTGGCTTCACACCATGATTGCATAGAGTCACTCATGCTTTCATTCCTTCCTTGCTTGCTTGCTTCCATCTCCAAATACAGTCTTTTTAAACCCCCAAAAGAAAAAAGGAACCTAATAACTACTTTTCCAGCAATTACTACTCCCTAATAATAACTACTTCTCCAGCAATAACTCCCTTACAACATTAGTACACAACAATTCTGGTCCCAAATAAAAATGCAACAAAATAATAAAAAGAACTACACATAATGCTGGTCATTTATCCATAATGAAGTGACATGTGGCTGCATAAATCCTTGAGTGATGTCCTCATCAATTCTCCCCAGGTGGGAAGAATTCACCTCCGGTGAAAATTGGCTCTGGTATCTCTCTAATAAATCAGGTTTAAGGCGCTGAAGCTCATCCTCAATGATCCACGTACAAGCTGTACTAACCTGTTTCTGATACCAAATTTGATGTAGGACAAGTTTGGGAAACGACATCTTTCATCACAATCAGTCCTATTCCAGCCAAACAAGTATGATTTATTGAGGTTTACAGGTTGTTGTAGTTGAAAAAAATAATGGAAGGGACTTAAGAAATGAAAATGGGGTTGGGAGAAATATGATAATTAAATAGGAATAGTTTGCTATAGGTATAGAGTTTGAAAGAGAGGAGTGGATAGAAGAAGAAGACGGTAGAGAGAAGAAAGAAGATCATCTTGGCTTCACACCATCTTGAATTGCATAGAATCACTCATGCTTTCATTCCTTCCTTCCTTGCTTCCTTTCTTCCCTTTCCAAATATAGTCTTTTAAAACCCAAAATAAAAAAAGAAGGAAATAACTCCCTAAAAACTACTTTTCCAGCATAACTACTCCCTAATAACTACTTCTCCAGCAATAACTCCCTTACAATATTAGTACATAACAATTCTGGCCCCAAATAAAAATACAATACAATAATAAAAAGAACTACACATAATGCTGGTCATTTATCCATAATGAAGTGACATGTGGCTGCATAAATCCTTGAGTGGATGTCCTCATCATGTACACTGGTACTAATGGCAGTGTATCATGGGGCATCACATACCAGCATAGAAACAGGGGCAGCCCAACATTTTGAATAATAACACAGAGAGATTAATTTCAAAATTTTTTCCTTGTTAGATGAACTTAATGATTATGCCCAATAAATGAAAAAGTAAAAGGCCGACTATTCAAAACTTTGCTCTTTCTTCCCAAGAAGAACAATGAGGAAAGAAAACATGGAATATCGGAATCATCTGATTTGTGTCAATTGTTTGTCTTTAATGATTCTTCAGCTGAGTAAACCGCAAGAAATGAAGTCGAAGATCAGTTTATAAGCTGCATAAAAGATAGAACTGCATACAAAACAATGCCACTTAATCAAGAGCTGACCTGTAGCCAGTTCACGAGGAGACAGCCTTCCATGGGAACAGGCCGTAAGAGCAGCATCAAGCACAAAGGGAACAGCTTCCAGGATATCCCATGCAGGTAACTTGAGCCTTAGAGAAGCATCTTCACCTGGACCAGAAGAACTACTGCTTCCAGAAGCTACAGGAGCTAAAGACTGGCTTCCTCCTTTATTCATCTTTCTGAACATCATGTTCAGAAGTACATCAACGATCTGATGTACTGGGGTTCCATGGACAAGACCAGAGAGCGTTGAAGCTATACAAGCTTGATGTTGACGGTACCATAGTTCTAATTTTGGGAATGATTCCACAAAGATGGGTTGTGTGGACGATGGACTAGTAACTGTTGCCAGCCTTCTGCTTCTATTGTGATCACTGGGTGTGTTTCCAAAAGATACCAATTGGGAGTTCCGCACCAATAACAAATATTCTGGAGTAAGTTGGGACTCAACTGGGGGCACATCTCCCACGACATGTTCGAGAGGTGGATGATTAAATCTCCACAGCCTCAATAGAAGAATAAATGCATTTGAGAACACTGTATGGGGAGAGATTTCTTCCCCTGTTGTGAGAGTCCATGAGACATTGGATACACATGATCCAAAAACTTCACAGATTGGCATTAATGCACCAGCAAGTTGAGGAACCTGATGTGGTATGTAAAGAAAAATTGACAAACATTAGTCCATAGCTGTCATGAAGGTTCTTTATCTTTATGCATTTTTTTTTTTTTTCTGTCTTTTGCCTTTCCTCATCCTTCTGTTTCTGTAAAATTGCCAGGTTAATATGTCCTGTAAAGATGTACCATCAACTCAATTAATCTAGTTGGGGCAGATCTAAAAGTCATACCCTAAGGTACAGGCACATTGCCAGCATATGAACCTTCATTGACTGTAATCAAAGACTGAAGATTCTTTTATTTTCCTGGCTAAATTTTGAGGCAAAATGTTTGTGTGTGTGTGTTCAAGTTTCCCATGAACGGAACCATTATCACTGTAGTTGGTGAACTTGATGTTGAGGAAGAATGCATCATGCTTGATTCCCAAGATTGGTTCACTAGTGATGTCCCTACCTTGATAGCGACCCCGTCAACCCAAGCTTCATTCAAGTTCAGTCCCTTCTTCTCGATCCTGTATTGATCCACGACCATCCTTGGTATCCTTTTTGGATATCCCAAATGAAATTCGCGATCAGGGTTTTTAATTCGCTCCTCTATCCCATGTTGAGATTTTATAATAAGGTGGGCTTGGGCACAAGCTCAACTTCTTCGATTAGGCTACCACCCGGGGCTTGGTTTAGCTGAGGATGGGATTCGCTACCCGATTAGTCTCCCTACGCTACTAGGCACCTTTGGTCTAGGCTTTGACCCAAAAGTCCACTTTGGATTGAGAACGTCCCCCTTTTAGGTAGTAGGGGGATTCATAGACTGAACTTGACAGGTTCCACTTGGGGGGGGGGGGGGGAGCAGTCGAATGGAAGGTCTCTACCACCCTCCTGAGCTCCCTATCCCACATGCATATATAATTGTGCACGCATCACCACAATCAGGTGAGAGAATTCCTTGGACCATGATTAATGGTTCCTAAACATGAGTTCAACAAATGGGTTAACACCAATGCATGGTGAATTGCAGCGTCTGTTTCCCTCATTTAAGTAAAAGAACTATTTTCTAAAAATTTTTGAATAGGGAAACAGGAGCCATGTAGCTGAACCCATTTAGTTGGGATAAGGCTTAGTTGAGATAAGTTTCTTCTTTTCTTTTTAATATATATTGCAAGGTGCTGTAGTTGCGTTGTTGAGTTCAATTTATATTATCACAAGTTTCATAGAGAGGTATTGGGGTCGACAAAGCTGAACGTACCAAGCCATGCAACGAGAAAATCTGAACACAATCAACTGATGCTATTCCAATAAGAAGAACATTCAACATTGCAGCATAACGCATCAAATGACTTTCATCCTCAGAAAAATCCGCAGGAACAGGAGGTGACAGCAATCTTATAACAAACTGAACAGTGTGTTCCTGCAAGTAAAAGAAAACAAAGTCTACTTGTAAAAGTCATACAAAAGTCAAAAAATAATCCCCACCCCTCCCCAAAAAAAAATGCTGATTTTTTTTCTTCATTCTGTTAATAAAGTCAAACAATAAGCTAACTGCTGAGGTGGAGTAACATGTAACCAAACTATCTGTGAAGTCAAAAAACATATAATAAACAAAGAATGAAACGTGTCAATACCTGTATATTCCAACCACGAATTAGAGATGCCCCACAAAGAATGGTAGTAGCAGATATCTTCTCATCATCTGATCCATTTATTGCAATCTCAAATATCTTCTCGAGCTCTGCTAAGCTTCCATCAAATCCATTAGCTTAAATTCAGTGGCTTTACCCCTGGGTAAATTTACAAAAAGAGGCATCTGATATACCTAGCATCTGGAAAGAAAAAGGGTGCTATTGAAGACCAGGAGACCCATCTAATCTAATGGGGAGGATATAAAGCAAAAAAGTGAACTCCACAGATGTATTTGTTGTCACACAAATGGTGGTTTACATTCAGCCAAAAGTTGACCCACTTAACTGACCCAAACATGAAACATTCCGGTTAGGACTTCAGTCCTTCAGACGATTCACCATGGTTTATGTTTTAAAGACCTCAGATTATATACTAAGATTGAAGGATTAGTAATGAGATAGCCTAAGACATTGCACAGTTGATATCCATGGTTTTGCCCCACTAGTGAGCCACGCAGTGAAGATAATTTTGGAGTCTTAATGATAATCTGGAAGCCAACTGGAAGAAGGAATATTGAACAATACAAATTCGAGCATAGTCATATTTGATAGATGCATGCTCATTATAGCTGGAAATGAGAATATATTTGCAAAGTGCAGGGGCATATGTGTACTTGTGAAGGTTGAACCTTTGAAGGTTTTCAGTGAAAAAGAAGTTTTTGAAGGTTTCCACAAATAAAATAGGACTAAATGTAGTAATATTTAGGGGGACAATTGTCAGCATACCTTGAAGCAGGAGCTGTGACTAAAGCATTTATCATTGATGGAGTCAGTGGAGCACCTTTCATCAATGATGACCAACCAGGCACTTGGCCAGGCATACCATGAGGTATTTGGTTGACACGACCATTCACGTAGCCTGGCCAGAAATATGTTGATGTGTCCAGTAGGTTTCTGGCAATGCAGGCCTCAACTATTAAATGCCGCAAATTTCCAGCTGCAAGCAAACATATAAGGTATATCAGCTACTAGCAAGACAAGCACCAAGACTCGGCAGAATATTAGAATATAGAGACAGCTGAGAAACTATAACCAGGAAGGAAAAAAAGTGCATACAGGGAGAAAAACCAATGAAAATATTGGAATAACAAATCTTGATAGGGAAGCCTATGCCACAGGGAGAAGATCCCCAAAATGAACTACCAATAGCACACCATATGCATGGCACACACCATCTACTGTTCAATGTATCCCCCCTACAAAGTGGATAGTTGTCATCATCCAATCAGGTTTACTTTAGCAGGAGAGACTCTAGATGAGACACAATGAATGGTGGGTCCCACTCCATGCACGTAAGCAACAACTATTGTAAACACTTGGTAGCCTACACTATGCCATACAAAAGACCATCGTTTAATCTTCTCTAATGCTGAAAGAAAAGCATGTTACTCACAGCAGTTCATTGGCATGTCACTCATATTAATGCACTCAAAGTATCCACTCCCAACGGTGAGGCCTGAAACAAACATCATGGCTTTTGCAGCAGCCTGATTTGCTACAAATATAACAGATTGAGGTGGGGTCAATAAGCCTTCGTAATCACCAAGTATCTGTAAGCTGGAGATCAAATCCTTCCGACGCTTCCCTCCAACTTGCTTTTCTTTCCATTGATTAGTGGGACTATGTTCTGCTTCATCAATTAATGCAAGTTCCTCTTCCTCAATAAGAGCAACAACCACAAGAGTTGTAATGCACAGTAAAATGCATAAGCGGGTATCCGTTCGAGGGACAGGACCCTCAATAGGGTCCCTTTCCTAATAAGACAATTAAAAATCAATGAAAGTATATCAGTGTATATAGCTTGGTAAGAGAGATAGGACACCCCCAAGGAGCATAAGAACAATGCTTCTGACCAATGGATGAAACATTGATTAGATGATTCATATACAGATGGCAAAAATCAGCCTGAAAAATCTGGGTCCAGGATGGAAAATGTGGCATGCCTCTGGATATTTCTCCAGCCTGGACAAAGTATGAACCAGGATTTTCCAACAAAAACACATGTCCATGTCTATGACCAGTTCTAATCAGGGTTGTTTGTGTCCAAAATAGTTTTCCCAAAAAATTATCGTTTCAACTCATCCTTGATTCTCACAAAAGTATTATTGTTGAGGAATTAAAATCATAATTGATGTTAAAATATATTCTTTATAATATTTGAGCTCAAAACCTAATCGATTAAATGACATAACTCAAATAGACTAGGTTGATTTTGAAGAAACCGGATCAAGTTGTCTGAATTGCGAGTGGACCTGACCCAGTCTTCAATTTGGACAAAGTATTCTTGTCAGAACCTGGTTTTTACTATGTTGAAGAGACAGTTAAAACTTGTCACCTCTAAATTCAATTGGTTCAACATGCCACATTGATTGAGCACACCCTTCTTATGTGATTTTAGGGGGTCACTTTGATGGGGTATATCCAAAAATCAAAATAATACCAGGAGGACAAAACTAACCACTAAATTTCAGACCATGAGCTATTATTGTTTGTTTTATATCTTTCTAACAGTATTAACTTCAGGGAAAATCAGATGGTTAAAATCCCTAATTAGTTCTCATTTTGCCTATACCACTCTGAAAAGCCAAGAAGTCAACCCTGCACTAGGTGTTCTATAAATGTGACCTGAAGGTACCATAAGGCAAAAGAGCATCAGCTTGTTTCCAAGCAAGAAATATAAATAACAACCTAAGTAAAAAATGCCTGCAGTTTGTGGAGTAATAAATCCTGCTTGTAAGATATTCCTACCCTTTGAACAAGCCGAAGAGCTGCAATCCATAGACCTAAGAAGGCATCATGCCAGGTGGTACCGTTAACTGCTTGGAGAGATTTTACCAAACCTGCATGAACCAAAACACCATTAATCCATCATCCATGGAGACAAGCAGATAAAAACTGGAATACAACAGAACAGCAAGAAGAACACATTTAAAGTACTGAAATACATAATACCGGCAAGAGTATCAATTGCACTTGTTGCAGTGACTTGGTACCCATCCATTGCATCTTCTAGAATCAGATCAATAGGAAGCCAAAGTGCAGACCTACTAGCCCCATAACACTGACTAGCACAAGAAGTCAGAGATCCAGAAGCCAAAACTGCATGGAATTCTTGCTGTGAACTTGTTTTGCATTTGCGGGACAAGAGTTTTTGTTTATCTGATATCAACTGCAGCAGGAACTCTGGAGATAATAATTTTGAACTCCTCAAAACTGATGAATTTTCTGCAAGCAGTCGTAACCGCTGAATGAAATCTCCCCAATGTGATGGCCTAAGAAGGTGGAAAGAGTGTAATGAATCAAACACCTATTCCTCAATTAACCCCTAGAAGCACTAAACCCATGCTGAGATTAGTTACTGCATTCCCAAATCGATGGCGGATATGAACTAGACATACCCAACTAATAATAGATTGACCACAAACAGCAGAAAGAACATGTGAAGGATATGAAGCTCTTACATGTTTTGGCATGCCAAGTAAAGAAGCTTGGAAGTTACTTTATTTTGCAGAAATTGTCCAATTAGCTCAACAGCAAGATCCATATTTGTCTTGTGAAGTCTCTCATTATGTTCAATTCTCTTCCCATCAAAGCTATCATGACCATCAAGTTCCATGTCATGTGGCCTAGTAGCCCATCTGGGCTCCTTTTCTGGTGTCAGTTCCAGCAGTCCTTCATCATCTAATGTTGCATCAAGCAATTGCCATACAATTGAAAAGACAAACTCAACTACAAGGACTCCTGGTTCACATGCTTGAATACCGAAAATCTGGGACAGATGAAGAACATCATCCACAGATTTCATGACCCTGCATAACAAAGATAGGTTAGAAATTGATATTGTTTTCTAGTAATAATAGCACCGATTTGAAAGATAAATTCATAAAATGTGATAAACATATAGAGTTAGCAAAAATATGAGAATACGTAGGTCATGGATGCAATTAAATGTGCATTGCACAGTTATCACCAGAAATTTTGGTGCGACAGCAGAGCATAGATTTCTGACCCTAATAAGATTATTCTTATGTTTAATTATTTCATTCTGAACATTAGTAGCAAGCATACTAAGTTTCTCAGGGGCTAGTTACATGCATCTCTCAGAATTAAGCTCTTCGAAATACTCTAGCCTCCATGAGTTATGCTCTAACCTCTGGATCGTAGGTACTTTTCATATGGACTCCTCTTTCCAAATTTCCAGTTTATGGGTTCAATAACTCGGCCAATTTCAAGTGTATTTTCTCCCTCACCGTCAGCTTTTTAATAAATTAAAATATTCATTGTTTTTTTCCCGGTTATAGTCATTGATTCCACCATCATCAGCAGCAGCATATTGTCATCAAAGCTTTTGTCGGAACTACTTAGGGTTTCCAAGAGGAATCCTCCTTTACCTTTCAATTCTATAAATGGTCATAAAGCTAGCACTATGACTTGTAAAGACATGTAAAGCTACAACTATCCTCTTAAGAGGAGACATGACAATGTGCATTATCTTCCCAGGCAGCAACACGAATCAGTTAAACAATAAATTGTAAAGATATTACTAGTCTAGTTTTTTAGTTAGGTTTGCCCCTTTTTGGTGCAATTGCTCATCCTTCTCCTTTTTCTTTTGTAACTAAAACTGATAGTATTTGCATCCACAATGAGAACACAAGGAGAAATCAATCAAATGGGTTGTTGCTGGGGCATATTTGCCTATATCTTACTTTAATTTTTTTATGGGGAAAATATGTTGGTTGAATTAGAATGAACATATTCTCTTCCTCCCATTTGCGAGATCTCCATTCTGATTAGGAATCTGTGGTTGTTTACTCAGCACTTGATTCTGTTCAGGGATCTGATTTTTTCCAAAATGATTCTTCTGGGAAGTAGGTACTTGATTCTTAAAAGTGATATTTACAGTTGATTAAAATGTCTGTAAGGAAACCCACAAAAAGGAAGAAGTGGTTCTTACAAACAAGGACAAAGTAACGCAAGTGAAATTGTGTAGCAGGCAAAGATCAACAACTCTTGACCTTCTGAAAGGTATTTATGTGAGAAAGTAAAATAAGTAGAAGAAGAAGAGGAAAAACTCACTTTTGAAAATTTTGTCCGTTTATTTGAGATGAAAATGAAAAAGCATATCTCTTAAGAAGTTCCATAAAGAGCCTGTATGCTGCTGGTCGGAACTGTCGACTAGTAATGACCCTGCATAAAGATGAAAACTTTTTAAATGTCTAATCTCATCCCATTGAAAACCAAAACACAAACACAAGAACAAAGAAGAACGAGTCTCACAGACCTTCGAGAGAGCAGAGCAAGAACAAGCAACGGCGGAACGATCTTCCCTGCCAAAGCTTTCTCGAGAAACTTCCATGTGATTGGAACATTATTTTCCCAACAAATATGAGAAATCAGCAGATGTGCGACTTCCGTCGAAGGCAAAGAAACACCTGCAGAGTTGAGACTTGAAGATAACTGTATTGCCCAGAGCAGAGGATCACCACCCTTCTCCTGCAAAACCTTCGTATGCTCTACAACGCTATCCCACAAAGTTGTTTGCGTCTGGGTTACTATGGAAACAGCCATTTCTAGAGCAGAAGATGGATCTCCGAGTAGATTTCCATGGATCATGAATCGAAGATAGTAGAGGAAGAAGAAACAACAAAAACAGTGAAGAACATTTTCATTTTTAAAATGGCGCGTGAAGATTTATTCTCCATTTTTAAAGCTTCACCACTACCACACTACCACACTTTCCCTCTCTTTAATCTCCATTTAATAGCTAAACAAAAGTCAGCTCTGTAAGAATATCACAGAGACGGCTAAAAGCATTTCCTGAGTTGTTAAGAATAAGAGTGTTCTGATGTGACCATTTAACTGTAAATCACCTGTTTTATGACCTTGTTATCCAACAATTTCCAAAGTCTCTTGTGCATTTTTCTCTGTCCTTAGTTGAATTGACAAGGGTAAGATTGTCATTTAATCATGGTTTTAGAGTTATCGGAATGGGTATCAGTCAACCCGGAACCGACACAGTATCAGATCGGTATCAGCAAGGATATCATCGGACAAATATGTCCCTAATCTTCCATTAAAAATGGGTTTTTGACCATTTTACCCATTGTCTGTATCATGCCACCACCGATATGGTATCGACATGGTATCGGGATCGGTCACTTGCAAAACCGATACCTCAAACCAAGCATTTGGTACAATGGTCCATTAGACATGGGCCACCTCATCAATCCATCAACTGATCTAAACCCTTCAATTAAAAATTTTCATTTCTAATGGGGTTGATCTAGTGTAAAGGTGTTATATTGGGTCAGCAAAGTATGGGATAGGTTAAAGGGCTTAAATTTAACGTTTTCCATCAATTTTGATCTTAATATTTGATATCAGAATTGAACACCACGTCACGGGTTCACTTGGGACCGTTAATGGAGCTCTCTCTATCTCTCTCTCTCTCTCTGAGTTCACTAAAACAGTTTAGTGTAATGACAATGATGGAATCAAGCAAATCTGTTTTGCATTAGAGTCATTATCAGAGAATGTCTTTTTAATGGTTAGGTAAGGGAGGGTGAGAGTGAGGGGATACTTATAACAGATCTGTCTGTGTATTCTAAGTGAAGAGATGGTTTTAGGTGAGAAAAGGGGTTTCTTTCTTTATGTTTACTCCTCCACTTCCTCACTAATGGTTTGTCATGTTATTTTTTTAATATTTTTCAATCTCAAAAAAGTTATTTTTTAATAATTTATATATATTGGGATATAATTTGGCAATATTTAATAATCAGTGCTTTATAAATAGAATTTTATAATTAAAAAACTTTTTGTCCATACAATACAATGATGTGGCAATATAATAAAAGCTCTAATAACATAATTTCAAAATATATGAGAGAGAGACACTAATAGGAGTGGAGGAGGAAGTAGGGAAAGTGAAGTTGCAGAGGGATAGGGAGAAGGCAGGGGCGGAGGAATGAGGTGGGGGTGGGGAGCGAGGGACAATGAGTTGCACAGCAGCGTGGGGTGAAGGGCAAGGAGTTGTAAAGTGAGAGGGTGAGGGAGCCAATGACAGAGAAGTAGGGATGTAAACGGATATTCGTAAATTTGAATTTAGTTCGCATTTGTATTCGTTTAGGAGTATTTGTATCCATTTAGAGATATAAAAACGGGAAAAAATTCAAATAATCCAAAAAAAAATAATTATCTGATCTGAATATATATGTAATTTATAATAAAAAAAAATTAATAACTAAAGATCTTGAGGGTTTTTGAAGATTCAACAAATTCTAAAGAATAAAGAAACGAGAATCATGAGACTATGACAACTAAAGAGACATAGATTGATAGTATTTGTCGGGGGAGGAAGGTTTGAGTTACACAAGACACGGATGTAAACGGATAATAAAAAATCAGAATTCGATTCGCTTCTGTATTCATTTAGGGATATGTATTCGGTCATGAAATATTCGAATCCAATCATATCTGATTCGTATCCGATCGTATTTGATTTGTTTATATTTCTACGGAGAAGGGGAGGGGAAATTATTAAAAAAAAAAAAAAAAACTAATTGAAAAGAGTGATAAAATATATATATATATATATATATATATATATATATATATATACTATATTAAACCCTTACCCCTTATATATATATTAAACCCCTTACTTCTTAACTCTCGAATCCTATCACTGGTGAAGCAGAGATTGGATCCGTGAACTCATGAGTAATGGGACCCTAACTACCTACTGCAGGCAGGAGTACCACCAACATGCGCCTGCAATTGTAAGTTGACTATCTTTAATCAGAATGATGGAACTTACCAACTTGGGACCACCATAATTCACCCCCATTCTCATCAACCTCATCTACTCTCCCCTTTTCTTTTCTTTTCTTTTTTTCTTTCATGTTTTTTCCATCAAGTGGGTGACACCCACTCACCCCTCTCTCCCTCACTCTCCTTTTTCCATGAAGTGGGTGACACCCTCTCCCTCTCTCTCATCAGCTCTCTCTTTTTTATGAAGAGGTGACACCTCCCCCCTCTCTCTCTTTTCATGAAGAGGGTGATACACCTGTCTCACTCTCTCTCTCTCTTGAAGTGGGTTTTGGTATGGCGTTTTAACCAAGGCCCCCTTTCATCCACCCAAAGACCAAAGTCCAAGCTGTGAAACTGGGTTTGAGTATGCTCCACTTTATAGATACTTAGGTAAGTGGTCAGATTACAAAAGTGAGAAAATATTAGCACCCTATCTCGCTCGGTTAAACTGGTATTTCTATTAGATGTTTGATTTTGAACATTCTTCCTTAATAATATGTCTTATACTAACATGTGAGGCTAAATTACGATGCGTCAAACATAAGAAAAAAGAGTAAATATGCTATTTTTATGAGTTAAAAACTACTATATGCACTAAACGAATTACTTTAATATTCGACGTTGTGCCAAAATAAAAGGGAAAAGTAGAAATGCATACCTGCATGCAAAACCGATAGAATAAAGAAAATGCGGGAAATTTGAGATTCGATATGTCTCCTGACTCAGTTGGAGATAGATGATCAGCTTACCACTCTCTTGATGGAAAGAGTAACGGCTATATAAGATGGGTTTGAGTTACTTGGACTTCGAGCAGAATAACGGCTATAAAAGAGACTTTTGTTACGCGGGCTTCGGGTAGAGTAATAGAGTTACAAGTGGTTTTGGGAGCCTATTGCTCAATATGCGAACAAAATAATGGTGTCGCACAAAAATAAAGGGTTCCTATGGAAAAGGATATGGGTACAGAATAGTGGAAATGGGGTAAAAAGGCGGGTCCGTGTGGGTCGGATTGCCGATAGGATAACAGGAGCTTAGATTTTGAGGCGAGAGTGGAGCAGAACTTTGGAGCGGGCTCAAAAGGACTCTCAGACAATCAAACGGAGGAAAAATCTCACAAGGATGCGCTTCCCAAGGTGGAGAGGCCCTTCCTCCTCCGCAGCGCTAAGATAATCACTGATTCTCGTGCGCCAAGATCATACGTGTAGCGCCGCAGAAATCATGGCCTTCCTTGGCGCCATGAAAAGCACATAGTGATTTTTGCGGAGCCAAGAAAATTCTTGCGTAGCTCTCCCCCCCCCCCCTTAGAGGGGTCATTTTTCAGGTTGGGTTCTTTTTTGGTTGGGTTTTCCAAGGTTCTCCGTCCTTCACATCGTCGTGGTCGGGGAAGGTGAGCAATACCTCCATCATTAAAAATAATTTTTTTAGCATGGTTAGGAATGTGAGGGTGACATGGCTTGGGTGCAGATGCAAGAGTCTTTCTCGAGAGAGATATTGATGTCTGTACTCCAACCAATACTGTCTACTCTTCCATAGTTTGATCTGAAACCTTTTTGTTATTTGGTAAACTCTATTTAGGCTGAAATTTTACATGTGAACATGGGGTCTTGAGGTCTACTTGTACACAAAATTTGGGCTTATCGAATATACCACATAGTAAATATTCAGGTTACCTTAATAGGTTTATCAAGATCAGCCATTTTGATAAGCTTGGCCCTAATAATAAATTTTTTGGAGGGAGGAGTGGCCTCACATTGGTTCCCATAAACCTAACCAAATGCCCAGTCTCACCCCTAAAATATACTATCATTTGTTTAGTATTAAAGATGTTAATAAAATCGCAAGTTGATCTCTTATTACATTAGGCCTTCTAATTTTCATCAAATGAAAGGAGAAGGCACAAGCAATTGCTATAGTAAGAGTTGACTGGATATCTTTAAACTAATTACATTTTGAAAATGTGTTTTTTAAAAATATATACCAGTAGATTAGCTTGTTTGACTTGGAAAAACAAAAAAAAAAGACATCTATAAGAGCAGTGAAGAATCCATTCAAAGGTATTGAGTTAACATCTATGAAAACTGAAACCCATCTCCCCAATTTGAGATCAGAGACACTGAAACAAGCATCCTGAGGAACATCCCAAACACTTGGTCAAGATTCCCTTCCTTTCCATAACCACTTGTCAGAGTTGTCCAACAGATCAGGTTCCTTCTCACTGGCATCTCTTCAAACAACTCTCGTGCCTTTTCAACCTCTCCCAAGTAGACATGCAAAGAAATAATAGAATTTTAAGAAACTTCACATCTCTCTCTCTCTCTTGAAATTGATTACCCTTGTGCCTTCCCTAAGCATTTCGGAACAGAGGAAGAAAGAGTCCTGAGGAGAGTCATTGATAGTGTGACCTCGGATGAGGAAATTCCAGGAGTGGTAAGTAGGAGAAGGTATTTGGTAGACAAGCTTTTGCCAGGAGATGGTTATGTTGGGGAAGGCACTGCACAAGGATTTGGGCATGGATTTGGTATTGTTGTATATGATGGCTTTTGTATTCTATTGCTTGCATAAGTGGGCTGATTCCGAAGGACCATTAAGGCTGTATGAGTATTTCAATAAATTACCTGTATAAAGTTTTGAAATACATTTCTATCGAAGATTCTTACTCTATAATCAATCTAAAAGAGGTTTGAGGACGAACAGTTATAACCCTATTCTCCATTGATAGTGAAATAGATCTCTTCTCATTGTCGACATACGCAATTTTGTCGAACCATGTAAATGCTTGTATGCATTGTGTGATTGCTGTTTGTGATTTGCAACCTTTTTGCATTGTTTTAGGCTCAGATTTTTCTACATTTGGTTGATCCGAGTGACAATGGTGGAACTGTAGACAAGGGACAAGAACATGGAGGGTGGAGGAGAATTACAAAATTCCTCCCTTGCTAAAAAACTGGTTCCTCTCCGGTGAAATATAATTACCAGTTCTCAACATGAAAAACCAAGGAAGAGAATATGAGTTCATAAAGTTCTTCATACTTCCACTTCTATGCTTCAAGTACCGATCATAGACCAGTTTATAAAGCTGACTGCTTTATCACAATATACCTGATCTTAGCCAAAAGTCCAAGAACAGTCATCTTTATTACAGAAAATCCTATTCAAATCTAAACAAAACTTCCCTAACCTGAGAACAAGAGGAAAATTAATGAAACAAAAAAAAAAAAAAAGAATTTGAATAAAGAATCCACCAATTCCCCATATGAAGAAAACCACTTATGTTCATCCATTAAAGAGATATAAGTCAATTTTTTAATGATCCCTTTTAATCCAAACACCAACACCTATAATTTGATCTTGAAATCTCATAGAGCGCATCTGGTGACATATTCTCCAATTCCTTCGGTCTCAAGGAATCAAAGCTGTTAATACAACTATGGGTATATTGGGTAGCATCCGATGATGTGATTCCTTCTGATCGATGAACTTGACCACACATTCTCTTGTAAAGTCTCATTGCAGCCACACAATCCTCATATGGATCGTGAATTCCTGACTGAATCTCGTACCTGTAAAGTCAAAGATCAAAGTCACCAGGCTGCTTGGAATTTTAGATAAAAGGTTCTTTGATACAAAATAAGTTCTTTTTCATCTCTGCTACAACGAGTAAGCCAATTTATTGTAAATTAGGTAAATGCTGAGCATTTGATGTTCAGAGTAACATGTAAAAGTGAGGATTGATGTTATTCTCCACTCAGATCTGAGAGTAATGTGATCTCCAATTCTTAGATGTTCTAGATTCTGGAATAACAAGCTTATAATTCTGAAGGTTAAACATGAGATATATATGAAGTTTTAGTCAGAAAAAGCCATTTTTAGCAATATAGTTCAGTAAACCAGTTCATGATTTGATAGCACTTCAGAGAACTAGGAAACAGTGAAGATATAGCCCCAGATAATTGCCATGGCAGAACAGGATTCACGTAGCCAAACGCAAATAGTTGAAGACAAGTTTAGTTTAGTTTGGTGTGCAGGTGACGCCAGGTCGTCAAAATAGTAACTATAAGCAAGAAAAGTGAAACTTTCAACCGAAAATAAGTTACAAATGTGAACTGTATCTCATGAAAATAATGTAACTTGAAGACTAGGATCAGGATAACACTTCAAGGGAGAGCAGAGATCATCAGATGAGAAAGTTATTTACCCTAAATACGTTTGTGTAAGGTACTTCAGTGAATGGCTGACCAGATTCGTCTTCATCAATGGCCTGTATTTGGCAGTGTCCCTGAGTCAAAATTTAAAAATCAAGGAGAAAAATTAGAAAAGATAAAATGAAAATGTTAGCCACAGGAAAAAGCTTATGTTCTCAGAAAAGTACACCCATTTGTTAAGAAATTGCATGATCAAACCATGAACATTATCTTTAGTACTCACGTCAAACCATGTACTGAATGGTCAGCACCAAGCATGACCCAGGAAGGACCAGTACGGTCCAGTAAGGTCATCAAGTTTACTAATTACAATTGATAAGTTGCTCATCTGGCAATCATCTCAGAACTCTTAAAGACCAACAGGACAGGCTGAAAACAATTTATATGTTAGCAATGATAAAAAACCTCTGTCAAGCTTACCCGAAGTAAATGCTAATATAGATACCATCATACAAGGAACATAACTTATTAACACAATATCCTATATACATTGTCTATCTCACAATCAGATGCAAGAACTGCACTGTATCCATTTCAACCCGGATTAGATCATAATATCAGATCTGTTTTGGAATTTGGATTGGATCTGAGCTGCACAACTATGGCTTCTATTAATTTCCTGGTATCCTGGGATGAGCTGGATTTCACCGGATCAGATGCTTACCTGAAAGGTTTCATACTCTGCCAAATACAGATGCACTGCATCATTACTTGGCTCACAGTGTGGCTGACCAGGATTTGGGTAGCAAAACCTGATTAGTGAGTCTTATTTTATTCTTATTATCAACAATTAATCTTTTCCAAGATACATCATTGACATTTACAGGCACAAAATAGTCAATCAGCCTCCATTAACTTATTTCTTTGAGTGTGAAGTTCTAAACAGATGGTCATCAATTCAACACCACTACAATATTTTACTTCAGTCTTAGTTATGGATGGAAGTATCTGAATCTGATCAAAATCCAGTTGATTTGAACACATATCAATATTCTCAAGATCAATAAAACCATCACTCGATTGCTTCTGCCTAATTAGTGGTGGTGAGACTTTACCTCAGCAAGTGTTCTGGGTAGCACATCCTCAAGCAATCTAAATCATGCTCAAGATCATGACCAACAAGAAGCCTTGCCCTCCCACCTTCTAGTCGTGTTCGCCAAATGGACTCTCCATTGTACAGTATCTCCAGAATTTTCTCTTGCACTTGCTTGAGTGGCATTGCATCAAACAAATGTGCTTCTGTTATACCAGTTATTTCGTATCTGAAAGAGCTCCAGAAAAAAATTTATATGAGAATTATAAAGGGTCCCAAACCACATAATCACCAAAAGTATTTAAAAAAAAAGCCAATAAATACCTGTAATTTGTGATGGGAATTTGAGGTTTCACGTATGTATGGAGAACCACATTCTCACCTTCATCAATGAGGCAAACCCTGGCACAAATATCAAGTGATCCATCACTTCCACCACCAACCATCTCACAGTCTATGGCAATCACTTCAGGACCTTTGCTAGCGTAATTGGCATTGGCCAAGCCTGAAGTTTCCATTTCCAATTCCATGGGAGGCATTCTGGTGGGTCCCTATAAGAATTATATCTAAAATTGGAATTCAAGTCACTTCTAGAAAGAATAATACAATGAACTAAAGGCTCACACTTCAAAGCTTAATAAGGAAAAGAACTCTCTCTCTCAATTTAGTTTATGAAGTTCATTCCTGCTTTCATAATTCATAACCGTCAGTGTTCAATTGGCTAGATATTGAAATACTTTAACATTTTCCTTTTCCCAAATTCATCATGTCCATGATAAACAGAAAAACTGTATCCAAAATCATAGAATGCAGAAGTTTTCAACTTCCAGGTTTCAAGTTTCATTGTTCAACTTACAAGACAAGCAGGTGCAGATAATTGGCAAACTTCTTTATGTGCAGTGACAGCTTCTGGGCTATAAAAGATGTTCAAGCAGAGGTCACAACCTCGGGCAGAAAAAACACTTGAACAATTGGCTTTGGGCAATGGACCTTGAAAATAAAGGAAGAAATTCAAACAATCAAAATGTCAAATAGGCACTGAATAGTTAGGATAGCAACAATTATGGAAATGATGCTGATGAAGCAAAAATAATGAGAATAACAATAATGATGGTGATTTTTGGTGCCTGGCAGTTATATCTGTCATGTGGCAGATTCTTTTATGCTCAAATTTTGTTAATATCATATCTACGTCATTTTCTACTTGTATCAAGTTTCAACAGCATTGGAATTCACCAAGTGTTAGAATCAGGTTATCCAGAATTGGTTGAGCAATCAATCTTTTGAGAAAATTGGGGCTATTTAAAATACAAGGGGAAGAGTGAAATATATGGTGGGCCATATGACTGAGATGAACCGCTAAGCTTGGCATGTGGTAGGTTCAGATAATACCCAATTTTCACAGCTACCAAATCATCCCTGTACGTGGCAAATAATAGCCATTGGCTAATGAAAATTTCCTTGTACACCAGAAAAGGAAACAAAATTACTTTTACTAATAATATAGAAAATACAACGAACAATGTAGCAGTCAGTTCAGTTATTATTATGGTTCTGCCAGAACTTTAGTATTATTGAACAAATTCAAATGAATGGATAATGGTTTTATACCAGTAAGATGCTCCCTCAATGATTCTAATGATTTGCAATGCTTTCCACAAGCCCCGCATTTGGGCTGATGAACTGAGTGGTATGACACTTTCATATGCTCAATGAGATGCTCCTTCTTTTTGTACTGCTTATAGCAAGCTGAGCATTTGTGCCTGTCAATGGCGAAGGGTGTGAGACCACATATAATCTGAAGCTAGTTAACTTTTTAGACATGGAAAAAGCTCCATTTAAAATAAACATTTGTTAAAGACCGGTTTGGGTAAAAGCACAGTTGTACAATCTAAGTTGGGAATGAGACATCCAAAAAGGTCGTGTCACAACGAACTCCAAAATTTTCAGATCTTATTGTCTGTCTGATCAAAACCTCAGCAGCAACTTATCTTTGTGAAAACATGTAAATTTTTTTTCAACATAAAAAAGAAAGAGAGCAGAATCTGGCATTTGAGTGATCAGAATGAACACACAAAATAAATCGAAATTCTGTTATTAGAACGGTTACAAGCTCATTGTGGTAAGATAACACAGTCCATGCTTGAATGGTGACTGAAAACAAATCAAATACTGTAGAAAGACAGAGGTGTGATAAGCCTTGTTCCAGAGGTTTGCCCCTAGCTAATTCACTCTCTGTTTCATGAATCTCTTCAATGAATATATTGGCATAAATTACAGAAAAGGTGATGATGTGGACATGTCAACCTGAAAGATAAATGACTAAAGAGATATAAAGGACAATTTTGAGTTCTTACTTCTTAGAAGTCCTAGTCTATTCAGTAGGTTCATCTACCTCAAAACTGATCTACATTAGACAAATATGCCCCGAGTTGTCTGGCTTCAGATATTCATAACCAATTTGACCAAAAATGAAAAGTTAAAGTTTCAACATAAGATAAGAGGAACCAACTGAGACAGAGCAATCATTTGGCAATATGCACCATATAGAATTGAACAATAAACAGAGACTGCAATTAAATAAGATGCAATTAGAATACAGTGTTTTCTCAGAGCTCCAACCCCGGCAAACTCAGAAGCTTGACCCTTTCTTGGAACTTAATACAGTCTTTTCTCTAGAGATATCATCTAAAGCATCCATTGAACAAAAGAACGAACCCAATTAGATGGCAAGACAAGAGCATTGATAAAAGGAGGCATTGTCATGGATTACATGCAAAAGGGTTCCATAGAAAAGAAGAAAAAAAAAGAAAAAATTTACTTGCAAAGCAGCACCCATGAAATTAAGCTCTAAAGCAAAGGCTACGAATTAAATATAACAAAATTGTAAAAAGTGATAAGGGCAGCATGTGAGACTTTTTTTATCCAAAAATCGAGAACTCTGTAAACAAATTGAGACAAAGGGATCCTTGGAGAGTTGCAGAATCGACTTTTGGAACAAATATATGCATTAATATTAATCAATCATCGAGTATAGCAGATGAAGAACATGAATGAACACTATCAAGCCAGCAAAATTCAGAATTTAGGACAAAACAATCTATAGAATGACAAATTAAGCATTGAAACAAAAACAAAACTTAAATAGCAAAACAGATAAACTCAGAACCTTAGACTTCTAATTTGGGGAGGTGCTTCTTCGGAATCCATAAAGTCCATGAATTCGTAAATCTCTTCTGCTAAACAGGAATTGGCGGGAGAAAGAAGAAAAAAATTAAAAATTAAAAAGAAGAAAAGCGAAAGAAAGCTTCTAGGGTTTATGGCTTTACGCTATTTTAATAGAGTCTGATTGATCTACGGAACTTCTCCAGTCACCAGTACTTCCAGTACTTGTCAAATATAACAGAGAGAGGATCTACTCCTGAAAAGGAAATGCATTGGTCACCTGTGGAAGGAGGTAATCTCATCGTTTCGCTGGTTCCAATTGGAGCCACGCGTACGTTTCAGAATCTCTCCCAAACCAATCGCTAGAGAGGGCATGGAATATTTCGTCATGCCGTTGATCACAGAAATATGAGGCCTATCAAAGAAGGACCGGGTGACGTGTACTTTCCACAAAAGGACTTCTGCAAGATATTTTTTAGGGAAAGTTTCACAGACACCCCCTAAAAGCATCCAATATTTCAGAAACTTATCATACTTGGTCAAAATAGCAAATTTCCCCCTGACATTAAGCAGGGTGACCCCAAGATAAAATGTTGATTTTACCCTCTTAGTAATTTTTACGGAAAAATGACTAGGGAAAGAGCAGATTCTTCCCGTTGGAGTGCCAAGAATAGAACCACCATGGGCGAGGTCATCTCCGGCGATTTCTTCCAGCTTTATCGAGAATAAAATCCTCAAATTTCTTCTCCGGCGACGATCCCTCGAACCTCGATGGATTGAAAATGCGGTTTGTTTTTCATGAAAGGGCATCGCTTCCAAGGCAAGCTAAGAAAATCTAAAACCCTAAAAAGCTCTGACTTCTCTCACTTCCACTGTCATGTTTTTGTTCTTTCCTTCTTCTTGTAAATCTGAAGAGACTATCATTACTTGCATCGATTTCCCAACATCATGTTGCTGAAGATTTCCGCCATGAACAGAAATATCAATGGAGCTTAAAAATCGCCGATTATCCCTCTTTTGGTGGAACAAAATTATAATTCATCATAAATTTCTTTATTTTCTTTTTTTTTTGTTGGAACTCCATCCAAAACCGGATTCTTCCCCATTTCTATTTTGTTTTCGCCACTTGTCGATTCACTTTTCTTCCCCATCTCTGCAACTACCAAGACACCGTCCCTATTTGAAACTGCTAGTTCCTATCATCCGAAACCCCAATTCCATTTTGTACTTTACCCAAAATGAGTCGCCATCATCTATTTACTGCTGCATCTAAACCCTCTTCTGCTTCATTGATCGAAATCTCTAAATACTGACCACATCTTTTTTCTTCTTTTTTTTTTTTGGAGACAGGAGGGGTATCCGACATTAGGCCAATTAAATCCCCCTGGTCTCGTACATGACCCCTGCGCCACGCAGGAACCGAGAGCTTCTGGGCCCTAGTGAGCCTCAGGCAGGTGGCCCCAAGAAATTATGCAGCGACGAAGGTTTGATCACGAGACCTCACTTCCTGAGGCAGAGTCTCATGTCCCCTCCAAGCCAGCTGTGCTAACCCCTTGAGGTTATACTGACCACATCTTTGATTTCACCAATAACCTAACCCATCTCTTCCGTCCCTGTTTTTTTTGCTGGCTTTCACATGGTAAAACGATGATGTGTTTTGTTTTTTTTTTGGGTAAAAGAGGGTTTTACCCTTAAGGGGTATTATGGTACATTTATCCATTCTAAGGGTAATTTGGCTATTATGATAAAACTAACAACAACTTAACCCCAAAAGCCTAACAGAGTGGACTAAGTTCAAATATCTTCATAAAATAAGGGTAGTCTGTGCTTTTTTGACCAAGTATGGTAAGTTTCTGAGATATTGGATACTTTTAGGGGGTGTCCGTGAAATTTTCCCTATTTTTTAATATTCAGATTGGGACAATTGTCTATTTCGGATTGGCTCCTTAATGACCTAGCTTATTCTATTGATTTTTTTGAGTGCCTGGTCGTGTGGTCCTGCACCAACGTGGGGTTATGATAGGAGGGTAAATAGGATTTGTCCCGAGAATAGATGCTCTCTTCGAGGGTAGCTCCTCCTTGAGTAGAATAGAGGTAGGAAAAGGGAAATAATTCTTCTATATCGCTCATATCAGCTGAGTGCAATATATATATGGAATGATATGGATGTTTCCTATCACAATCATTGCTAACTAATTAGGGGGGAGGGGGGAGGGGGGAGGGGAGGACCACATGAATCAAATCCTAATAGAATGGATAAGAGACTACACGTAATCCTCAAGGGATGCAAGTTGTTTCACGTGTCAAGTGGACTGACACGGGGGCATGGTTGTTGATGATGGAAGCGTTGGAATATTGGTAGCCACCTCCTCAGTTGACATGGCCCTGGGCAACACCGTATCATTGGTATTCCTTCCAAAAGGAACCTTCCTCAAGGTTTAGGTAAGGGTAGTGGTGACGCCACACGGACAGATCCTCCCATGACGCATCCTTGAGGGGCACTCCTTGCCACTGGATTAAAGCTTGGGTAATAGTTTGACCGTTACGGAGTATAGTGCAAAATCCAGAATTGTAACTGGGATTAGAGCCTTGTCTGGCAAGGATAGGCTGGCAGGTAACGACTCAGGTTGGAGAGATGGTTCACCAACGTATTGCTTTAGGAGCGAGATATGAAAAACTGGGTGAACACGTGCAGTATTTGGCAAAGCCAATTGGTAGGCTACCTTTCCCACCATGGCCATAATTTGAAATTAAAAGGGCTGAAATAGCATCGTCCCAATTTTTGGTGAGCCCATAATCCTACTAACTGCTGTAACCACCCAATCCCCTTTGTTGAACTCCTTGTCCGTGCGCCCTTTATTAGCTTGTGATCTCATACGAGCCTATGCGTGTACAAGATTGAGCTTGAGGGTACGCAACACCTCATCTTGTGACTTCAGGTCCTGATCAACTGCTATGTTTAGAGACCCATCTAGGACATACTGAGGTATTGTTGGGGGAAAGCGACCATAAACGACCTGAAACAGAGTCATCCCTATAGCAAACTGAAACATGGTGTTGTACCAATATTCGGCCCAGTGCAAATATTTGCCCCACAGAGTTGGAGTATCGAACACAAAACTTTGGAGATACATCTCAATGCAGTGATTGATGACCTCGGTCTGGCCATCAGATTGAGGGTGGAAGGCCGTGCTCATGGCCAGTGTGGTGCCTTGTAAGCAAAAGAGTTCACGCCAGAAGTTGCTAAGGAAGAGAGGGTCTCGGTCATTCACAATAGAGCGCAACAATCCATGTAATTTGGTGACATGTATGGCAAACGTTTCAGCCACACGATGCTGGTGAAGTTTGGAGGAAGAGCACATAATGCGCATATTTTGATAGGCGATCCACTACCACCAGAGTGGTCACTTTCCTTGCTGAGTTTGGAAGCCCCGTGATGAAGTCCATTGAAAGGTCATCCTAAATCTGCTCTAGAATGGGTAACGGTTGGAGGAGACCTGCCGGCAACGTCGTTAAAGTCTTCATTTGTTGACAGACTGGCATGAGGCTACATAGGGTTTTATGAACTTTCTCATTCTTTGCCAATAAAAATTGGCTGCAACACGTTGAAATGTGCGCAAGAATCCAAAGTGTCCTCTTATAGGTAAGGAATGAAACTCTTTGAGAAAAACTTCACGGAGAGACGAATCCGAAGCTAACACTAATCGGTGATTGTAAAATAAGAGCCCATTTCGAAAAGTGTACCCAGGATAAGAATCTGGGTCATTTGCCAGGCCAGTAGAGATAGCTTTGAGTTCAATATAGGTCGCCACTTCGAGTCGGAGCTGATCCAAAAAATCAGGAATTGGGGCCGTGAATGCTAGGAAGGTTGTGGATGGTGTTGGGACGCGGGACAAGGCGTTGAAGACAATTTCGTTTTCTGGTTGATGAGAGATTTTGAAAACAAAACCGAGTAGTTTTGACAACCAATGTTGTTGCCCTGGCATTTGTATCACCTTCTCAGCTAACTCCTTAAGGCTTTGTTGTCCTGTTTTGATCACAAACTTTCTTCCTAATAGGTATTGTCTCCAATTCATTACTGCTTGGGTCGTAGTGTACATCTCACAGACATATGTGGAAGCAGCCTGCATCCTAGGGGATAATTTTTGTTGAAGAATGCTATTGGGTGATTTTCCTGTGTCAACACAACACCAATATCGACGCCAGAAGTGTTTGTTTCAACAGTAAATGGAATAGAAAAATCAGGTAAGTGTAATACCGGAGTCGTGGTCATTACGTGCCGCAATTTTTCAAAGGCTGTTTGGGCTTCAGTGGACTAGCCAAATGCTCCTTTCTTAAGCAAATCCATCAATAGGGGCAGCTACCTAGATATATCCATGCACAAAATTTCATACCCTATAAGACCCAAGAAACCATGTAGTTCCTTTAGTGAGCATGGCATTGGCCAGTCAAGCATAGTGGACACTTTACTAGGATCCATCTGAACGCCATGGGCCGATACAATATGCCCTAAATACTCAATAGAGTTCTGACCAAATACGCACTTAGACTCCTTAGCATGTAGTTCATGGGCACATAGCGTATGCAGGACCTCATCCAAATGTTATAAGTGTAAGGCCTAAGTGGGGTTGTAAATAGGTCATCAAAGAAAACAAGCACAAACCATCAGAGGAATGGCTTTAAAATGGAGTTCATGGTTGCCTGGAATGTCGTCGGAGAATTGGTTAGGCCAAACGGCATTACGAGGAACTCGTAATGGCCATCATGCGTTCGGAAGGCGGTCTTGTGTACATCCTCTGCCTAAATTTGAATCTGATGATATCCAGACCACAAGTCCAATTTGGAAAAATACTTGATGATGTGTAGTTTATCCAAGAGCTCGTCCACCGTCGGAATGGGAAAAGAGTCTTTCACGGTGACGGCGTTTAGTGCACTATAATCCACATAAAATCTCCACATCCCGTCTTTTTCTTTTAACAAGTAATACTGGTGAAGAGAAGGGGCTTGTATTGGTTTGAATGATGCCATCGGCGAGCATTTTCGTCACTAGTCGCTCTATCTCTGCCTTTTGGAAATGTGGGTAGTAGTAGGGGCGGACGTTCACTGGTTGCGTTCTAGGGACATGATGAATAGGGTGGTATTGAGGCCTAGGAGGGGGTAAGCTATGTGGAGTATCGAACACAATGACATGTTGGTGCAAGATTTCCTGAAGGTTTGCACTCACACAACGGTCTTGGGGCACTGATAGAGGTTGTAACTCCAGGTGAAACAGAGCTACCAAGGAAGCCGTTTCCAACAGGCGTCAGACTCCATGATATTGAAGCTGAGCTAGACTAAGAGTGGGGTCACCAGCTAGGATAATATGCTAATCTCCTTTTTTGAACTCCAACATTAACTTGGAATAATCAAGTAGAACCAGGTCGAATCGGGGCAGCCATTGTACACCAAGAACGAGGTCAGCACCAAAAAGGGGTAGCACATACGCATCCAATGTGAAAGGGTACTATAGTAATTTCACTTGTAACTGCTTCACCATCCCTTCGCACGTCAGCCTATTGCTGTTGCCCATGATGACGGATATATTGGGGGTCTCCTCCACCAAGAGACCTAGGTGTTGAGCGACACGACTCGACAAAACAGAGGATATCTCGATCGAGGGAGAGAAGGGAGTAATCCAATATGACCCAATATGTCTGACAAGTCGCACTATACGTTAATCCAAACTGCATCTTCCTCTCTGGGACTACGAAAAGGGACTTTTGGAACACCAATAGGCATTAAATGAAAGAAAAGGGGGTTAAGTGTTATACTTCACTTTGATGTGAAAATGTATGAATGTATTGTCTTCATAATATTGTCGTTTAGCATATTTTATCCATAGATTGGAAAGTTCGTAGAGGAAGACAGAATGAAGAAAGGAAATTCATAGGAATGGGTTATTCGAATGATGAGCAAGTATCAACGCATTCGCCCATAGAAAAGGGGGCCAACCCCATTGCATATTGATACTTATCGGGTATAGAATAAATCGGCTTCTCTTTGTTCCTAGGTGTTCCATTATTACCAACGGAATGGAATAAATATTCACCCTTACTCCAAAATAATTCAGTGAGAAGGGAGGTTCATAGCGTAGTCTTTTCCAATGTGATAAAGTTACATAGTGTCTATTTTTATTTGATAAAGGGGTATTTCCATGGGTTTACCTTGGTATCGTGTTCATACCGTCGTATTGAATGATCTTGGTCGCTTGCTTTCTGTTCATATAATGCATACAACTCTAGTTTTTGGTTGGGCCGGGTTGATGGCTCTATACTAATTAGCAGTTTTTGATCCCTCTAACCCCATTCCTGATCCAATGTGGAGACAAGGTATATTCGTTATACCTTTCATGACTCTGTTAGGAATAACCAATTCATGGGGGGGGGGGTTGGAGTATCATAGGGGGGACTATAATGAATCTGGGTATTTGGAGTTACGAAGGCGTGGTCGGGGCACATATTGTGTTTTCTGGCTTGTGCTTCTTGGCAATTATCTGGCATTGGGTGTATTGGGATCTAGAAATATTCTATGATGAGCATACAGGAAAACCCTCTTTGGATTTGCCCAAGATCTTTGGAATTCAGTTATTTCTTTCAAGGGTGGCTTGCTTCGGGTTTGGTGCATTTCATGTAACAGACTTGTATGGTCCTGGAATATGGGTGTCCGATCCTTATGGACTAACCAAAAAAGTACAACCTGTAAATCCGGCTTGGGGCGTGGAAGGTTTTGATCCTTTTGTTCCGGGAGAAACCCTGGGAGGAATAACCTCTCATCATATTGCAGCAAGGACATTGGGCATATTAGCGGGCCTATTCCATCTTAATATCCGACCGCCCCAATGTCTTTACAAAGAATTATGTATGGGCAATATTGAAACTGTACTTTCCAGTAATATCGCTGTTGTCTTTTTTGCAGCCTTTGTAGTTGCTGGAACTATGTGGTATGGTTCAGCAACTACCCCGATTGAATTATTTGGGCCCACTCGTTATCAATGGGATCAGGGATATTTTCAACAAGAAATGTATTGAAGAGTTGGCACTAGACTAGCTGAAAACCAAAGTTTGTCAAAAGCTTGGTCTAAAATTCCCTAAAAATTAGCCTTTTATGATTACATTGGCAATAATCCAGCAAAAGGGGGATTATTCAGAAATCTTTGGCCTCTATTTGATTTTTGTGATTTAAGATAGGGTACCAAAAAAATCTTGATTTGACTCACCGTCCTTTCTTTGACCCTTGCCCTTTCTTTATCTAGGAGATGATATGATCCCAAATGAACAGGTGTGGAAGCTATAATTGTAAACCACGATCGAATCTATGGAAGCATTGGTTTATACATTCCTCTTAGTCTCGACTCTAGGGATAATTTTTTTTGCTATCTTTTTTTCGAGAACTCCCTAAAGTTCCGACTAAAAAGATGAAATGATTTTTGAGTATCTCAATTGAAATAATGAGCCCTCCATGTTGGGGGGGGGGGGGCTCATTACTTCAATTAGTCCTTGTGTTCCTCGAATGGGTCTCTTAGTTGTTGAGAGAGTTGCCCAAAAGCAGTATATAAGGCGTACCCAGTAAAACTTACAAGTAAACCAGATATAGAGATGACGACTAGGGTTGCTGTTTCCATTATTATATAATTTCAAGACTATAATGGATCTACGATAAGATCGTTTATTTACAACGGAATGGTATACAAAGTCAATAGATCTCAACCAATGCAATAAGATTTATTGCTACACAAAGCGTTGAGGGTAGTTCTAGAGCTCGTCCAAAGCAAACAGGTCTGGGGGTTATTGAAACCATTGAATTCAGAATACGGTAAAGTAGCTCCTGGGTGGGGAACTACCCCTTTGATGGGTGTCGCAATGGTTCTCTTTGCTATATTCCTATGTATTATTTTGGAGATTTATAATTCTTCCGTTTTACTGGATGGAATTTCAATGAGTTAGGTTCATAAGAACCATGAACTCTTAGCCTTTCAATCCAAAAAAAAAGAATCACTTAGGACTTAGATTTTTAGGTCATTTTGGTAGTTCGATTGCGGAATTCCTTTATTTTTGTATTTCCGGAATATGAGTGTGTGACTTGATATAATTGATCCTATTGATAGTATAGAGAATGGGTCTGTCATCTTGAGAAAGATGGTTCTACTTTGTCGGATATTAATTTGAGTATCCGGAACACGGAATATATGGAATAGATGAAGAAATATTTGAACTATGATTCATACCTACTATTCAGACCTCGCGACCGGACTCCAAAAAAATTTCAATTTTCAAAGAGTTATAAGTTTAAAATTGAAGGATTTTTTTCTTTCAAAATCTTTACAAAAAATTATGAGTGCTCCCACTATTAACCAAAATTTGGATGGGAGTGCTGGCGATGAAACCAGTGAAGCGCGATGGAGCGTGGCCTCCGATGAGTGAATGATACGAGAGTTCGTCGTTGTTTCATTCGTTACAGGTTCTGGGTCCAAGGTGTGTTCCTCTCCCATGTTAGGTGGCTCCTCGGAGGGTCCTTCCTCCTCATATTCTAAGAGGAAGAGTTGTCACGGCCTACAACGATGACCCGACAAAAATTTTTCATCACAGTTGTAACATAAGCCTTTGTCTCTGCGTTGCTGCATCTCTACAGGGGATAGTCGCTTGATAGGAATCCTGGGAGAAGGTGCAGGGAGAGCCAATACATTGGAGTTCACCGGTGGGGGAGTTGGTAGCAGTTCATTGGCTAATGAAGAATAAAAGGAGTTCCTCTGTGATTGAATCAGCTTGGCCTCCTGAAGCCGTGCGAGCCCTACAGTGTCGAACACTATAACCAGACAGAATGCCATTACTTATTTTTAATATTTGAGTGCAACCCCGAGATGAAGCAACTTACCAGAAAGGAGGGAGGGATCGTCGTCGTACGGTTGGCTAGCATTTCAAACCGACTCTGACAATTGGCGATGGTTGTGGTTTGCGCAAGCTTGGCGAGAGACGCCTGGGGATTGTCGAACTGCGTAGGGCTGAACCAAACCTCTAGTGATCTGGTAAACATTGTCCATGTCGTGAACTGGGTGGATCTATACATCCACTGGTACCATTGGAGAGTTATTCCATCTATATGAAAGGAAGAGATGAGAAGACGATGTTCATCTGGTGTATTATGGTGCTCAAAGAATCGTTATACCTTAAAAATCCAATCACAGGGATCGCTTCTGTCAAAGCGAGGGAAGTCGAGCTTCACGGTGCGAGTCTGAATGGGGTGGTTGACGTGAACAATAGCAGAGCCAAAATTTACAGAAGTGTTTGAAGTTCCATGTTGTAACGTCGTGGGAGGGTTGAAGTTGCCAGCATTTGGTGTCGTCGGTGGAGCCGCAACACGCAAGGTTTTCTCCAATCGGCCTTCCATGGCGGTGAAGAACAGAGCTAACTGAGTGATTAACTATTTTTGTTCCATGGTGTTAGTGTGCAAAGTTTCCAAAATCTGTCCCTGGGCAGCGGTGACTTCTTCCAGGTGTTTCACAAACTCGTCTAGTTGCCAGAGGTGAGTTCCTTCAACCATGGTGACGGTAAGTGCTCTCAGTGAAAGCACCAATCATAGGAGGGTAAATGGGATTTCTCCTAAGAATAGATGCTCTCTTCGAGGGTAGCTCCTCCTTGAGTAGAATAGAGGTAGGAAAAGGGAAATAATTCTTCTATATCTCTTATAGCAGCTGAGTACAATATATATAAGGAATGATGGAGGTCTCCTATCACAATCATTGCTAACTAATTAGAGGGGGGACCACAGGAATCAAATCCTAACAGAATGGATAAAAGATTGCACATGTCTGGTGGACCGACGCGGGGGCATGGTTGTTGATGGTGAAGGCGTTGGAATATTGATAGCCACCTCCTCAGCTGACGTGGCCCTGGGCAACACCGTATCAGGCTAATAAGAGAAGGTATGGACATAATATAAATAAAATGTTTTATTCTATGGGGGTGGGGTGGTAATTTCACGTGTTTTTGTGTCTTAGCGCAAGGACCACAAAAAATAAGCGTGCAAGACAGTAACAATTTTTGAAAATGACAAATGATTAGTCACTTTCATATTATTTTAAGAAAGAAGGTTTGCTACACAGATAGTGTGCAATTTCATGCGTTGAGCATGCGTTGAAGGAGGGCATTATGGGAAAACACTAAAAATAGGGGGGTATATGAGATATTTTACAGGGATGGTTATTACTTATGAGGAGTGCCTGCATGCAATTTTAAAATTAAGATGTCATTGTACAAATCTTTTACCCTTACTTTATAAACCCTCTAATTAAAATAACTTTTGTGAATAAGATAAGAGGCAATGGGAAAAAAGACAATAATTATAACTCTTCAATTCACCACTTTGGTCATAAGAACCATCTTTTATTTTATGTTGTACATGTATATGAATATATTTTTTGGGTAAAAAGTTATTTGAGCTGTCATAGAGGGAAAAATATGTTAGCACCCTCTCTCTCTCTCTCTCTCTATCTCTCTTCCTTACATAAAATGACTTTGCTACCTTCATATCGAAACCATTCCGCAACACCTTATTTGCATGCTCATCCATGCTGCTCTCTTGAGACTAACTTGCTATAATTGGTTGGTCACTTTCCTCTTTGTGTGTTCCTCTTTTGTTATACATATATATGTCACTAAAGACATATTTGAGGCACTATTAGACAAGGACAATTTTGTGTATCTCTTGCACATAAATTTTAGGGAAAAATGAGCATGTATGGGAGTGTGGCCCCTGCATCCAAACACAAGATGGGGTGAAATGATCACCCTGCCTCCCATAAAAGGTGGAAATCCCATTCCTATTGATGCTTTTGTGCGCGGTCCCATTGGTCCCCATGCTGGTGTAGGGACAACACTCCCAGACAAAGAACTTTCCCATAAAATTTAATAAATGTTATTTTAATATATTATGCTTTTATTTTATCTTATTTGATGTGTGCTTAATGTTTCTCCCTTTATGAGTGTCACTAATGTAGTTCACCCATTAGTCTAATCTCATTTAAACATCTTACTCTCACCCTTTGCTAATGAAGGTCCGAAATGTCCTTTTCACTATTCCAAAGTTCCCATCCAAGCATCAAAACCCAAGAATGAAACTAGGCGAAGAAAAATCTGGTCTAATAAGCCCTCATCATTTTTCTCCACGATGGGTCGGTTCCACCATGCCAAAGTTAGCTCCCTTCTCTCTAATGGTGCATGACTTCCCATGCCCCCTTTTGGATATCTTCATCCATGTTAGATGGGATCATATTCTCAATATCAAGATTTTTTGGAGGTTGGCTTCATATATGACCATTTGGACTGCCACCACACATGGATAATTCACTTTAGCCTTCGCTTGGGAAATCTTGCACTAGACTCCCTCCAGTCCCTTTGTCCCAATTTATTTGGTTTTGAGCCTGTACTCCCTAATTCAGTTTCATCATTTGGCTTGCCTTGCATGAATGTCTTTCCACCCGTGCAGGGTTAACCTCTTAGGGACTTTAAATGGAGTCCGGATCTTCTCCTGGGCCTAGGAGACTAATTACTCTCCTGCAACATTATACAATCGACACGTGGCATGCACAACACCGACAACTTCTTTCTCCTATGCCCTTTTTTTCTACTTTCTTTTTTCTTTTTTGGTAATGTTCTTTTTTCTTTTTTCAAACCACAACTAAGTGGGACCCACCACTAACTTAAGAAATGAATATTTTATTATGTTTTTCCCTTCTTTCTCATCTTCTTCGTCTTCTCTTTCTACGAATACGATGGCACCCTTGCCTCCACCGTCCTTTCCTCCCTCCCTTGTCCCCGCTGCTTCCTTTCCCTGCAACCCTACCTCTGCTCAGCCCTCTGTTCCTCTTGCAACCCATCCCATCTACAACCCCCCGCCGCCCTTACCTTCCTCCCCCTATCCCTGCAACCCCACTCCCTTACCTCCTTCTTCTTCTTTCTAAAAATTTTTTTTTATTGGAATTTTCAAGAGCCAACAGAGATTTTCCCAGAGTTACAAACTACATAGAAAATTGATTCTTTATTATCTCAAGAGATCTGAGTAGTTCTCCAAGAAACAGACTTCTAGAATGTCAACGAAACCTTAACAAAGGCCACAACTACATTTGAACAAATGAAAGATATGTTGTTCAAAAGGTAACTTCTTTTTCTTCTCAAAACTGAGTAAAACACTTCATTGGGTTTAGGGGATCTTAAGCCTTGTATATTTTTTAATTTTTTTTTGGAAATTCATATACTTTGAAGAAAGTAACACTGGAACTGAGACTTGAGGAACCACAAGAAACGATTGCATTCGCAAGTGTATATACTACAAAAGAATGATATTTGATGGATTCAATTTATTTATCAGTTAGTTCGCCTTTTCGATAAATCTATTACATATGCAAAAGAAAATTGATTCTTTATAAAATAGAAAATTGATTCTTTATTTTCTGTGAAACTCAATTTTCTATGTAATTTGCAACTTTCGCAAGAGGATTCAGATGGGAAAATATCTATTGGCTCTTGAGTTTTTCAATAAAAACTCAAGAGAAGGGAGTGGGGTAAGGTAAGAAAGAAGAAGAAGGTAAGGGAGTGGGGTTGCAGGGACAGGGGGAGGAAGGTAAGGGCGGTGGGGGGGTTGTAGATGGGATGGGTTGTCGGAGGAGCAGAGGGCTGAGCGGGGGTACGGTTGCAGGGAAGGGAAGCGGCGGGGACAGGGGAGGGAGGAAAGGGCGGTGGTGGCAAGGGTGTTGACATATTCGCAGAAAGAGAAGACGAAGAAGATGAGGAAGAAGGAAAAAAATAATAAAATATTCATTTCTTAAGTTAGTGGTGGGTCCCACTTAAGTTGTTGTTTGGTAAAAAGAAAATGGAAAAAAAGGGCATAGGAAAAAGAGGCTGCTAATGTTGTGTGTGCCACATGTTGATTGTGTAATGTTGCAGGAGAGTAATTAGTCTCCTAGGCCAAGGAGAAGATCAGGACTCCCATAAACAATCCTCATTACGCCTTTGTCATCAAAGTCTAGAAACTCTGGACCACCCACCTGAGGTTCACTAGGGCCCAGAAGCTCCCGGTTCGTGCGTGGCGCGGGGGTCATGTACGAGCCCAGGGGGGATTTAATCGGCCTAAAGTCGGATACCTCTCCTGTCTCCAGAAAAAAAAAGCAAAAAAAAACAACAAACTCTGGACCACCTCTTCTTCAACTACCCCCATCTCTATCCCTTAACGGCTTCGTCCGGACTTCATCTAGAGCCCCGCCCTCCCCTAGTCTAAGGAATTGATTTGGGCTTCAGGTATATCTTCGTATACATCATGACCACCAAACTAGGTTCTTTAGATATTGGACAGTAAGCTTGCTTCTTCACCAACTCTAGCTTCCATTCCACTCTTCATTTTTTTTTTTTTCTCACATATTATTTGAATTGAAACTACTTATTGACTCTAACTCATTATCATTAATTTGTTTCTATCATGATTACCAGAGTGATGGTTATAGAAAGACTGGGTGCTAGAATCTTTTATGACCTAGTTTTGTGCTAGTGAATCATAGAGTACCAATTGATTCTACATTCAGTGTAATGTCCATTTATGATGGACCAGCATTTTATGTTACTATCACAATCGTCAAGGTAGGTATATATACACTTTTAAAAATTGTAAATAAATAATGAGTGGTTTAAAAAAAAATTAGTTAAAAATTTAAATTAAAGGATCTTGATTTCTAGGCATCACTATGTCTAGGGAAATATATAACACTTCATTATTTGCCACTTGACATGCATGGGTGGATTAGTCCATTTAATAGAGGACCCCACATACATCACAATGCCAAATTTCAGTCCAAAGTGAATAACAAATAAGTTGCTCAAACTTTGATTCATTCTACTAAAATTGTAGCAATGAGATGATTGTCTGGTCCTCTTATCACATGGATTAACACGTGTACTACCTACCCTGTGACAAAGTGAAGCGTGAAGCGTGAAGCGTGACGGAGAAGAAAACCCTAAAAAATGGGGGGGGGGGGGGATTAAATTTAGGGATTATAAAGGACTCTATCTAGGAGTGTGGCCCCTGTGCCTAGACACAAAATGTGGTGAAATGACCGCCTCGATCATCCCCATAAAAGGCAGAAATCTTCCTCCTCTTATGCTTCCGAGTGTGCTCCCATTTGCGCTCGTGCTGCACAAAGGCCACGCTGTCTTTCAAAGAACCCTTTCCCTTAAACTAAATTAAATAGTACTTATTAGTGTTAGAACTGATGCATGTTCTAATTTGGTTTTTGTAGGACACAACGACCCAGAATTGGTGGCTATATGTTAATTCAGAATAGATTGGTTATTGGCAAAAGAGCTTGTCCAGTCGTTTAGCCAATGATGCAGCAACTAGAGTTGATTGGGGAGGTGAGGTTCTTAACCCAAATCCCCAGGGCCTGCCATGGCCTACAATGGGTAGTGGTCATTTACCTGTTAGAAACAATTTCTATGGCAAGATTTCTTCTACTTCCAACATACAGGTTCTCCAGGGAGACTTATAGTGGCATGACTATGGTGTCATCAACTAAACCTAATTTCTATAAGATAATTGATGGCAGGACACAACCTCGTCTAATTTGTTACATGGTAGAAAATTTGTGTGAGATCCCCTGCCCTTGTTTTAAATCTTTTAGTTTGAAATTTGGAAGAATAAAATATGAGAGAAAGAGAAGTAAGGTACTAAGGTGACAAAAAGGTTAGTGATAGGAGGTGGCCGGAGAAACTTAACCGGCATTGTATGAGGAGAGATTATAAAGGAAGTTGGTGTGGATATACGCACAAACTCGAAAATCCAGCCTCCATGATGCTTCCACACATGCTCTTATTGGTTCCCGCATGTAGAGGTCACGTACACTCCCCCCACAGAGCACTGTTGCCCCTAAAATAAATATGTGCAAATAGAATTGTGATCAACATGGTTATTGGGGTTGGTGACTTATTAATGACCCTGAAAAAACATTGATGAAAGTTTGAGTCTAATTATAGAGCAGATGCCTATAGACCAGAGTTATTTTTGCCTTTTTGCCATTCATCAGCAGAGAATTTTATTAACTTGATACATGGTCATGATGCAGAAGTACTTGATATTCTATGAGGTAAGTAGGTTGTAACAACAAGACGTAATTTTCTTGAATTTATAGCATCAGGCTAAAATGGTTTCTGTCACACACCAAGAACTGTAGTTGTACGCCATTGTTAAAAAAATTGTGATTTTTTTTAATTCCAAATGTGAAGAAAGTTGATTTTCTTAACCAGTCTTTATGGGTTTAACATAAGTTAAGGAAAATGTGAATAAAAGACAACCTGTGATAAGGGAGCTTTTGTAGAAGATGAGAGGAGAGAGGTAGGGGATGGGCCTCTCAGGAATGTTCAGGTGATCTCTTTGGATAGGAACCCGATCCTTATGAAGCTTAAAGAGTTAGAAGTTTTGGTGGAGAACAAAATCAGGAGCAGCAGCGACAGAGTAGGTGTGATTCTTAATTTGGGTGACCTGAAATTGCTTGTGGAGCGGCCGACTGGATTTGGTGTTCCTGGTTCTGCGCAGATATAGCAGCAGCAGCAGCAGATTGTAGTTGTGTCTGAGAGGGTTGCAGTTGCAGAGATGGCTAAGCTATTGGCTAGATTCAATGAGGGCTATGGTGGCAGGTTGTGGTTAATTGGAATGGCAACTTGCGAGACCTACCTGATGTGCCACGTTTATCATCCTTCATTGGAGAATGATTAGGATATGCAGGCTGTTATAATTACAGTGAGAAACCCACATCCAGGCTTGTTTCCAAGGTGCATTCACATTCTTCAATTGAGTAATTATGGAATTACAGAGTTTCAATTTTAATACTAATTCTGTTTAGAACATCATTTTTCATTGCAACTCTTCTGAGAAAAGATGAAAATAGTTCCATTTCCACTCATCTTATACAGAGGAATTGTGGATTTTGGAATTGGCATCTTGATATTGAGTTGATTCTTGTAAGATATGCACTTCCAAGATTGACAGCTTCGTGGGATTGTTCTTAAATTTCCATGTTTGTTGATGTACTTCTTGTTAATGGGTCAATTCCACCAGTCTCTTGTAAAACTTTCCCCTCCCTGGATATGGAACATAGACTAACCCTGTCACATGGCAATGGAAATTTGAGCAGTTCAGTTTAGTCTCTGACACACTGCAGAGCTTCCCTCCTGCACCACTTGCTCTTCCAAGATGGCCATCTAAAAATATCGATCTTGCTCTTACTTATTTTATCCTGTTCCTCTTCTATATCATCCATGATTCTAGCTTCTCTATGCACCTACTTTGTCGCTAGCTCCACACATCGCCATTCTCCCAATTTTATATGCTCCAAGTTACAGCAGCTTTAATCTCTTCCTCTTATCTCCAAAAATTTCAGTCATCTTCTTTCCCATCTGCTCTGTTTAAACCTTCTTCCAATTTTCCATCCTTTTGGATGATGTATGGTGCAAATTAAAGCTCGAGCTTGTTGGAATCTCTCGCCCTCTAAACAACAATATAGGGAGTAAGATTCTTGTAATAAGTCGAAATCAAGATACCTGCACTGATATGGGTGCCAATAAAACAATAAAAGTGCAACAATAATCTGAAGCTGAGTCGTGGGAATTGTTGGTTAAAATAGCTGGTGAACATGTTGTTGCTGACGATGTAAATTGCTTTGCTATAAAAATGGTTGGAAGGTGGTAAGGGTCTTCCCCTCGCAATTGTCATTGTTGCTCACGCAATGGCAAACTGACATAGACGGAAATGGAGCAATCAACCATAGAGATCCAAGGTTTGAAAGAAGAAGTATTTGTTCCTTTAAAATTCAGTTTTAATACAATGGAGAATGATATGCTTAGGAGTCTATTTCTTTATTGTGCCTGTTTTCCTGAAGATCATGAGATAGGGAGATACGATATATTAAATTATTTTGTTGGAGAGGGATTACTAGATAAATTAGGGAGTTTGAAAGCTGCTGAGGATAAAGGTGAGGATCTGATTGAGAGCTTAAAAATTGCTTGCATGTTGGAAGATGGAGAGCGTAAAGGTAGTGTGAAGTTGCATGATATGATGCGAAAACTTGCACTTTTGATTACTTCTTCCTCAAAGTACTTTGATGGTAGTTGCCCCAACAAGTTCTTGGTAAGGAGTGGTGAATCAATTAAAGAGGCACCCCAAGCTCACGAGTAAGGATGTCAAAACCAAACAAAACCGAAAACCAAACCCAAAACTGAGCCGAACCGAATTTATTCAATTAGGTTACGGGTCTAGTATATGGTTATTTAATTCGGTTTCAGTTTTAAATCAAGACCCATCGGTTTGAACCGAATACCACACTTAATCCAAAACCCTATATCTTTTATTTATTTTTTGGGTAAATGATAAGTATCCAAAATGGCAGAATAAAAACCTTATATCTTTCCTTTGTTTTTTTAATAATCATTTAACAGAATGACTTTTCATATTTCATTTTCCATTTTTCCACTATTGCCCTTTCTAGGTTTGATTTTGACACCCTTTCTAACAGCCAAGTTTTCAAATTCTCAACAGCCAATTCCATTACTACCTTCCATTACTTCACCACTCCCAACGTTACAAATCCACTGACCCCTCATAATGTTACAAATCCACCAGCTCTTACAATCCCATTACCTATCTACCATTAATTCTAACTCCACTTCTGACATATTCCACAACTTCCAACGTTATAGGTCCACTCACACCTTCCAACATTACAAATATTAGTCAGTTACAAAACCAGCAACTATTACAACCCCATATGTCACAATTGCATTTATTTTAACCACTCCATTTACCACCAATCACTCCCCAGTTACCATGTTATTACTTTGGGTGCAAGTTTGAAACCGTATTTGAAAACTGAATTAGAACCATAACCAAATCGAACCGAGTAGATTCAGATTCGGTTGTCAATCCCAGAACCGACTCGATTTTATGTTCGATTTGGGGTCATACCATCAAGCAATGGAACCGAATCGAAACCGAACCGATTGACACCCTTACTCACAAGTGGGTAGATGCAACAAGGATTTCGCTAATTCGTACCCAAATAGAGGAGTTACCAGAGTTGGGAGAGACGACTGAAATCTAACCACTTTGATATTCAGGGAGAATGGGATACCCACTATTATAACCCCAACAAATTTCTTTCAACACATGTATCAGCTTTGGATACTCGATCTTTCCAACACACCATTGCAATTCTCAGATTCTTTTTCATGTTTGGTGAATCTTCGAGTGCTTAGGTTATGGGGGTGTTCTAATTTGAGAACATTACCTGCACTGGAAATGCTCCAACAAGTCCAAGTATTAGATTCAGCTAGTTGTTTTATGTTAAACCAGGAAATCTTCGGATCTGAATGCATGGGAGGTGCGAGTATTTTAAGAATCTTGAATGTAGAATTTTCTAAAGTTTCTATACCAGTGGGGGGTAATATCTCATTTGCAAAAAGTGAAGGAATTGAGAATGTATAGAGCCCAAAAAGTAAAAGGGAGGATGAGTTTTGCCAAAGATGCAAAAATGGGATAAGAGTAGGTTTGATAGTAAAGGACAGAGGGACGAGGAGGACAAAGACAAAGAGATAAGAAATGGGTCTACCAGTGACTATGACTCCATCAGTAATAATATCATTGATGTGGGGGAGTAGTCCCACTTGACCTATTTAACATCTCTTTCCATTTCATTCGAAGATATCATTGTTTCTGATTAGTTCAAACCCCTGGGGTTCTTTATTAGAAAATTGGATCTGATAGATTGCACAGTTAAACAAGACGCTTTACAAACCCTCAACGAATATCAAAATCTTCAAGACTTAAAAATTGATGGAATGCAATAGCTTGAAGATGATCTTCATGAAGGGAATGTCACGCCTGTTCAACAACTTGGAAAGAATTAATTAAGTTTACAAATGTGAGAGAATGGAAGTAATAATTGAAGCAGAGGAAGAAGAAATTGTGGAACCATCTCACCTTTCCCAAGACTGGTGTATTTAGCCTTAATTGACCTACCAACACTAGTTGATAGTTGATGTGTGCACCAATCACATCTTGCATTGCCCACTTATACTACAAGTGTATGTGATAACAATCTGAGGTTAAAGAAGGATCCTCTCAACATATGAAAGATAGACCTCATCATGGCGCTGTAGCTGTGGAACTTTGACCCATATCGTCAAAATCTGCTGTAGCATCTCCTTTGGTTATAGTTTCAAGAACAGAGGATCAGATCAAGCCCTAATTTGCAGTAATCTAGAAATTAAGTTTGATTTACCTGTTGCTTCTAACAGAGCCTCTTCACCACTTGGATGTTCTTCCAAGAAAATAGTGACATCCTAGACCTGAATCAAGTGATTAAAGAAACTATTGAAACAGATCCAAGCAAAAACAGAAAAAAAAAAAAAAAACAGTGATTTAATGAAGAGAATCAAAACCAGTGGTTTAATTTACGTTTCCATGAATAGCTAGCTACCCAGCAATCTTTTTTAGCGGTATGGAGAGAGACTTCTGAAAGAGAGAAAGCTTTGGTTTTTTTCCATTGCAGACCTCTTGTGTCTTTTGTGCAACTCATCATATGGTTTCCACCTTCCACACTGGTAGAAAGCTTGATTGTGTGTGTTCATGTTTTTGGTCTTATATGATGTATTTATGTTACAACTTTGATGCAAAAACCCTGCAAATTGCTTCTACCAATTGCAGGTAGACGAAGCAGCAAATAAGTTCGATAAAGATGCACCTTCCATACATCGAAGTTGTTTGATTTTTCTTTTTAATCATATTGATAAATACAAAAAAAATTTACACGTATTTGAAAAAGTAACTGAAAGGTAACCGTATAGGAGAGAATCTAGTTCCTTTGCACGTACCAACAGGTGAAAGTACATGTGAGAGCCAACCACCTATCTTATTTTCGCCATTTACAAGAGGAGTAGGGGTTTTTATGGAAACAAAATTAAAATGTGATTGGCTTTGAGATGTACGTTTACTTGTTGGCACGTGCAGATGGTCCATTCTCTATAGGAGAAGTATTTGCCATTACTTTATCCTTGTACGGTTCAGATTAAAACAATTTAATCTAACGGTGGACTCGGCTCCTGTGCAACATCCTGCCTGGGCTGCACGTGCAGTGCCAGACACAGTGAGGCGTGAAGAGACCGTCTTACCCCTGCTCGAGCGCCTTGCCCGAGCAGGGGTGAGGTGGTCTTTTTACCCCTCGTTGTGTCCGACACTACACGTGCAGCCCGGGCAGGGTGCTATACAGGATCCTTTTGGTCTAACGATTACTAAAAACCAGTGTAAAAGATTCCTCTTATACACCACCGTGCATGAAAACTAAGGGTGTCAATTGGGACGGTTCCCGATATTTGGGACGGGACGGTACCGGTATCAGTACTAAAAGTGTCAATCCCAGTACCGTCCCATTTAGTTAACGGGACTAAACCTAGATCCCAGTCCCGATTACTAGCGGGACGGGACGGTACCAGTTCTTAAACGGTTCTAGGCACTATAGAAAAAGGGAGAAGAAGTTTAATTGTTTCTAACAAGGCGGGTTTATTAGTGTTGTGGAATTTTTTCACTATCATGAAATCTAAGTTGTTTACTGCTTTTTATAAAGCAACTTAAATTATGAAATCATAATTTTACTTCTTCGAACTCCCTAAGATCATATGTCATAAGCTTCTCATTTTTTTAAATCTAGAGAAGTCCTACAAAATGGAAGAATCCCGTTGTGTTTCCTCTTTGATTTTCCCAAACAAAACTCTATTTATCACACATGTCACATGGTAGTATGATACGAAGACACGAAGTACAAAGTGCAAAAAGGAAGAACCTGGTATAAGAAGTTGGTCGAGGGAGGAGGGAGTAGCACTTTAGTAGGTTCTGTGAGGAGAGACTTCAAGTTATGACTGTTGACCTGTTGTTCCTCTTCGTATTCAAAAGGCAATTAGTGAAACCCTAATGAATCGTAATTCTTATACCCTTTCTTCTTCTTTTTATTTTTTATTTTTTTAAAAAGATCTTATATACTTTTTCTTTTTAAACAGTACTAGTAGTTTCAGTACCATCCGGTACCTAATTGGTATTTCGGTACTGGTACCGTTGGGAATCCCGTCCCAGAACCGTCCCATTTACTAATGGGACGGTCC
This sequence comes from Telopea speciosissima, assembly GCF_018873765.1. Lineage (NCBI taxonomy): Eukaryota > Viridiplantae > Streptophyta > Magnoliopsida > Proteales > Proteaceae > Telopea > Telopea speciosissima. The sequence continues at coordinate 58,314,968 of NC_057919.1, read as the reverse complement.
GGTACCGGGTTTTAGCGGGACGGTATTGGGACAGTTCCCGGTTCTGATCCCAAATTGACACCCTTAATGAAAACCAAATGCATATTTTTTTTGAGGTTTTGAAAATTTTCCCTTTCCTTCCCTTGGGACTCACTCTCATTAATTCATTCGTTCATGTGGAATAGAACTGCTCTGCTAGGTCAGTTGCCATAGATTGCAGGAAAAGTATATGGCAAAGTAAAAAAACAACAGAAAAACAGAAACTAAAGAAGAAACTATAAAACCCTCCTTCCTCCTTTTGAGTACAAGAGAGAAACTTGGAACCAAATAGAGTGGAAGAGATCTCATATTATGTTGCAGTACATTGGGAGTGTGACGGAAATGGTGCGAAATCCAACTCTCAAGAGTGGATCAGGAGCTCTCTTTCAAAGGTCTTGGTATAGACGAGTATCACCAACAAGGTTTTCCTTAACCTGCTGTGATTGCTGCTTTGCATCCTCGTACTTTGAGCCAATGGTGTCCTTGGCGCTCTCTACAGTCTCCCCTGCTTTGCTGTTGGCGGCGTCGTACTTAGAGCCGATGGTGTCCTTGGCATTCTCCACAGTCTCCTCTGCTTTTCTCTTGGCGGCATTGTACCCTTCCTTGGCTTTCTCTCTTGCCCACTTAATCTGCTCCTCTGCGGCCTCCTTTGTCTGCCCTGCTTTCTGTGTCGCCGTCTCTGCTGCATCTCCTACCTTCTCGTAGGCTGCCTCCTTGGCTTGCTTGGCCTTCTCCGATGCCATCTCCTTGGCCTCCCTGGCCTTCTCCTCGGTGGTTCTCTTCATGTCTTGGGCCTTATCGGATGCCATCCCTGCCGCCGTCCCTGCCTTTTCCTTGGTCTCCCGTGCTTTCTCCCCGGCGGTTTCCTTCATGTCTTGGGCCTTATCAGATGCCATCCCTGCCTTTTCCTTGGCCTCCTGTGCTTTCTCCCCGGCGGTTCTCTTCATGTCTTGGGCCTTATCAGATGCCATCCCTGCCACCGTCCCTGCCTTTTCCTTGGCCTCCCTAGCCTTCTCCTCGGCGGTTCTCTTCACATCTTCGCCCTTCTCTGCACCGTAATGCCCGGCATGATAAGCGGTATAGTAAGTCTTGTCGGCCATTTTCTTGGCGGTGTCACCAGCGACATCGTAAGCTTGCTTAGCCTTATCTTTAGCGGTTTCTTCGCTCTTCAAACCAAGCCCCTCCGAGATCTTGTCCTTTGCCCACCCTGCCCATGAACCCGAAGCCTCTTTGGCTTCCTTCCCTTTCTCCTCCACCTTTCGCGCTGCCATGTCCAAGTTATCCTTGGCTTGTTCGTGGTAGCTTTTTTCGTTCTCATCATCCATCCCTGCAATGCAACTACATGAAGTTGCCAACGCTAACATCACAACCAGAACAAGTGCCAACCACTGTCTCGTCCAAGAAAATGATGAAGAAGCCTCCATGGTGATCAACCCAATTGCAGAACTTTTGAGTAATTGAGACAGACTCTGTGTAGATGTGTTGAAGTTAGTTAGTAACAAAGATAAGAACAGGTTCAAACGATGGCTTTTTATTGAGGATGGAACACACACCAGATGTTTGTGGAAACTACCTTGAGGACTTGATGTGAGAGAGTCTGTAACTAATTAACGTCTCCGCCTTATTTCTAGGATCTTGCAATAGCAGAAGACTCTCTTGACTTGCGGACAAGCGGGCCACGCGATAGAATTTAAAGGACGGAGACCGCTAACAAGGGGTTTATCCGAGCGGGGTGAATGTTCACACACGTGAGCGTATGTGAACGATCCCACAGAATAGATTCCATCTAAATAGCTGTGAGTTGTTCACATACGTAAGCGTACATGAACATTCCCTGTACACATTTATCCCTATTTTCTTAAAAAATTTGAATTTTTTATTTTACATTTTTACCCTCTTCGATACCGATGATAAATAAATTTTCTCTTTTAACGCCTAGAAATCAAATGAAGCTTGCATAGTTGCATTTGCCTTCTTTTTTTTCGTTCGTAGAAACATTTGCCTTCTTTGCAAAAGATAAAAATGCAAAATTTTTCATTTGTATTTGCCTTCTTTACTCTCTTCCCATTTTTAATTATCCTGTTTTGATCTATGCAGGATCTTCTAACACAGTCCTAGACAGAGTGGGGTGGACATACTACATTATGTTTGATGGACAAATTGTTTTGGCTACTGTAGGTTTTTTGGAACGAGGCAAGGATTTTGAACCTGAAGTGCTCAGCTTGAGGAAGGGGCTAGAACACATGGTTCGACTCAACATGGATATACAAGAAATCTGGTGCAACAGTGTGGATATTACTCATTTTTTGTCATCCTTGAAAGTTCCTTGGCCGTGGCATTTGGTACCTCAACTTTTGAAGATTTCCAACTTGCTGCCTAACTGTTGCATCGTTGTGAACCACTACCCTATCACATCTCTATTCTCTCAAACTTTTTAGCTCATTTTGCTTCATCCAGGAGGTATTCTTTTGTGTATAAAAGGTACTATGTTCTTTTAATTCTGTTTCTGGCGTATACCTGCGTCCAGACACAATCGCGTACGAAGTGATTGGTGCACCCTTGATCTTTTTCACTTTTGGTGCACTAGTCATTTTGCGTGCGGCTGCGTTTGAGCTAGGGGTGCACCGATCATTTCATGCGGTACTATGTGAGGATTTGACTCCTCTCCAACGTAGGATGGTGTCCAATGTACGCACATCAGGCGACTAGAGAGCCACGATGCGCAAGTCGGCATGTGTGTTGGCAGTTTGCATGCATCGTGGCTCTCCAACCGTCGAATGTGCGTTGGACACCGTCCCGCATTGAAAAGGAGGTTGATCCGCCATGTGACCAATTAGGGTTCTTTATCCCTTTGAATATATATAATGGGAAGGGTTCTCAAAACCAAAACATGGTTTGAGGAATCGGTATGCCGATACTGATTCCTGATCAATCTTGTATCGGTGGATCAGTATGGACAAAGGTAAAAAAATAAAAGATTTTTTTTTTAAAAAGAAAACAAGGGTATACATGTCTGATCCAGACCGATACTAACTGATCTGGATCGGTATCGCCCTATACTGATACCGATTACCAAAGCCCTGAACCCAAGGCATTTCCCACGCCCAATCTCCCAAGTTCCAACCCTCCCCTGGACGAAGCTCCACATATTATTTTTCCAACTCCTTGGCAGTTGGGAGTGAAAAGGTTTCGTTTGATGACGTAGGAAGTGATGCCACTCTTCTTTCCATCAATGACTTCCCTTTCTCTATTAATCTCTCCCTCCCTTTCCCCTCTCTTTCTGTGCTTGATGTACATCCACTACACTTGAAATGGCAAGCCCTCAATGCGTTCAGAATGCACCAACACTCATTGCAAGCTCTGGGGTAGGGTTTGTGCAAGAATTTGCAGGCCTCAATACATACATTACTGGTTCTCTAGATTCCAAATTTGCAATACTTCTTGTCTCTGACATTTTCGGTAACTACCCACTTAAGTCCAACCCCTTTTTTTTCACTTATTGGTGTTATTCTTGTTAAATACTCTGTTAAAGTTTCAAATGTTCTTTACCGAGTGATTCTTGCTTGTTTTGCCTTTCATTTACTCATATTTCGTGGACTCTGATTTTGGTTTCTGGAAATCTTGGTAGGTTCTATCCAATTTTGTATCTTGGATGTGCTTTGAGTGGTATTTGAATCTTAATAATAGTTATTTGGATCAATTTTTTTTCCTCCTTTTCTTCAACCTTCGATGATGGGTGTTTGTTTCTTTATTCATGAGCCCTGATACAATTTAATGGGTAGAAGTTAATTGCTCTTGTGTCTTGAACTTATGCAGGATATGAAGCACCAAACTTCAGGTATGGCGACTTCCTATCTATCAGTCTCCAAAGTATCTGATTTTTTAATTAATAATTAACGATAGAATGTCTATAACCCTGCCCTAAACATATAGCATTTTACAAAAAATTTCTATGTTGAGTGATGGGGAATTTCTATCTGCACCAATCTTCTTAAGATCATCCTTCACAGGCAGCATCTTTGCAGGAATCTTGACTGTTATCTTTGGATGCCACTCTTTTTCCTTTTTGAAAATAAAATTAAGGATTCAAATAGAATGGGTAAGGTGCATCTGGAATATACAAGAGGGGAAGGATCAAAAAGAATATTGGTCAACACAAACATATTAAAGAAGACTAGGGATTATTAGCCTGAAACATTCTGGTCCCATTCGGCTTCCAGGCTCGAACAGTTCATTTTTCAGCATCTGAACTTGCCTCTGTAGAAGGAGGGGGGGGGGGGGGGGAGGAGCCTCTCTAGTAGCCCAATGTCCACTCCAGTTCCTTGAGAACCAAATTAATCAAAGTTTTCTCCTTTACCTACTGACTTCTGGAACAACTTCCCCAATTGCCAAAGAAGAGTGAGGTTGAACAGGGAAAAGCTGTGGTGAAAGTAGAAAATGTATTTTAATTGCCTTCCCATCTGTAAATAAAATGAAGTTTCTTTCAGTCTGGACTGTCTTCTCCTCCTATAGCTTTTGATTTCCTTATCAGTAAAGTTTGTTATTCACTGAGTTTTTGAAGAAAAAGAAACAGGGAAGAAGATCAGAGGGCTTCTTGTCAATTTATTTTTAATACATCATTTTTTTTTTTCAAATTCATTTGCTTTTATTACTTTAGAAAGAAATAGATGGCGAGATCCTCGGCCCCCAACACCCCCCCCCCAATAAAAAAAAGAGAGAGACAGAGATAAGGCTACAAGAGGCAGACAGGACTGCATGTTCAAGAAAACTTCTCTCTATCAAAGATGAATTTTTTTTCGGGGATGAGGTGGCTCCTGCTAAAATATGATTGTCAACATTTGGCTCCTCAGTCTATCATCACTGCATCTTTCTTTAGGCATATAATTTTTGTTTTCCATCAATAGTAACATATTTAGCTTCTCTTTTTTCCTGTTAAAGGAAGCTTGCAGACAAAGTTGCAGCTGCAGGATACTTGGTGGTTGTTCCTGATTTCTTCTATGGGGACCCATTTGAAATGCATAAAAATCGAACTGACTGGCGTGCGGCTCACGGAACGGTTGGTCCCTGTCCATACTGATCTATTGTTAAATAAATATGCAAGACTTCAGGAACCCAGAAAAGGGTAAAGATGGGAGGGGGTGCAACACTTAGGTGCAAAAAAATTGATTTATAGTGAAACTTAGATAACCAAATTGAAATGTTGCCAAATAAGGGTCTTTTCCTTTGTCAAACTACATGAACAAAAATTGTGAAATGGAGGAATGAAAGGACTCGGTTTATTAACTTTAATCCCATAATTTAGCTCCAACTTTTAGAACCAATAGCAATATGACTCGAATTTTCTTCAAAACATACAGGACCTAGCAAAAACTTAATTAGTCTGATACTGTTACTTATGCTTTGTAGCTTAGAAGTTTTCCTTTTCTAATGAAAATAGGTTAATCAAGGACAATCATAATAAATTGTACTCAACCAAGATCATCAGAAAATTTAGTGCAAAGGTGTACAAAGTATCCATATTGCTATAAGAATTCAGAACATTACCGATTTAATCTTTTACCAGAAAAATTTGAGTTCGTACCAAATGCATGTTCTTGTAGGATAAAGGATTTGAAGATGCGAAACCAGTTATTTCAGCTCTAAAAAGTAAAGGTGTATCTGCAATTGGGGCAGCTGGCTTTTGCTGGGGTGGTAAGTTTGTTTACCTTTCTTCTTTCTGGCTTTTGCTTTGGCCTTGGGTTTATGTGAAGGACAAGGTCAACTGATAACCCCACCTAAACATCAGTTCTGGGCTAAGATTCAACATATTATATTCATGATAGCAAAAGTAGTCGTGGAACTGGCAAAGTCTGATGAGATCCAGGCTGTAGTGATGTTGCATCCTTCACGTGTCACTGTTGATGATATCAGAGGTAAGCTCATTGTATTTAAGCTTTTACTAGGCCATTAAAACTATCACAGATTTTTTGTTTATTTGTTTGGTCTGCAATTTTCTCAGCGGTCAAGACTCCAATTTCTATATTGGGAGCCGAGGTTGATCAAATGTCTCCACCTGAGCTCGTGAAACAGTTTGAAGAGATTTTGGCTGTAAAACCTGAGGTAAGAAATCTCTGAAATAAAATCTCAATCAAGGAAGACTAGGTAGCCTGGTGCTGATTTGGGCTAATGATATCAGTTCATGGATTGTCTGCTCCTGTTGCTTTTGCTGATTTCCTATTTACATCTTCCTTGCAGTAATTATTTGATTCCTTACTGTTGGTGATCTAAATTAGGAATTGAGTATAGAGTTTACCATTTTGGTCGAGTAATTACTTGTTCTGTACAGGTTAGTTCCTTTGTGAAGATATTTCCTGGAGTTGTGCATGGATGGACAGTGAGATACGACACAACTGATCAATTGGCTGTAAAGAATGCTGAAGAGGCTCATGTGGACATGCTGAACTGGTTTACTAAGCATGTCAAGTAAGAAAAAGTCTACACAGTTGGCTGACTTTATCTTGATTATTTATGAGACAATGTACACCAGCATGAACCCGTTTGTGATCCAGACCAGCACAAACCCATTTGAGATCGAAATCTGGTTTTCGGTTCCATAGGCGCATTTAGAAATTTATTTTAAGTGTTTGATTTATTTTTGTAATTTGCACTTTGATTTTATATGGGAGTTTTATATGCATGTAATCCTACCGATTGGGTAGAGTTGAATATTGAATGAAATTGATTTGAGTAATTGAGTTCGCTCACGATTGTTAGTTTCTTGCGTGTTTTGCTCGTTAGAGTTGGTCAATGGCTGGTAACCACCCTCCCCTAATCTCTTCTTCTCAGTTCATAGTTCTTTTCTGTTCTCTTCTTTCTTCTTTTCCCCTATTCTGTTTCTGGCGTCATTTGCAGCCCTTCATGGTTGGATCAATCATCTAAAATCCCTGCTCCTAGCTCAGAATATGGGAGTAAGCTTCCTCCTCCGGGGCAATTCAGAACCTATGAACTCAGATTCAAAATCTTTCTCTGCAATGATATCTGTAACACCACAGGAAACCAAGGTCTGGTCAGAAGCTTACTACTGCCTGACTTGATTGCAGACCATTTTGGTTCTCTCACTGCTTGTTCTTCAAACTTAGTACTTACCATACATGGGGGGTGTAGTTGCACTTATCTCGTCCTTAAAATCTCAGTTTGAACGGTCTCTAACGAGAGAGATTTCATCTTCTAACCGTGGCTGGCCTTGCCATTGGTTTTCTTCTTTTAATAGTAAGGACGGTATCATCTTCATAATTGAAGGTAAGGCCATAATTAGTTAAAACGCGATTCAAATGTTGCTTTTTTGTGCCATCCCTTTGGTGGTTTTTTTTTTTTTTTTGTTGCCATTTTGGAATATATGGCCGAAAAACGCCATAAGAAAGAAAAAAACAAACGTTTTAAACGTGTTTAAAATGCAAGTCTGTTTTTTTTTTTTTTTTTTTCGAGTGAAAAAAACAACACTTTTAAAAAAAACTTGATTTTAATTTTTAAAGAAGTAATTTTATTTACATAAACTTATAATTAATACATCAAGTATTAATATTTAACTAATAAGATATGAGTTGGTCCCACAAATTATGCCCTTTTTTGGTTTAGTAATTTTCAAATCTAAATGTTTAAAACCCGTATCACTCTTTCTTTTTTTTTTTATCATTTTCGAAATGTCGGATTGTATTTTTTACTATCTTGTTCGAATTCTAAGCCGTTTTTAACTAGACTTAGAAATCAGATTGTTTTTTTACTCGACTCATCCTTTTCAAATCCTAGTGATTTGGACAAGTCAAATCTGATTCGGCCGAGTCATTTTTTATTTCTTAATATCTTCCTCCTCCTTTGCCAAGTGAGGAGGGAGTGAGGCTATGGTTGCTTCGCATGCGAGGAGAAAAAAAAAAGGGGCTAATATTGAAGACTATGAACAAAAATTTTAGGGTTTTATTTAGTTATAGAGCAAACTTATGATCTATGAATAGTATATGACCCAACCAAAAAAAAAAAAAACCAAACTTATGAGTTTCTCATGACTTGGGCAAAATTCTAGAATCAATGAAAACTCAGGTTGAATGGGCCCTCGTCTGGTCATTTCTTAAACTTGGACGAGTCTTTATGACTCTTGATCAGGTTTCATATTTTTTCGATTCGACTCGGATGACTCGTTCGGGTCAAAACACGGTTTTCCAACTTTGTTTTAAATATGTCGTACTAAACAAAGTTTTATTCCCATTCTTTTTTTAACTAGATATAGTTAAGACTTTATCTTTTGAGTATTACACAAAAACCCTTATATTCTAAAATTATTTATGTTTTATGCCATTCTCATTGAAATATCAAGTTCTTCATTTCCTTTTAAAAGTGGGAAAAAGATTGTCACACTGCCCGAATGCATTTTCTCTCTCACATGAGTTTCTTTATTAATTTCTCTCCTATTCAGAATTTGTAGGCCTCATATTAATAATACCTTTTTCAAGACAACCATTGGTGTAACGTACAGATTTCTTTTCACACTAGCCGCGTGGGAAACCCTATCCTAAGTTTATTCACACATCTATTTTGAACTCCTTTATTCCTTCGAAAAGGGTTTTGACTATGTTGTGAAATTATGAAATTGCCTCTCATTCTCTTATTTGTGAATTTCTTCCCTTTGGTGGGGCCCGTAGCAACGTAAAAGTTTAAAACCTAGAGCTGCATTAATTGGTATCAAGAGCCTAAACTGGCCATGAAAACCTACATTATCAACACTAGAGTTTTCTTGCCCAACATAAAATGATTGCTTTATTCATTGATGAAAGGTCAAGTGAGAATTTCATTTATTAGTTTGTGCTAAAGATGTAGTTTTAGACAAATGAGATCGTCATTGAAACTGAAGGTAATGTTTTCATTGAATTTTCAATTTTTTCTCAATACTTTGAAGGTGCTTATTGTGAGATATTTGATTCTTCTAAACACATCATTAAAGTTGGCTGACGGTGATTGGAAGCTCAAAAGGGTGTAGTTGATTGCGATAAAAATTTGTGCATTCTAAAGTCTTCTCACATAAGAGAGACGTTAGTTGTTGAAGGATCAATTGACGAAGTATGCTCATAGCCAAATGAGACAATATCAACAATCTAGCAATAAGAAGACCAGCAAGCAACAACAAAGGATACGAGAAGATTGTTGTTTATCATGTGGATGCAACCCTTCTTGTTCCATCACCTCGCAATGAAAATGAGGTTGTGGCCTTGTGGGTGAAGCGAAAAAAGAATCTATTGCAACAAAGGATGTTCTATATATTGAGTTTGTTATTTCTCACATATTTTAATATGAGAATATGCAATCGATGCTTCATCTTCTAAATCTGGTTCGTGAAAGTGGTGTGGAACATGAGGCATTCCTCCCGACTCTCCTATTTTTGCATTTCTACAAAAATGGAGGGTGCGTTGTCTCACCATTGGGGAATTTAATTTTTTGTGAGAGTTTTTGATAGTGTTAGTAGAGTAGGAGGTTGAGTCCAAATTGCTTTCTAATTCTATTTTACTTTCCATATTGTTTTAAAATATGTTTCTAAGGGTTTTTTTTTTCTTTCTCTTTTCTTATTTATGGGAAAAGGTTGGGCATGTTAGCTGTGTGCCCAGCCTTGTGTCTGCCACTCTCCCCTCCTAGTGAAAAGTCCCTCTGGCCTCCCTTGTCCCATTCCCATGTATATGTCGCTCGCTAGTTTACCTAGAGCGAGCGGCATGCCTATCCCTTTCTTGGATCGTTCTCTTCTCAGGTTCCCTGCCCTGTCAAGTGCGCAGGTTCCTCTCATAGGAGGGGCGGAAATGACGACCTCACCCCCTGCCCAAACACACTGCCTAGGTGGGTGAGATCGTCATTTACGCCCTCCTATGAGAGGAACCTACACCTGACCTGGCAGGGAACCTGTGAGGAGAAAAATTCCCCTTTCCCAATTGAGAGTTTTATATGCAAGTAATCTCTTTTTTTCGGGGTGAATATGCATGTCTTAATGGTTGGGTAGAGTTGAATATTGAATGAAATTGAGTTGAGTTTGCTCATGGTTGTGAGCAAGGAAAAAAAACTCGTGTTTCAATTAGGTTTCGACCTGGCAAAACCGAGTTTTGGTAGGTTTCAGTCGAAACCAGGGACGTTTTCTCATTGATGGGGAAACCAAGGTTTTGAGCCCAAAACAAGGTTTTTTAGGTCTGATTTTTTATAAGTTGCCTATTTTTTCACATTTTAACACAATCCATGAATCACTTTCACCAAAAAATCACTAAAAATGGTACTTGTGGTTATTAACCCAAGTTTACTAACGTACGCGCTGATACGATATAGACACAAAGTATCAATATGCCAATCCTTTTTTTTCACACGCCACAAAGTATCAATGCTTTAAAATTCCGGAACTCTCACCTTAGTACTCAAACACTCACGCAAAACTTTCCATAAAAAAACTTTTGATGCCGGTCAATACAGTGATCTTTATCCAATCCCATATTGATTTCCAGGGTGACCGATGCTAGAACCAATACCATGAACTTAAACCATGGTCATTCTAGATGAATTCAATTAATCTTTTTATTTAACCAGCATGGAGGGTGGATCTCATAATTTGGACTATCACAAAATGGCAGGAATTATAGATTGCCTTCTTCCAAACCTTTTAGAAAAATCACTTTGCCCTTTGGATATTGCATTTCCTTTTCACCCCTTTTACTAGTGTATTTCTACCACCCCCCCCAAAAAAAAAAAAAAAAAAAAAAAACAACAAAGGAAGTGTATGGCAATGTCATGAAGAGATGAGTTGAATGTAGACGAAGATGTAAAAATAACCTTGATATGGCAAGGTTATGAAGAAATTCCAGCCAAAACCGAGCAAATCCACCTAAAGAATGCCAAAGAAGTTAGGAGAAGATGAGCTTCTGTCGTTTGAGGAGAGCTTATGTCGTTGCTTTGAATGGGAAAAGAAGATAGGAAAGGGAGATAAGGTTCCGCCAAGGAAAAAGGCATTAAAAGGACTATGGTTTCGACTGGTTCAACAAACTTGACCGAAACGGTCGAAACCATGTCGAGTTTTGGAATTTTTTAAAGTTACACGGTAACTCGTCTTGGAACCTATTGAAACCGATACAACTTGTCGGTGTCGACAGGTTTCAATCAAGTTTTCAATCCATGGTTGTGAGTTGATTGTGTGTTGTACTCATCGGAGTTGGTCAACGGCTGCTACCCCACCTCCTTTGGTCTCTTCTTCTTCTTAGGTAAAAATTTTTGGGATCCCATTGGAAACCCCAATTCTGGTTAGAAGCTTACCACCTAACCTGATTTCAAGCCATTCTGGTTCTTTCACTACTTGTTATTCCAACTTAGTACTTAACATTTTTAGGAGGACTAGTACATAGATTATTTTGACCTAAAAATCTCAGATTGAACAAGTCTCTAACAAGAGCAATTTATCTTTGAATCGTTACTGACCTTGCCACTGGTTTGCTTGTTTTAATCGTAAGGGAAAATGTATCTTCTTCATAATTGCAATTAAGAATTAAGATTCTAAAGTCATTATATGCATGTACTCCTACCGATTGAGTAGAGTTGAATATTGAATGTAATTGATTTGAGTAATTGAGTTTGGCCACGATTGTTCGTTTCTTGCATGTTCTGCTCATTGGAGTTGGTCGATGGTTGCTAACCACCCTCCTCTGTTATCTTCTTTCTTCTTAAAATCTCAGGTTGAACGGTCTCTAACAAGAGAGAATTCAGCTTCTAACCGTGGCTAGCCTTGCCATTGGTTTTCTTGTTTTAATAGTAGGACGGTATTGTATTCATAATTGAAAGTAAAGCCATAGTTAGTTATAACACGATTTAAATGTCGATTTTTTTTTGCTGTTTTCCGAATTGATCCAGTTATAAGGCAAAAAAAGGCCAAAAAGGCAAAAAATAAATAAATAAAACAGTTTTAAACGTGTTTAAAATGCATTTGCCTTTTTTTTTTTTTTTTTTGTGAAAAATGGTACTTTTCAAAAACCTTGATTTTTATTTTAAAAAAAAAGTAATTTAATATTACATAAATTTATAACTAATACATCAAATATTGATATTTAACTAATAAGACTCTACTGCAACAAAGGATGTTTTATTTATTGAGTTTGTAATTTTCCACATATTTTAAGGTGAGAATGTACAATTGATGCTTCATCTTCTAAATCAGGTTGGTGAAAGTAGTGTGGAACATGAGACATTCTTCCCAATTCTCCTATTTTTGCTTTTCTACAAAAGGGATGGTGAGTTATCTCACCATTGGGGGATTTAATTTTATATGGGAGTTTTAGATGGATGGTGTTGGTAGAGTAGGAGGTTTGAGTACAAATTGCTTTCTAATTCTATTTTACTTTCCATCATGTTTTAGAATATGTTTATACGAATTTTTTTTTTCTTATTTCTTATTTCTTATTTATGGGAAAAGGTGGGGCACGCTAGCGGTGTACCCAACCAAGTGTCTGCCTCTCTCTCCCTCCTCCTAGATAAAAGGTCCCTTGGCCTGGGGCACGCTAGCGGTGTACCCAACCTAGTGTCTGCCTCTCTCTCCCTCCTAGATAAAAGGTCCCCTGGCCTCTCTTGTCCCCCTGCCATGTGTCTGTCGCCCGGTAGTTTACCTGGAGTAGGTTATATGCCTATCCTTCTCCCAATTGAGAAGTTTATATGCTTTAAATCTTATCGGTTGGGTAGAGTTGAATATTGAATGAAATTGAGTTGAGTTGGCTCATGGTTGTGAGTTGCTCGTGTGTTGTGCTCATCGGAGTTGGTCGACGGTTGCTACTCCACTTCCTTTGGTCTCTTCTTCTTCTTAGGTCAGATTTTTTTTCTCTTCTTTCTTTGCTGTGGGATCCCATTGGAAACCCAATTCTAGTTAGAAGTTTACCACCTAATAGGATTTTAGGCCATTCAGGTTCTCTCACTACTTGTTATTCCAACTTAGTACTTAACATTTTTGGGAGGACTTGTTGTCCTAAAAGTCTTAGATTGAACAAGTCTCTAACGAGAGGGATTTATCTTCGAATCATTACTGACCTTGCCACTAGTTTGCTTGTTTAAATCGTAAGGAAGAAGGTCTCTTCTTCATAATTGCAATTAAGTTAAGAGTCTATCTTTTGAGTATTACATAAAGTCCCTATATTCTAAAATTATTTTTTATTACATATACGTTCTCATTGAAATATTAAGTTCATCCTTTCCTTCTTAACTTATTTACCCATCTATCCTGAAGTCTTGTTTTCCTTCTATAAGAATTTTGAATTACTATGATACAAAAGTGACACTCATTCTCCTATTTGGTTATTTCTTCATTTTGGTGGGCCCATAGCGATCCAAAAGCAAGGTTTTGAAACCCAGGGTTACATTAGGTTACTTGTTGCGTTAGATGAAGATAGGTTGCAAAGACTTAATGTATTTTACTGAATATATTGTATTTGTTTTTATAGTTGGATGGCATGAAAGTTGTTGAAGTTAGTAAGAGTTGAGCATTAAAATTATCATATGAAATGAAATTCTATTTTTTTAAGATAAATATTCTACAGTTATTGTCTCAAAAGTTTTTTTTAAAAAAAAAATAGATAAATGAGAAAACATTCTAAAGTGCAATATAAGAAGTCAAAAAATAAAAAAAAAACTTTTAAATTTATTTATTTGGATGTTGGTCCCTCCCTCCCCTCCTCTCACCCAATTTTTTTTTAAAAAACAAATCCAAGATGATGGTATCTTGGTCAATCATAAAGTTGTCATCTATGGATGACATTTGTCCCATTATAAGGTATGATTCATCTATATTTTTTACTTAATGAAAAATGTTTTAAAATTCTCTATTCTCACATAAAATTATGAAAAAGACAAATAACAACGAAAGTCAAAATAAATTTTCTGAAGGTAATTTTTTTTTTTTTTTTTTAAGAAATGCTTTTTTAATGAAATAAATGAACCTAATGAGGTAGCATGAGTCATGATGTCTGCAATAACATTTAGGTGGAGAGACCATCATCAACAAATTTTTTTATTTTTTATTTTTTATGAAAGACCAACATTAGCACTTTGATTGTCCTCTCTATTAGAATCCAACATCAGTTAGGGGTGGATATTGTGAGTCTCTCTTTTTCCTGTGAGTCCCTCCACCTAATAGTTTGATCTTTTGGGATGGATATTTACAATATGGGGAAAAGATCCGCACAGTGTTCGTATGCGGATTATTTCTCACAATCTCTCACAAAAAGTGAGGACCGCATACATGTATTTTTATCTATTTTGAAAATATAGGATTTGTATAGATAATTCTTTTTTCAGACCACTAACTAGTGGTAGCATGCAGATTCTTTCTTACGCTGACAGTGTGGGAAACTCTCTCTCTTACAATATTTACATGGTATCAAAGTGAGTTTTCTCCAATCCTGCTGCATGTATCTCTAGACTTGCCTCTGTTTATCCATGCATGTGTACATGTTATGTTCATAACTTTACTTTTAATTTTCTTGGTAGAACATGGATCTCCGAAACCTAACTTTATAGGTTTAAATCCTAAAGAGCATGGAAAAATGAATTATTTATAGGGAGAAAGATTCACACATTGTCCGTGTGTAAATTCTTTCCTATGCTCTCTCATTAAAAGTGAGTGTCTCACATACGTTTTGGTTTTATTTTTATTTATTTATTTTGAAAATTTAGGGACCACATGGATTGGTATTTTTTTCAAACTACTAAGTGGTGGTAGAATGCAGATTCCTTCTTACACTGTTAACTTGGGGAGCCTCTTTTATTTATATGTTAAGAACAAAAAAAGAAGCGCAACTTGATTTTTATAGTAATCAATAAAAATCAATTTCAATCCATCCATTATTATATCCTTGCTAATTGAGTTGTGTCTATTTGAGGCAGTCACTTGACTATGACATAGTTTCATTTATTTTCTAAGGATTTGTGCTCTAATTTTAAACAGTAGTTGTTTTCTGGTACGAGTATTTCAGGGAAGAGACAAATAAAATGTGCACTAATATGTTGAAGAAGAAGTATTTCACCATAGTTACTATGCAATATCTTGGCTATCGAAAAAGCAACAAAACAAATCTTATGTACATTTGTTTAAAGAAATAGAACAAACAAATAATAAGCAACAAAACAAAGATTGTGTGCATGCATAAATGGACTGAGTTTTCCTTCAATGACGATTAAGGGAGAATCCCTTAACCGAGGGCTTTGAATGGTATCCAAAAGATATGGACAATAGTCGGAAGGGGATATTTTTTATCATTCATAAATAAGGGGTAGACATTGACAACCATTGATAGCTATCCTTTTCCTTCACACGATGTAAAGAAAAATATTCCCCCACATAAATTCTCTTAATCTATCAACATTTATCCAAAGGCCCATGGAGATCAAATTACATTACGAACTAATGTTTTCTGAGTTGAATAACTCTAATAGAGGGAGCTTGATAAATCCATTAATCACCTTGAAATACTTGAAATGTGCAATTGGATACTGCTACCTTTATCTAATATTTTTCTTTTGGGGGAGGGGGGAGAATATATAAATAAGTTCAATTCCTTCTCTTTCTTATCTCCTTCACCTCTTCCGAATGTTTCCCTATAAAACTTAAAAGGAAGATCTAATTTTGAATTTGATGCGTCTGCCAAAACTGAGATTGTTGGCTGCATGAATTTATCTTGAATTGGATCTTATTATGTTAATGAAGCTAGTCTTGAACCATATCGAGACTGATGCTAGAATAGTCAGTGCAACTGTACCCTGGATGTAAATAAAGTTGGGTGAAAGGTTCATTCAACAAGTATAATCCATCTAAATTGATGGAGGTATCAAATACCAAAGGGCCAAGTTTTCCTTCACCTATTGTGAAGAGAGAATTTCTTAATCCTCATGATCTGACTCTGTGATTGGATTGAGAAAAGGTATTTCATACCTTCGTCAATAGGGTCAATAGGGGTTGGAGTTACTAATGATATTCATTATTCTAGGAGTCCAATCAAAGCGTAAAATCATCGTCAATAAACAGATTCTCTCATTACCCTTGGTGAAGGAAAACTTTCACCAATATCGAATATTAAGTATCTAAATGCAAAAGTGATCATAATTAACTGTTTTCGTCGTAAAAAGTGTGAAAGATTATTTTATTTGTTCAGGTAGTTGACTTGACAAGTTTAACAATAGAATTGGATTGAAGGGATAAAGTTGAACAAAACCTTAAGAGCGATTAATTTTGGACAACGTTTTCCTTCACCCATGGAGAAAAGAGAAGAGATTCATCCTTCTCCATTGGTGATTTGACCTTATGATTGGAATCTTGTGTTATCATAAGTTCCCACCCCTCCCTATTCCAATTAGTCGGGACCAATGGCAATGGTAAAGGGATTCCTCCTTCACCATAGGTGAGGAAAATTCGATCCATTTTTTATAGTGAAGCGCGCATGCCAGCTCAAAAGGGTTAACCAACCTTTCAAGCCACAAAGTGCATATAAACACAAACACACACCCCCCACCTACTCGATCCATTAATTATTGCCTTTTCTGAGGCAGAAATATTTAAGGAGGTGAGGACGGGTTGGGAATTGAACGTTAATGAAGGACTAGAAAATGCAATTGGTCTTTGCATTGACTCAAATGATCTTAACAGGCAAGACTTGCTGTGATTTCCGGGATAATCGATAATGGACATGACTTTGACATGGCTTGATTTCTCAAGTAATACATGATCAGTTCCTCATCTATAGGATGATCAGTTACCCATCTCTATTCATTAAAGCCTATATAGTTAGTTTTCAGAAGAAGCAAAGGAACCTATATATGACATGAAACAATAAAAAGGAGAAAGGGCTAAGGGCTAAGGGCTAAGGGGCTAAGGATGAAAGGATTAAGGTTGAGAGAAGTGGAGGTGTTTGAAATGTTGGAGAGGAGAGGAGAGCAGAGGAGAAACTATTTCCATGTAAAATTCTCTGATTTATTAGATCATGATCATGGCTCTAGGTAGAAAAAACCAATGCATAAAATCAACCCTTGTTGCATCTCCATGTCCATGTCCATCTCCATGTTATGAGGAGGTTGAGTAACATGACAAGTTAGTAGTGAATATGAGTACTCACTTTGAAATTGAAAGCTAACCGACTCCAGATCCTTCGTCCAATCTACAAAGACTTCACAGATGTTATGATTTCCAAGGTCTTTAATTATGTCCTGTCCATGAAACCAATCAAGTCATATTATTTATAGAATTAATTTTTTTTTAAGGGCCAAGTGTAACAAGGTTTTAAAATGCAGAATCTCCAAATCGATTAAGAATCTACTGAAATTAGCTAGATTCTACCGTAACCATGGAAGAAAAACTTGATCGAAATTTGTCGAATCCATCGAGTTAACTCAGTTTTGCAGGTTTTCAAGACGAGTTGAAGGGGGATTTTATAAAATCCTTGGATTCGACTGGTTTCGATCATATTTTGGTAGTTTCGACACATATGCCCATCGAAACTATGGGAAACTTGACTCGAAATTAGGACAGACAGATATTTATGCCAAAAACCAGGCCAGAAACCAGGACAGACAGCTCTCTTTGGTATAGTTTAAATTTATGTTTATCTGACACATAAACATAAATAGATGTGTTTGGTATGATTTATGATCTCTATTTCTCATTAAAATAAGTCAATATAAGCATAAATTCATAAACAGCTCGAGCGTTGTTAATGATGTATCAGTATAAATTGTTAATGTTTGTTTCTGCATATACCATTATTGAATATGTGCACAATTGCTACTTAAGTGAAGGTAAATTGGTAAAATTAACAAAAATTAGAACAAAGTCTCTCTTTTGCCCCCTCTCTCTCTCCAACCCCACCCCGCTCCCACCAGAATACATAAAATATTCTTCACTAAGCATAACAAACCTATTTTTCATTATATTATCTATTATGTCTATTAACAAAAATTAATCAAATGATTATTGTTTATAGTCCATAACCTATTATCATAATTGATTATTCATAATTAGGTCATAAATATAAATATAAACTATGCCAAAGAGAGCCTTAAGTTATGTCTAATATCGTTTACTAGTTTATGAATATAAATATAAACTATGCCAAATACAAGTAAATGTTTTTGTATTTGAATTTCATTTACTTAAAATATTATTCATAAATAAGCAAATACCCCTTATTTGAATCCAATAATAATAGTTAAAAATTCAAATTCCAAAAGAAAAAAAAGTCAACCCCCCAGTTCATGAGCAAAAACTGGATTTTTCAAAGGTAAGTGCAATTTTCAACTTTCTAATGCTGGAGTTTTTCTCAAATCTAAAAATTCCATAAATCTTAATATGGTAAAACATTGCTAAAAATCAAAAGGGCAGTAAAATATTCATTTGTTTTGATGTCTAAAAACATATTTTCATTCAGATCGATTTTGACAGCATTTGCGCACACCAAATTAAGTTTAACTAGTACATAACTCCTTCAATATAAATCAGATTTAAACAATTTTTGACTTGTTGGAAAGCTATCAAAACAAAGCTTTCTAACAAATCCACAATTGTTTAAATCTCATTTATATTGAAGGAGTTATGTTCTGGTCAATCCTTATTTGATATCATGTCCAAGAACAATATATAGTATCAAATTTGGATCAAAACCATAAGTAATATTTTTAATGTTCTCTATGTGAAACTAATGCATGTTTTAGGTTTAAAATGTAAAAAATAGGCAGTACAACAAGAATCAGGGCAAAAAAATAGCTTTTAGGCCTCGAAACCAAGGTTCGAGTTGGCCTAAAGAAGTCTCAGGTTTCGATCGAGATA
This sequence comes from Telopea speciosissima, assembly GCF_018873765.1. NCBI lineage: Eukaryota > Viridiplantae > Streptophyta > Magnoliopsida > Proteales > Proteaceae > Telopea > Telopea speciosissima. The sequence goes on along the minus strand of NC_057919.1, from coordinate 58,296,112 downwards.
TGGTCGAAACCAAGACGAACTTGGTTTCTGACTGATTGAAACCCGAGTTCTAAGAGCTTTACCGTAACACTACTTATGGGATGTGGATTGGCTGCTCCGGCTTGGCTAGAATTGGGATCGACTTTAGTCGATTCTGATATCAATTGGCTAATTCGATCAATCAATTGCACTTCTTGAAACTGTGGGGTGTTTTGGGAGCGAGAGAGAGAGAGAGGACAAACCTTAAAGATTCTCTCCTTGACAGAACTTTTCAAACTGAACAACCCAGACAAAATCGTGAGTGGAATGTCTTTTCCACCTTTACAAGGGGTGCACAGGTCATTTTGCGTGAGACAGTGTCTGGCTAGGGATGCATCGGTCATTTCATGCATGACAGTGGTTGGGAGCAGGTGTGTGAGGATTTGGCTCCTCTCCAGCGCAGGACGGTGTCCAACGTACATCAGACAACTAGAGAACCACGATACACAAGTTGGGATGTGTGCTAGCGAGCATCGTGGCTCTCCAACCGTTGAATGTGCATTGGACATCGTCCCACACTTTAGAGGAGCCTGATCCACTGCATGACCAGTTAGTGTTCTTTATCCCTATGAATATATATAATGGGAAGGGTTCTCAAAACCTAAGCATGGTTTGAGTAATCGGTATGCTGATATTGATTCCTGATCAATCCTCTATTGGTGGATCAGTATGGACAGGATCCACATCCTCTACTTCCATTATAGTACTTCCATCCTACTTCCAAGCCTCCACATCACGCCACGTGGCCTGATAGCCATCCAACGTCTAGAAGTGAAACAATTCAAAAAAATTCAAAATGCTTTTCAAAACCTTATGAGACCTTTGAACCAAACCTTAAACCCCTAAACAACCCAACCCAACCGGCTCAAACTCACCCAAACCAAACCCCAAACCCATCTTCCCTCAAATCAGAATTTATCCTCTTCTTCTTCCGAAAAACTCAAAGCAACTCCATCGAATGAAGATCTCCTCTTCCTCTGAAAAACTTAGAGCCTTCTTGCAATCGTTCATGGCCATGGCGATCTAACGCCATCTGCTCCGCTCCGCTACTCTCTTCTTCTTTTCTTTTGGAAACTCAGAGCAGCACCGTCAGGTTTTAGGATGGGCATAAAGTGTTTGGTTAGATGTCAGCTGATGGCTTAGATAAAGAAAAATTCATTTGGTATTCCACCTGGAGTTGCAGGTGTGACGATGGTATTCTACTCCAATGGCAAAGATAGAGTTGGAAGACACAAAACAAACAAACGAGAACCAATTACCAAAATTGTCTTAAATCTAAGTTTAAAGCTACGAAAACCATGGTTGAGTCAGTAACCGCTCAGAGTTGTAAAAAATACCAAAAAAATGAGAATGTTTAAACAGGGAAAAGAAAGAATTTGAGAGGAGCAGAAACTAGAAAGAATTTGTCTCATGTTCTGGATTTATGTTTTGACAGAGGGAGACGAAGAGGGAGGTCGATTTGAATTCTTTGTATTAGTTTTCCTTTTTCATTTTTTTAATTGATTTCAGAGTAGTTGAATATCTCTCCTTTATATTTCTATACATAGCTTGTCTATCAAATGCTATGAGAAGGAAAAACGATGACATAAGACATAAGACAAAATCACAGATAATCTCATAGAATGTGAACCTTGAAAAATGATGGTGGGTCTTGTGGTACTTGCACTCTCAATTTGGTGGCTGTTCTCCCTCACATCTTATTCTTTTCCCTCCTATTTTGGGCATAAGATCCACATCCTAGGGCGATTTGAACCTTAGGTTTCCTTCCCTTAGTTTCATCCCTGCTGTGAGATATCAATCTGGATCCATATCTGAACCTGCAACTCCCACTGGTTCATGTTTCAGAAAAGTTCTATTAGTCTTCAAGCTGTTGAATCAATTGATTTCTTTCTGGAATCCATAGGGCAATGGGTCAGAAGCCTTATCTTGAAGGTTCGAATCCGTAGAAGATAAAATCAAGTGATTTCTTCTCTCGAAATTAATTTTGAGTTTTCCACCAAGTGGGTTCCCAAGCTTGAAGACGAAGAGCCTTTTCGGAGTTGCAGGTGTGACGTGTTCTACAGAGAAAAAGAAAGAAAGAGAAACCAGGCAGGGAGGGATGGGGAGGAGTGATAGAGGAGAGAGAATGGGTTAGATTAGGGTAGGTATTGGGTTAAGGATGTGTTTAAATCGGTCGGGTGGGTTTGTTTTGGGGTTTAAGGTGGTTCAAACCGGTCTCATCAGATTTTTTCAACAAAATTTTGATTTCAATTTAGGCCGTTGGATTGTCAAAAAGACACGTGGCACGCTGAGAAGTCGTGGAAGTAGGATGGAAGTACTATCGATGGAAATAGAGGATGTGGATCCGTATGGACAAGGGTAAACATGTCCGATCAAAACCGATACGGACTGATACCGATTACCAAAACCCTGAACCAAAGGCATTTCCCACGCCCAATCTCCAAAGTCCCAACCCTCCCCTGGACGAAGCTTCACATATTATTATCACTCCTCCTTGGCAGTTGGGAGTGAAAAGGTTTCGTTTGGTGATGTTGGAAGTGATGCCACTCTTGTTTCCATCAATGTCTTTCTATATTAATCTCTCCCTCCCTTCCCCCTCTCTTTCTGTGCTTGATGTCCATCCACTACACTTGAGATGGCAAACCCTCAATGCGTTCAGAATGCACCAACACTCAGTGCGAGCTCTGGGGTAGGGTTTGTGCAAGAATTTGCAGGCCTCAATACATACATCAGTGGTTCTCTTGATTCCAAATTTGCAATACTTCTTGTCTCTGATCTTTTCGGTAACTACCCACTTAATGGAGACCCCTTTTTTTTTCACTTAAATGTTCTTTACCGAGTGATTTGCTTGTTTTGCCTTTCATTTACTCATATTTCGTGGACTTTGATTTTGGTTTCTGGAAATCGTGGTAGGTTCTATCCAATTTCGTATCTTTGATGTGCTTTGAGTAGTATTTGAAATTTGAATCTTATTAATAGTGATTTGGATCAATTTTTTTTTCCCTCCTTTTCTTCAACCTTTGGAGATGGGTGTTTGTTTCCTCATTCATGAGCCCTTATACAATTTAATGGGTAGGAGTTAATTGCACTTGTGTCTTGAACTTATGCAGGATATGAAGCACCAAACTTCAGGTATGGCGACTTCCCATCTATCAGTCTCCAAACTATCTGATTTCTTAATTAAAGATAGAATTTCTATAGCCCTGCCCTACAAAGTATTTCATTGCATATCTCAGCATCTTTGCAGGCATCTTGACTGTTATCTTTGTTTGCCACTCTTTTCCTTTTTGAAAATAAACCTAAGGATTCAAATAGAGTGGGTAAGGTGCATCTGGAATATACAAGAGGGGCAGGATCAAAAAGAATATTGGTCTGCACAAACATATTAAAGAAGACTAGGGATTATTAGCCTGAAACATTCTGGTCCCTTTCGGCTTCCAGGCTCGAACAGTTCATTTTTCAGCATCTGAACTCGCCTCTGTAAAAGAGGGGGGGGGGGGGGAAGGGAGCCTCTCTAGTAGCCCAATGTCCACTCCAGTTCCTTGAGAACCAAATTAATCAAAGTTTTCTCCTTTACCTACTGATTTCTGGAACAACTTCCCCAATTGCCAAAGTAGAGTGAGGTTGAACAGGGAAAATCAGTGGTGAAAGTAGAAAATGTATTTTAGTTGCCTTCCCATCTGTATAATGTAAATAAAATGAAGTTTCTTTCAGTCTGGACTGTCTTCTCCTCCTAAGCTTTTGATTTTCCTTATCAGTAAAGTTTGTTATTCGCTGAGTTTTTGAAGAAAAAGAAAAAGGGAAGAAGATCAGAGGGATTCTTGTCAATTTATTTTTAACACATCATGTTTTTTTTTCAAATTCGTTTGCTTTTATTACTTTAGAAAGAAATAGAGGGTGAGATCCTCTGCCCCCAACATCCCCCCCCCCCCAAATAAAAAAACAAGAGAGAGACAGAGAGAAGGCTACAAGAGGTAGACAGAACTGCATGTTCAAGAAAACTTCTCTATCAAAGATGAATTTTTTTTTGGGGGGTGGGGTGGCTCCTGCTAAAATATGCTGGTCAACATTTGGCTCCTCAATCCAACATCCCTGCATCTTTCTTTAGGCATATAATTTTTATTTTCCATCAATAGTAACATATTTAGCTTCTCTTTTTTCCTGTTAAAGGAAGCTTGCAGACAAAGTTGCAGCTGCAGGATACTTGGTGGTTGTTCCTGATTTCTTCTATGGGGACCCATTTGAAATGCATAAAAATCGAGCTGACTGGCTTGCGGCTCACGGAACGGTTGGTCCCTGTCCTTACTGATTAATTGTTAAATAAATATGCAAGACTTCAGGAACCCAGAAAAGGGTAAACATGGGAGGGGGTGCAACACTTAGGAGCAAAAAATTTGATTAATAGTGAAACTTAGATAACCAAATTGGAATGTCACCAAATAGGGGTCTTTTCCTTTGTCAAACTACATGAACAAAAATTGTGAACGGGAGGAATGAAAAGACTCGGTTTTATCTACTTTAATAACATAATTTAGCTCCAACCTTTAGAACCAGTAGCAATAAGACTCGAATTTTCTTCAAAATATACAGGGCCCAGCAAAAACTTAATTTGTCTGGTACTATCTTATGCTTTGTAGCTTAGAAGTTTTCCTGTTCTGATGAAAATAGGTTAATCAAGGACCATCATAATAAATTGTACTCAACCAAGATCATTGGAAAATTTAGTGCAAAGGTGTACAAACTATCCATATAGCTATCAGAATTCAGAATACTACCTGATTTAATCTTTTACCAGAAAAATTTGAGTTTGTACCAAATGCATGTTCTTGTAGGATAAAGGATTTGAAGATGCGAAACCAATTATTTCAGCTCTAAAAAGTAAAGGTGTATCTGCAATTGGAGCAGCTGGCTTTTGCTGGGGTGGTAAGTTTGTTTACCTTTCTTCTTTCTGGCTTTTGCCTTGGCCTTGGGTTTATGTGAAGGACAAGGTCAACTGATAACCCCACCTAAACATCAGTTATGGGCTAAGATTCAACATTTTATATTCATGACAGCAAAAGTAGTCGTGCAACTGGCAAAGTCTGATGAGATCCAGGCTGTAGTGATGTTGCATCCTTCACGTGTCACTGTTGATGATATCAGAGGTAAGCTCGTTGTATTTAAGCTTTTTTACTAGGCCATTGAAACTATCACAGATTTTTTGTTTATTTGTTTGGTCTGCAATTTTCTCAGCTGTCAAGATTCCAATTTCTATATTGGGAGCTGAGTTTGATGAAATCTCTCCACCTGAACTCGTGAAACAGTTTGAAGAGATTTTGGCTGTAAAACCTGAGGTAAGAAATCTCTGAAATAAGATCTCAATCAAGGAAGACTAGGTAGCTTGGAGTTGATTTGGGCTAAGTATATCAGCTCATCGATTGTCTGCTCTCGTTGCTTTTACTGATTTCCTATTTACATCTTCCTTACAGTAATTATTTGATTCTTAACTGTTGGTGATCTAAATTAGCAATTGAGTATAGAGTTCAGCATTTTGGTTGAGTAATTGCTAGTTCTGTACAGGTTAGTTCCTTTGTGAAGATATTTCCTGGAGTTGTGCATGGATGGACAGTGAGATATGACACGACTGATCAATTGGCTGTAAAGAATGCTGAAGAGGCTCATATGGACATGCTGAACTGGTTTACTAAGCATGTCAAGTAAGAAAAGGTCTACACAGTTGGATGGCTTTATCTTGATTAAATGGTTTCTAATGTTCTTAATTTCCTTCTTTCCCCTGATAGGAGAGGGTGGCAGAGGTTATGATGCAGTGGTGCTTTCTTGGACCAGCATGAACCCGTTTGTGAGTCCAGACTCCAGACCAGCACAAACCCATTTGAGATCCAAATCTGGTTTTCGGTTCCATAGGAGCATTTATAAATTTATTTCAAGTGTTTGGTTTATTCTTGTAATTTGCACTTTAATTTTAGATGGAGTTGGTAAAATAAGAGGTTGAGTCCAAATCGCTTTCTAATTCTTTTTTACTTCCCAATCTTGTTTTGGATACGTGTTAAGAGTCTTTTTTTTTCTTATTTGTGTGCATGTAATCCTACGGATTGGGTAGAATTAAATATTGAATGAAATTTATTTGAATTCAAGGTTTTAAAGTATCGGTATCGGGTATCAAATTTGAAGGGTGATTTTAAGAGACGTATCATATTGTATTGTATCATATCACAGATACATATCGTATGCTATAGATACACATGGAAATGATCAAGATAACATCGAAATACACTTTTGGAGTAAAAAATAATATAAATAAGCAATATATAACTGTATCATGCATAAACATTAAAATGGAGAACAATGTATAATGAAACAAGAAACTCTCATCGATTTGAGTACAAATCCTTGCAAATGATCAGGTTTGATGCATCAACTAACTTAGTGTTACCTAAATCTATCGATTTATAACAAAAATAGGTAAAAACCATGATTTAACACACAAAGATAGAGTTTTTTTTCCCCCTAAAATCTACCTTTCTTTGTGAATTCTCCTTCAATATCTGATTTAAAAAAAAAAAATCATAATCAAATAGTCACATGGACCTTTATGGTCGTATCAACGTGTATTGGTTGATATCAATTGTATGGTTACGTATCGAGCTGTATTGGTCTGTATCAAGCCGTAGAGGCCAATACATATCGATACTCTCACATAACCTTTAATGTACGTATCAGTCTGTATCGGCCGATACAATACGATACTAATCGAGACATACTATTTCCTAAAAAAATATCTGTATTGATATGTATCGTATCAGTATCGACTGATAGTGATACATATTGGCTAATATGATACGATACAAACCATTACTTTAAAAATCATGTTTGAGTTTGCTCACGATTGTTAGTTTCTTGCATGTTCTGCTCATTGGAGTTGGTTGATGGCTGCTACCCCCTCTGATCTCTTCTTCTTCTCAGTTCATAATCCTTTCCTGTTCCCTTCTTTCTTCTTTTCCCCTATTCTATTCTGCAAAGACAAAGACTTCCAAACAAAACCCAAAAGAAGCACAAAAAGACATCAGAAACTGGGTGGGCACATACAGGGAACGAGTACACTAGTAGGAAAGCTGGTGGGGATGTGAAGAGGAAGGGAAAGCTTGAGCCATATGCAACTGGCCACTTGATCGCAAAATGTTGAGTCGTAGACCATAGCAGCAAGCAGCTGCAAGGAAGGGTATGGCTAGTGTGGTAAAGCTGACAAAGCAGCTCGAAGGCAAGAGTGCATCAAGTGCACTGTTAGTGAAGGCTATGAAGTTCAAGTGGAATCAAAATAAGGGCAGCAAAAAGAGCAGGTAGAGAGATGTGAACTGCATGCGTCATCTGTAGTGTAGAAAGAATAGGGTGGTGTATATCAGCATTCAATTAACATTATCCTGAATGTGACCAATGTCGTTGTCATTTTCGAGGAGTATCAGTTCCATAATGTTAAGTAGTAGCAATTTTGCTTGCTTCCATGAACCCTTGTTGAGTTGAAATTTGCCTGAAGCAGAAAAAAAGAAGAAGCAATTTTAATGAAGTTGCTTAGATTGCTTTGAGCAAGTTTTGGTTATCCCATTGTGAGGATGAAGGGCAGAGGGCTTGACTGAGAGAGCCAAAACGTTAGGGCTACTGAGAGTCTGGCTGGGAGAGAGCCAAATCTCTTATTCTTTCCTCCTATTCTGTTTTCTCTTCTTTATTATTCCTCTGCTCCCAATCGAGGGTGCTTGTTGCTGTCTCTTGTGTCTGCAACTATTGCTACTGGAGAGTCCTTGAAGACCTGAATCGATTCCACAATCAACACCAAGTATTGCGGCTGTTGTTTACACAATCAAGTGAAAGACTGTTGCACCCTGCGGCTCTGTCTGCAACTTCACTGCTTCAGATCTCTTAAGATACTGAACCTATTGGGCCATATTCGAAGTATCTGGAGAGTACAACCTGCTCATCAATTGACTCTGTTTGGTTTCCCCAACTGCTGGCCAAACTGGTTTCTCCATTAACCTTCTATTTTGAAGGCTTGTTTCTAATTTCAAGTCTTCGTCATAACTCAACATTCAGCCATCAGAATTGGTTGTAATTTGGAGCAAAGGACCTGATTAGCATCATCTCCACTCAACCTAAGTTTGGTAGCCATCTGTTGGCTGGTTTGCTCTCTACCTCCTATGTTACTAATTTTGGTTTACTGCTATTTTGATTTTCTGTTGCAACCTGTCATCAATCCTACTGTAGAGTTGTTCTTAGTTGAACTCTATCTACATTCATACATGTCCTTAATTATATCCACATATGTACTCACACTTGTTTAATGCTACAAAACATTACCATTTCATTTTTTTTCTTCCAACAATCTGCTCTCTTTTCATCTGTGTTGAACACCAACAACAACACTTTTCATTTGTGTTGAACACCAAACATGATAGGTTAACATTTTGGATACTGTTTATTACCTTGGCCGAGAGCCGTGGATTTTTCACCACAGATAGTTTTGAAGAATTTGAACTTATTGGGCCGACCAACCCCAACCATTGCATCACTTCAACCCTCTCTGTTGATGAAGTTTCAGCTGGCCAATGGACCTCAAGTCTTCTGCCAACATTCTTTCAGTTCTTCTTATTATTATTTCTTTTTCAGGTGTGAGCTATGTGTCTAATGGGTAGTTGCAAAATCCAACTAGAGAAATCACAGTATCTCATCTAGTTCTTTAGTTTCATTGTTGCCATTTTCGTTACACACTTGCAACTCTGCGAGTTAAAAAAAAAAAAATCATTTAACGTTGGACACAATTAATTATAAACTAAAATTTGTAAATTAAATATAGCCGTTATGAATAGAGATATTCCGCGTCCAACTGGTCCCATGGAAAGAATGAGTTGGGTTTAAGTTCACGTAATCTGAGAATGACACATGGGGTGGATTCCATTTGAACGTCTATGAGTTGTTGTAAACGTCAACCTATCTTGTTGGGATCAAGCTGGCATGCATGACACGTGTTCATCCAAAATTAGGTCTTGGGCCTTTTTTGGGTTCACTGTCGGAGATCCTCCCTCGCTCAAGTGGAGTCCCATCCTAAGCAGTAATCACTGTCGCTTATTACAATTTACAAGGCCACTTGACCTAGTAAGAGATCATCATTTCTAGTTTTCCTCGTGTCCATCGAAACCCAATTAATTTGAGTGTACCAAACTGTTTATATCCGGTTTGAGCAGAACGAATTTATCGCTGTAGTCCGGCGGCTATGTCAAATCACGGTAACGGAAGATATTTTCAAACTGCTGATAGGCTTCAGCAGAAAGCATTTGTCGCTTTAGTCCGGCGGCTATGTCAAGTCACGATAATCAATGATATTTTCAAACAGCTGATAGGCTAATTTCTTCTTCTTCTATTCTTTGCTGTTTTTTTGCAGTGTATGATCTCAGAACAATTGCAAGAAGAATCATTCGATTAAGTGTTTCAACAAGGACGAGTAGCAGCAGATGTATCAATCTCATGAGCCATGGTTAAGGAAAAGTGATGTTGCGAAGACTCAACTGTACCATTTCACAGCAACCTAGGTGTTCATCCCTTTAATTCACTTTTTTTTTTCTTTTTTTTTTTTTATTTTTTAAATCGTAAACTATTTGGGGAGGATGTGTTAGGGTTTTTTGTTTTTTCTTCTCATAAGGGTAATTTGATCAATTTATCTTTTAATTCTAATGCTGATGGTCCAATTTAACATGCGTAATTTTCCAAAATTAACAAATGTTTTTATAATTACGTGCTACCTCAGCTCGGGAGGTACGTGAAAATTTTCCTTTCTCTTTAACCCCTAAAAATCAAATGAAGCTTGCATAGTTGCATTTGCCTCTCTTTATAAAAGATAGAAATGCAATCTTTACACAAAACCTCTTTGACCAGACAACAAAGTTTGAATATGGGAAAAGGAATGCTAATTAATCGTGTAGCGCCACATGTACTTGCATCCAGACAAAGCTACACGCGAAATGACCAATGTATCTCCGGTCTTTTCCACCTTTCCAAGGGGTGCACCGGTCATTGTGCACGCAACTATGTCTGGCCAGTGTTGCATCGGTCATTGCATACACAATTGTGTTTGGACACAGGTATATGTCACTTTGCGTGAGGATTCGACTCTTCTCCAGCACGAGACAATGTCTAACGCACATCCGACGACTGGAGAGCCACAATGTGTACATCAGTATGTATGCTGGCTTGCATCATGGTTCTCCAGCCATCAGATGTGCACTGGATGCCGTCCCATGCTGGAGAGGAGCCCGATCTAATGCATGATCGGTTAGTGTTCTTTATCCCTTTGAATATAGATATTTATAACGGAAAGGGTTCTCTGAACCTAGCATTGTTTGAGGTATTCAATCCGATACCGATTCCTTAACCACTCCTGTATCGGTGGATCAGTACGATCCATCCCTGTACTCCTGGAGTAAGTATTGAGGCCTGCAAATTCTTGCACATACATTACGGATACCCCAGAGCTTGCACTGAGTGTTGGTGCATTCTGAACTTAGGCGTTTCCTACGCCCAATCACAAGCCCGGGTATCTCCCAAGTCCCAACCCTCCCCTGGACTACTCCTTGGCAGTTGGGACTGAAAAGGTTTCGTTTGGTGACGTAGGAAGTGATGCCCACTCTTTTTGTCCACCAATGACTTCTCCTTTCTCTATTAATCTCCCCCTCCCTTCCCCCACTCTTTCTGTACTTGATGTCCATCCACTACACTTGAGATGGCAAGCCCTCAATGCGTTCAGAATGCACCAACACTCAGTGCAAGCTCTGGGGTAGGGTTTGTGCAAGAATTTGCAGGCCTCAATACATACATCACTGGTTCTCTTGATTCCAAATTCGCAATACTTCTTGTCTCTGACATTTTCGGTAACTACCCACTTAAATCCAACCTTTTTTTTTCACTTATTGGTGTAATTCATGTTAAATTCTTTTGGTTTCTGGAGATCGTGGTAGGCTCTTTCCAATTTCGTATCTTTGATGTGCTTTGAATGGTATTTGAATCGTAATAATAGTTATTTGGATCAATTTTTTTTTTTCCTCCTTTTCTTCAACCTTTGGAGATGGGTGTTTGTTTCCTTATTCATGAGCCCCTGATACAATTTAATGGGTAGAAATTAATTGCTCTTGTGTCTTGAACTTATGCAGGATATAAAGCCCCAAACTTCAGGTACGGCGACTTCCCATCTATCAGTCTCCAAACTATCTGATTTCTTAATTAAAGATAGAATTTCTATAGCCCTGCCCTAAACATATAGCCTTTTACAAAATTTTTCTATCTTGAGCGATTGGGAATTTCTATCTGCACCAATCTTCTTAAGATCATCCTTCACAGGCAAAATATACTTCTTGACTGTTATCTTTGTATGCCATTCATTTTCCTTTTTGAAAATCAAATTAAGGATTCAAATAGAATGGGTAAGGTGCATCTGGAATATACAAGAGGGGCAGGATCAAAAAGAATATTGGTCTGTACAAACATATTTTATAAAGAAGACTAAGGATTATTAGCCTGAAACATTCTGGTCCCATTCAGCTTCCAGGCTCGAACAGTTCATTTTTCAGCATCTGAACTTGCCTCTGTAGAGGAGGGTGGGGGGAGCCTCTCTAGTAGCCCAATGTCCACTCCAGTTCCTTGAGAACCAAATTAATCAAAGTTTCCTCCTTTACCTATTGAATTCTGGAACAACTTCCCCAATTGCCAAAGTAGAGTGAGGTTGAACAGGGAAAAGCAGTGGTGAAAGTAGAAAATGTATTTTAATTGCCTTCCCATCTGTAAATAAAATGAAGTTTCTTTCAGTCTGGACTGTCTTCTCCTCCTATAGCTTTTGATTTTCCTTATCAGTAAAGTTTGTTATTCACTGAGTTTTTGAAGAAAAAGAAACAGGGAAGAAGATCAGAGGGCTTCTTGTCAATTTATTTTTAATACATCATTTTTTTTTTCAAATTCATTTGCTTTTATTACTTTAGAAAGAAATAGATGGCGAGATCCTCGGCCCCCAACACCCCCCCCCCCCAATAAAAAAAAGAGAGAGACAGAGATAAGGCTACAAGAGGCAGACAGGACTGCATGTTCAAGAAAACTTCTCTCTATCAAAGATGAATTTTTTTTCGGGGATGAGGTGGCTCCTGCTAAAATATGATTGTCAACATTTGGCTCCTCAGTCTATCATCACTGCATCTTTCTTTAGGCATATAATTTTTGTTTTCCATCAATAGTAACATATTTAGCTTCTCTTTTTTCCTGTTAAAGGAAGCTTGCAGACAAAGTTGCAGCTGCAGGATACTTGGTGGTTGTTCCTGATTTCTTCTATGGGGACCCATTTGAAATGCATAAAAATCGAACTGACTGGCGTGCGGCTCACGGAACGGTTGGTCCCTGTCCATACTGATCTATTGTTAAATAAATATGCAAGACTTCAGGAACCCAGAAAAGGGTAAAGATGGGAGGGGGTGCAACACTTAGGAGCAAAAAATTTGATTAATAGTGAAACTTAGATAACCAAATTGAAATGTTGCCAAAAAAGGGTCTTTTTCTTTGTCAAACTACATGAACAAAAATTGTGAACTAGAGGAATGAAAAGACTTGGTTTTATCTACTTTAATCCCATAATTTAGCTCCAACCTTTAGAACCAGTAGCAATAAGACTCGAATTTTCTTCAAAATATACAGGGCCCAGCAAGAACTTAATTTGTCTGGTATTGTTACTCATGCTTTGTAGCTTAGAAGTTTTCCTTTTCTAATGAAAATAGGTTAATCAAGGACAATCATAAGAAATTGTACTCAAACAAGATCAATGGAAAATTTAGTGTAAAGGTGTACAAACTATCCATATAGCTATCAGAATTCACAACACTACCTGATTTAATCTTTTACCAGAAAATTTTGAGTTCGTACCAAATGCATGTTCTTGTAGGATAAAGGATTTGAAGATGCGAAACCAGTTATTTCAGCTCTAAAAAGTAAAGGTGTATCTGCAATTGGGGCAGCTGGCTTTTGCTGGGGTGGTAAGTTTGTTTGCCTTTCTTCTTTCTGGCTTTTGCTTTGGCCTTGGGTTTATGTGAAGACAAGGTCAACTGATAACCCCACCTAAACATCAGTTCTGGGCTAAGATTCAACATCTTATTTTCATGACAGCAAAAGTAGTTGTGGAACTGGCAAAGTCTGATGAGATCCAGGCTGTAGTGATGTTGCATCCTTCTCGTGTCACTGTTGATGATATCAGAGGTAAGCTCATTGTATTTAAGCCTTTTTACTAGGCCATTGAAACTATCACAGATTTTTGTTTATTTGTTTGGTCTGCAATTTTCTCAGCCGTCAAGACTCCAATTTCTTTATTGGGAGCTGAGTTTGATCAAATATCTCCACCTGAACTCGTGAAACAGTTTGAAGAGATTTTGGCTGTAAAACCTGAGGTAACAAATCTCTGAAATAAGATCTCAATCAAGGAAGACTATGTAGCTTGGTGCTGATTTGGGCTAAGGATATCAGCTCAGTGATTGTCTGCTCTTGTTGCTTTCGCTGATTTCCTATTTACATCTTCCTTACAGTAATTATTTGATTCTTAACTGTTGGTGATCTAAATTAGTAACCGAGTGTAGAGTATAGCATTTTGGTTGAGTAATTGCTAGTTCTGTACAGGTTAGTTCCTTTGTGAAGATATTTCCTGGAGTTGTGCATGGATGGACAGTGAGATATGACATAGCTGATCAATTGGCTGTAAAGAATGCTGAAGAGGCTCATGTGGACATGCTGAACTGGTTTACTAAGCATGTCAAGTAAGAAAAGGTCTACACAGTTGGATGGCTTTATCTTGATTATTTATGAGACGATGTACCACTAGTGAAATGGTTTCTAATGTTCTTTCCTTCTTTCCGCTGATAGGAGAGGGTGACAGAGGTTATGATGCAGTGGTGCTTTCTTGGACCAGCATGAACCCGTTTGTGAGTCCAAACCAGCACAAACCCATTGTTGAGCAAACGTATGGTCTATGTATCGTATATGGCCCAATAAATAAAAAAAGCCAAACTATGTGAGTTTCTCATGGCTCAAGGCAAAATTATTGAGTCAATGAAAACTCGGGCTGAATCGTCTGGTCATTTCTTAAACCTAGATGAGTCTTTATGACTCTTGACAAGGTTTCATGTTTTTTTGACTCGACTGAATTGACTCGCCCGGGTCAAAACGTGGTTCTCTGACTATGGTTTAAACACGTTGAACTAAACAAAGTTTTTTCTCATTTTTGTTTTAAATAAATATGGTTAAGACTTTATCTTTTGAGTATTACACAAAAGCCCTTATATTTTAAAATTATTTATGTTCTATATTATTCTCACTGAAATACCAGGTTCTTCATTTCCATTTAACAGGGGAAAAAAGATTGTCACGCTGTCAGAATACAATTTCTCTCTCACATGAGTTTCTTTATTATTTTCTATCCCCTGTTCAGAATTTGTGGGCCTCATATGAATAATACTTTTTTCAAGACAACCATTGGTGTGACGTATAGATTTGTTTCCACACTAGCAATGGGAGAAGCCTTCTCCTAATTACACATCTATCTTAAACTCCTTTATTCCTTCCAAAAGGGTTTTGAACTATGTGATGAAATTATGAAAGTGTCGTCCATTCTTCTTTTTGGGAATTTCTTCACTTTGGTGGGCCCATAACGACCTAAAAGTTTGGAACCCATAATTGTAATTGTATTAATTGGTATCAGAACCTAAACTGGTCATGGAAACCTACATTTTCAACACTAGAGTTTGCTTGTCCAAAATAAAACAATTGTTTTATTCATTGATGAAAGGTCAAGTGAGAATTTCATTTCGTAGTTTGTGGTGGAGATGTTGTCTTAGACAAATGAGATCGTCATTGAAACTGAAGATATGTTTTCATTGAATTTTCAATTTCTCAATACTTTGATGGTACTTATTGTGAGATGTTTGATTCTTATAAACACATCATTAAAATTGGCTGATGGTAATTGGAAGCTTAAAAGGTTGTAGTTGCGATAAAAATTTGTACATTCTAAAGTCATCTCATATATGAAAGACATTAGTTTTTTAAGGAACAATTGATGAAGTATACTCATTGATACATCCAATATTCACAGGGCCAATCAACGACCGCCACGTGTCATAGACGACCCGCCCCATAGCCAAGGGGCGAACCGGAGTCGGCAAGACCATTCGGGCGGCCACTACTCGGGCGCGGCCACACATCCGGGCGCGGTCTCACCGGCGCGACCTCCTCACCGGGCGCGGCCTCCTCACGACCTCACCCAGCGCGGCCTCCTCACGACCTCACCTAGGTGCGGCCTCACCAGCGCCGCCTCCTCACCGGGCGCGGCCTCACCCAGCGCGGCCTCCTCACGCCTCGCCCGAGCGCGCCTCCTCACGGCCTCACCCGGCGCGGCCTCCTCACTCAGTGCAGGCCTCACCCAGCGCGACATCATGGGCACCGAGGTGGGGGCCACCCATCTACGACCCCGATCGTATCGCTAAGACTCATGTCACTACCAGGACTCTAGACCCTTAGAGGTCACGTCATCCAGACAGATTCAAGCACCAAGGACGTTATCACCACACGCGGATATCTATCCACCAAGGATCCCGATGCCACCAGGACACTCCCTCCGCGGGAGATGGCCAATTAGGATAGAGCCCCGCTACCCGGGGCCTCTATCCACTCAACGGCACAATCGCCATCAAGCAGGGGACTCTCCACACCGCCATACACCGCCATATGCTACTATAAAAGGCAAGGTACGCAACCCCATCAAGGATCATCTAAACTCATCTTGAATAATCACTATTCATCTGCTTGCGCAGGAGATCTAACTTTGGCATCGGAGAGCCCTAGGCGGGACCACACCGGTTCTCTCTGACCCCTTTGGTCCACTTGCGGTGGCGGCACTCGCGGAGACCGCTCGACGATTTCTTGACGCAATGATTAGGCGCCATGTGGGAACGACGCTAGCCATTACTGACTACTAGCTCGCTTCCATACTCATTCAATGGCACGAAGGAAGACTACCACCACCAACAACGGAGCAAGGAATGGATCACCACCCCCGCAGGGCTCTCGCCGCAGAGCCAACGACCAGGACCATGTCCCTCCGGAGGAGGAGATCCCCTTAATAACCGAGTTCGTGATCGCGAGCCCAACAATGACGAGGCCAACGATGTGATGGTGGAGGTGACACTTGACCCCAATGCTCCGGCCAGCGTGGTGGATCAACGACCGCAACGGCGGATCCTCGGTGAACAACGACTCTTTCGAGAATACCTGGCGCAGCGTGCGACATCTCACCGTCGGAGGACTTCACCAGCAGCAAGGGTGGAGTCCATACCTCAACAAGAGCCAAACCCTAGGAGATCATCTCCCGGGGCGCGAGATCGAGAGAGACTGCGCGACGAGGCAATCCCCACTCCGCGGGGGAGCCTTCCCGGCATCCCGGGAGAACAAGAGACCTCTCACCACGGTCGAACGTGGGAGGCGCCAACACCCGGGGCGGGGTGTCTAGCCGCAGAGATCGGTCCGAGGTCTGTGTTCGACGGACGACTAGAAGAAAGTCACATACCACGCTAAGCCGGACCTACAGAGAAGAAAGCCCCTCACCTTCACGACGGGATTCATCACGGCGTGACCATTCCCCATCCTACCAACACTCAAGGCGGGAGGGACATCCAGAGAGAGGCGTGAACGAGGTCGCACGAACGTCCGGCGGCGTGGCGTAACGGACGAGGAGCGAGGCTCGAAAGAAGACTCCGCGACCTGGATGAGAAGCTGGAAGGGTTGAAGAAGCAAACCAAAGGCGAGACACATTCCATACCTGGACAACACCCCTTCTCGCGAGATCATGTCGACCACACTACCTTCCGAGTTTCGACTACCCACCTTTGAACTCTACATGTGGTACCACCGACCCTAATGACCACATCAACTACTTTAATGGCATGATGACGCTGTATGGGGTGGACGTGGTATCTGTCGGGCATTCCCTCGCGTCCCTTAAGGGAGCGGCCACATCATGGTTCTCCGGCTACGATCGAGATCTATATGCTCGTTTGTAGAGCTATGTGAGCGATTCGTCACCCGTTTCCAAAGGGCGTCAAGCGAAGAAGACCACCGTCAATCTACTAAACGTGGTACGTAACCCTGGGGAATCTCTCGGGGAATACGTTACCAGGTTCACCAAGGAGTCCCGGAGGTTCGAGACTGGATGACCGGACCACGCATGCAGCCCTAGCAGGAGGTATTAGGGACTGGACTTGATCGAGGACCTGGCACGTCATGAGACCAGGACTATGAAAGAGCTCCTAGAGCGGTGCAACGAGTTTGCAAATATGGCCGAGGTACTACAAGCTAGAACAAAAATAATCGAGGCCAAGCCACAGACAACAAGAGGCCGCACGATGACCGCAAAGAGGGTAAGAGGTCGAGGACGAGAGCGCCGACAAGAGCGAGCGATCGCCCATCCAGGAGGACAGACCGCGCCCGTAGAGAGAAGTGAGAGGGCAAGCACCCCCGAGTTCACACCATCGAACACCACCAGTCCCGGATACTCATGCGGATCCGGGACCGTGACCTACTCCATTGGCCCACGACCCATGCTAGCGGCGCCGAGAGAAGCGAAACCCTAACAAATATTGTCTCTTCCACAAAGAGAATGGGCACGACACGGAGGAGTGCTATCAATTGAAGAGAGAGATAGAACAACCGGTAAAAGCGGAAGCTTGAACAAATATGTGAAGGGAGACGTGACAACCGCTCGAGGCCGAGGAGATAGAGGTCGCGACGGAGACGAGTGGAGCCGAGACGAGAAGAAAGAAGAACAGAGAGAGACCGCCCAAAGAGCGGAGAGATGCCACGAACCTAGTGGCACCAAGGGACCTCCCATCCTCACCATACTTGGAGGACCAGGGCAAGAGTCCACCGAAAAGCTAAAGCTCATGCCGAGGTTCGTGGGAGTGGCAGGAGAAGCCCGAAGAAGATAGCCAAGACGAGGCGGTGATCTCCTTCTCGAGATGAAGACTTGGAAGGACTAAACTTCCCGCATGAAGATGCCTTGGTAGTACAGGTGGAGGTAGCCAATCGACCTGCACACGAGTGGATAGACACAGGGGGCGTCTGTTGACGTACTCTCCTTGGACGCCTATCGGCAGCTTCGGGTTCGGGGACGACCGGCTCAAACCAGAGCCCACTTATCTCCATGGATTCTCGGGTGCCACCGCCTCCATCGGAGGTACCATAGAGCTACCCGTCACCTTCGGGTACACCCTCAACAAGTAACCATCATGGTAAATTTCATGGTAGTCAAGTCCGTGGTGTCCTTCAACGGCCTCCTAGGGCGACCATCAGCGACAGCCCTTAGAGGAGTTATATCACCACTTCACGAAGATGAAGTTCCCCACCGAGAATGGGGTAGGCGAAGTCCGAGGAGATCGAAGAAAGCGAGGGAATGCTACGCCACCTTCATGAAAAAGAATAATGGCAACACCCGTGGAATGGCACTCTGCCTAGAGAGCATGATCGGTGACTGAGAGATGAGCGACGAGAGAGAAGGGGAAGGCCCGTGGAAGACCTCATCCCATGGCCACTCGGCCAGGATGACCCCTCCAAGGTCGTTCGGTTGGCTCATTGCTAAGCAAGGAACAGAAAGAAGAGCTTGGACACCTCCTCCAGCGAACATAGATGTCTTCGCATGGTCGACCTCCCGACATGCCAGGGAATACCACGCTCCATAGCGGAACCCGACTACATGTCGACCCAACCAGAAGCCCGTTCACGTGGGGGGCGTAACCTCGCCCTCGACCGACA
The DNA here is from genome assembly GCF_018873765.1 of Telopea speciosissima. Lineage (NCBI taxonomy): Eukaryota > Viridiplantae > Streptophyta > Magnoliopsida > Proteales > Proteaceae > Telopea > Telopea speciosissima. The sequence goes on along the minus strand of NC_057919.1, from coordinate 58,277,230 downwards.
AGCGGCAATCAAGGAGGAGGTCGAGAAGTTAAGCCGATCCGGGTTCATCGAGAAAGGAGAAGTTCCCAACCTGGCTCGCCAACGTGGTCATGGTACCAAAGCCAAGTGGGAAGTGGAGGATGTGTGTCGACTACACCGACCTAAACAAGGCATGCCCAAAAGATGAATACCCACGCCCGGGATCGACCCATCGATCGCGCCACCGCCGCCATGAGATGCCGAGTTTCATGGACGCCTACTCCGAGCACAACAGATCCTCATGTATGAGGATGATGAGTCTTACATCGCATTCCGGACGGACAAAGAGAACTACCGCTACAACGTCATGCCGTTCGGGTTAAAGAATGCAGGGGGCCACCTATCGGAGAATGGTCAACAAGATGTTCGGGAGCGGATCGGGCGCAACATGGAAGTATATGTGGATGACATGCTCGTGAAAAGCGTCCACACCAACCAACACCTGACCGACCTAGAGGAAGCATTCACGATCGAGGAGGAACCGGATAAAGCTAAACCCGCAAAGTGCGCCTTCGGTGTAACGTCGGGAAAATTCCGGGGTTCATGGTCTCGACCGTGGAATAGAAGCCAACCCATCCAAGATCAAGGCCATCCAAGAGATGGCACCTCCTCGAAGCAGTCGGGGAAGTGCGGAGGTTGAATGGAAGGGTTGCCGCCCTTTCCCGGTTCGTGTCACGATCGGTGATAAGTGCTTACCATTCTTCAAAACATTGAAGAACCTCCAAGCCCTAAGGACTTCACATGGACGGAAGAGTGCCAAAAGGCGTTCGGAGAATTGAAGGAGTACCTAGAAAGCCCACCCTTGCTTGGGCGGCCAGGAACCTAACGAAGAGTTGCGGCTCTACTGCCGCCACCCTCGCGGTCAGCGATCTTAGCTCTAGGAAGAAGACAAAGTCCGAGGCCGATCTACTACGTCAGCCACGTCCCGATCGACGCAGACCGGTACACTAGGATCGAGAAGGTAGCCTATGCATTGGTAATGGCAGCCAGGAAGCTACGACCATACTTCCAAGCCCATACCATCACAGTCCTCACAGACCTACCCTTGAAAAAGATATTGCACAAGCCGACGTCTCCTGGACGATTGATAGCATGGGCGGTGGAGTTAAGTGAGCATGACATCAAGTTCGACCAAGGACAGCCATCAAAGGCCAGGCTCTTGCAGTTTCATTGCGGAATGTACCCGACCGAGATCGAGTCACAAACAGGGAGCCCAAGAGAAGGATCACGGATCGTGGGACATGTTCGTGGACGGGTCGAGCAATGCGGCGGGAGCGGCGTTGGGCTCATATTAACCAGCCAGGGATTTCGTATCCAATATGCTCTGCGGTTCACCTTCAAGCATCCAATAATGAAGCGAGTACGAGGCATTACTAGCCGGACTCGGGTGGCCAAAGCCATCCAAGTCACACACCTATCCACCGGAGCGACTCCCGGCTCGTGGTGAACCGAGGTGAATGGAGAGTATGAGGCAAAAGATGAGAGGATGGCATCATACCTAGCACGCGCTCAAGCATTGATCGAGGGTTTCGAGAAGTTTGAGATGGTTCGAGTTCCCGGGAAGAGAACGCCGCCGCCGATGCCCTATCCAGGCTAGCCAATGAGGAACTCCGAAATTTGGCTAGCGCGATCTATGTTGAGATCTGCATGAGCCAACGTATAAGGAAAAACAGGTTAATGAGATCACGGAGGGACCTAGGTGGATGGACCCTCTACTCAACTACCTCCGAACGATGTCTTACCGGAAGACAAGGCCGAAGCAAGGAAGATCAAGATGAGAGCTGCAAAGTACACCGTCCTAGACGGCAGTCGTACAAGCGGGGACAACAACACCACTACTCCTGCTTAGGACCCAAGGGGGCAAAGTACGCCCTAGCCGAAGTCCATGAGGGGATATGTGGAAGCCACATGGGGGGCGAGCCCTAGCCTACAAAATCCTCCGCCGGGGACTATACTCGGCCACGAATGCAAGAGGAGGCCATCCAATATGCCAAGAAGTGCGAGCGGGTGTGGTTGTTCGCCCCAGTACCCCATCTACCCGCCACCAAGCGACATCAATCCTCAACCCCATACCTTTTGCCATGTGGGGACTAGACATCCTGGGCAATCTTCACCGCAGCACCGGAAAGTAAAGTACCGGTCGTCGCGATCGACTACTTCACCAAGTGGGTTGAAGCTAAACCTTTGGCCAAGATAACAGAGACAGAGATGGAGAAGTTCGTCGCGACGGCGTCATCTACGAGTTCGGGTACCACGGATCCTCGTCTCGAGCAATGAAAAACAATTCAACAACCTAAATTCCAAGCATCTCACCGCTACAACATCGACTATCGGCCTCGTGTGGTAGCATACCCAGTGCCAATGGTCGTGGAGGTCACCAACACGTAACGCTACTGGAAGGAGTCAAGAAAAGGCTAGAAGGAGCCAAAGGCAAGTGGGTAAAAGAGCTACCAAGCGTCCTGTGGGCATACCAAACTACAGACGGACGCCCCTGGGAGAGAGCCCATTCCGCCTAGCATATAGCACTTGAAACATTGGCGCCGGTGAAGTCTCGCTCCATGTCCCATAGGGTTCGCACTTCAATGAACGCACCTATGTCGACGTGATGGGCGAACCTAGACTTTATAGATGAGGTCCGCGAAAGAGCACTACTAAGGAACGTCGCCTACCCCGTGCTCGCAGTGTACCATGACGCAACAGTCAAGGAAAGGCTATTCCACCAGGGAGATTTAGTACTACGGAGGACAAGTGCATCACGACCCACGAGCAGTGGTGTCACCCAACTGAAGGACCCTCATAGTCTCCAAGTAAATACGCCCGGGGACCTACCGCTGAAGACTCCAAGGGGCAAGAAGGTAGACCGTCACTGGAACTCACTATACTTGAAGAAGTACTATCGGCAGTAACAACGGCGGAGTTTGGCACCACCAACATGAGTAGATGGCATTACGGTTTCAAAGATGAATTGAAAAAATTCGGGAATACTCGGTTTCTTCTACTACTCAATCGAGGCTTCGTGCCTAAGGCAACATGCCAACATTGAGGCTTCGTGCCTAAGGCGACATGCCAATATTGAGGCTTCGTGCCTAAGGCGATATGCCAACATCGAGGCTTCGTGCCTAAGGCGATATGCCAACACGAGGCTTCGTGCCTAAGGCGATATGCCAACACCGAGGCTTTATGCCTAAGGCAACATGCCAACACCGAGGCTTTATGCCTAAGGCGATATGCCAACACCGAGGCTTCGTGCCTAAGGCGATATGCCAACACCGAGGCTTCATGCCTAAGGCGACATGCCAACACGAGGCTTCGTGCCTAAGGCGATATGCCAACATCGAGGCTTCGTGCCTAAGGCGATATGCCAACACCGAGGCTTCGTGCCTAAGGCGATATGCCAACACTAAGGCTTCGTGCCTAAGGCGATATGCCAACACCGAGGCTTCGTGCCTAAGGCGATAAGCCAACACGAGGCTTCGTGCCTAAGGCGATATGCCAACATTGAGGCTTCATGCCTAAGGCGACATGCCAACCAACACCGAGGCTTCATGCCTAAGGCGATATGCCAACACCGAGGCTTCGTGCCTAAGGCGACATGCCAATATTGAGGCTTTATGCCTAAGGCAACATGCCAACATTGAGGCTTTATGCCTAAGGCAACATGCCAACACCGAGGCTTTATGCCTAAGGCGACATGCCAACATTGAGGCTTCATGCCTAAGGCGACATGCCAACACCGAGGCGTCAAGCCTAAGGCAACATGCCAACACGAGGCTTCATGCCAAGGCGCCATGCCACGCGAGGCTCTACGCCTAAGGAGTTAATCCCCAAGGTCGGGGATCACCAAGGCACGACGCACTACCAAAATCCGAGGACTATCAAGGGTCGAGAGCATCAACGCGCAAACAATCACCAAGCGACAAGGATCAAATCATATCAACATCTAAAGAAAGAGTCAAGTACATACAAAAGCAAGCATCACAATCCAAAAATTATCATCAAAAAAGTCAACATCCGAGAAAGAACATTTATAAAATCGGGGCATCTAGTGGAGGAGCGACCTGATCCGAGAGGAGACATCATATCGGCCTCGTGGACAAGCAACACTCTCCTGCTGTAAGACCGCACCCTCCTCTGTCACCACAACATCATCCTCGGGAGAGACACGAGCCACTATAGCGGTCTCGGGTAGCAGCGTAGTGACCTCGGGGAACCTTGAGAAGTCATAATCACGGGTCTTCTCTAGGATGCGAACCGCCAAGTCCGAAGAAGTCAAGACGCTAGGAATGAAAGCCAACTTACTCCTAAGGTCACCAACGAAATAGAAGCTCTGGAGGCCCTACGACCCCTACTAGGGGTGGAATCTCCGAGAACCTCCTCCTCCCCTTCACTACCAACAGGGGAAGGCAAAGAAGAAAAAGTATCCAGCGGGGAAGAAGACTCCTCAAGGATCCAACCACGACTGCATCGGATCGAGTCATTAGGTGATGACATGGATAAAATAATGAAGCAGACTAGCTACTTGCTCGAGAGCAACGATCTCCCAGGACAAGAAGCCGCAAGAAAAATGAAATGAATACCACCGCAAAGTATAAACAGCAGATCCATCACATACAAGAGGAGGAATAGGGAAGAAGAACGAGGGTCCATCACGTCCACGCCGCGGCCACCATAGGCGCGGCATCACCGGCAAGGCGTGGACCACACCCAGGCATGGCCACCCAGGCCGCGGACGGCCTCGGTGCGGGCGCAGCCTCACCGGGCGTGGCCCCGCCGCAGCCACGGCCATTGCCAGGGGGTGGCCCCATCCGCGGCGCGGCCCCGACCACGGCGCGGCCTCACGGGCGCGGCCTCCACGGCGGCGAGGCCCCACCGCGGGCGCGGCCTCACCACGGCGCGGCCTCACCGTGGGCGCGGCCCAGTAGGCGCGGCCTCACCACTGGGCGGGCGCGGCCACGGCCACGGGCGCGCCTCACCGCGGCGCGGCCTCACCGTGGCGCGGCCCATGCAAGCTTGGCAGCCACTCTCCGCCAGCGGCCTCGAGGAGACACCCTACAAAAAAAAAAAAAAAAAAAAAAGGGGGTGGGGATCGATTACCTCGGAAAAAAAGTGACCGCACGGAAGGACAAGCACACGCGCGATGACGTAGCCACACCACGAGGCACAATCAAGGGATAGAGGTCACAAGAGCCAAGGCACTCAAGCCAAGCACCACTCAAGCTTTCCAAGCAAACCAAGGCCCAAGGGCACCAAGAGAACACAACCCAAACACAAGGACCCAAAATCAAGCAAAGTGGATACTAGTGGAGGTGACCCAAAACAAGCACATGGTGGGCACCAAAAGAGGACAAAAGACAAAAAGGGGGAATCAAAGGAGAACAAAAGGGGAGACAAAAAGTAAGAAAGAGAAAGGAGAAGTGAAAGAAGAAGGGAGAGGAAGGAACATATACCCACAAAAACAAAAAGAAAAAGTGTAGGAGGTAAGGTTTGAACCCCAACCTCTCCTACCTCATTAGTGGATTTACTGGGCAAACCCCACAGGAAAGTTTATTCGCACGGACCCCTCACTATGCAAAGACACCTACTCTCTTGGACATCCTATCCCAAGAGAGTGGGGGCAAATGATACATCCAATATTCACAGGGCCAATCAACGACCGCCACGTGTCATAGACGACCCGCCCCATAGCCAGGAACGAACGGAGTCCCGCACCATTCGGGGGCGGCCACTACTCGGGCGGCCACACATCCGGGCGCGGTCTCACCCGGCGCGACCTCCTCACCCGGCGCGGCCTCCTCACGGCCTCACCCGGCGCGGCCTCCTCACGCCTCACCTAGGTGCGGCCTCACCCAGCGCGGCCTCCCCACCCAGCGCGGCCTCCTCACGCCTCGCCCGGGCGCGGCCTCCTCACGGCCTCACCCGGGCGCGGCCTCCTCACCGAGGGTGCGGCCTCACCCGGCGCGACATCATGGGCACCGAGGTGGGGGCCACCCATCTACGACCCCGATCGTATCGCTAAGACTCATGTCACTACCAGGACTCTAGACCCTTAGAGGTCACGTCATCCGACGGATTCAAGCACCAAGGACGTTATCACTACACGCGGATATCTATCCACCAAGGATCCCGATGCCACCAGGACACTCCCTCCCGCGGGAGATGGCCAATTAGGATAGAGCCCGTTACCGGGGCCTCTATCCACTCAACGGCACAATCGCCATCAAACAGGGACTCTCCACACCGCCATACACCGCCATATGCTACTATAAAAGGCAAGGTACGCAACCCCATCAAGGATCATCTAAACTCATCTTGAATAATCACTATTTATCTGTTTGCACCGGGAGATCTAACTTTGGCATCGGAGAGCCCTAGGCCGGACCACACCGGTTCTCTCGATTGACCCCTTTGGTCCACTTGCGGTGTGCACGGCACTCGCGGACCGCTCGACGATTTCTTGACGCAACACTCATAACCAAATGAAACAATATCAACAATCTAGCAATAAGAAGAACAGCAGCAAGTAATGACAAAGGATACTAGAAGATTATTGTTTATCATGTGGATGCAACCCATCTTGTTGCATAGAAAATGAGGTTGTGGCCTTGTGGGTGAAGCGACAAAAGACTCTACTGCAACAACGGATGTTCTATATATTGAGTTTTTTTATTTCCCACATATTTTAAGATGAGAATGTGCAATCGATGCTTGATCTTCTAATCGGTTCGTGAAAGTGGTGTGGAACATGAGACATTTTTCACAACTCTCCTATTTTTGCATTTCTACTAAAGGGAGGTTGAGTTGTCTCACCATTGGAGGATTTAATTTTATATGGGAGTTTTAGATACTGATGGTAGAGTAAGAGGTTGAGTCCAAATTGCTTTCTAATTTTGTTTCACTTTCCATCCTGTTTTAGAATATGTTCATACAAGTTTCTTTTTTCCCATTTCTTATTTATGCGAAAAGGTTGGGCATGCTAGCGGTGTACCCAACCTTGTGTCTGTCTCTCTCCCCCCCCCTTAGATAAAAGACCCCCCTAGCCTCCTTTGTCCCCCTCCCATGTGTTTGTTGCCTGCTAGTTTACCTAGAGCAGGCGACATGCCTATCCCTTCCCCAATTGAGAGTTTTATATGCATTTAATCTTATCGGTTTAGTAAATTTGAATATTGAATGAAATTGAGTTTAGTTTGCTCATAGTTGTGAGTTGCTTGTGTGTTGTGCTCATCGGAGTTGTTTGATGGTTGCTACCCTACTTCCTTTGGTCTCTTCTTCTTCTTAGGTTTTCTCTTCTTTCTTTGCCATGGCATCCTACTGGAAACCCAATTTTGGTTATAAGTTTAGCATCTAACCTGATTTTAGGCCATTCTAGTTCTCTCAGTACTTGTTATTCCAACTTAGTACTTACCATTTTTGGGAGAACTAGTAGAATATTGTCCTAAAAATCTCAGATTGAACAAGTCTCTAACAAGAGGGATTTATCTTCGAATCGTTACGGGCCTTGCCACTAGTTTGCTTGTTTAAATCGTAAGGAAATGAAGATTCTATCTTTTGAGTATTACATAAAACCCCTAGATTCTAAACTTATTAATTATTACATATCCATTCTCATTGAAGTATTAAGTTCATCCTTTCTTTCTTAACTTATTTATACATCTATCCTGAACTCTTTTTTTTCTTCTAAAAGAATTTTGAATTATACTATAAAATTACAAAAATGTCACTCATTCTCGTATTTGGATATTTCTTCATTTTGGTGGGTCCATAGTGATCCAAAAGCAAGGTTTTGGAACCCAGGGTTACATTAGGTTACTTGTTGCGTTAGATAAAGATAGGTTGCTAAGATTGAATGTATTTTATTGAAAATATTGTATTAGTTTTTATTGTTGGATGGCATGAAAGTTGTCAAAGTTAGTAAGAGTTGAACATTAAATTTATCTTATAAAAAAATGAGGCTCTATTTTTTTGAGGTAAATATTCTACAGTTATTTTCTCAAAAGTTAAAATAAAATGAAATGAGAAAACATTTTGAAGTGCAATATAAAATATCAGAAAACAACTTTGAATTTATTTTTTTGGATGTTGGTCCCTCCCTCTCCCCTCTCCCCCACCAAAATTTTTTTTTTTTTAGAAAAAAAGCCAAGATGATGGTATCTTGATCAATCATAAAGTTGTCATCCATAAACGACATTTGTCCTATCATAAGGTATGGTTCTTCTATATTTTTTTTGTGGGAGGTTCTTCTATATTTTTACTTAATGAACAATGTTATACAAGGCAAATACTATAAGACTAATCTGTAACACAGTAATAAGAAAGATACCTGTTATTAGTACCGAGACATGAACCAGAGAGGAGAACTCCTACAGCATAAACAGGAACCAGAGACACTAATAGATACTTTCCTTAAGGTTTTAGATGCCCCCACTTCTGCAACGGAGTTGACCTTACACCTAACCCTCCAAGATGAAACAACTCCTAAACGTATAGGTTGCAGAACCTGATACGATTATAGTAGGACTCCAACGGCTGTACTATCATTCTATTTATAGAAGATACAGTAAGGTAAAACTGTCTCTGGAATGAACAATTGCAGAAATAGAAAACGAAATCTGTTGTATGTATAATGACAGGCAAAACTTGGTTTTTGTAGTGTTGGAGTACCCTTTCATGAAGGGATATACCCATACGAATAGGCATGTATGGTTCAACCGTATAGATGAACCATGGGTGAACCAAACTATCTAAAAATAAGATTTTGCCCACGACCTTGGCCTCGGACCGGCCCGGCTCGGCACGTGCGCTCGCAATTCAAAAGCACCCCAAAGACCCCCCACACACTAGAGAGTAGGGTGACTACCTCTCCAAAGGGCTCACACCTTAAGGAACCAACTATATATATATACTCCTCAAGTTACTCTCCCACAACCAATGTGGGACTATTCTGGAGCTTAATATTGCCTCTTGCACACAAGAGTGCATAATAAATTCAAACCAAAAAATGGAGGGAAGTAAAAAAGAGGGAATGAGCAAAAGACACATTTTTGAAACTTTGACTCATATTGACTCAAAAAGTGTTTTTTGAAATAATACATTGACTCAAAAAGTGTTTTTTTGAAATAATAATACAACAAACAATGCTTCAAAATTCTCCATTCTCATCTGAAATCATGAAAATGACAAATAACAACGAAAGTCAAAATAAATTTTCTAAAGGTAATTATAAATTGATTTTATAGAAAATATTTTTTTTAATGAAATAGATGGAACCTAATATGGTAGCCTGAGTCATGATGTCTACAATAATATTTAGGTGGAGAGACAACATCAACACATTTTTTTTATTTTTTTTTTTATGAAAGACCAGCATTAGCACTTTGATTGTCCTCTCCGTTAGTATCCAACATCAGTTAGGGATGAGATTTTTGTTCCTTCATATATTATTAGTCCCTCTACCGAATAAATTAGTCTTTTGGGTTGGAATCTGATATGGTATCAGAGAGATTTTTCTCTAACTTTGTTGCAAGTATCTCCAAACCTGCCTCCCTTCATTCATATATGTGTTTGTAGTTACTTTTGACATTTTTCAAACTCTATTTTTCTTGTGAGTCTCTCCACCCATTAATAGTTTGACCTTTTGGGATGAATATTTACAATATGGGAAAAAGATCCGCACACTATTAGTGTGTGGATTCTTTCTCATGCTCTCTCACAAAAGTGAGGATCCCATACATGGCTTTTTATTTTGAAAATATAGGATTCAAATAGATAATACCTTTTGCAAACCACTAACTAGGGGTAGCATGCAGATTCCTTCTCACACTGACAATGTGGGAAACCCTCTCCCTTACAATATTTACGTGGTATCAGAGTGAGTTTTCTGCAATCCTGTTGCATGTATCTATAGACATGCCTCTGTTTATCCATGCACGTGTACATGTTATATTCATAGCTTTACTTTTAATTTTTGGTAGAACATGAATCTCCTAAACGTGACTTTATAGGTTTAAATCCTAAGGAGCATGGAAAGATGAATTATTTATAGGGAGAAATATCCACACATTGTTCATGTGTGGATTCTTTCCCATGCTCTCTCATTAAAAGTGAGTGCCCACATATATTTTTGTTTTTATTTTTATTTATTTATTATGAAAATTTAGGGTTCACATGGATTGATACTTTTTTCAGACTACTAAGTGGTGGTAGAGTGCAGATTCCTTCCCATACTGTCAATATGGGGAAACCTTTCCTATTTATATATTAAGAACAAAAATAGATGTTCAAATTGATTTTTACAGTAATCAATAAAAATCTCTTTTACTCCATCCATTATTATCTTCCTTGCTAATTGAGTTTCATTTATTCTTCAAGGATTCGTGCTTTAATTTTAAACAGTAGTTATTTTTTGATATGAGTATTTCAGGGAAGAGACAAATAAAATGTGCTCTAATATGTTGAAGAAAAAGTATTTCACCATAGTCACTGTGCAATATCTTGACTACTGAAAAAGTGAAATACAACAAAATAGCTCTTATGTAGAATGACTTAAAGAAATAGAACAAAAAAGAATAAGCAACAAAACAAAGATTGTGTGCATACATAAATGGACCGAGTTTTCCTTCAGTCACAATTAAAGGAGCATCCCTTGACCAAGGGCTTTGAATGGTATCCATTAGTGACGCAGTAGAAGAATAGTGGGCTAGATTTCATTCTAGCGCAAACGAACTCGAATCCACAAGGTAGAAGATAAGGACAAAAATGTTAATTTTTAATAGATTTCAAGATGAAGATTACAAACTCTAAAGAGACCTTATATTATAGGCCAAATACAATTCAAAATTCAAAGAATACGCCAAAATTCAAAATAATAAATATTGTGCCAAAATTCAAATTTCAAAACTTCGACGAGCTTTTTTCGTCTTCGAAACGCGCTCGGATAGCTAAAAAATGCATACATCAGTGCCTTAGGCGTTGTTCCTGATGATCTTCTCAAGATCTTTGATTCGATATATGATTCGACCCATCTTGCTTAGTAACTCCAACCACTTCGGGTGGATTTTTGCTGGTCCCAACCGGCTCAAATACTCATCTGTTATCTCCTCTACATCATTTAGATATGCACAATAGTGGGAAGGGGATATTTTCAACCATTCATAAATAGGGGGTAGACATTGACAACCATTGATAATTATCCTTTTCCTTCACACGATGTGAAGAAAAATATTTCCCCGCATAAATTCTCTTAATCTATTAACATTTATCCAAAGGCCCATAGAGATTAAATTACATTAAGAATTAATGTTTTCTAAATTGAATAACTCTAATAGAAGGTACTTGATAAATCCATTAATCACCTTGAAATACCTGAAATGTAAAATTTGATGCTGCTATTGTGCGACCTTTATCTAATATTTTTCTTTTGGGGGAGGGGGGGGGAGTATCTAAATAAGTTCAATTCTTTCTCCTTCTTCTCTTCCTTCCCCTCTTCCAAATATTTCTCTCTAAAGCTTCAAAAGGCCAAGTTTTCCTTCACCTATTATGAAGAGAGTTTCTTAATCCTCAGGATCTGACTCTCTAATTGGATTGAGAAAAGGTATTGCAGACCTTTGTCAATAGGGTCAATAGGGGCATGATTTGATAATGATATTGATTATTTCAGGAGTTCAATCAAAGCAATATAATAACCGTGATTGAATAGATTTTCTCTTTACCTTCGGTGAAGGAAAACTTGCGCGAATACTAACTAGTAAGCACTTAAATGCTAAAGGCACCATAACTAACTATTCTCGTCCTAAAAAGTGTGAAAGATTATTTTGTTTGTTTAGGTCGTTGACTTGACAAATTTAACAATAGAATTGGGTGAGAGGGACAAAGTTGAACAAAATCTTGAGAGTGATTAATTTTGGACAACGTTTTCCTTCACCCATGGAGAAGAGAGAAGAGATTCTTCCTTCTCCATTGATGATTTGACCTTATGATTGGAATCTTGTGTTAACATAAGTTCCCACCCCTTATTGTATAAGATTGAAAACACCCCTCCCTATTCCAGTCACACAGGACTGATTGCAATGCTGAAGGGATTCCTCCTTCACCATAGGTGACGGAAAACTCGGTCCATTTTTTTAGTCAAGCATGCATGCCAGCTCAAAAGGGTTAACCAACTTTTCAAGATACAGAGTGCAAATAAACACGAAAACACACACCCCACCCACTCAATCCATTAATTATTACCTTTTTTTAGGCTGAATTTAAGGAGGTGAGGATGGGTTGTGAATTGAACGTTAATGAAGGATTAGAAAACGCAACTGGTCTTAGCATTGGCTCGAATGATCTTAACATGCCAGACTTGCTTTGAATATCCATAGAGTCAAGTGTTGCATTTGCTTCAGTCTGGGCCACATTGGCCCATGGCTCTCAATCCTGTTTGCAAACTTTTTTACACTTAATCTTTTGTTAGGATGATATCCCTAATTGGTTTTTTTAACTTCCAGTATGGTGTATATTTTTTTAGAGAAAGTCTTCCTCCACCATTGAAGTAGGGTTCTCCCACCCATCTAGGGTTATTATTATTCTGGGCTTGTACTCTTCTCGCTCTTAAAATTTAAGACTGAGTTTCTCTTTGTTGATAGTGAAGAGAGACCTACCACTTTTATTGTTGTTGGGGGGGATTCTTTAGACACTCAAGGGCAGTTTCATGACTTTGTACAAAAGGGAGGAGAGATAATGACCATCGATTGATAGGGAATTTATAGGGTGAAGAGAAACTCTTCTAAAATTTGTAGTAAAAAGAAGTAAAAAACAAAGGATCATGGTGGTAATAAAAAATAAAAGGTCATTGAGTGTTTTTTCTGGGAAAAAATGATATACACATTCTTGTTAGTATATTCCCTCTCACACTTGCTCCCCTCTTGGACCATGTGAGTCCCCCTATATACGAATCGTGTGTCACTCGTTCTTGTACACCCATTGGCTTGGCAAGGGAGATGCCAATACACGGGCGGCGTGTAGATCCCCCTTCTCTCCCTCTTTTTCTTTCTTCCCTTCTTTTTTTTTTTTTTTTAACATATTTAGATGCCTAGATGCTAGATGGTGTGATCCAAATTTGAAACTTAAGTTGCATTTCATAACATGTACGACAAAGAGTATGGTATGGCAAGCATGTCTAGACAGTTTTTTAGATGGGCACGACTAATTTTGTCACGTGGAAAGGTTATTTGACAATTCTAACAATTGGATATGTAGGGAATGGTTTGGATTAACCATGTTTATATTTCAAACCCCAAATTCAATTGTTTACCCTACCTTATAATTTCAAAACCCCTTCTGTATGTCCATGCACCCTCTTGTAGTGCTTAATTTTTCAATGCTTTATTTTGTTACTTGACAAATTTTATATGGGATGAAACTTAACATATGAGTAGGAGGCCTTAGATTTATAAATCTACGAAACATGTGTTTGTCTAAAAAATTCGTACTCTTAAAATGTGAAAAAAAACTAACAATTTAATATATAATTCTTACGGGATTAGGTATATCGGGTAATGCTATTAAAATCATATTAGAGAACAAATTCATAGGCATATTAGAGAACAATTTCCCTACAACGTCAGAGTGCAGTTTCCCTTTAACATATATTTTTATATATTTTCTCTCATATGGTCTGAATATATGGATCCCATGTGAATAATAGCTTTTTCAAGATGATCATTGGTGTGGCATGTAGATTCTTCTTCATAATGGTAGCGTAGGGAGCCCTCTCTAAATATTATATTATTATATATGCTGTCTTATTCTACTTAGAATATTTGAATGCGTAAATAAATGAAATTGATTAGAGGACAAATACGTTGACGTCCAAAAAAGTTGGAAGAGTAAGTCACTTATGATTGGATAACATAGACAAGACATGTGATACACATGATTTCTGCGTCGTTGGATGTGATTAGAGATTTTCTACCTCAAAATCCATCCAATGGTCCAGACCTCATAAAAAACCTAGGGTGTCAAATGTTAGCCTGCACTGATAAGTTTGATTAGGGACTAATCGGTTTAAGCTTGGCATTGAACTAATGAGTTAGAAAATGATTTGGGCTTTTAATCTTCTCGCTCCTAAAATTTGAGATTGAGTTTTTCTTCGCTGATAGTGAAGAGAGAGACCCACCACTTTTATTGTTGTTGGATGAGATTCTCTCGATACTCGATCAAGGGCAGTTCCATGACTTTGTACAAAAGGGCGGAGAGATTATGATCATCTATTGATAGGGAATTTATATAGTGAAGAGAAACTCTTCTAAAATTTGTAATAAAAGGAAGGGAAAAAAAGGTCATGGTGGTAACAAAAAACAAAAAAGATCATTGAGTGTTTTTTCTAAGCAAATATTATGCACACATTTTTGTTAGTATATTCCCTCTCATGCTTACTCTCCTCTTGGACCATGTGAATCCCCCTATATATGAATCGTGTGTCACTCCTTTCTATGCACCCATTGGCTTGGTAAGGGAGATGCCCATACATGGGCGGCGTGTAGATCCCCTCCCCCCTCCCCCTCCCTCTCCCTTTTTTTTTTTTTTTTACATTTTTAGATGCCTAGATGCTAGATGGTGATCCAAGTTTAAAACTTAAGTTACATTTGATAACATGTACGACAAAGAGTATGGTAGGGCAGGCATGTCTAAACAGTTTTTTAGATGGGCACGAACTGCACAACTAATTTTTGCACATGGAAAGGTATTTTGACAATTCTAACAATTGGATATGTAGGGAATGGTTTGGATTAACCATGTTTAGATTTCAGACCCCAAATTCAATCATTTATGCTACCTTATAATGACAAACCCCCCTCTATATATGTCCATGCCTCCCCTTGGTGATCCATGCACCCTTTTATAGTGCTTAATTTTTCAATGCTTTATTTTGTTACTTGACAAATTCTACATGGGATGAAACTTGACATGTGAGTAAGAGGCCTTAGATTTATAAAGCTACAAAACATGTGTTTGTATATAAAAATCATACTCTTGAAATGTCTAAAAAAACTAACAATTTAATAAATAATTCTTAAGGGATTAGGTATATCGGGTCACGCACATAGTATTCCATAATGTTATTAAAATTATATCAGAGAACAACTTCATAGACATATTAGAGAACAACTTCTCCACAACGTCAAAGTGTAATTTTCTAACATATATATTTTTTATTATTTTCTCTCATCTGGTCTGAATACATGGATCCTGTGTGAATGATACCTTTTTCAAGACGACCATTGGTGTGGCGTATAGATTCTTCACCATAATGACAGCATAGGGAGGCTTCTCTAAATATTATATTATTATATACGTGTTTTATTCTACTTAGAATATTTGAATGCACAAGAAAATGAAATTGATTAGGGGACAAAAATGCTAAAAGTTGAAAGAGTAAGTCACTTATGATTAGATAGCATAGACAAGACATGTGATACACATGATTTCTGCGCCGTTGGATGTGGTTAGAGATTTTCTACCTCAAAATCCATCCAATGGTCCAGACCTCAGAAAAAAACACAAGGTGTCAAATGTTAGCCTGCACTGACAGGTTTAAAGGTTGACATTGAACTAATGAGTTAGTAAATAGTTTGGTGCCAGGCCTTGCCGGCCTGATTATGGAAAGGATTGGAAACATTGTTTGGTTGTAGCCACATTGTTCCTCAATCAACACCTTAATTGACCCTTTTTAGTCTGATTGGTTCATCTAAGTCCATTTAGCCCGATTATAGTCTGTTTATGATCCATTTAAGACCCATTCATAGTCCTATTTATAGTTTTAGCCCGTTTAAAGTCCGGTTAAACCAATTACCATAAGCCCAATTATCGACTAATAACCCATAGGTTTTAGTTCAGGGTATCCTAATAAAAACCACTTTTTGATCATACCGACCAATAGTATGTACCGATTTGATACCAAAATCTAAGTGCATGCATTAAATTGATGGAGACCGATTAGACCTGATCGAAACCAATTGGCCGGCTAGTTGACACCCCTTTCAAAACGTCATTCAATATTTTTCTTGTCATCTTTTCTATTAATTAAGATAAAGGAAGAAAGAAGGTTGTGCGTCGCTTGTATCACACAAGAAGGACAAAATGACTATCCTACCCCCATGAAATGAAAAATCTCATCCATGTTGGATGGTGCTTGGTAGGGATGTAAATGGATATTCGTAAATCCGTATTCGATCCGCGTTCGTATCCGTTTAGGAGAATTCGAATCCGTCCGAAACTAATCGGATACGAATATGATAATCCCCCTATTCGATCGATTATTATCCGATTCGTTTAGCAGTCCGACGGTAATAAAATATCTGAAATATAACTCTGTGTGTATCTATCCTTTTAAGTTACCTTATTGGATTTTGTTATCTTATTTTTATAAATTTATAAGTTAAGATAATGTGATTCTTTTTCTAGATTTGATATTGGTTTATATATATTGTTTTATGCAATGTGATACATGGAATTACATATCTATTAAAAAATCAAAAGTAAAAAACGTAAGAGAATAAAGACTAAGAAGAGTAGAAGAAATGATAATTATTGAACTCTCAAGTCTCAACCCTAACCCTCATCATAAAAACGGTAAATATGTCAACGGATAGTCGAAAAATCGTATTCGATCCGTATTCATATCCATTAAGGAGAACCTATATTCAAAAAATCACTATCCGGAAATTATCCGAATCCGTCTGAAAATCGATAGGATATTATCCGAATCCGTTCGATTATAATCGAATACGAATATGATAATGCCACTATCCGACCGAATTCGATCCGTTTACATCCCTAGTGTTTGGTTATTGGAGTGGCAGTGGTGCAGGGGCCACGCAGCCTTCTTGTGATAACCATTGCCTAATATAACTTGAGCTGATGCCACGGGAGATGTCAAATGGTTAGGAATCAACTCGGCATCTCTCTCCGCTATATAATGAGCTGACATTCCTCTGCGTCGCAAGCCACAAGGCGAAGTAGAGATGGCAGGACCTCAATGCTGCGACAACCCACCTGCCCTAAACCCAAACTCTGGGGAAGGAATTGTTGAAGAATTTGGAGGACTCTTGAGCTACATCACTGGTTCTTCGGGTTCCAAAGCTGCAATCCTTCTTGTCTCTGATGTATTTGGTAACTACCACCCAACTTCAACACTTCCTTCTAAATGTTCATATTGTTCTTTTCTGGAACCCAGTTCAAGGCCTGATCTGGGGTTATCCGAATCAGGCCTAGGGCCATTCATGGGCTGACTTATGAACAGTCCTGAGAGCCAAATTGGTATAGTGATTGGTTGCTGTGAGTTCTAATTCCTTTTCGAGATGGGCATTTGCTAGAACAATATCAATGGAACTTAACTGGGATTCAGCCAAGGAAAAGACTAGTACATATTTACATAAACAGGGTTTATATATAGCTTTGATGAATTTTTATCTTTCTCTTTGTCATTTTCTGAATTCTGCATGCATGGTTTTTGCAGGTTTTGAAGCACCAAACTTAAGGTATGACAGTTTCTTGACACTACTTTTACCACTAATTTTGATAAGAACTTTTGTAACGACCATAATATCTTTTTCATTTACTTCTCTTTCTATTTCCATGTATATTTGTAGTTAGTAGGGAAGGTCAAGTAGAAGTGTAGTGATTTTTTCAAGATATGTTACTGGAGTGTATGTTTGAATTTTTCTGGTTTATTGTTCATTTTGTATCTGCTATTATCTTTCAAAACTAGGAGCAGTACAAACTCCAAATATGTAATGATATCAAAATAGCTAAACAGGAAGAATGAAGTTGTTAGGTATTATTGAATGAAAAAAAAAATTTCCCAAAGAAAGAAGGTTGCAGGAATTTCAGAACAAGAACAGCTACTTTCAAGGGTAGCGACCTCTTGAAAACAGAGGAGAAGGTGAAAGATGACTTTATTTCTCTGTTTTTGTTACATTCCCTCTTCTCTATTTAACAATCACTCTCAAACTACCAAACTTCATCAACAAACTAAAAGATTCTCCCACTTGTCTCCTAACTAACCTTACTTAGCATCACCCAATCCCAACTAACTCTTTACAACTACATTCTCTGTTACACGTAATCCTCTAAATTTCTTGGCCTATTCCTTTGCCTATGACTTCTGCGTACAGGAGAATTAATCTCAGCCACTTCATCCCTCTTTGTCGCTTCTGCGGTCATCAGAAGTCCATTAATCTGATCTGGATGTTTTTGTGTTGTGAACTCCTTTTTATATTTTCTTCCTCTACTTAACTTTGCTGCTAAATAGAAATACCAACAATGGGGTTAAGATGCGGGTCTAATTTAAAGACCTTCGTTTTGGTAGACAGTGTTACTCGGTTGATGTTTTGTTTGCTTTACCATTTCACCATGGAAAATGTTGGACAGGCCCCTTTCTGAATCCAAAAGTTAACATTTGTACAGGGGAGATTCTCCCATTGACTCCATCAAATAGAGGGGGCAGGGGTGTTTATGTAATTTTGGATGGGCATTTATGCCAATCTGATTGCATTTAATGCCGGTCGTGCATGAAAACTTTTGCCTTCACAGTTTATTGATTTATTTCTGTTGATAAATCTTCTTTTTGAAAGCATGCACAATATTGAACATTTTGGTTGATTTATCTCCATAAAGTATCATCTATACTTGGAAACTAATACCCGGTGGAATTATATTGTAAAGGAAGCTAGCAGACAAAATTGCAGCTGTAGGATACTATGTGGTGGTTCCTGAGTTCATGCATGGGGATCCCTATGACCCTAATAATAAGGAGAGGCCTATAATGGACTGGATAAAAGATCATGGAGTGGTTAGTTTCTTCATCTTATTGATAACATTTGGAATTCATTGTGGACTTTATGTCTTTCTCAGTTATATTCCTTGCGAGTTGCTTTAAGACAAAAAAAAGTAACGAGATACTTGGCAGGAAAATACTATGATGACCACTTGCTTTACCAATTTAACAATCCAGATTGTTCAGTTAGTACCCACCTATAAAAATCATACCTTGACAACCAGTCAGATATCATGATCACCTGCTGCATGGACTTGCCACTGCTTAATCCACATTTTTAGAATAGTCAAAACTTTCTAGTCTAGATACTGAATCACCATTATTATTAATTTTTTCCTGATCATGAATCTTGGTTTTGCTGAATCACTAATATAGATTTGACTGTTAAGACCTATATAATGCTGCAAAACATTTCCATTTCATTCTTTTCCCAACAATCTGCTTACTTTCCATCTGTGCTGAATACCAACAATAGCACTTTTTATCTGTGTTGAACACCAAACATAGTATGTTTCCATTCTGGATACTGTTTATAACCTGGGCTTAGTGCCGTGGATTTTTCACCACGGGTAGTTTTAAAGAGTCTGAACTTATTGAAATATGAGGTTCAATGAGTTTGTCAGCTACATAGAGTAAGCTGCTAGATATCTGATATAATTAGTTAAGTTCAATTATTTTCATTTGTTTGAGCTCCAGTTTGAGCCTTCAATAGGTTGTTGGCACATTTAGGTTATGTACATCAATAATTTACTTAGAAGCTCTGTAATTTCTCTCCCCGTTTCATTTTGAACTGGAAAATGTGGATGTCATTTTGCATGTTGGATCATATTTATCAAGATCATTAACCATACTATCATGCTAATAGTTTTAAGACGCAATGGCATATTATTCTTCCTGTAGGATAAAGGATTTGAGGAGGCTAAACCAATTGTTTCAGCTATAAAAAGTAGATGCTTTTCCACTATTGGGGCTGCTGGGTTTTGCTGGGGCGGTGAGACCTCTTCTTCTTTTCTTGGCATTTCAAATAATTCATGCTCTCAAGAATTTCCTAAATATTATCTTCACAGCATGGATATAGAGTTATTATTATACTTATCTATCTAGTAGCACAGCTATCTAAGACACTTTTTGAATTTCTTGTCTGCCAAGGTGGTTGTGGAACTAGCAAAGGCCGGTTACATCCAAGCTGCAGTGCTTTGCCATCCTTCACTTGTCACTATCGATGACATCAAGGGTGTGAACTTTGACAATTAAATCATCCAGATTGTATTGTTATTTCATCAAATTTATACATGGTTCCAGTGGTTTGTGGGAGAGATGATATTCTTTTAGCTCTTATAGTTTCTAATCGTTTATTGGCTTTTGGCTTAGAGGTACTGAACAGTGGTTGGGTGTTTTTTTCAGAGGTTAAGGCTCCCATTGCTGTACTTGGAGCTGAAATTGACCAGATTTCTCCCCCAGAACTTTTGAAACAATTTGAGGGGGTTTTATCGGTAATGAGCACAAAAAATTTACTGTTTTTTATGTTGTGGGTGTTTATTTCTTCTTTGTGTTGAGCTTTGTGGCCTGATATTGACTTGGGTTTTCATTATGTTTGTGATAAGTTGCTACAGTTTAGTAATGTTTTCCATTAGTTGTATTTCTTTTTCGTACTCTTAAGAGGGCAGGCTTCATAGTAATATCTTCTAAGCATATTAGCTGATCTGTTCATTGTGCTGTTCCCTCTCAGAGATTGCCCGGGTGGGGTGATCTCCGATTCTCTTCTGCTGTAGCATTTGGGGTAGTTTCTATTGTACTCCTACACAAGAACTTGAGACAAGATATTGTAATTCCAGTGGAAAAATCCACTTGGGAATTGGGATCCTTTAATGCATGCTGATTTTCCCAAATGTTCCAAACATTTTCAAAAATGAAATCCATCACATCCAAAGTCTTAACTTTTCCCATTTTGCATCCTCAGATCCAATTAACAAGCAGGTTAAACTAACTGAATTGTTGTTGTCTGCATTATTTTTGTGTAGACCAGGAGATATCATCGGTGAACACAGATGATTGTGTTATGAAGAGCTTAGATACATAAAGACATTTTTCTATTTTATTGGATCAACTTTGCTTTGAACTATCATAGAATTAGTTATGCCCTGCATTTGATACTTTCCAGAGCTTAGCCACAAAGAGGACAATAATATTTCATGTATGGGTAGTAAAAGCCATGTCAGGACAGAGTATAGGTTATTCTTTAGCATCACCCATTGGATTCTTGTTGTCGATGTTTCTTTTCTGTACAAGTCAGTGTCAATTTTATGTGATCCAACTTCCGTTCATGCCAGCTGCTATCCTATTATTAGATTCCTCTTGTTTGACTGCTGCACTAAATTGGGTGAGGCTTACGATTCCTATCCTGATTAGTGATTAAATTGGTTTTCCACAGGTTGAAGGGTTTGTGAAGATATTCCCTGGGGTGGCACATGGATGGACAGTGAGATACGATGTTGCAGACAAAAAAGCTGTGGAACCTGCTGAGGAAGCACACCAGGACATGTTGGGCTGGTTTGCCAAGT
The DNA here is from genome assembly GCF_018873765.1 of Telopea speciosissima. Lineage (NCBI taxonomy): Eukaryota > Viridiplantae > Streptophyta > Magnoliopsida > Proteales > Proteaceae > Telopea > Telopea speciosissima. Next base: position 58,255,834 of record NC_057919.1, on the reverse strand, counting down.
ATGTCAAGTAAAAGAGAAGATAAGATATAGACAATAGGAGAAACTATTCAGGGTCTAGTATCTGTCTTTTGTTCAATATATATTATCTGTTTTGCCCGAGAACGTTAGTGTTACTATTTGTTACTATTGTATAATCACATTAGTACTAATCTTGGTACAAGTAAAATTTTGCTTTTGATTGTCTTGATTGGCTTGGTTTAAGAATCATACAATTACGCAAAGTCTAGATGTATGAACATTGCAGTTCTGGGTACTTCTATCCTCCTCATCTTTGAATGGCTAGACCAATTTTAAACTATGTATGGTATGCATTAATTCTGAATAGGTTATGGGTCTATAATGCTTTCTGAAACCGGATAAACCTTATTTTTTTTGCTTCAGAATGTGTTCTAGATTTCTAGACCCCGAATCAATTCTGAGAATGCTTACCAAAAACAGCCTTAATGTCCCACAAGTGACTTTCTTCTTGTTTCATACTTTCTAAGACAAAATGGTATATGCTTGTTGTGTACTCGTCAAAGACGAGCGCCTTGGTTGATTTTAAGTTCCAGAGCTCGTACTAGACATCTTAAACAATCGTGTTATTTCCCTTGCTCTTCAAATGTGGCTTTATTTAAGCATGAAGAGTAGGATTGGCAGTTCTTGATATGCTAATCTGCTTGTTGGAATTCAGCTTTGGCAAATCCTGTTTGAACCATCATAAGATATGGTTCTTCTATATTTTTACTTAAAGGCTCTGTTTGTTTTGCCGTAAAATCTTCGATAAAACAAATTTTACTATAAAATTAGATTTTGCTGTTTGTTTTGTCATGTGGAAAGGAGACTCCACTTTACCGGAAAAAGTTTTGGAAAACTTTACCCCAAAATTATCGGGAAAATTTTACGCGACTGACTCATGAATTGTGACCTTTCAATTTTCGTTTATTTTTACGAGAAGTGAGAAAAAAAGGCAGGAGACGAAGGAGCAAGCTTGAGCTTCCATGGCTAAAAGGAATCGAGGCCATCAGAAATAAATTAATCTGGAGCAAGATCCGTTACATGGACCTACAATAGAACATCTTCCATCCAATCACCTTTTTCCGGTGGGTTTTTTCGGTTCATTTGGGATCGGATTCTTGCCTGCAACATCGGGAAACCCTTCAATATTGATGTCTTGCTCTGTCTCGAAGACCCTCTGTAAGTGAATCACGACCTCTGCTGTTGTTGATGCATTAGCCATCGTTGTTTGTGCCACCCCAAAGAGGATTGCTTCCGTTTCTTCTTCTCACATGGAATCCTTCTAGCCTTGGTCTACGCCTCTCTTACCTCCCTCAGATAAATTCTGATGGCCCTCACCCCAAACAGGTTGGACTCAGGGTATCCATTGTTCTATCATTCTCTCTCTCTCTCTGTGTGTGGTAGCGCTTGTGGCTGGTCCATTTTTACCGCTCTCCACGTTAACTTCATCGAGAGGGAGCTCGACCATATTGCGTGACTTGACACTACAGCAGTCTTGTGTGGTACGCTTGCATGCTACTATGGAGAGTGAGAAGCATCTAATCCAAGTTGTGATATAATTGGGGAGGGGGGCAATAGGTATCCTATTCAGGAATAGTGAAGCAAAATCAACCCAGTTTGCTTCATCAGCTTAGCGACCTACCTTGAAGTTCAAGTTTGTCTCTACTTCGCCAATTCCACCAATTCCACCAATAACAGAGAAAGCTCCCTTCTCTTGTTTTCTTTAAAAAGATTGGTAATCTATTTTCTTGAGACAACTGAAAATTATTTGGGCATTTTTCACAAACAGTTGGTGGGCATTGGTTTGTGAGCATACATTATTTCTCCTCATGCCAGATGGGCGTGACTGGCCATACAGTGAGTGAGGTGAGTGGCATACGTCACATACTACCATAACTTGGGATCTAGGTGATAGGAAACCTCGGATGGGTAGAAGGACGTAAAACATTTTACTTAATTACGTATGGTATTAAACAAACACTAAATAATTTTATATAAAAATTTTTCACATGTAAAATTTTACGTCGAAACAAATAGAGCCTTACTAAACAATACTTCAAAATTCTCCATTCTCATCTAAAATCATAAATAGGACAAATAACAAAGAAATTCAAAATAAATTGATTTTTTAGGAATTGTTTTCTGATTAAATAGATGGCACCTAATGGGGTATGATGAGTCATAACATTTTGGTGGAGAGACCAACATCAACACTTTTTTTTTTTTTTTTTTTTTCATATATGAAAGACCAACATTAGCACTTTGATCGTTCTCCTTGTTAGAATCCCACACTACTTAGGGGTGGGATTTCTCTGTCTTTATATAATGTGAGTTTCTCTGCAGAATAAACTAGTCTTTTGGATTGGAATCTGATATGATATTAGAACAAGTTTTCTCCAGTCTTATTGCAAGTATCTCCAGATGTTCCTCCCTTCATCCGTGCATGTGTTTGAAAAGTTATCCTTGACATCTACCATTCCCTCTTTCCTTGTGAATCCCTCCACCTAATAGTTTGAGCTTTTGGGATGCATATTTATAATATTTATATGGTATTAGAGCAGGTTTTCTCCAGTTCAGTAGCATGTGTCTTCAAATCTACCTTTGTTCATCGATACATGTGTACATATTATGTTCATAGCTTTACTTTTAGTTTTCTTGGTAGAACATGGATATTTAAAACCTAACTTTGTAAGTTCAAATCCTAAGAAGTATGGAAAGATGAATTATTTATAGGGGAAAGAACCTCACATTGTCCATGTGTGGATTCTTTCCCATGCTTTATCACAAAAGGTGAGGGTCCCACACATGTTTTTGTTTTATTTTTATTTTATGTATTTTAAAAAAATATATAGGCTCCATATGGATTGATACTTTTTTCGGACCACTAAGTGGTGGTGGCATGCATATTCTTTCCCATGCTAGAATGTGGGGAACTCTCTCCTATTTATATATTAAGAACAAAAATAGATGCTCAACTTGATTTTAATAGTAATAAAAAAAAATTCTCTTTCAATTCTTTCATTATTATCTTCCTTGCTAAATGAGTTTCGTGTATTTGAGGTAGCCCTTTGGTTATGACATAGTTTCATTTATCCTCCAAGGATTCCTGCCTCAATTTTAAACAGTAGTTGTTTTCTGTTATCAGTATTTCAGGGAAGAGGTAAATAAAATGGACTCTATTATGTTGAAGAATAAGTATTTCATCATAGCCACTGTGCAATATCTCTACTAATAAAGTGAAATACAAGAAAATACATCTTATGTAAATTGATTTAAGGAAATAGAGCAAAAAAAAAAAAAAAAAACAACAAAACAAAGGTTGTGCGCATACATAAATGGACCGAGTTTTCCTTCAGCTACGACCAAGGGAGAATCCCTTGATTGAGAGTTTCGTATGATGTTCATATGGTATGCGCACAATGGAGGGGGTATTTTCGGCCATTCATAAATAGGGGGTAGACATTGACAACTATTGATGACTTTCCTTTTCCTTCACCTGGCATGAAGGAAAATTTTCTCCCACATAAATTGTCTTAATCTATCAACATTTATCTAGGGGTCCATGGAGATCAAATTACAATCTAAATTAATGTTTTTTGAGTTGAACAACTCTAGTAGAAGATGCTTGATAAAATCCATTAATCGCTTTGAAATATCTAAAATGTGGAATATCTAAGTTCATTTCTTTCTCGTTCTTCTCTTCTTTCCCCTCTTTCAAATATTTTTTGTTAAAGCTTCAAAGGAAGATCTATCGTTGGTTTTGATGGAGGACCTGCCAAAGCTGAGATTATGGGCTGCATGAATTTATCTTGAATTGGGTCTTATTATGTCAATGAAGCTAGTCTTGAACCATATTGAGACAAATGCATAGATGGTCGGTGTAGCAGTATCGTGGATGCAAAAAAAAAAAAAAAAAAAAATTAGGTGAAAGGCTCACTCAATGAGTATTGTGTATCTAAATTGCAATGGATGTACAAAATACCAAAGGGCCGAGTTCTCCTTCACCCATGATGAAGAAAGAATTTCTTAATCCTCATGATCTGACTCTCTGATTGGATTGAGAAAAAGGTATTTTAGACCTTCATCAATAGGGGTGGGATTTAATAATGGTATTTATTATTTTAGGAGTCCAATCAAAGGTAAAATCACCGTGAATGAATAGATTTTCTCTTTACCTTAGGAGAACGAAAACTTGGGCCAATACTGAATAGTAAGCACTCAAATGCAAAAGTTACCATAGCTAACTACTCTTGTCTTAAAAAGTGTGAAAGATTATCTTATTTATTTAGGTCTTTGACTTTACAAGTTTAACAATATAATTGGGTGGGTGGGACAAAGTTGAACGAAACCTTAAGAGCGATTAATTATGGACAAAGTTTTCCTTCACCCATGGAGAAGAGAGAAGAGATACTTCCTTGTCCATTGGTGATGTAACATCATGATTGGAGTCTTGTATTATCATAATTTCCCACCCCCTTATTATATAAGATTAAAAACACCCCTCCCTATTCCAATCAGATGGGATCTTAGAAATGATATAATGAAATTCCTTGATTGGCTCTTGTTCTTTCCAAAGGAACGATCTTTTTTATTTTACTGAGGGAGCCAACAAACAATTAGAAAAAATTCTAAATTCTAAAAAAGAGTGTTCTTATTCGAACCGCCTTGTGATCTTTAACCAATTATGTGCTTCAATATAATTACCTGGAGTAAGCGCTATAGCTTGTTTCCAATACTGAGCAGCTTGATCGAACCAAACTAGATAGCTTTTATCTACATATGCTTAATAAATACAACCCCTCGTACACACTTCAATTGTATTCCATGAAATCTATTAACAAATGGGTAAAAATATTTCTCTTCTCTGTCTAGTGAATCTTTTTTTTATTTATTGAATTGACGAAAAAGTGAAGTGCTAAAAAAAAGTAAACTCTATACTCTTCCTGATTATTCTATCTTTATTTCATTCATAGAAAACAGATCCAATCCCAAATCCATTTTATGTTCTCGTACCCAATCGGATTGTAATATCATTAAAGTAGAAACGAAAGAAAAGCCTCTACATTCCCTATTCCTAAAGTAATTGGAATGTAGCCTAATTACTAATTCTCTAAAGATCTAGAATGCTAAACAAGAGGAGTTCTTGGTCCTAATTGAATTCCATCACTGGGATTAAGGTTTCTAAAAACTAATTTGGGTAGGGTAAAATAGGAATAAGATGTGAACCGAAATAACTAGTTATAGTAGGCATGAAAGAGCTACATGAGATACGTTTTTTTCTACATATGTTTGTTTATAAAACACTTACCTAAAATTCAATTTTTTCAAGACCCGAGGACAAGGGATAAGAAAAAATACCAATTGACACCAATTGACAAAAGAAGTTCCAATTGAAAGTTTTTGATTCATTAGTCAGTATTGCACCCTAGATGGCGAGAGTCCAGTAGCCGAAAGCATCACTAGCTTACGCTCTGACCCGAGTAGCATGGGGCACGTGGAATTCAGTGTGAATCAGCAAGGACTACCTTGCAAGGCTAAATACTCCTGGGTGACCGACAACGAAGTAGTACCGTGAGAACAATGCCCCGCCTAGAACCGTATAGGAGGTTTTCTCCTCGTACGGCTCGAGAAAGAATGATTCAATTTATGTATTTTAGTGTTAATATGATTTGAGTCGTTTTTTTATTCTTCCTTCCCGAAAAAGAAAAAAAAAAAAAAAATTAGAAAAATCATTCGTACTCATACCTCAAGTTGGATAATTCTCAAAGAGCTGAAAAGAGATTTTTCATGATTGCTTGTTGCTCTCGCTGGAGACTACTTGGTTGGTTCGATTGATCTCTCCTCACTCTTGCTTCGTTCAGTTCTTAGTTTCTAATCTCAGGTGTGACTATTCCATCTCTTCTTTTTCGGTCTCTCTTCTCCCCTCCTTCTTTCTAAGTTTGAGAGGATACTCTGTTTTTTGGTCAAGTTTCAGCTGGCCATGCCATACTCCCAGGAAAAGCTCGAACGACCTTCAACAAAAGGGTACCTGTACCCGAAACCGACATAAGTGGGTAGGTAGAGAATACCTAGGGGGCATAATTTGAGCCTTCAATAGGTTATTGGCACATTTAGGTTATGTACATCAATAATTTACTTGGAAGCTCTGTAATTTCTCTCCCCGTTTCATTTTGAACTGGAGATGTGGATGTCATTATGCATGTTGGATCATTTTTATCAAGATCATTAACCATACTATCATGCTAAAAGTTTTAAGACTCAATGGCATATTATTCTTCCTGTAGGATAAAGGATTTGAGGAGGCTAAACCAATTGTTTCAGCTATAAAAAGTAAAGGCTTTTCCACTATTGGGGCTGCTGGGTTTTGCTGAGGCGGTGAGACCTCATCATCTTTTCTTGATTTCAAATAATTCATGCTCTCAAGCATTTCATAAATATTATCTTCACTGCGTGAATATGGAATTATTATTGTACTTATCTATCTACTAGCACAGTTATCTTAGACACTTCTTGAAATTCTTGTCAGGCAAGGTGGTTGTGGAACTAGCAAAGGCCGGTTACATCCAAGCTGCAGTGATTTGCCATCCTCCACTTGTCACTGTCGATGACATCAAGGGTGTGAACTTTGACAATTAAATCTTCCTGATTGTATTGTTATTTCATCAAATTTATACATGGTTCCTGTGGTTGGTGGGAGAGATGATATTCTTCTAGCTCTTATAGTTTCTAATCATTTATTGGCTTGTGGCTTAGAGGTACTGAACAGTGATTGGTTTTTTTTTAGAGGTTAAGGCTCCCATTGCTGTACTTGGAGCTGAAATTGACGAGCATTCTCCCCCTGAACTTTTGAAACAATTTGAGGGGGTTTTATCGGTAATGAGCACAAAAAATTTATAGTTTTTGATGTTGTGTGTATTTATTTCTTCTTTGTGTTGAGCTTTGTGCCCTGATATTAACTTGGGTTTTAATTTTATTTGGGACAAGTTGCTACAGTTTAGTAATGTTAACCATTAGTTCTATTTCTTTTTCATACTCTTAGAGGACAGGCTTCATAGTAATGTCTTCTAAGCATATTAGCTGATCTGTTCATTCTCCTGTAGCATTTGGGGGGTAGTTTCTATTGTACTTGTACGCATGATCTTGAGACAAGATATTGTAAATCCGGTGTAAAAACCCACTTGGATCCTTTAATGCATGCTGATTTTCCCAAACAGTCCAAACAGCAGATTTGAAAATGAAGTCCATCACATCCAAAGTCTAATTTTTCCTATTTTGCGTCCTTAGATCCAACTCATCCAAGTAACAAGCAGGTTAAACTAACAGAATTGTTATCCGCATTAATTTTGTGTAGACCAGGAGATGTCATTGGTGAACACAGATGATTGTGTTATGAAGAGTTTAGATACATAAAGACATATTTCTATTTCATCGGATCAACTTTGCTTTGATGTATCATAGAATTAGATTATGCCCTGCATTGATACTTTCCAGAGCTTAGCCACAAAGAGGACAATAATATTTCATCTATGGGTAGTAGAAGCCATGTCTGGATAGAGTATAGACTATTCTTTAGCATCACCCATTGGATTCTCGTTGTCGATGTTTCTTTTCTGTACAAGTCAGGGTCAATTTTATGTGACCAACTTCCGTCCATGCCGGCTGCTATCCTATTATTAGATTCCCCTCTTGTATGACTGCTGCACTAAATAAGGTGAGGCTTACGATTCCTATCCTGATTAGTGATTAAATTGGTTTTCCACAGGTTGATGGGTATGTGAAGATATTCCCTGGGGTGGCACATGGATGGACAGTAAGATATGATGTTGCTGACAAAAAAGCTGTGGAACCTGCTGAGGAAGCACACCAGGACATGTTGGACTGGTTTGCCAAGTATGTCAAGTAAAAGAGAAGATAAGATATAGACAACAGGAGAAACTATTCAGGGTGTAGTATCAGTCGTATATGTTCAATATATATTTTCTGTTTTGCCCGAGATGCGTTATTGTTACTATGGTAAAATCACATTAAGTACTAAAATCTTTGTACAAATAAAATTTTGCTTCTGATTGTCTTGGTTAGCACCATCTTGGAAGACTAGTTTAAATCATACAATTACTCAAAATATAGATGTATGAACATTGCAGTTCTGGGTACTTCCATCCTCCACATCTTTGAATGGCAAGACCAATTTTAAGCTGTGTTTGGTATGCATTATCTGTATAGATTATGATGGGTCTATAATGCATATTCTGAAACCCAATAATCCTTATTCTTCACTATTTTTTCAATTCAGAATGTGTTACTAGATTTCTAGACCCAGAATCAATTCCGAGAATGCTTACCAGAAACAGCCTTAATGTCCCACAAGTTACTTGCTTCTTGTTTCATACTTTCTAAGACAAAATGATATATGCTTGCTATGTACTCTTCAAAGACGAACGCCTTGGTTGATTTTAAGTTCCAGAGCTTGTACTAGACGTCTTAAGCAATCACGCTATTTCCCTGGCTCATCAAATGTGGCTTTATTGGAATTCACCTTTGGCAAACCCTGTTTGACCCATCATAAGATATGGTTCTTCTATATTTTTACTTGTTGAACAATACTTCAAAATTCTCCATTCTCATCCAAAATCATAAAAGGACGAATAACAAAGAAATTCAAAATAAATTGATTTCTAGGAATTGTTTTATGATGAATTAGATGGAACCTAATAGGGTATCATGTGTAGGTACAAAGCATCTCCGATGAAAATCGTAATCCGATATGTATGCACCATAACGGGTGTCGAGAATGATGTGTGGATGCACGTGATGTTCAAAGGCAAATAGAAAGAAGCTCTAATCGCCCTCACCTAATCATCGAGATGATACTCCAATCCTGATATATATGTAATGCAAATGGTGAATGACAAGGCTCAATCTCTCAAATCAAGAGAGAGCATGCACTACATGTAACTATGTCAAAAAGGAAATCGCCATCTAGAAAGGGTCTAGGACCCACAAATGTCTCTCTTGGGGGAATAAACTATGATTTGCTAAGGATAAAGCAAATGAATTATAACCAAAGACACAATGGTACGTATCGAGTTACAAACTGAGAAGGCATGAGACACCCGCCAGCCATGAAGCTGGTCTCCTGATTATTAACCAGTGCTGAAGCTTGTAGCTTGCTTGCAAAACTCTAAATCCAAGTCTCCTAAATCTAAGTCAAAGGAATCTTAGAATAGGTAATTAAGTATCAAAATGTATGTCATATGCCAAATATCTAAGTTGTGTTAACCTAGGGTGTAACGATTAACTACATGGGAAATAATATTTATATATAATATTTGTTTTTAATTTCATAAAAATTAAAAATTAAAAAAAAAAACTACATGGGAAATAGAGACAAATGATTATGCTAGAAACATCATGGAAATTAATTAAACTACATTAAGCATGTGAGAAATTACACTAAGCATGGTGAACAAATGAAATGAAATCTAATTACATTAAATCAACACATGCAACGTATAGACTAAATTATTACAAATTGACTAAACATGACATACATGGAATCTACATCATTTAAACATTCAAATCTAATTATCCAAACAAATATCAAAGAGATCATTCTAAACATTCACGGGCTATGGTGGACAATGGGGTCCTAAAGATCATGTCATCTACGACTCAATGGGGTCCCAATGTATTGCACATTTCAACTCAGGCTACTGTGGAGGGCTCGGCCTAGCTTAAAATCCTTAATCGACTAAAATCCACTTCTTAAACAGGATTCCAAGTGATTCAAGTAGGACGAGGGGTCCATCATGAGAGCCTAATCATCAAGATTACAAATTAGTAATTCCGAAACAATCCAGAACCTTATTGGATTTTTTAAGAATTGGTATTCAAATCACATGGAATCCTATGTACTAATCAAAATCCATTGAAATCATTTGACACTCTATGTCCCCAAACAAGTCTAAATGAATCCGAATGGTACTGTTGCATCAAGAAACCTCCGGTTTAGTCCACCTAAGAATGAACCTGCAAAAAACTGAGTGAGCAAAGGAGAGTCGGTGTGGCTCCAACCAAGGACTCTTCGATGCCTAAGTTAGGTCTCCGTTTTAGCAGCAGTTTTACTTAGGAAAAAGTGAGATGAGACTTAAGTGTCATACTTGGGTATTTATACAGTTATTTTGGGTGGTTATGGGGAGAGTCCTTGTATGGAAAGGAATCCATTTTAGGTAAGAGATCTTTTGGTAGAGTTATAGTTGAGAGAGGGCTCTTCCTTTGGCGAGAGACCTTATTTAGCCGTAACACGATCTCACCGGTGGATAACGGTTGACTCAGCTAATTCCGAGAACATCGGGGTGTGCTTACGTGGCTGTGTGATTTATGCGGGACACGATTATAGCCTGGGGTTTATGGCTCGTTGGAGCTGACTCTCAAGCTTTGGGGGAGAATATCTAACCCTTCAGCTCCGGGATGCCACGAGCATATTGGGCTCGGCTAGATGTTCAAGCATGTGCGACTCAGCCGGATCTTGGAGTGAAGGTGGCTCGGCCCGGTGCCCGACTGTGAAGGACTTGCCCTACCTGTTGACCGTGACGGACTTGGCACGTCGGCCGACCTTGGAGGGCTTGGCCTAGCTGCTGACTGTGGAACGCTCAGCCTGCCTATCGAGCGTGTCTCAGTTTCGAACTCCTTCTAATAGATCCTCTGACTCAGATGGATCGGCATTTGGTTCTCCCATGGACCGGGTTCTTCCCCTTGCTTTTGGACCAGCCACGTGTTGTTTGTCGACTGGTGGTTGCTTTCATGGCTCATTAGGTACAACCCCGGGGTCCCCACAAAAGATGAAAGCTAAACGATTGCATCTTAAGTTAGGTCCAAGAAATTAGATTTGAATCAAAATTAAATCAAGCCCAAACGAAATCTATCCAACCTATTCATATTAAACATGTGGCCCGTCCTCAAGTTCAAATCTTTCTCGTTCTTCTCTTCTTTCCCCTATTCCAAATATTTATGTGTAGAGCTTCAAAGGAAGATCTACCTTTAGTTTTGATGGAGCACCTGTCAAAGCTGAGATTGTGGGTTGCATGAATTTATCTTGAATTGGGTCTTATTATGTTAATGATGCTAGTTTTGACCCATACTGAGACAGATTCATGGATGATCGGTATAGCTGTATTGTGGATACAAAAAAAGTTGGGTGAAAGGTTCATTCAGCGAGTATATATAGTATATCTAAATTGTAATGGATGTACAAAATACCAAAGGACCGAATTTTCCTTCACCCATGGTGAAGAGAGAATTTTTTAATTAATCCTCATGATCTGTCTCAATGATTGGATTGAGAAAATGTATTGACCTCATCAATAGGGATTTAATAATGATATTTATTATTTTAGGAATCCAATCAAAACGTAAAATCACCGTAACGTAAATGAATAGAATTTCTCTTTACCTTGGGTGAAGGAAAACTTGCACCAATAGTGAATAATAAGTACTTAAATACTAAAGTTACCATAACTAACTACTCTCGCCTAAAAAGTGTGAAAGATTATTTTATTTGTTTAGATCTTTGACTTGACAAGTTTAACAATAGAATTGGGTGGAAGGGACAAAGTTGAACAAAATCTTAAGAGCGATTAATTATGGACAAAATTTTTCTTCACCCATGGAGAAGAGAGAAGAGATTCTTTCTTGTCCATTGGTGATGTAACATCATGATTGGAATCTTGTGTTATCATAATTTCTCACCCCTTATTATATAAGATAACACCCCTCTCTATTCCAATTAGATGGGACCAATGGCAATGGTGAAGGGATTCATCCTTCACTGTTGGTGAAGGAAAATTCGATCCATTAATTATTACCTTTTCAGGCTAAATTTAAGGAGGTGAAGACGATTTGAGGATTGAACTATAATAAAGGACTAGAAAACACGAATGGTCTTTGCATTGGCTCAAATGATCTTAACAGACCAGATTTGATTTGAACTATCCATGCAGGCAAGGGTTGCATTTGCATCTATTTGGACCAAATTGGCCCATGGCCCGTAGTCTGATCTGTTTGCAAACCTGTTACAGTTACCCTTTTGTTTGTCTATGGATTTATTCTGTAAAATAATATCCTTCATTGAATTTTTATCTTTGTGTATGTTGATACTTTTTTTGAAGAAAGTTTTCCTCCACCAGTGGAATAGGATTCTCCCACCTATCTTTTTTTTTGTTTTGGTGAAGATTCTCCCACCTATCTAGGATCATTATAATTTTGCGCTTTTAATCTTCTCACTCTTAGAATTTAAAGGCTGAGTTTCTCTTCGCCGATAATGAAGAGAGACCAATCACTTTTATTGCTGTTGGATGGGATTCTTTAGACATTCAAAGGCAATTTTCTGACTTTCTATACAAGGTACGAGAGATTATGACCATTGATTGATAAGGAATTTGCAGGGCAAAGAGAAGCTCTCATAAGATTTGTAATAAAAAGTAAGGAGAAAAAGGGTGATTGATAAGGAATTTGCAGGGCAAAGAGAAGCTTTCATAAGATTTGTAATAAAAAGTAAGGAGAAAATGGGTTATTGAATGCTTTTTGGGGAAACTGATGTACACATTCTTGTTAATATATTCCTTCTCACACTTGCTCTCCTCTTGGACCATGTGAGCCCCCCATATACAAATCATGCATCACTCTTTTTCATGCACCTATTGGCCCGGCAAGGATATGACAATACACACAGGCGGCATGTAGATCCATCTCCTGTGATTTTTTATTCTTTACATTTTTAGATGCTAAATGGTGATCCAAGTTTGAGACTTAAATTACATTTGTTAACATGTACGACAAAGAATATAGCAGGGCTGTCATGTCTAGACAGTTTTTTAGATGGGCATGACTAATTTTGCCACATGGAAGGTGATTGACAATTCTAACTATCGGTAAGGGTGTTAAACAGTCTGGTTTCGGTTAAACGGTTCGGTTCAATTCGATTTTGACTGCTTGAAGGTCGAAACTGTAACCAGACCATTTAACTAAACGGTCTCATAATCAAAACCTAAACTGTTTAGTAAACGGTTTCAGTTAAACGGTTTTTAAATGGTTTCGGTTAAATGGTTCTATATGGTTTTACACGGTTTCGGTTAGATGGTTTTATACACATTTACTACTCTATTTACTAATATTAGTTAGGGAAGCAGTTTTCTGTAGGGGAGTGTGGCCTACGCCAGCACTCCCATGAGTCTATCTCTCTCCTCCTTAAAACAAGGTGGCAGAGGTGTCTTTTCACATGGGTAAGAGAGAGATAGACTCATGGGAGTGCTGGCGTAGGCCACACTCCCGGACAGAGATCTTTTTTCCTACTAGTTATTACTTATTACTTTCTAAGTTATTAGTGTTTTTTTTTTTTTTGAGAAAGGAAATCATTAATGAAGAAACGTGATTACTTAGTAGTTGCTACTTGCTAAGTTTTGATTTTTTGTTTTATAAAATAAATAAAAAAATTGTAGGTTTTTAAACAGTTAGACGGCTTGGTTATAATCGGTTTTAATTGGATTATACGGTTTGAAACCATTGGATTAATCGGTCTAAATCGAACCAAACCGATTAAATAAACGGTGTCATTTCTAAAACCATAACCGGACCATTTAACTAAATGGTCTGCCGGATTTGGTTTACACGGTTCGGTTCGGTTCCGGTAAACGGTTGCGGTTTGGTTTTGACACCCTTAACTATCGGATTAACCATGTTTAGATTTCAGACCAAATTCCATCATTTACCCTACCTTATAATGACAAAACCCCTCGTGTATGTCCATGCATCCCCTTGGTGGTCCACGCACCTCTTATAGTCCTTAACTTTTCAATTTTTTATTTGGGAAAATTTCACGGACACCCCCTAAAAGTATCCAATATCTCAGAAACTTACCATACTTGGTCAAAATGTCACAGACACCCCCTATTTTTATGAATTTGTATCAATTTAGTCCACTCCGTTAGTCTTTGCAGTTAAGTGTCTGTTAACTCTTTTTAAATGGCGAAATTACCCTTACCACAGTGAAATCCCTATAATACCCTTAATGATGAATTAATGACTTTTTTTTATTCCTTTTTTCTCCCCTTCTTCTTCTCCTTCTGCTGTTTCTTCTGCCGCTGCCACCACCACCGCCACCCCCTCCAGCCCTCCTTCTCCTTCTTCTCCGTCTGCTGTTCAAGCTTTGTTCTATTCAAAGCTTGAACAGACCGATTTTTCCAAAATAAGTGGTTACAGTATCCTGAAAACCGCTTCTTTGCCTTTCCATATAATTTTAAAAGCTGTTGTTACCCAAAAAAAAGACATCACAAAGAACAATCTTAAAACCACCGAACTGACGAAGAACTCATCGTATGTAGAAAAGCTCTGGTCGCCGTCACAACAGGTACAAACCCTAAATCTTTCCCCCAAAACTTCAATTTCTCTGTTCGGATTTCTAATTTTTTCATCTTCACTAGGTTATATGTTCCTCTAATGTTTTCTGATTTAACTTTTTATTTCTTCGTTTTTTCTTTTGGTGATGTCTTCTAATCAAATCTTACAGCTGAAACTCTCCTTCCTAGCGCAAATTTAGAGAGAAAACGAGATTGAAACCCTAACTATCTGAAGCGGTAGGGATGGGGAGAGGAAAGATCGTGATGGAGAAGCGGGGAAAAAATTTCGGTTTTTCCATCTCTCTCCCAAATTCTCTCTGTGTGGTGCTGCAAACATGGCGTCTCTGGACACCGATATTAACATGGTTCCCGTCGGCGAGGGTTCGAGCGGCGCCGGCCCTTCATCTTCAACGAAGAAACCTAGACGATTCGAGATTAAGAAGTGGAATGCCGTAGCCCTTTGGGCTTGGGATATTGTGGTGGATAATTGTGCAATTTGCAGGAATCATATTATGGATCTTTGTATAGAGAGTCAAGCTAATCAAGCTAGAGCGACTAGTGAGGAGTGCACGGTAGCTTGGGGTGTGTGCAACCATGCGTTTCACTTCCACTGTATCAGCCGATGGCTCAAGACCCGACAAGTGTGTCCCTTAGATAACAGTGAGTGGGAGTTCCAAAAGTATGGCCACTAGAGTTGGAATGGTGCTATGGGACTTAACATCTATAGCAGCAGCTGATTTTGTTGCTTGAAGTGCATAACTCCGATCTACAAATATAGGTCCCTTTTTATGTGATTATTGTAAATCCGAGAACGCCGAGAAGCCAAAAAAGAGGAAAGATCGTGATCCGAAGGATCGACAATTCGACGAGCAGGCAGGTGACTTTGAGGAACGGATTACTGAAGAAGCCTAAGGAGTTACCGATCCTAGCTCAGGGAACTCCATCCCTGTATCAAACTTTTTTCTCCTTGCCTAGCCGCTGGTAATAGTCGTCGGAGCAGGTGATGGTCGCCGGAGCCGAAACCATAGAGGGAAGAAGATGAAATGACAGTTTTGTCCTTTTATTTAAATAACTAAGGGGTAAAATGGATATTTCACCTTTGGGTACTAACTGTGCTTAACGTTTGGGGTGTCTGTGACATTTTGACCAAGTATGGTAAGTTTCTGAGATATTGGATACTTTTAGGGGGTCTCCGTGAAATTTTCTCTTTTTATTTTGTTACTTGACAAATTCTATGCAGGATGAAACTTAACATGTGACTAGGAGACCTTGGATTTATATTTCTACAAAACATGTGTTTGTCTAGAAAATAGTACTCTTGAAATGTCTAAAAAAATTAACAATTTAATATCTAATTTTGAAGGGATTAGGTATGTCGGGTCATGCACATAGTATTGCATATAATATAATGTTATTAAAATCATATCTTGATTTATAATATTACAAGTTAATATCAGAGAGCAACTTCCCCACAACGTTAATGTTCATTTCCAATTTGGTTTTTTTCTTCTCGAGTTTGGCATCGTTGGATGTTTGAGCTGCCACATGTCGGCATCTCCACTCCGAATTACTACACTGCACACTTTTAGGGAATTGAAGAGAATTATTTTCCTATAGTGTCAGCATAGGGAACCATCTCTTTGGCTAAATGGTATTCGGGATACCTAATGTTTTGACAAATTATAACTTAGGTACTTGACGTTTCATGTATTATGTTTGGGATGCCTAAACTAATTTAATATAAAAAACTACTGTGACCCACATAACCGTCACTCCTCCTTCTTTCTCCTGCAACCCCATCGACCCCCACACCCTAGCAACTGCAACCCAACCAATCCCACTTCCCACCCACCCATAACCCCTGCTGCAATCCAACCACCACCATGCCCCACTCTCCTTGTCTTCCCCTCCCTCTGTTCCTTCCCCAACCCCTGCTTCCCAGTAACCCCACCGCACCCCCTGCAGCGATCTCAGCCTCACTGCAACCCCAAATCCTCACCCCCACCCCCCCACCCCCCTTTACGATTTCAGGCAGCTCAAATTCCATCTCTTTTCTTTGGTGGGAGACACAATCCTCCTCAACTTGATACTTGCTGTAATAAAAGTTTGGCCAAAGAATAAAACTCCCTTTCAGTCTTCACCTCAGTACATGCAATTCAGCAATTTTTTCTACTGGAATAACGACAACATAGTCCACCCGACCCTAGTGACCCTCAAGTTCCAATCCTCTCTGGTTAGCTAAAACATCTCGGTTTGAACTCCAACTATCCAGGAAAGACCCCCTAGTCATAATAGGAGCTTGGGCCAAAAGCTTTCTCTTCAGTGAGGTTATATCAGAACAATTTAAGCGCAAGGAGGGGAAGGGAGAGATGGTAAGGGTTGGGGATGATGCTGGTTGCATTGCACAAGGGGTTAGGGTCGGGTGGGATTAGGTTGGGTTGCAACAGGGGGTAGGGATGTAAATGGATAATCGAAAATCCGAATTTGATCCGCATCAGTAGCCGTTTAGGAACATACTTATTCGTTTAGAGATATTTCGAAAAAAAATTCAAATACTTCGATAAAAATCTGTCCGAAAAAATCTGAATACTTAATAATAAAAAATTAAATAAATAATGATCTTGAGGGGTTTTGAAGATTCAATAGGTTCTAGAATGTGAAGTAAATAGAATCATGATCTAAGAGATAGGTATTAAGAGTGAATTGTATTTGCTATGGGGATGAAGGTCTGGGTTACACAAGGCAGAGATGTAAGCGGATGGTCGAAAATACGAATCCATCTGAATCCGTTTAGAGGTATCCGTATTCGGCCAGAGTATATCCGGATCCGATCACATCTGATCCATATCCAAGCCGAATCCGATCCATTTACAACTCTAAACAGGGGTTGGGGACAATGGGGTTAACGAAGAAGAAGAAGAGGAGGTGATGATTATGCAAGGATAAAATAGGAAATATATATAAAAAGATTGAGTAACCAATTAATTTTAAAGCGTGGTGGGATTGGTTTCCTTATAAGGGATCTTCATGGCCGGACTAGATTTGCAGTGTCCAATCCCGTTACCTTTTCGGACATCATGGTTGGTGAGGCTTTATCAATCCGTGAGGGGCTTCTGGAGGCAATATCTGAAGGAGCGCTACAGCTGCTGGTGAAGAGTGACAACCATGAGACTATAGCTTGCTTACAAAAGAAGGATAAGGAATCGGCATTGTCTGTTAGGCCGATAGTTAGGGGTGTAAATGAATAGTCAAAATCTGTTTCCATATCCGTGTTCGTATCCGTTTAGCACTATCCGAATCCGTCCGAAAGCTAAACAAATACGGACACAGATAGACTATAACTATCCGAAAAACTAAATTTACATGTAAATGGATAAAATATCCGATCCGTATTCGTGTCCGTATCTGTTTAGCACTATCCGAATTCGTCCGAAAGCTAAATGAATGCGGATACAGATAGACTACAGCTATCCGAAAAGCTATATTTACATGTAAACGGATAAAATATCTGATCCGTATTCGTGTTCGTATCTATTTAGCACTAATCCGTCCAAAAGCTAATCGGATGTGGATGTGGATATTGCACTATCCGAGCCGAATCCTATCCGTTTACATCCCTATCGATAGTTGAGGACATTAGACACCTTACTTCTTATTTTGATGCTTGTGATTTCCATTATATTCCAAGGGTTGCTAATGTTATGGCGGATACCCTTGCAAGGAGGGCCCAATCTATTGCGGATAGGATTGTTCGACCTATATCCGATCCTTGCTTTGTTGTTCCTGTCGGAACAACAAGCATGCTTTAATCCGTTTTTCTTCTACCGGAAAAAAAAAAAAAAAAAAAAAAAAAAAAACCCAGTGAATTTTAATCCAGTTTAGGCACCCGAAACACAATATATGAAATATCGGATATCTAAATTTATAATTTATCAAAACGTTAGCTACTTTAGGTGCCATTTACCCTACTATTATATACGGTCTTCTTCTACTTAAAAATTCTCATCCATGTTGAGTGTCGGGCAAGAACCACACAGCCTGGCAGAATAAATTAAGCTGATGTGTCATGACTAACGAAGGGACATTGAGTAACGGGACCGCTGAGAGGAATGAGCTGGCCAACGGAATCCCAACGGCATCCACCATGCGTAGGAGTGCTAGGCAGAGAAGACAAAATGTAAGAATGAGGGCCTACGTGTAAAGGGAGGGTAAAGATGTAATTGGGTAAGGCTAACCCTGGCTATAAAATAAGGGAATGAATGGAGTAATGATATAGACGTTTGAATTTATCCTTCTTCTTCTCTCTTTTAGGAGGTGTACTATCCTCGAAATAGTATACGACCATCACATTTGGTGCTTTGATTGTCTCGCCATGGCCGAGGGTACTCGCCTACGCAAGCTTAACAAAAGCGTCAAACATCTCAATGAATCTTCTTCAGCCCATGGTGAACACCTGAGCTCCCTTCAATCCACCATAGACAACCAACAAAAATCCCTTTTAGAGCTGGTATTACACATCACAGCCATGGACGTCCGTCTGGAGCAGGCACTCTGCCTTCCTCCTCCGTCACTGGATCTTTGTCCTGGCACCTCCGGCTCTTCTTTGCTTGGTCCCGTTACTCAATGTCCCTCCAACCTCCCCAGGCTCCGGTTCAGCAGATCCAGACATGCACAGTCCATCTAGATTTCCCTCAGTTTGACGGTGACGACCCTCTGGGTTGGATCTTCAAAGCCGAACGATTCTTCAACTATCACAACATCGCCGATGAACAACGACTCTTAATCTCCTCCTTCCATATGGATGGTAGTGCCTTACAATGGTTCCAGTGGATGCATCACCATGGACAGTTCACAAACTGGCTCACCTTCACTCGTGCTCTTGAGGTTTGCTTTAGCCCATCAGACTTTGAAGACCACCAAGGAGCTCTGTCTAAGCTCACTCAAACCTCCACGGTTTTTGACTATCAGTCTGAGTTCGAAGCTCTGGCCAACAGAACTACTAATGTCTCCCCATCCTTCCTCCTTAGCACTTTCGTTTTAGGCCTCCATTCCGAGATCCACAGCGAGGTCCTTGTATTCCGTCCTACATCTATGGCCCAGGCTGTCGGGCTGGCTAGACTTCAGGAAGTGAGGCTCCTTGAGCTACGACAGTTCTCCTATCGCCCTTCCCCACCACCTCGTGCCCTTCCATTGCCAACCCTGCCGTCTTCATCTTCCATTGCAAACCCCTAGTGCACCACCAACCGTCTTCCACTCCGTTGTCTCACCCCGAAAAGGGGCTCTATTACAACTGCGATGAACGTTTTGCTCCGGGTCATTGGTGAAATCACGATAGTTATTCCTACTCAAATATGACAATGAGCCACTATGTGCCATTTCGCTTGAGGGTGACATTGAGTTCTCTGCTCTGGATCTCACCCCTTCCCCACCAGTGTCGACCCCTTGCCCACCAGTACCGGACCTTGTCGTTCACTCGGAGCTTTCGTACCATGCTCTCGCGGGTCAATCCTCCCCTACCACTCTCTGATTCACTGGCTACATCACCGGATCCCCCATTCAGGTCCTCGTCGACGGTGGTAGCACACACAACTTCATCCAAAGCCGCGTCGCCCACCATTTAAACTTACACATCAAATCTTCTCCTGCAGTGGCTGTCTTGGCCGGTAACAACGATCATTTATCCAGCAATGGTGAAGTTAAATGCCTCTCAGTCACCATTCATGACTACACGGCTACCATCGATGCCTAGGTCTTACCCTTGTTTGGTGCTGACCTGGTTCTAGGCATTCAATGGCTGGCCCAACTGGGACCAGACCTCTTCGATTATAATAATCTCACTCTTGCTTTTGTCTCTGGTTCTACATGGATTATCCTCAAGGGCAAACCTCCACCCTCTCCAGCACCATTATAGTACCACCATTTCTGGCGCCTTCTGGACACAGGATCATGTGTTGCCTTGTTTCACTTGGAAGTCCAGCCACATGTTGCCCCCCCTCCTCCTCCAAATACTGATCTACAACAACTACTCCACTCTTTTGCCTCAGTCTTTGCCATCCCACAGGGACTTCCTCCCACCAGAGACCATGATCATACCATCCCCCTGCAGCCAGACTCTCAACCAGTTAATGTCCGGCCATATAGGTATCCTCATTTCCAAAAAGGTAAGATCGAGAAACTAGTTGCTTCCATGTTGCAAGATGGAATCATACGGCCGAGCACCAGCCCCTTCTCCTCCCAGGTGCTGCTGGTTAAGAAGAAAGATGGGACATGGCATTTTTGCGTGGATTACAGGGCACTCAACGCTGTGACAATTAAAGATAGCTTCCCCATCCCTATGGTGGATGAACTCCTCGACGAGTTGCACGGTGCTTCTTACTTCTCCAGGCTGGACCTTCGTTCAAGCTACCATTAGATTCGTATCGCTTCAGCCGACATCCACAAGACGGCATTTTGGACTCACGACGGGCATTTTGAATTCTTGGTCATGCCCTTCGGTCTCTCCAATGCCCCCTCTACCTTCCAAGCACTTATGAACACACTGTTTCGGCCATTCTTGCGCAAGTTTGTGCTTTTTTTTTTTTTGATGATTTATTGGTTTACAGCCCTACTTGGACTGCTCATCTCCACCATCTCCTCCAAGTGTTACAGATATTACATAATATTTCACTGTACGCCAAGATGTCTAAATGTGCTTTCGGCCAGACTTCCATCAATTATTTGGGCCACGTCGTATCTGCTCAAGGGGTAGCAATGGACAGCTCCAAGGTCACAGCAATACTGGCATGGCCACCACCAACAACCCTCCAGGCCTTGTGTGGTTTTCTCGGCCTCACAGGGTACTACCGGCGCTTCATTCGCCACTATGCCACCATTGCTGCACCCCTCACGGACTTACTCGGAAGGGCGCCTTCACTTAGACTTCAAAGGCACAGTCCGCCTTCCAAGCCTTACAACAAGCCATAACTTCAGCCCTGGTGCTTGTGCTCCCCGACTTCACCATCCCATTTACTCTAGAAATCGATGCCTCTGGGGTCGGCATAGGGGCAGTCTTGTCTCAAAATGGGCACCTCGTAGCTTTCTTCAGCAAGAAATTAGGCCCTTAAATGCAGCTTGCATCCACGTACGCCCATGAAATGTATGCCATCACTGAGGCAGTGGCTCGATGGCGCCAATACCTGTTGGGCCGTAAATTCCATATCCGCACTGATCAAAGAAGCCTCAAGGATCTCACAGAGCAGGTCATTCAAACGCCCAAACAGCAACGATGGCTTTCCAAGCTACTAGGCTATGTGTTTGATATTTCTTATAAACCTGGTCGCGATAACCTTGTCGCCAACGCTCTGTCTCGCGCCCCCTCTGAATTTCTTGGGTTCTCGTCTCCCACTTTTGATTTCCTCCAGCAGTTGCGCACTGAGGTTGCCACCCACCCAGCCCTACAGCAAATCTATGGTGGTTTACAATCTAACCCCTCTACCTATGTCGAGTACACATATCATGATGGTCTCTTGTACTTTCGCAATCGTTTGATGGTTGCTAGTGACTCCCCCTTGCGTGCTGCATTTTTACGGGAATATCACTCAACCACCGTGGGTGGACATGCCAGATTTTTACGCACCCTTTCTCGTTTGGCAGCCAATTTCTATTGGAAAGGTATGCGTGCTGATGTCAAACGCTTTGTGTCCCAATGCCAAGTATGTCAGCAAATTAAATCCTCCCAAACAGCCCCTGTCGGATTACTCCAGCCATTACCGATTCCATCCCAAGTCTGGGAAGACATTGCTATGGATTTCATAACCGGTTTACCATCTTCGGCTAGGAAGACAGCAATCATGGTGGTCGTTGATCGTTTGACAAAATATGGGCACTTTTACGCATTACCGAATGCATTCACTAGCAGCAAAGTTGCTGAAGTCTTTGCCACTGAAATCATGCGATTACATGGCATTCCTCGCACCATCATTAGCGATCGAGACCCCGTGTTTACCAGCAACTTCTGGAAAGAACTCTTTCGTCTCCAGGGCACCACCTTGGCGATGAGCAACGCCTATCACCCAGAAACTGATGGTCAGTCTGAAGCTCTGAACAGGTGCCTCGAGATGTACCTTCGTGGATTTGTCATGGATGAGCCACAATGCTGGGTAAAAATTTTACATTTGGCAGAGTACTGGTACAACACATCCCTCCACACGGCGACGGGCACTTCCCCGTTTTAGGCCCTATATGGCAAACCCCCACCCTCTGTTGTGCATTATCTTCCAGGTTCTTCTTCAAATGCTTCTTTAGACCATGAGCTACACGACCGTGATACCATACTCCGGCAACTAAAAATCAATCTGACTCCCGCCCAGGCCAGAATGAAAACACAAGCTGACCGGCATCGCATTGAGAAGGAGTTTTCCGTGAATGATTGGGTCTTTGTGCGCCTTCAACCTTACCGTCAACAGTCGGTTGCGCAACGCCTCACGACTAAGCTTCATCGTCGCTATTTTGGTCCATTTCGTATCACCGAGCGCATTGGTAAGGTTGCCTATCGCTTGGACCTGCCAACCTCTGCACACATTCACCCTGTTTTTCACGTCTCCGTCCTAAGGAAATGCATGGGCTCCCCACTGGAACAGACCATTCCATTGCCCGACCTTGCTACCACCACTGCAGATATTTCGCCACTAGCAGTTCTAAACTTTCGCAATCTCCTACGGCAAGGCGTGTGGGTACCCCAAGCTCTCATCCAGTGACAAGGACTCCCTCTCGAAGATGCTTCATGGGAAGACATCACCGTTCTCCAATAGAGATTTCCGACATTGAACCTTGAGGACAAGGTTCCTCCGCATGGGGAAGGTAATGTCATGACTAACGGAGGGACATTGAGTAACGGGACCGCTGAGAGGAATGAACAGGCCAACGGAATCCCAACAGCATCCACCATGCATAGGAGTGCCAGGCAGAGAAGGCAAAATGTAAGAATGAGAGACTATGTAAAGACAGGGTAAAGATGTAATTGGTAAGGCTAACCCTAACTATAAAACAAGGGAATGAATGGAGTAATGATATAGACGTGGATCTTTATCGCCCCCAGTATTGGGGGCGGTCAAGTGCCATCATGCGGCTGGGGCACCACCCATGTGTGCACGGTGGGGCCCACTATGCACACATGGCGATGCCCCAGCCACATGATGCGCACAAAAACAGGAGGTGTGCTATCCTCGAAATAGTACAGGACCATCACATGATGTCACGAATGACGTTAAATGATTCCGGATTAATTCGACGTCTCTCTCTCTCCTATATATATAATGAGCTTACATTTCTATCAGTCTCACAAGACCCAACAAGGCAAAGTACAGATGGCAGGACCTCAATGCTGCGACAACCCACCTGCCCTAAACCCAAATTCTGGGAAAGGGATTGTTGAAGAATTTGGAGGACTCTTGAGCTACATCACTGGTTCATCCGATTCCAAGGCTGCAATCCTTCTCGTCTCTGATGTATTTGGTAACTTCTCCCTCAATTTTCTTTTTAAGATTCATTCTTTTCTGAAATATGCCCAGTTCAAGTCCTGCTCTGAGGTTATCCGAACCAGGCCGAAGGCCACCATTTATGGACTGGCTTTATGGCCTTCTCCTGAGAACCAAATTGGTGTAGTGATTGATCACTGTGAATTCTAATTCCATTTTGAGATGGGCATTTGCTAAAACACTATCTTTGGTACTTAACACGGATTCAGCCAAGGAAAGGAATACTACATATTTACATATTTAACTGGGTTTATACATATAGCCTTGATGAATTTTTATCTTTCTCTTTGTCATTTTCTGAATTCTACATGCATGGTTTTTGCAGGATTTGAAGCACCAAACTTGAGGTATGACAGTTAGTTTCTTGACCCTGCTTTTACCACTAATTTGATAAGAACTTTTGTAACTATCTTAATATCTCTTCCATTTACTTCTCTTTCTATTTCCATATATTTGTAGTTAGTAGGGACGGTCAAGTAGAAGTGTAGTGAATAGTGATTTTCCAAGATATGTTGTTTTTGGGTGAATAAAAGAATTTAAAACTAAAAGAAAAGGATTACAAGAGCCCCAAAGGACTACAACAAAACAAGAAGCACAAGGCAAAGGCCTCTGCTAAGAGGAACCTGGGCCAACTAAAGAAACAGAAGAGAGACCCCAGGAGACAACAATGAGCCTGTTCCTTGGGGTGTCAGGACAAGAAGAGGGAGGGACTGACGACAGCTTTGCTTTAATTTCGAAAGAGATGGAATCCCAAATCTGCTGATAAGGCCGAGATTTGGAGGTCCATTTCCTGATATTATGCTCCATCCAAATATGGTTGAGAGTGGCATAGAAGGCCAAGATATGTTACTGGAGTGTATGTTTGAATTTTTCTGGTTTATTGTTCATTTGTTTATCTGCTATTATTTTTCAAAACTAGGAGCAGTACAAACTTCCAATATTTAATGATATCAAAATACCTAAACAGGAAGAAAGACCAACAATTCATCTGATCAGGTTTTGTTTTGTGTTTTGATTTCCTTTTTCTGTTTTCTTCCTCTACTTAACTTTGCTGCTAGATAGAAAGACCAACAACGGGGATTAGGATGCGGGGTCTAATTTACAAACCTTCGTTTTGGTAGGCAGTCTTACTTAGATAATGGTTTGTTTGCTTTATCGTTTTACCATGGAAAATGTTGGAACAGGCCCCTTTCTGAATCCAAATAGTGGGGGCAGGGGTGTTTATGTCATTTCGGATGGGCATTTACGCCAATCTTATTGCATTTAATGTTGGTCGTGTGCATGCACGGTTGTGCATGAAAACTTGTGCCTTTACAGTTTATTGATTTATTTCTGTTGATTAATCTTCTTTTTGAAAGCATGAACAATATTGAATTTTTTTGGTTGATTTAGCTCCATAAAGTATCATCTATACTTAGAAACTAATGCCCAATGTTATTATATTGTAAAGGAAGCTAGCAGACAAAATTGCAGCTGCAGGATACTATGTGGTGGTTCCTGAGTTCATGCATGGGGATCCCTATGACCCTAATAATACTGAGAAGTCTATAATGGACTGGTTAAAAGATCATGGAGTGGTTAGTTTCTTCATCTTATTGATAACAATGGGAATTCATTATTAACTGCATTTCTTTCTCAGTTATATTCCTTGCAAGTTGCTTTAAGATAGAAAACATATATAACGAGATACTTGGCAGGAAAATACTATGGTAGACTACTTTGCTCACCAATGTTAGTCAAAGTTTTCTAGTCTAGATTCTGAATCACCAATATTATTAATTTGTTCCTGATCATGAATCTTGCTTTTACTGAATAACTAATTTAGATTTGACTATTTAGACCTGTTTAATGCTACAAAACATTACCATTTCATTTTTTTTTCCGACAATCTGTTCACTTTTCATGTGTGCTGCACACCAAAAACAGCACTTTTCATCTGTGTTCAACACCAAACATAGTAGGTTGCCATTTTGGATAATGCTTATTACCTGGGCTGAGTGCCATGGTTTTTCACCGTGGACAGTTTTGAAGAGTCTGAACTTACTGAACTATCAGGTTCAATGAGTTTGTCAGCTACATATAGTAAGCTGCTAGATATATGATATAATTAGTTAAGTTGCATTATTTTCATTTGTTTTAGCTCCAGTTTTTGGTTATGTACATCAATGATTTACTTGGAAGCTCTGCATTTTCTCTCCCCATTTCATTTTGTACTGGACAATGTGGATATCATTATGCCTGCTGAATCATATTTATCAAGAATTTTAACCATATTATCATGCTAAAAGTTTTATGACGCAATGGCATAATATTCTTCCTGTAGGATAAAGGATTTGAGGAGGCTAAACCAATTGTTTCAGCTATAAAAAGTAAAGGCTTTTCCACTATTGGTGCTGCCGGGTTTTGCTGGGGTGGTGAGACCTCTTCATCTTTTCTTGACATTTCAAATAATTCATGCTCTCAAGCATTTCCTAAATATTATCTTGGCAGCATGGATATAGAGTTATTATTATACTTATCCATCTATTAGCACAGCTAATATACTTCTTGAATTTCTTCTCAGCCAAGGTTGTTGTGGAACTAGCAAAGGCCGGTTACATCCAAGCTGCAGTGCTTTGCCATCCTTCATTTGTCACTGTTGATGACATCAAGGGTGAGAACTTTGACAATTAAATCTTCCAGATTGTATCATTATTTCATTTAATTTATACATGGTGCCAGTGGTTTGGGAGATAGATGATGTTCTTCTAGCTCTTATGTTTGCTAATTGGTTGGGTTATTTTCAGAGTTGAAGGCTCCCATTGCTGTGCTTGGAGCTGAAATTGACCAGCGTTCTCCCCCAGAACTTCTGAAACAATTTGAGGGGGTTTTATCGGTAATGAGCAAAAAAAATTACATTTTTTGTTGTTTATTCTTCTTTGTTGATCTTTGTGGCTTGATATTTACTTGGGTTTTCATTTTGTCTGTGATAAGGTGCTGCAGTTTAGTAATGCTTTCCATTAGTTATATTCCTTTTTCATACTCCTAGAGGACAGGCGTCATAGTAGTGTCTTCTAAGCATATTAGCCGATCTGTTCATTTTGTTGATCCCTCTCAGAGAGAAGCCACCCCCTGGGAGGGGTGAGAGATCCTGATTCTCTTATGCTCTAGCTTTTGGGGTAGCTTCTATTGTACTCATACACATGACCTTGAGACAAGAATTTGTTACTCCGGTGAAAAACTCACTTGGATCCTTTGATGCATGCTGATTTTCCCAAATGTTCCAAACAGCAGATTTGGAAATGAAGACCATACATCACATCCAAAGTCTAACTTTTCCCATTTTGCATCCCTAGATCCAAGTGAAAAGCAGGTTAAACTAACTGAATTGTTATCTGCTTTATTTTTGTGTGTAGACCAGGAGATGTCATCGGTGAACACAGATGATTGTGTTCTGAGGTGCTTAGATACATAAAGACATTATCCTATTTCATCAAATCAACTTTGCTTTGAACTATCATAGGATTAGATTATGCCCTGCATTGATACTTTCCAGAGCTTAGCCACAGATATTGAGATAGGGCAATAAAATTTCATCTGTGGGTGGCAGAAGCCTTGTCAGTACAGAGTACATACTTTTCTTTGGCATCACCCATTGGATTCGTGTTGTCAATTTTTCTTTTCTATACAATAGTCTGTGACAATTTCATGTTACCAACTTCCATCCATGCCGACTTTTCCCCCTTATTTGACTCCTCTTGTCTGAGTGCTAAACTAAATAAGGTGAGGCCTACAATTTTTATCCTGATTAGTGATTAAATTGGTTATGCACAGGTTGAAGGGTATGTGAAGATATTCCCTGGGGTGGCACATGGATGGACAGTAAGGTACGATCCTGCGGACAAAAAAGCTGTGGAACCTGCTGAGGAAGCACACCAGGACATGTTGAACTGGTTTGCCAAGTTTGTCAAGTAAAAGAGAAGATAAGATATAGACAATAGGAGAAACTATTCAGGGTGTTAGTATCAGTCTTATGTTCGACATTATCTGTTTTGCCCGAGAGCGTTATTGTTACGAGTGTAAAATCATATAAGTACTAATCTTGGTATGAATAAAATCTTGCTTCTGATTATCTTGGTTTATAACATCATATAGAGACTTAGATTGCTTAAGTTTGAACTGCTAACCTGCCTGCTGGAATTCAACTTTGGTAAATCCTGTTTGTTATATGGTTTCTTAGATTGCTTAAGTTTGGTTAATGTATTACCATGCCGGCGGCATGTAGATCCCTCCCGGTGATTTTTTTTTTTTTGGGGGTGGGGGGGGGGGGGGGTGGGCTGGGGGTTAAGATTCCTAGATGCTACTGAAGGATTTTCTTTTCAGCTCTTTGAGAATTATCCAACTTGTTATAAGGATTAAGTACGAATGATTTTTCTTTCTTTTTTTTTTTTTTTTTTTTTTTTTTGTCAGGAAAGATTGTGATTCTTTTCTTTTTTTTTTTGGTAAGAAGAAATTTTATTGCAAAGGGTGACAAGGTGAACACAAGGGATCCTGGTTACATAAATCCAGAAGCCATACCATAATATTCTTAAGAACCCAATTAGGATCGGGCTTAACAAAACCATGGCCCACCTTATTTCTAAGGTGCCAAATGAAATAATAGGTTAAGATAAAAAAAAAACGAGAAGAACTAGTTAAGGGTGATCTTTGTCGAATTGTTATTGAGAGAGAAAAGAGATGCAAAGTTGTTCCAGAGAGCAATGGGAGAGAGATTCCATTCTTAATCCTAAAGGACCTGCTACCCAAACATGTTTAAGACCAATCACATGAAATGAAGAAATGTTAGATGGATTCAACAAAATTTCCACATATTACACAACGGGGATCGATCTGGGACCATTTCATAATGGTTGTTTTGACTGGAATCACTGCATGTAAGACACGACACGCCAAAAAAGTATTTTAAACTTAAGATGCATTTGAGAACATGTACAACAGCGATATGGTTAGGCAGGCAGGTGACGATAAATATAGTCTTTCTTGTCAAAGATGAACTTCATGTCTTAAAGCCACCATTTTCATGCATCATGGACAAAGATAGACCAAAACAGGGTCATGCACATATTATTGCATATAAGATTTTTAAAATCATTACTTATAATACTACAAATAAATATTTTATCCTACTCTACTTAGAATATTTGAGTGACTAAAGAAAATGGAATTGATTTGTGAACAAACAAACAAAAATTTGGTAGAAAGTTTGTGGACAAAAAAAGTTGATGTCCAATAAAGTTGAGGAGGACTATTATAATAAAATAAAAATAAAATAAAAAGAGAAAATGCTTTGTGGGTGGGTGAGAGGGGGGGCGCAGGGCATGCCTAGACATAGTTAAGGGTGTCAATTTGGGATCGAAATCGGGAATCGTTCCGTTAAAACCCGGTACCGGACCGTTCCATTAATAAATGGGATGATACTGATATCTAATTTTGGTACCGAATGATAAATGGGATGGGACGATTCTGGGACAGGATTCCCAATGGTACTAGTATCGAAATACCAATTAGGTATCGGATGGTACCAAAACTACTAGTACTGTTTAAAAAGAAAGTATATAAGATCTTTTTCCTTTTTTAAAAAAAAAGGATATAAGAATTACGATTCATTAGGGTTTCACTAATTACCTTTTGAATACGAAAAGGAACAATAGGTCAACAGCCGTAGCTTGACGTCTCTCCTCACAGAACCTGCTACAGTGCTCCTCCCTCCTCCCTCGACCAACTACATGTATCAGGTTCTTCCTTTTTGCATTTCGTACTTCGTACCATACTACCATGTGACGTGTGATAAATAGAGTTTTGTTTCGGAAAATCAAAGAGGAAACACAACAAGATTCTTCCATTTTGTAGGACTTCTCTAGATTTTAAAAAATGAGAAACTTATTACATGTGATCTTAGGGAGTTTGAAGAAGTAAAACTATGATTTCATAATTTAAGTTGTTTTATAAAAAGCAGTAGAATTTCATGATAGTGAAAAAATTCCACAACACTAATAAACCTGCCTTGTTAAAAACAATTAAACGTTTTCTCCCTTTTTCTATAGTGCCTAGAACCGTTTAAGAACCAGTACCGTCCCGATTACTAGGTTTGGTTCCGTTAACTAAATGGAACGGTACTGGGATTGACACTTTTGGTATCGGTACCGGTACTGGTACCGTACCGTCCCAAATACTGGGAACCGTCCCAATTGACACCCTTAGACACAGTGGGGTGAAATGACTGCCCCACTCCCATGAAAGATAGAATTCCCGCCCTCAAGATGCCAGCGCGCATTCTCATTGATTGCCGCACACATGTAGCCCCTACGCTTTCCCCTCCTCCCTCCCCCCCCCCCCCCAAAAAAAAAAAAAGGGTCGAATATCTTTGAGGGAGCATGCCCCATGTGCGTGTGAGGGCCATGAGACCACGCATGTTGGCATCATGAGGGTGGTGGGATTTCCACCTTTTAGGGATGGTCAGTTTACCCACTCATTGTGACTATGTCTGGGCGTAGACGGTACACTCTCACCCAGAATTTTTCTCCAAAACACAAATAAATAAATAAAGTTGAAGAGGAAGTCACTCATGGTTTGATAACATATATGGGATACGGATGCACATGATTTCTGCGCCATTGGATGTTGCCACAGATTTGCAACCTCAAAATCCATCCAATGGCCAAGAGTTGGGACTGGGGAGTATTTAAAACCAAAAATAGTTGATAAGAGACTTTACAGGTCAATGTTTGACTTTGAAGATCAGGATTGAGCCGGTCGATGCCCAATTACGACCAATCTTGATCGGTTGATTTGTACTAGATTTCTAGGGTTAGGACATATTTTGGTTGATTCTAGCCGGATCTTGATCGATCCATAATGATTCTAATCCACATACCGATTCCAATTCCGATCCAGGATCTGGGATCTGATCCCGTGATTCTGTTTTATTTTATTTTTTTATGTTTGATTCTGTTCTTTTCTTTTAAACCCTGTAGTCGAATGCATTTGATTCTGATTCAATTTTTGATCTAAATTGGGCCAGAAAAGTCCTAAAAGCAATGTTCCAGATCGGCAAAATTAGCCTGATCCAATTCCTCGAACCCTGGTTGCCATTTGGATTACAAAGGTACTCATGTCAATTAAAGTGGGATTATATCAGGGTATTAAGAATCGGGAATCAGATCGGTGAATCGGTCGATTCTGATTGGAATCGGCCATGACTGATCCCAATTTCCACAAATCCGAAACGGCTGATTCACACAGAAAAACCCTACAAAATTCCCTATTTTTGGATATAGGAACCGATTCTAGGGTTCTTGAAAACCAATTCAGGTCGATTCCATGCACGATACCACGGTGGAGATCTTAACCCAAACCGCTAATACAGCTTTGGGTTGTCCCATCCGTGGGGATTCAAGATCATGTTTAGATCAACCTGTCCCGGCCAGCCAAAGCAGAGGCTGGACCTTGTGGGAATTCCAAACCGGTTCGATGCAATCCAGTTCCCTGTTCCCAAGCCAGCTCAATTGAATGCATGGTAGTAATACATTAATCAATCCTAAGCAATCCAAGTAACCATATTATACACTGCAGGATTTTCTAAAGCTGAATTCCTAATACAGTAACGGTGCCGGCATCGGTCACGATATGTATTGCTAGCATCAGCCCATATTGGTCCAATATGGGATCAAAAATCCATTTTTTTAACTTAAAAAATCGATGGTTCATAACTGTTTCATCAATACCACCTCGTTGTAGTGTCGGTATCAGTCACAGCTGATACCAATCTTTGAAGAGTACACAGCAAGCATATCATTTTGTGTTAGAAATTATGAAACAAGATGCAAATCACTTGTGGGTCATTAAGGCTGTTTCAAAAATGCATTCTGAATTGAAAAAAGTAGAGAAAGAATTGCGTTTACAGGGTCTCACAATGCATTATAGACCTATAGCCTATTCCAAGAATGCATACCAAACACAGCCTAAGATTCAGAATCAAAATTTTATTCATATATACCAAGATTAGTACTTAAATGATTTTACAATGCTCTTGAGCAAAACAGATAATATGGAAAAGTAGGACTGCCATTACACCCAGGATAGTTTCTCCTGCTGTCTATATCTTCTTATCTTCTCTTTTACTTGACATACTTGGCAAACCAGTCCAACATGTCCTGATGTGCTTCCTCGGCAGCTTCCACAGCTTTTTTGTCCTCAACATCATACCTCACTGTCCATCCATGTATGACCCCGGGGAATATCTTCACATACCCTTCAACCTGTGCAAAGTTGATCAGATGCAATATAGTGAGATGTCTTTATGTATCTAAGCTCTTAATAACACAATCATCTATGTTCACCCATGACTTATCCTGGTTTACACAAAAATAATGCAGATATCAATTCAGTTAGCTTAACCTGTTTGTTACTTGGATCTAGGGATGCAAAATGGGAAAAGTTGACTTTGGATGTGATGGACTCCATTTCCAAATCTGCTTTTGGAGCATTTGAGAAAATCATAAAGCATTAAAGGATCCAAGTGGGTTTTTCCACCGGACTTGCAATATTTTGTCTCAAGATCATCTGTATGAGTACAATAGAAACCCCCGGGGGCGGCTTCTCTCTGAGAGGGATCAGCACAATTAACAGATCGGCTAATATCCTTAGAATACATTACTATGACGCCTGACCCTTTTTTTTTTTTGGTCAAGAAGGAATTTACTGAATAGGATAACCATGTGTACAGCCTAAAGCTTCAGACGTACAAAGTCTTGAAACCAAGGAATGGAATGTGGCCATTCTGTCCTACACATGATGGACAGCGCCTTCCTAGCTGGGGTATCTGCTTCACACTAATGGATTGGAAAGATGACAATAGTGATCTAATAGCCTGTCCTATAATAGTATGAAAAAGAAACACAGTAATTAAATAACATTACTAAACTGTAGTAATTTGTAATAAACAAAATGAAAACCCAAGTCTATCAGGCGACAAAGCTCAACAGCAAGAAGAAATTAACACCCACAACATCAAAAACAATAAATTTTTTGTGCCCATTACCGATAAAACCCCCTCAAATTGTTCCAAAAGTTCTGGGGGAGAATACTCATCAATTTCAGCTCCAAGTACAGCAATGGGAGCCTTAACCTCTGAAAAAAACACAACCATTGTTGATTGTTCATTAGGTCAGAGCCAAAAAAAACCAGTAAATGATTAGCACCTTTAAGAGCTAAAAGAATATCAAATCTCTCGCAAACCACTGGCACAATGTATCAATTTGATGAAATAATGCTACAATGTGGAAAATTTTTTTTGTCAAAATTCACACCCTTGAAGTCATCAATAGTGACAAGTCCAGGATGGCAAAGCACTGCAGCTTGGATGTAACCGGACTTTGCTAGTTCCACAACCACCTTGCCTGACATTAAATTCGAGAAGTATCTTATATAGCTGTGCTGGTAGATAATATTAAGGAAATGTTTGAGAGAATGAATTATTTAAAATGCCAAGAAAAGATGAAGATGTCTCACCGCCCCAGCAAAACCCGGCAGCCCCAATAGTGGAAAAGCCTTTACTTTTTATAGCTGAAACAATTGGTTTAGCCTCCTCAAATCCTTTGTCCTACAGGAAGAATATTATGCCATTGCATCTTAAAACTTTTAGAATTATAGTATGGTTAAAAATCTTGATAAATCTGATCCAGCAGGCATAATGATATCCATATTGTCCAATACAAAAATGAAATGGGGAGAGAAAATACAGAGCTTCCAAGTAAATAATTGATGTACATAACCTAAATATGCCAAGAAACTGTCAATGGCTCAAACTGGAGCTAAAACAAATGAAAATAATGCAACTTAACTAATTATATAAGATCATGATATCTGACTGGTTGTCTGGGTATGATTTTTATAGGTGGTACTAACTGAAAAATCTGAATTGTTAAACTGGTAAACCAAGTGGTCATCATAGTATTTTCCTGCCAAGTATCTTGTTGTATTTTGTCTAAAAGCAACTCGCGAGGAATATAACTGATAAAGAAATGCAATTAATAATGAATTCAAAATGTTATCAATAAAATGAAGAAACTAACCACTCCATGGTCTTTTATCCAGACCAATACAGGTCTCTCAGTATTATCAGGATCATAGGGATCTCCATGCATGAACTCAGGAACCACCACATAGTATCCTGCAGCGGCAATTTTGTCTGCTAGCTTCCTATACAATATAATACTATCGGTATTAGATTCCATGTATAGATGATATTTTTTTTGGAGCTAAATCAACCAATAAATTCACCATTGTTCATGCTAGGAAGAAGAAGATTTATCAACAAAAATAAATGTCCCAACATTTTCCATTTTGAAACTGTAAAGCAAACAAGCCATGAGCTGAGTAATACTGCCTACCAAAATGGAGGTTTGTAAATTAGAACCCGTATCCTAATCCCCATTGTTGGTTTTCTATCTAGCAGCAAGTTAAACAGAGGAAGAACATAAAAGGAAATCATAACAAAAAAACCAACCAGATCAGATGAAACTTGTCTTAATTCTTCCTGTTTGGATATTATACGGATTTGAAGTTTGTACTGTTTCGACATTTTGAAAGATATTAGCAGATACTCAAATGAACAATAAACCAGGAAACTTCAAATATACACTCCAGTTAACTATAAATAATATGGAAATAGAAAGAGAAGCACAAGGTAAAGATATTAAGCATTTCATGCTGGTTATTACAGAAGTCCTTATCAAATTAGTGGTGAAAAGCAGTGTCAAAAATCTGTTATACCTCAAGTTTGGTGCTTCAAATCCTGCAAAGATCAGGAATGTAGAGTTCAGATAATTACGAGAAAGAGAAAGATAAAATTCAACAAATCTATATATAAACCCAGTCTTTATATATTCATTTCCTTGTCTGAATCCCAGTTTAGTTCCATTGATAATTGTTCTAGCAATTGCCCATCTTGAAAAAGAATTAAATCATGAAATTGAAATAAAAGATAGAACTATGCAACCAATCACTATATATACCAATTTAGGTCTGAGGAGTGTTCATGAACCAACCCATGAAAAGAAACTATCTTAAAACAAATTTGAGGGAGGGAGAAGAACATGAACATGAAAAGTAAAGATGGAAGTGTTGAAGTTGGGTGGTAGTTACCAAATACATCAGAGACAAGAAGGATTGCAGCCTTGGAATCTAATGAACCAGTGATGTAGCTCAAGAGTCCTCCAAATTCTTTAACTGTTCCTTCCCCAGAGTTTGGGTTTAGGGCAGGTGGGTTTGCACAGCATTGAGGCCCTGCCATCTCTACCTTTGCCTTGGGCTTGGGATGAAGAGAAATGTCAGCTCTCTTTTATAGTGAGGACTGGGGAGAGATGCAGGCCGAATTGATTTGGAACTCTTTGACGTCATTCGTGGCATCAGCACAATTTATTTAAATTTAATTAATGAAGGAAAAAAAAAAAAAAAAAAAAGATGTTTTAGGGATCTTTATCCCCTCAATTTGTCAGTCCCTCAATTTCTTCAATTCCATCTAATAGGAGGGTAAAAATGATCATCCTACCCCTTATCCGAATACACTGTTCAGGTGGGGTCCACCTCCCTCTATTAGAGGGAATTGAGAAAATTGACGGGCAGAAAAATTGAGGTGATAATTTTCCATGTTTTAACAGGGGTGTTAATGACAAGGTTTTAAAATCAGGAATCGGCTGAATTGGTTATAGCCGATTCCAATTCATATCGGATTGGAATCGGCCAGAATCAATCCGATTAACCCCAGAATTGATTAGAAATTGGAGGAATTTCGGATGAATATTTTGATCCAGAGCAGTAAAAATGATTTTGATACGAATCGGCTGATTCCCTATCAAATTCATCGATTTTTTAAACCTTGGTCAATGGGTCGGCACAGGTTGTTTTAGTTGGGCTTAATTATTCTCAATTGTTATCTTTTTTTTTAATAGAAGAAAAAAACCTTGAAACTATTTAAAAAACTAAAAAACAAAAAAAAAAAAAAAAAAAAAAAAACATCATCAATATTCTCATGGGAGAAACAACGCCACCCGATCGAGCTGGGCACGAAATGATCGACACATCCCTACCATTCCATGGGGGCAGGGCGATCATTTCACCCTCGACTATGTCTGAGTGAAGGTACACAACCAGACGTACGACTGGGTGGCATTCATTTTCCCTATTTTCATATACCACCATATTCAGCTTCCTAACCTTGGCCTGATGTGCAAAAAATCTAATGAACTTTATCCCATTGTTTTCATTACATCTCACATCAAAAGTGTTCAAAATTAATAAGGGTAAAGGAGAACATGTGGACGATGTACCTAGCTTAAGTCTGTCTCTCTCCCACCCCTATGGAATTGACTTCCTGCGATCCCCATCCCATCTTCTCCATTGAACACAACCACTAGCTCCAAGAAAGCCAACGACGTGTCTAATCCGCTCCCTTAAAATTATTACTTAACATAGAAATGTCAAAGAACAACTTACAAGACCCCAAGGGCCATACCAACTAGTAGTCTTAGGTAAGAGAGATACCAATGTAGAAGAGTTAGTTAACACTTGCAGTGTTGCATGATGTTCCTGCACTGCTACTAAGATCCCTTTGATTTTTGCTTTTTGTCTTGTAACCTATGAAACCAGATCCAAAACCAACAATTGTGAACTGCCTTCTATGAATAATCAAGAACGCCCACCCAGCTTCAGTTGTGTAAACATTAAGGTTGTGTTTGGTATGTATTTTTGGAATGCATTCTAGGTCGATTTCGTATTTGTAGGTTACTATTTTTATAACCCGAGAATGCGAAATTGACCTAGAATGCAAAGCCAAAGACAATCTATCAGACTTCATTTAAAAAGTTGGATAGAATTTTAGTGAAAATAAGGGGCAAGTTAAAGTCCAACAAGAGACATTGTGTAAAACTTCTAAATGATGTGGTTTTCGATTCCAAAAAATAACTTGATTACTATACCGAAACAACTAACAAGGACTTAGAATTGAAGTACTTAGCCTTCAAGATTGAAGACCAGAGTCAATTGTCAACATTCAACAGCCTCCAAGCTAGCTTTCTTATGAATTTCAGGCTTCTTAAGACCGAGACCACCAAAGTGCTTAGGCAAACATTCTTCCAAGCAGTTAAATACTCTTTTTTATTACCCACATCTCCTCCTCCTCCTCCTAATCAATTTGTCACAAGCACTTTTCAGATAGGAAAAGTACTGCATTGTTGTATTTTATAGAATGAAGTTTCAAAATACCTTTGTGTTTCCGGTTCTGTCCGAGGTTGATTGATTTTGATCGATGTCAACTTTTTCCGCTGTCTCTTAAAGGGACACATCCCTTGGACCGATTTCGATTTTTTCTGTTGTGTCTCTTGAAGGAACACATCCCTTGGGAAGGATACTTCAAAGGCCTTAATCTCTTTATATAGAGGATGTTTTTGGACACTTTTATATCAGAATTACAAGTGTTGTTACACACTCTCTCTTGTACTCGGTTTCTCTCAAGTTTTCTTTCTATCTCTCATGTATGATTGGATGATATATTTCCAACAATTCAGTATGTGGGTATAGCAAATAAGACTGATTGGATCAACACACTTCTACCCACATGAGTTAACAAATTTGTTTTCCATGTTGTCAAACGGCTCTCCACTCTATCAACTAAATATTTTAATCCCCTATATTTAACTCTAGGATCAAAGAGCTTAGTTTCCAAGTAATTAGATATGATTTAAACAATCAAAACCATACATAAAGACCTCTGTTCTTCTACGAGAACATTCCCACTAAAATATAATTCATTTTTTTCGAAATTGATATGCTGATATAGTGCCCTAACAAATCAAAAAACAAAGTCTAAAATGGTTTTAATAGTCAACATATCATCTCTCTTACTAGGGGTGTCAATTGGTCCAGTTATGGGCTATTGGTCCAAATCCTTAGCGGTTCTGGCTCTAAGGTGTCAAGATCATAACCGGACCAATAAGCTTACCGGATCCAAATTTGAGACCTAGGATCGTTAACTAATGGGTGGTCCGGTTCCTGTTTTTAATTGGTTCCAATCATTATTGAGCCCAAAACAAGGACAATGAGAATTTCTCTAGGAAAACGGAAGCTTCATCATACATAGATATAGTCTTGTAAAGCCCAAAATAAAGACATTGATGCATATATAAATAAAGGGACAGCATATATAAATAAAGGGATAGCTTTAAGAGTTCATAATTTCCATTTCAAACTCAACTCATGTAAATATGATTTAAAGAGCAACAAAAGGGATAAAAATCCTCTACAATACCGGTGGGGCGGCAGTGTACATCTGACGGTACAGCAGAGGCCATGTGTGCCACCTGGCCTCTGCTGTGCCGTCGGATGTGCACTGCCGCCCCGCCGGTATTGTAGAGGATCCTGGTCCCAACAAAAGAGCTCCAGTTAAAAGTCCCAAGCAATTTAACTATTTATAGGTTACGGTTTAAAGCCTTTTAGGATTTTAGAGATCTAATTTTCCATTCAATTTGTTTACATATCATCTGGTTCCAACGGTTATGGTGCTACCGGGTCCTTAATGGGCTATTGATTCTAGAACCATTAGGAGACCCGGATCAAAACCGGCCCAGACCAATAGTATATCACTAGAACCATATTCGTCCCAATAAGCTATTGGGTGGTCCGGTTCCGGTTCTGGTCCTAAATTGACACCCCTATCTCTTACCTCGATAGAAAATAAAAGTAAATAAATTCAAGAAAAAGCAGATGTGTAACTTCGAGCGCACCAAACCACTAATGTTACCATCATTTTAGATAATCAAGCATAGTAGGCTAGCGCAGAGATATGTTTCTATTCGATTGGTCGATTGTTATTGATCCATAATCGGGTTCATGTTAATCGAACTTTAGACCGGCCCTTGTCAAATAGATTTTTGAAACGTAGCTTAGCTTATGACCATATATAAAATATATGGCTATCAGTTGCACACGTGGTTTCTAAATTTGGATTAGAAGAGATAATATCACGAATCTCAAGGTCATCCAATTGTCCAGGATCCAAAACGTGTTGTTAAGTGGAGCCCACATAATTCTCCTCCTAATTTCATTTGCTGATGCAACAAAATGATGTAAAATTGTTTCAAAAGCTGCTTGCTCTCCAATACCAACACCAGATGCATCTATCTCCAAAACAAAAGGCTGAGAGAAGCTGGAGCTGTCGTCATGCTTTGCTGCAACTTTTCAAAGGCACCTTGACCAGTAGAAGACCATACAAAGGCCCCCTTCTTAAGAAGATCAGTTAGTGGGCTCAGAAATATCCTTAACTTGCGTAAAGATGTAGGGATGTGCCATGATAGCAAAGCCAAAATTTTGTTAGGGTCCATCTCAACTCCACGGGCTGACACAATATGGCCTAAATACTCTACCGTTTGTTGGCCAAAAGCACACATGAATTGTTTTGCATATAAATCATGGGCCTGCAGAGAGTGTAACACTTGTGCTAGATGTTGGAGATGGGTCGTCCATGATGGGTTGTAGTACACCAAGAGATCATTAAAGAAAACCAATATGAAACGATGCAAATACGGTCGAAAGATGGAGTTCTTGATTGCCTGAAAACTAGAGGGAGCATTAGTAAGACCAAATAGCATGGCAAAAATTCGAAATGACCATCATACGTTTAGAAAGTGGTTTTATGTATATCCTTGGGTCAAACCCGGATCAGGTGGTAGCCCAAACAAAGATCCAGCTTAGAAAAACAATGTGGTCCATGGAGCTCATCGAGGAGCTCGTCCACCGTAGGAATAGGGAAACGATCACAAACGGTAACCGCATTTAATGCCCTACAGTCGATGCAAAAGCGCCGTGTGCCATCTTTCTTCTTAATGAGAAGAACCGAAGACGAAAACGGGCTAGTGTGGGGTCTGATTATGCCGGCAACCATCATTTCCTTCACCAAATGTTCGATCTCAAATTTTTGGAAATGCAGGTATCGATAAGGGCGTACGTTGACGGATTGTGTTCCAGGTCACAAGTGGATGGCGTGATCCTGGGCTCACAGAGGAGGTAGGCCTTCTGGTTCGCCGAATACCTAGGCGTAAGACCGAAGGAGGTCATCAAACGCTATAGAGGGACTGTCGTTAGTTGCTGCCACAAAGAGTGTTGCCTCTAGATGTGGACTTGGTTCCAACACCAAATGGAACAAAGCTGCAAGAGATCCTATGTTGCTCAGTCGTTGAATATCCTGGTATTGTAACTAAGCCGGAATTAACGATCGGTCCCCTGTTAATATAATTCGTCGCCCTTCCAATTCGAACTCCAGAGTTAACTTGCCATAGTAAAAAATGACTGGCCCCAACGGGGCAAGCCATTGAACACCCAGAACTATATCTGCACCAAAAAGAGGTAACACATATGCATCGATAAAAATTTGATGAGAAGAAAGAGTTATCAGAAGTTGTCGAACCAGGCCTTCACAGAATATTCTGTTGCCGCTGCCCACCATAACTGTAATGGGTAGTGAAGATTCGATTGTGAGCCCGTACGACTCTATATAAAATTATGTGTGCTACCACTATCCACGAGAATCTAGAGTGGTGTTCCGGCAAAGTGCCCGGTGAAGCGGAGAGTTGTTGGTGAAATTTCTCCCGTTAAAGAATAATAGGATAACTCTATAGTTGGTGTGGCTTCAATCTGGATGACTTCTTCAGGTGTAGGTGGATCAACCTCATCAACAGGAACAAGGGCCTCTTCCTCTTCTTCATATTCCAACTGAAAAAGTTGTCGTGCTTTGCAGCGATGGCCTGAGGTAAACCTCTCATCACAATTGTAGCATAGGCCCTTCTCGTGGTGTTGTTGCATCTCCGTGGGTGTTAACCTCTTGATTGGTATACGTAGAGCGGAAGGTATTGGCGGCAACAGGGGCACAGGTGGATTAGAATGAGTGGGAAGCAGTGGTGGTCGGCTAGAGATGGGTCGCACGAAGTGACGACGAACTTCTGCTAACTTTACTTCCTGTAATCGAGCAATCCCAATAGTTTGTGCCATAGTGTTAGGATGAAAGGTCATTACCTCATTTCGAATCTCTGGTCGGAGCCTTGATAAGAAACAACTGATGAGAAAGGTAGGTGGAACACCATAGACGCGATTTGCTAACACTTCAAATTTAATCTGGTATTCAGCCATTGATGTTGTTTGCATGAGTTTCACAAGAGCGGCCTAAGGATTGTCAAAATCCGATAGGCCAAACCTGACCTCCAAAGTCCTTGTAAACATTGGCCAGGTAGTGAACTAATCCATTTTGTGCATCCACTAGAACCATTGCAAGGTGGAGCCACCCTTATGAAACGGCGAGACTAGCAAGCGTTGATCATCCAGAGTGTCGTGATAAGTGAAAAATCGTTCGGCTTTAAATATCCACCCAACGGGGTCGGCACCGTCAAATCGAGGAAATTCTAGATGTACAGTTCTGGTCTGAATGGCATTTAAGGAACTTGGAGTTATCGTCGTTGAAGAAGATGCCAGGTGAGTTACCGTGCTGAAATGGATCTCTGGTGTCGGGGGAGTTAAGCGTAACATCTATTGCAATCGACCTTCAAGGGTCGTGAAGCGAACCATCAGATTTAAAAAGGACTGCTTCTGGTTGTTGACGCTGGATTGCAGAGCCTCTAGCTGACCTGCTTGAGTATTTGAGCCCTCCATTAGATGCTTCACTGCTTCGTCCAATAGGCGGAGGCGAGTTCCATCAGTCATGATATAGAGTGTTTCTCAGTTAAAGCACCAGAGCTACTTTAGAGGGTAGCCTCCTCCTAGAAGAAGAGATTGAGAAGAATATATAATTTCATTCATTATCCTTTCCTTACACCCGAATCGTTATCCTTTCCTGTCCGTTGCCCTGACAGGACCGTGCTGTCCCCTCACATGGGGGCACAAAATGATGACTTAATCTCCTGCTCGACACTGCTCGGGCGAGGTTAAGTCATCATTTCGCACCCCCATGTGAGAGGACAGCACGGTCCTGTCCGGACAGCGAACAGGAAAAGAAAAAAATTCCCTTACACCCGTGCTACATATATAAAAACACGTGGCCACTCTAACAAATATTCTAACAAACTTTGTCGTTACTCTCATCATGAAATCATCTATTCTAACGGTCATATGTAATCACCTAAAGCTGCTGGTCTATTCTTCTTTCTTTGAGATCTTCGCAACCCTTCTCGTGACGTGACCCTTGCACCTAAGCCAGGTGCCAAACTGCCAACGCAGCAACGTTTCTACCCTGGTCATCCTCGTCATACTGCCGAGTAATCATAACAGAGACACTTCAGACGACAGGTCACTGCTATGAAAGGGTAGAGAAACCTTCGTTCTTCGTGGTGTAGTGAGAGAGACTCGTAATTTAGCGAGGAAGATGAGATGTCAGGGACTCATGGCCAGGCCAGCAATGCTGTGAGAACCCACCATCCCTTAGCTCAAGCTGTGGCAGAGCGGGTGCGTAGAAGAAGTTGAGGGACTCAAGAGCTACGTTACCGGCTCATCAGACTCCAAGAGTGCGATTCTGCTTGTTTCTGACGTTTTTGGTAAAACTACTAACTTCCAACTTTTTTCTCAGACCTCAACCTCTCGTGATGCAGTCTCTCCTATTCGTAGCGTTTTCTTGACTTGTTCTGGTTTGCTCTGCGTCTTGTTAGCTAAGAATTCCCTTTTTTGGAATCGGTTTTTTGAAGAAGTTTATGAGCAATCTCATGGTGTTTGCACATTAGAGTTATGGTGATTCCCCACCCACCCACTTCTCCAACTTTAATTGGAAATCGATTAGAGGATCGATGGAACAAATTAGGAGTATTCGGATCATTAGGGTGCTGTGACTCATCCAATTTTGCCTCCAATTTCTACATTTCGCCATTTAACCCTGTGTTCTGATGCAGGGCATATGTGGTTTATGAGCAGGGTTTTAAGAATTGAGAATCGGATTGGTGAATTGGCCGTGACCGATCCCGATTTCCACCGATTCACACCCAAAAACCCTAGAAATTCCATGTCTTTTGGATCTGAGGACTGATTCTAGGGTTTTTGAGCACCGATTCCGAATAGATCAAGAC
Organism: Telopea speciosissima; assembly: GCF_018873765.1. Lineage (NCBI taxonomy): Eukaryota > Viridiplantae > Streptophyta > Magnoliopsida > Proteales > Proteaceae > Telopea > Telopea speciosissima. The sequence goes on along the minus strand of NC_057919.1, from coordinate 58,212,796 downwards.
CAGAATTGCCAATTATTGATTCCGGGTTTTCAAACCCTGTTTATGAGTTCTTCCCTTCTGTAATAATTACTTGTTTGTTTCAGTTGAGCCTCTGGCTACTAGTTCTAAGTCGTCTTCATCGTCGTTTTCTTTTTCCAAATGGTTCTTGCTTTTATTGTAGTATGGTTTGAACTTAACTAGGAGAATCACAAGTAAAGGATACTTGAGGATTCATGTACACATAAATGCAAATTATGTATATTTTAACAAATTATACCTTTTCCTGTGTCATCATCTGAACTGTACACACTTGGTCTTCTCCAGGATATGAAGCACCAAACTTGAGGTATGCCAACGAATTGCTAGAATTTTCCTTGCTAATCTAATTGTTTCTCACTAAATATCACATAAAAGGAAACTTTTCAGGTGTAACCAGTATAAAAATAGGATTTTACTTGAAAATTTTCTTTTTGTGTGGCTTTTCCCTGGAAACAAATGGCACCTTAGTAAACCTTCTCTGTACAAGCATGAATGATATTGATCTTCTGAGATTGCTTTAGTTGTGAAAAAAAAAATCATATCAACAAGGCCTTTGGATGCTCCAGTACGGAGGAGTGATTGATTCTGATTGAAGGAACTAAAAGAGCTAGGGGTAGACTTAAAATGACCTTAGGAGAAGTAGTGAGGAAAGACATGCATGGCTTAGGACTTTTATCGAGTATGACCTCAAATAGAGCTGATTGGAGGGCAAGGATCCATGTAGCCGACCCCATTTAGTTGGGATAAGGCTGAGTTATTGTCGTTGCTGTCGCTGTTGTTGCTTGGAACTAATCTCCATGGCAATTGTACCATAAAGGAAACTTGCAGACAAAGTTGCAGCTGCAGGATTCTATGTGGTGGTTCCTGACTTCTTTTATTGAGATCCTTATGCACCTGATAATGCTGAGAGGCCGATTAAAGATTGGATCAAAGAACATGGAACGGTTGGTTTCATCTTATTGATATATGCTCGGTATTTATTTGTTGATAGCATTTAAACACCCACTTATATTGCTTGAGTTTTTGTAAGAGAATATATGATATAACGTATCTGGATCGATCATCATACAATGAACTCATGGCCTATCAATTCATCTATTCAGATTATTCAGTCAGTGATACTAATTAGTCATTCTGATCACCTTATGCATGGCTTTTGTTACTGTTGATCTAGGTTTCTGTTACAATATAAACTTCTGGCCTAGATGCCATTGCCAAATTATTAAGGGTAATTTATGCGTACCTCCCCTGAGGTAAGGCTTAATTACATGAGTTTTGGATATTTACGCATACCTCCTCTATTTTCCAAAATAATTAATAAGTAAACCCACTCCATTTTTTTTATTTTTTTTTTGGGTAAGAGTAAACCCATTCCGTTAGTTGTTCCCATTAGTTGCGAATGGTTAGAGTGTTTTAGTTATTTTATGACCAATATACCTTTCATAGGGTAAGAATATCCCTTACCACCTAAACCTGACTTGTTCTTACCCGAAGGCGACGAAGAACCAGAGGATCAAGATGACCATGATGGAGAAGAGTCCGGAAACAGAGAAGGTGATCATGGTTTTTCCTGGCACGAGCAGGATGCAAGTTCAACCAGAGGGTGATATGGAGATAATCAAAGGGATTGGGTGTGTCTCCTGCGTCTGTTTCTCTTCCTTCTATTCTTCTTCTTCTTCTTCCCTAGAGGGTATTTTTTCTTCTTATTTTCTTTTCTATCTGAAATCACCTACCGGACCCCTTTTCTCCTTTTGATGATTTTCTTCCAAAACCCCGAACAAAAACCCATTTCTACAAATATTCCGATGAATGAAATCTGTAGCTGGGATTTGGTGATTATGAGTCTCGTGTTTGGGATTTTAGAAATGGAAGGAGAAGAGGGTTGGGTGGCTTATGGATTTCAGTTGCGGCGATTTGGCTGGAATGGAAGGCGGAGGTGGGGTTGGCGGCCATGATTGGAGGTTGAAAGGGTATGAAATCATTACTGGGATTGAAGCTTCAGTCAATAGAGCTGAAGAGGAAGCAGATGGGAAATGAAAATATGAAAACAATTGGGTTCGGTGGAAGCCAAAAACCGCACTATTTAGCCATCAAGTTTCTGTTCCAAGGTGGCCAGACAGACATTGTCAGCATCGACGTCGCTCAGGTGATCAAAATGGGCTTTTCTGTTACTCTGTTTATTGTTCTTAAACTAAATTAGAAGATTTTGGCAAGTTGGGTAGTGGCAGGGATCAGAATTACTGAATCAAATGATGTCAAACTACGTAATAAGTGAGATGAGGGTGATTTGTTGAATCATGGCAGGTTGGTTCTTCAAATTTGAGTTCCATGAGCGGGAGTTTGGTAGTGATGGCAGGGTATGATGGGAAGTGGGTGTGGTAGTGACAGCAGTTCCCATTCCGATTGGTAGTGACGGCAGTTCCATTCTCATGAAATTCAAGACACAATCAAGTCCCCCACCCCCTCTTCAGAAACCAAGACGACGAAAAAATTTTGGACTTTTGAAGACCATGGCTTTTAGGGTTTGCAGAAACGGAGATCTCAACATGAGGGTGAGAACCAGGAAGGTCTGTAATGGAACAACTAGGTTTATTTTAGCATGAAGGGCAATTTGGTCAACAAATGAACAATTCTAACGTTTTCTGTCCCAGGTTTATGGAGTGGGTTTACTTATTAATTATTTTGGAAAGCAAGGGAGGTACGCATAAATATCCAAAACACATGGGTGGATTTGTAATTAAGCCTTACCTCAGGGGAGGTACGCGTAAATTACCCAAATATTAATATCTTTTGGACCATTGACCTAATTTCATTATGACTAACTTCAGATTCAACGATTAGTGCCTGTTAAGATAATGGATGTTAACTATTGCAAGTCTATAAACTCTTTCACTGAACAAGCTGATTCAATTAGCCTTTCCCCCACCCCCACCTCCACCCAAAAAAAAAAAGGTCTGATTCTGTGAGTTTATGGGCCGGATGTATCTTATATAATCATCTATGAAACATTCTCGTCTTTTGTTTAAGGCTCCTGTTTTAGTCATTGATGGTACACTTAGAGAAATGGTATTACCTTCTGTGACCAATCCCTATAGGCCCCTACTGTCTTTTTGTTTTAATTTAAGTATGGCTATCATATTGCCATCTTATATCACTTGTGGAGATCATTATCCGCCCATCCATGCTAATATTCTAATGCATTCAATTAGTAGTTCTAAGATCTAATGTCATAATACTGTTCCTGCAGGATAAAGGATTTGAGGATGCTAAATCAGTTATAGCAGCTTTAAAAAGTAAAGGCATGTGTACAATAGGGGCTGCAGGCTTTTGCTGGGGTGGTGAGATTTCTTTTCATTCTACTAGCATTTGGAATCATTCATACTCGGAACACTTTTGTAATAGATTTTTGGCATCATTGATATAGAGTGTCTAATATGGTATAGTCATCTATCTATTACCACAAGCAATTGTGATTTAATATATTGATTTCTTTTCAGCCAAAGTGGTTGTGGAACTAGCCAAGTTTGATTATATCCAAGCTGCAGTGCTCTTGCATCCTTACCTTGTCACGGTAGATGATATAAAAGGTATGAATGTTTTCGGTTAGAGTTTTTGCATGACATTCAATTATCCATCTATGCCTCTACTGTAGATCAATGCTTTTAGGGAAATATATTATGTTTTTTAGCTTGTACAGATTCTATTGGATCATCTGTTGGTTGAGACCTAATGAATAATGGTTGAATATTTTCAGAGGTTAAGGTTCCAATTGCTATTCTTGGAGCTGAGATTGACAAGTTAACTCCACCAGAACTTGTGAAACAGTTTGAGCAGATTTTATCCTCTAAACCCGAGGTAAGGATCACGATTTGATGTGGTGATTCTTCCTTCCGAAACGTTCCTATTGGTCCTCAAACTTGCAAATGTGACTAAGATCCTTTGATGCAATTGAACTGAAGAACCCACAATGGTCCTATTTTGAGGTGCAAATTCACTTCCCCTTATCCATACACTTGTTTTTTTTTTTTTTTTTTTTTTTGGGGGAGTGTGCCAAGTTCCATGCCCTGAGATCCCATAGAAGTTACTCCTTAGAGGGGTTTTGAAATGTGAAAACCTCCGTCGCCCGGTTCGCCCATGGATGAGCCTGCAAAAAGACTCCGACGCTCAAGTCAGGTCTCCAGTGCAACAGCGTAACAGCTAGTAAAAAGTGAGATGAGCTTTTGAGCTCCATACCTGAGTATTTATAGAGTGAGGTGAGGCGGTTAGGAGAGTCCTAGTATGGTAGGAGTTCTTCTCTTGGAAGGCTCTCTCGTGTAAAGCGAAGTAGAGAGTTATTTTCGGGGTCGGACTCTTATTAAGGTAAGAGTCCTAATGGGAGTGTGATTCGGTATCGTGATAGGATTGTAGCTCGATCCTTAACCAACGATTCTCGGATTGTGCTGACTTGGCTCCGCGATTCCCGGCGAGCCGTTACAAAGGCTTTTGTGGAGGGCTCGGCTTCAGTGGTCGGCTTTAGTGGTCGGCCTCAGAGCTCGGCCTTAGAGTTCAGTCTCGGTCTCGGTCTCGGTTGACTGGCGTGAGGTTGGCTCGGGGTCGATGACTGATTTGGGAGTGCTTTGCGGGCTGAGCCGTGGTGCTCAGCTCGGCCATGTGATCTCTCAGGGACCGGGTCGGCCTGACTTCCCTCGGTTCAGGTCTGTCCTTGGATTGACCTCGGCTCGGCCAGGTGGCAGCATCTGATTGCTGAGGTGATTCCATGCCTTATCATGAAAAGCCCCAGGTAAAGTGATGAGAATGGAAGTACATCACATTGACAATCTGGGCTTACCCAAATTGCTTACCTATATCTACGAAAGTATTTCTTCTTAAGCAAAACCTTTCCTTAACATGTAACTATTTATAAAACATGAGAATCGAACAATGGTGCGGATGACAATATGTTATGAAGAGTTAGATGCAGACACAATGTAATAGTTTCATCTCTTCTGATCAACTTTGCTTCATAGTTTCCAAGAATTGAATGTTTCTCTAGAAACCTTCAAGCTTAGTCACCGAGAAACATGTTTCTCACATGGGCTCATGTTTTGTACAAGGTTCATTTGGATGCATCCCCATTTCATTTTCCATCTATGGTCTTCCTCCCACCACCACCCGCAACGAAAAAAGGTTGAAGCATATGATCCAGGGGGTGTTATCCCTTCAGCATTCCCCTCCTCCCATTGATAGATAACAATAAAATTATATTGCTGGAATGAAAGAGTAGGATAAATAAAATAGTAAACAACAAGAAGAAACTGTCAAAGGCTGAAACCATAAAGGGGCATAATTGGGAAAGCTCCAAATACAAAGATTTTATAGTATATCATTTGCAAATTTATATTTTTGTGTTCAAGAATTGTTGATAACCAAACAAGTACCACATTCATGTCATCAACTTTCCCATGTGGTTTCCTTTGGGTTAAATTTTCCATATATGGCTGATCCACTACTATGATTTCCATTTCAACCAAGAATTGAAGGATGTTGGTTTTACACAGGTTGATGCATATGTGAAGATAGTTCCCGGGGTTGCACATGGATGGACTGTTAGGTACGATATTGAAGATGAAGAAGCTGTGAAATCTGATGAGGTAGCCCATCAGAACATGTTAGACTGGTTTGCCAAGTATGTTAAGTAGGAAAAGAGAGACAGCAGTGGAACAGTAGTTGTTTGTATGTATAATCCCAGCTCTGTTTCTTACATAAAAATGAAGTAGACAGGAACCTGCACTAAATATATAGATATGTTGCTCTCTTTGGGTTATTAGATGTGTAGTTTGATCTATAAATCACTTAAAATTGGGTAGTTTGATTACTTAAATAGCTTAACTTCAGGTCCCAAGTAAACACAAGAATTGCACCTATTCTATTTTGATGTTTATATTTCATTGCAGAATATGCACATTTCATATTAGTCACCAAAATGGCATTTGAGCCTTAAATGGTCATTCATTCACTTAAATTACTTCTAATCTACCTGATTATGACCAAACCTATCTCTTGCTTCTCCACACAGCTAACACACAATCGAATTGGTTTACTACTTGAAATGGATTTTATATCAAGTACCATATTATATCCTTTACATTTACTGCGGCATAGCTTTCTACATTCTGCTGAAGAGGATTTATAACAGGTTGCACACGACCAGTACTCGAAGAGATTTGCTGTTCTTCACTGTCACTAAAGAGGCGGCCGGGCTGGCTGGCTAGCAGCCTTTGTCAATCAATCTCAAGTCGCTCAATGCCGCTTTGCTTCTGGTATGAGAAGTAAGGAAACCGGATCCAGCTGCTCTCCAGGGAGCCCAGCACCTAGGGAGTGCCCAAGGGGACATCCAATGGCTGGGCTGTGCCCTACACATCCTGGTGCATGCCAGTCAGTTGTCGGGATGTGTGCGGCACAGCCCAGCTATTGGATGCCCCTCTGTGCACGGTGCTCCATGGAGAGGAGCTCGATGGAAGGAATCCTGGTTTCAAGTCAAGCTAAGATGGCATCTATCTATCCTTTCAATCATTTCTTAAAACGGCTCAAGAAAAAGGATTATTCATTATGGTGCAAGATTGCATGTATTATGTAAAGGCAAAAAATTTCGTGCGTGCATGGCCGTGCGTTCATGTGCATGATTTGTAAATGCAGTCAGATTGGTATAAATATCAATCTCAAATGACATTTGATGGAGTTGATAGGAGAATCTCTGGTGTACGAATACCTTCTCCTTATGTAAATTATCAAGAATTTGACTACTTTAATCAGGTCCTTAAGTCTCAACAAACAGGGTTGTTCAATAACGCATGCAGTTTGTAAAGCTTTCAAGATGTCTAAATCTCAGTCCCGTCGCTGCCAACAAGTTTTTTAATAAACAGTAGTTTTAAACAATAAGTTAGGTATTACTCAACCTTGATTCGTTGTAAGCCCATTAATTTTGCATCTCTCTCTTATTACTCACCGATTCCACTCCTCTACTTCCATCCTACTTTCAAGCCTCTACATCACACCACGTGACAAGACAGTCATCCGACGTTTGAAAATAAAACAATTCAAAAAATTTCAAGTTTTCTTTCAAAGCCTGATGAAACCTTTGAATCGTACCTTAAACCCCTAAAAGGCCCAAGTCAACCGGTTCAAAGTTCACTCAAACCAAACCCCAAATCCATCTTGTTTCAAATCCCTAAACTATACGAAACCCTAAACCCATCTTGTTTCTCCTCTTCTTCTTCTTCCTCGCAAAAACTCAGAGTTTCTCCATCGATGGCTTTCTTGCTCTTCCTCCGAAAAATTTCAGAGCCTCCTTGCTTGCAATCGTTCATGGCCATGGTGATCTAACGCCATCTACTATTCTGCTCCGCTCCGCTACCTCAATATCCCCTTCTCCAAACTCACCCACCCATCACCCCCCCCCCCCCCCTCCCAAAAAACAAAAAGAGTATCCCAATTACAGAAGCTCCAACAGTAAATGCACCCTTCAACAAAACATTCCTCTGTTCTTGCTTATGATGAATAAAACACCCTTTTTTTCATCCTTCCAATAAGTTGAAGAGATGGGTTTTATAATTCTCAACTTCCTTCAATTCAGATCATTACAGAGAAAATGCTCCCTTTGAAATTTTCTTTTATCATGGTTATTATTTACCAAGTACGGATTTTAATTTTCAATGACGAGCACAGAATACTAATTATATAACACTTGGAGTTATTTATTAAAAAAAATGCCATTAGAATATGGGTTAAAAAAAAGGAAATTATGAACTTTATTCTTGATTAGATTTGTTACCATGACAACTCATGGCTCCTGAAGAAATTTTAGTAAGGTAATTTGATGCCAACTATTTGTTTCCCCTTTGTGTATAGTTTTCATCTAAAATTCCTCTGAATAGATTCTCAACTAGTCAAATGTTCAATAACTTCTTATAAACTTGATTTTATTAGAGAGTTAGAAGTTCACCAGACTCCAGTTTTAAGAAACTTTTGTGCAATAGTTCAGCCCTACAATGCTGTTTTGAATGGTACCACCAGTACTAAACAGCATGATTGTCATGAAGCTGCGAAAAATCATCCAGATTGGGGAAAATTTTGGCATAGCTGAAAGGAATAATTATCACCTCCAACTTCTCCAATTCCTCTAATAGGGGGAGTAGATCCCACCTTGGGCAGTGTTTACAGGTAGGGGGTAAGGTAATCATTTCCGTCCCCATGTGAGGAATTGGAGGAATTGGAGGGGATAAGGATTAAGAAAGAACATTTCATGTATTGGAGGAATTGGAGGGGCAACGAATTGGAGGGGATAAGGATTAAGAAAGAACATTTCATGTAGAAGTGTCTGTGTGTGCTGAGAGGATAAAATTCAGATGAATAAATACTAGAAAACCAAACACTCTAGTAAGTTTAAAAATCTAGGTTAAAGCTGCTTTAATTTTTTATTATCTGTGGTGCTTAAGTGTTAAAATTAATCTCTGATCAAGAACGATTGCAAGCAAGGAGGCTCTAAAAAGCAAAAGAGAATAGCAGAGCAGACCAGAATAGCAGATGGCGTTAGAGCACCAATACACCATGGTCATGAACGATTACAATTTACAAGCAAGGAGGCTCTGAAATTTTTGGGAGTAAGAGCAAGACAGCCATCGATGGAGAAACTGAGTTTTTGGTAGGAAGAAGAAGAGAAGTAACAGGCTGGGTTTCGAATTTTATAGTTTAGGGACTTGAAACAAAATGGGTTTGGTGTTTGGTTTGAGTGAACTTTGAACCGGTTAAGTTGGGTCTTTTAGGGGTTTAAGGTACGGTCTAAAGGTCTCATCAGGTTTTGAAAGAAAATTTGAAAATTTTTGAATTGTTTCATTTTCAAACGTTGGATGGCTGTCTTGCCACATGGCACGATGTAGAGGCTTGGAAGTAGGATGGAAGTAGAGGAGTCGAATCCATTACTCATACCCCAGGAAGCAACAGACTAAATCTCCGAATGCAGGTGTTTAGGAATAAACATAGAAACACAAATGATTAAATCCTGACTAACAGATTTAATTTCTAGTAGATAGTTGCACCTCTCCCATGAGATCAAAGTATATGATCTACCTTGCATCTAGCATCTGACCTACTTTTATCCACTGCAGTTTGAGAACTGAAGAAGCTTTTGGCATGGGAGGAGGAACAGCACAGGTTTTCCTTCTTTTTTTTTTTCAGATAAAAGGCACACAAATTAACTCAAAATAACTAGGAATACAGAAACCTAAAACTGATACATTTGAAAGCTCCACATCCATTAGTTATAACCACTACTACAGGACCAATGTATCTAATCTGTCCTACTATCCGTCAGCCACCAAGAGCTTCCCTCCTTGTGGCATCATGAAGGATATCAATGTCAACTCCATCCGGTGGTAGCTGAACGTATCTGACGACTGATCCCCTGATGAAGCAGTTCCTCACCGAAAGCTGCCATGAGAGCGCCAAAGATTTCAATTAACTTCTATTCTTTTATTCAACCGTAGAGATAAATACAATTACAAATTCTACCACCCAAAAATTAGCATATAGTAAAGGAAAGACGCAACTAACAATCAAAGAAAAGCCACACACAGTTGAAGGCACTTAACAGGTATAAACACACTAATTATGTACAAGTAACATAGGGTGCCATGGATACTCGTCCTTAGAACAACAGTTGTGGCCTAGAAGAACCAAAAAGTCCTTGTCCCTGATGGGCAACGGATTGGTACTGGATCCAAAATCCAGTGATTCTCACTCGACGGAAACTCCTAGGCCACTGTACAATAAATCGGGTAACTCCAATGGAAAACAAAGAAATCCTGTAAGGATCAAGCTTGTTTTATACTAAAAAGAAAAAAGGAATCTGAAGGCCCTAAGATTCAATGCAAGGTAACAGCAGGTTAAGTAGGTAAATCAGTGAGCTGTTAGTACCCTGACCTGAGATTTAATCCCACTAGCAGTAGATAACTCCTTCACCATGCCCTATTAAGAATGGAAGTAAAGATGCCTAACAATTCTACATTCTATTTGATCGTCCACTGTCTGTTCATGACTACACTAATTACACATAAACATGATAACAGAAAAGTAATCATTGCTTCAATTTTTGTGTTTGTTTCCTTAAAAAACAATGGTTTCTACAGCAAGTGAAACCATTCAAGACTGTGGAGATATAAACTACTACAGTCCTCTCTCAAACAAAAAGTTAAGGTATCAAAGACTTGAAAGATCAGCTAATGACACTTTCTACTGTTAAAATGAATGTATCCTGTTCATGGACAGATGCATGGATGGGTATAGACAACCAAGAAAGTTCATGAAAACATGTACAATAGCCATGCTTCGCTCTATACAACTTAAATCTAAGAAATCCACTGTAACAATGATGGTATGACAAAGAAGACACTGAAACCTAAAACCACAAGGCAATTTTCATGATTATGAGAAAAGCAGTAATAGACATTAATAACAGCAGTATCAAGTGATAGTTTGGATGACCCTAGCCCATACATTCTTCCCACAATCCTTATCCTCCATAGCAAAACACTTGAAACATGTTAATATGTAACCATGCCATCCTTCAATAAACTCCCAGGCTTAAGAAAGGCCAAAACCACAAATCTGTTCTTTTTGGTAGAACCAAACTCCAAATCTACATTATCTCTACTTTCATGAAATCACAGAAACATTTCATAATGCCACCCGGAATCAAATTCTACCCAAAATCCTCAAACATGTATATCAACATAGAAAACCATAAATCCTAGATCTCTAAATTACTTTAACTCAACTGGCAATCTTCAGCAATACCAGATCTGAATCCAAACTTAAGACCTATTGAAGGAAACTTGAGCAGGGTAACCAGTTCCTTTTTTTTTATGAAAGTCTTATCACACAAACCACACACCAATCCCAAAAGGTTAACCAGGGTAACCAGTTCCTTGACGTGCTTTCTTCTCTCATAAGATTCTGAAGTAGATTTAAGGACTATGCTTTTGATTGCCACATAATTCAACATTGAAACCTAAAACCTTAATCCCAGTCTTACGAAACCCAGAGACCCAAACCCCGAATTTCCAGAATAGGGTTTCATTCAAGTACTTTTTTCTGTTCTCTTTCCTACATTTTTTGAAAAAGAAAAGCCCAGTTATTTTCAATCCGAAATTCACCTAGAGTGAAAACAATATCAGAACCTAGTGACTGAAAAAAGGAAAAACAAGATCAAGGAGAAACCAGAAGAAGAGGCTCAAGAAGAAAAGATACCATATGAGGATACTTGTCTTGATCGACAACCCTAGTGTTCTCGAGCTTTATATTGAGGTACTGATCGACGGAATGAAGAGTTCCTCTTATAGCGAGATCATTCTTCAGTTCTACTGTAACTTCTTTTCCCACCAAATCCTTGAAGTACGAGAAGAACAACTGCGAAGAAACACAGAATAATAATCACGAAATCGGAACCAGAAAAAAGGAAAGAAAAAAACCCACAGAAAGAATTCCAAATACCATCTTTAGCTCTCAATCACTTGAACGAACAAAGTAAAATTCGCTAGCGACCCAACCAAGTCGTAACCCTAGCGCCCTACCATTACTGAAGAATCGGAGAAAAACAAATAAGGCGGGCTTCGCGTTGGTCCAGTACTCCAATTTCTCCCCTCCCCAGTATCCTTATAACTGGATATCTCCGGTTAAGTGAAAGAGAATATGACACGTTATTAGATTCTTCTTTTACGTCTTAGATCAAAAAAAGGGTATTTTCTTTGAGGCAGGTTCACGTTCACGTACGAGAACGACTCACAGCCGTTCAGATGGAATCCACCTTGTGTGACCCACATGGAGAGAGTTCCTTCTGAACATACGTGAATGTGAGTCCTTTTCTTCTTCCCCTTTGGCATCTTCGTCACACAGAGCACACAAGGGCGGAAGAGAATGGTAAGGGCTTACTCCCTGAGACTGCCTCTGCATTAGTTTGTGCTGGAACACAGGTTTCTCCTTCGCTTGTTTCTCAATTGACGAAGGTAAAGATCCTTTTTTTTATCTAAGACGTAAAAGAAGAATCTAATGTCGTATCATATACTCCTTCACTTAACCGAAGATATCCAATTAAAAGGATACTGGAGAGAAATTGGAGTACTGGACCCATTGCAACGAAGCTCGCTTTATTTGCTTTTCTCCGACTCTTGGGTAATGATAGTGATAATCTTCCCCAGTGTCGCACTACACACTTTAGGAATTGGAGAGGATTAGAACCATGTGGGCATTTCTTCCCCGTCAAACCATCAGAGATATGGGCACTTCTTTCATTCGGAGGAGTAACATCACCACATAGTGCTTGATCACCCTCCTCTGCCTGAACTCCACCGGAGTTGAACCTTCAATAGAAACAGTCTCTCCTCCCTCGACCTCCCTGCACCTGCCATTCTCATTGCCTTGAGTTGATGGAAGGCTTGGATCATCTATTGCTGCTTGTCAGCGTGCTTTCTCACGCAGGCAGGGGTGCAATGACCACCCTACCCAACCCAAGCAGGGCGCTCGGGCAGTGGATAAGGCGGTCATTGCACCCCTACGGGAGGAAGCAACTCCGCAGCACGGGCACGCGGTGGTAGAGGATCCAAATTGCTCAAGAACGGGAGAAAAACAAATAATGCGGGCTTCGTTGTAGTGGTTGTGGGTCTAGTACTCCAATTTCTCTCCAGTAGCCTTATAAGTGGATATCTCCGGTTAAGTGAAGGAGTATATGACACGTCGTTAGATTCTTCTTTTACGTCTTAGATCAAAAAAGGGTTTTTCTTCTTCCTCTTCGACATCTTCGTTTCGCACAGAGCACACCGGGGAGGAAGAGAGGTAAGGGTTTACCCCTGAGACTGCGTCTGCATTAATTTGTGCTGGAATTCAGGTTTCTTCTTCGCTTGCTTCTCTGTTGACGTATACAAGCCCGAAAATGGAATCTTTTGAACCCATTTTTTAGAATTAGTGAGTGGGCATTGATTGGTAGAGCTGTGAGCAGCGGGAGAGGAGATACAAAGAATGAGGAGAGGCAAATCATCAATTACGAATTTTCTGAAATCTGTCTCTTCTCCTTTAGACATTCGAACCCAGAAATGGTCCTTTTGTTCTTCGACACATTCCGATCTGAAGAAACCTGTTTTTGACATACCTCCATTCAAACCGAATGACAATGACCTGAAGAAACCTGTCTTTGAGATACCTCCATTCAAACCAGATGACAACGGCATGAAGAAACCTGTCTTTGAGATACCTCCATTCAAACCGGATGACAACGACGGCCTCGTACGCCGCTTTTGCAGAGAGAACAAATTCAAAGATGCCATACTCCTTCTTTGTCAGCAGAAACGCCTGAGGGAAGCCATTGAAATCCTAGACCTTCTCGATCGTTCTAAAACCTGCCCAGCTCCTGCAGTGTACTCTGCCCTCCTTCAGCTCTGCCTCCAACAGCGAGCGCTTAAAGAGGGCAAACGGGTCCATGCTCACATTAAGAGCTCAGGTTTCGTTCCTGGGCTCTTTATCTCTAATCGCCTCATTGATATGTACTCGAAATGTGAAAGCTTGACGGATGCTCGTGAGCTGTTTGAGGAGATGACAGACAGGGACTTATGCTCTTGGAATACCTTAATTGCGGGATACGCAAAAGCAGGGCATCTTGAAGAAGCTCGCCAACTGTTTGACGAAATGCCGCAGAAGGATAATTTCTCCTGGAGCACACTGATCTCTGGGTATGTTCGCTATGACCGGCCCAATGAAGCTTTAGAATTGTATAGAAGAATGCAAAAAGATGAGAAGCTGGAAGGCAACAAGTTCACTGTTGCTAGCGCTCTTTCAGCTTCTGCTGCCATTCCGTGTCTTCGGCTCGGTAAAGAGATTCATGGGCATATAACGCGAACTGGGTTAGCTTCAGATGCTGTGGTTTGGAGCGCCGTGACAAGTATGTATGGAAAATGTGGGAGCGTAAAAAAAGCCAGACACATCTTTGACGAGATGTTGGACCGAGATGTTGTTTCATGGACTACGATGATTGGAAGATACTTCGAAAGTGGGAAGAAGAAGGAAGGATTCGAGTTGTTCTCAGAACTTTTGAGCTCAGGGGTCCGTCCCAACGACTTCACATTAGCTGGGATTCTGAACGCATGCTCAGATCTTGCTTCGGAGGATCTTGGCAAACAGGTTCATGGATATATGACCCGAATTGGGTTCGACCCTTTTCCATTTGCTGCACTTGTCCATATGTATTCGAAGTGTGGGAACATTGAGAGTGCCAAAAGAGTTTTCGAAGCAGTGCCCCAACCTGATCTGCTCTCATGGACTTCCATGATTTCTGGCTATGCGCAGAATGGTCAACCTGAGGAGGCTCTTCGATACTTTGAGTTGCTACTTAAATCGGGTACCAAGCCTGATCATGTTACATTTGTTGGTGTTCTTTCTGCATGTGCTCATGCTGGATTAGTCGATAAAGGCCTTGCGTATTTCCATTCGATTACTGAGAAGCACGGGTTGACACACACTGCTGACCATTATGCTTGTATAATCGATTTGCTTGGCCGATCAGCCCGATTTGGAGAAGCTGTAGAGGTTATTGATCGAATGCCTATGAAGCCCGATAAATTTTTATGGGCTGCCTTGCTTGGTGGTTGCAGAATTCATGGAAACCTGAGTTTGGCAAAAAGAGCTGCAGACGCATTATTTGAACTAGAGCCTGATAATGCCACAACTTATGTCACATTAGCCAACATCTATGCCACCTCCAGTATGTGGGATGAAGTGGCGAAGATCAGAAAGAAAATGGATGATAAGGGGGTGGTGAAAAAACCAGGTTCAAGTTGGATCAAAGTTAAGAGAAAGGTCCATGTATTCTTGGTGGGAGATAGAACTCATCCCAAAATTAATGAAATCTATGGTTTTCTGGAAGAGCTATCGACAAGGATGAAGGAGGAAGGATATGCTCCTGACACAAATTTTGTATTGCATGACATAGAGGAAGAGCAAAAGGAACAAGACCTTACCCACCACAGTGAGAAGCTTGCAATTGCATTTGGTATTATTGCTATGCCAACTGGAACACCAATCAAGGTCTTTAAGAATCTGAGGACTTGTGGAGACTGCCATACTGCAATTAAATTTATCTCAAAGATTGTTGCAAGAGAGATCATTGTTAGGGATTCAAACCGGTTCCATCATTTTAAAGATGGCAGCTGTTCATGTGGAGACTTCTGGTGATTTGCCTTGGTACTCGGCTGATAGATTTCACCAGTTGTAACATATTCTTCCCAATTAATTGACAAAAATAGGGAAGTTTGATTAACTTGACCTACCTTCCTCCTGAGTGCAGATTGAGATTTTCTTCCTATGTTGACAAGCTTTTTAGATGATTAGAGGGGGCTTTTGTTGTTAAAGGTGGGTCTAAATGATGGAAGATACCAACTTGGAATCAACAAGATATCTAGAGAGGAGAAATTCTGAGCTCCCAGAATGTTTGGCTGACAATTGTGGGTAATAGAAACTGAAGTTTGAGAACCTTTTTGGCTTCATCCAGAAGTGCAGGAAATAAAGTACAATTTTGAAATCATTTAAAGTTTGAGAATCTTTTTGGCTTCATCCAGTAGTGTATAAAGGACTTTAACAAAAAAAAAAAAGTAGTGGGTAAAGGAAAGCAAAGTGTTTCGATGAGTTGCAGGAAGACATAGTGAAACATGGAATAGAAATTCAGGCTCACTGAAAAGTTTGGAGAGGAGAAGCACGGGTGGACACACACAGCTGACCATTATGCTTGTATATTTGATTTGCTTGGCCGATCAGCCCGATTTAGAGAAGCTATAGAGGTTATTGGTCGAATGCCTATGAAGCCCGATAAATTCTTATGGGTTGCCTTGCTTGGTGGTTGCAGAATTCATGGAAACCTGAGTTTGGCTAAGAGAGCTGCAGAGGCATTATTTGAACTAGAGCCTGATAATGCCACAACCTATGTCACACTGGCCAACATCTATGCCACTTCCAGTATGTGGGATGAAGTGGCGAAGATTAGAAAGAAAATGGATGATAAGGGGGTGGTTGAAAGATCAATTGGTTAGCAGGTGAGGAAATGAGATGACAATGTACAAACACAAGCTTGAAGTGTATCAAGTTAGGCTGTGGTTCGGTTAACCCCCAATGTCACTCAACCTCCCTGGTTCCATAATGGCATGTGCAAGTTTGCTTCAGTGAGTCCTAGTGTTGGACCTGGGGTATCATGAAGGAAGCTTGGTGGATGGATGATTGAATTTGTTGTGTTTCCCTTCTATTCAAAGTTGCAGTAACTGCATTAGTGAAACCATGAAGGATCTGCTCCCACCTTTAGCTTTTGCTAGATGGAAACTATAATATTGTGCATTCTCTTGATAATCCTTGGTTTATAAATGTTCTAGGCCATCTCCATTTGGGCTGAAAGCTTCATATATAGGAAAGTGATCCTCAGTTCTACTTTGCCCCAAATTCAAGTCCCATCCAATCCACCACTTGTCACAACCAATTGGTCATCCATAGATACCCTATCAATGGAGAGGATTCAACTCCATTTAGAAATAGATGTTGGTTAATCCATGGTTGATTATGACCCACAGTGTCAATCACTGTTCTCATGAGCTCTAAGGACATGGAGAGAGAGGTCTTCTGCTTGGGGCAGTCAATAAGAGACAGCAATAGACAATCTAAATTGCAAGATTGCATCTTTATGGGAAGTTAGGTGGTTCCTTGATGAGAACATAATTATAAAACTCAAATATCCATTGTTGCTTCCTCTATATGTGGAGAAGCTAAGCCAACCAATTGATTGTTTAGGTTGTTGGGTGTTGAGAGGATAAGCATTGTCTCTCTTTGGAGTTGGTATATCTAATTATTACTTTGTGCATTTTTATTTGTAAGAGAACCTAATGAAAACCCAGGTCTCTAGTGGTAGGTTATGCTGTTCCAAATTGTAACTCCCATTTTGTTTTGGGTTTTGAGAGTTAAAAGTGTCCTGAAATTTTTATTTTTTTAAATCTAGGGTTGTGTTTGGTATGTATTCTTGAAATCGATTTTGGATAGAATACATTCTTAAGCAAGAAAATAGAGAAGAATCAGGTTTTAGAATGCATTTTATATATTTCAAGAATGCAAACCAAACAGAGCCTAGAATTCATCTGTTTTTCCCACAATATGCCGTTGGAGAAAGTTTCTCGCCTCCATCTCTTCATCCAAAGTGATATGACCTTATGATTAGATTCTTAAATAGTGAGTTTCATCATTAAACTGCCACTCCTGTTATGTATGATCAAAACTACTTTTCCCTAGTCTAAACCAAAGTTCATATGTTGTGGCTTAAAAGGTTCTCTCTTCATCATAGGTCAAAATAAAATTGATACTATTTCATTTGGTTAGTTTAGAACCAATGTCAGGGGAAAATTGAATTAACCCAATCCAAATTGGTGCTTGAAGGTATGGGTGTCAATTTCAGGCCCACACCAGCAGGTTCGACTGAGCCCAATCGCGAAAGCCCAAGACTGGGCCAGGCCAAATAACAGTCGGTCGTTCCTGTTGCAAGGGTCCAGCCTGATGGTCGCTCTACCCAGCCCGGCATATTTAAAGCCCGTATAGTCCATTTTACTCAGCCCAACACATTTAAAGCCCGTTTAAGATCCGTTTAGAGATAAATGTGTCATTAGCCCATTTAAGATTCATTTAGGCTGATTATTGGTAGCCCGATTAAGGACCAGTACCCGATCGACTATTTATAAACGGGACCATGTCTAGCATATGAGGCCCGTTACTTAAACTGGCCCGTAATAGTACGAAGTCCTAAAGTAGGGAAGCCCAATTAGGCCTGACCGAAACCAGCCCGGATTGACCAAAACCGCGATTGACACCCCTACTCAAAGGGTCTGACTGGCTCAACAATTTTTTTTTTAGTATTTCCTGATTATGGGAAAATTGGAATAGATCCCAGTTCCATAGCTAAAAAAGAAAGAAAAACTGACAAGGTATAAGTCTTTGAAGCATACTTGTCAATGAATAGGCTTCAGAGTCCAATCCTCCCAACACCTTGGGAGGCTTGGGACCCCACATCACTAATAAAAAACACAACAAACTCCAATTTAGACTTGTCAGTGGTGAATGGTCTCCACATGTTTTACAAAAGGGTGGGCCTCTTGCACCAGACAAACTTCATGCCCACACAACTCTGTCACTTTCAATCAATCTCCTCACTCTGACTCCTCACCATAATCTCCTCTCTCCAATACCCTACTTTCTCTTGCTTCTTGATCTACTTTTAACTTTTCCATTCTGTCTTTTTTGGGTCCTATGGCCTTGTTTGCTTGGTTGTAATATTTATTCTCAGGCATTTGACAGCTCTGTAACCAACCACTAAAACAGGTCCTTCAGCTTTTTGTTTTTGTTTTTTTTTTCAATGTTTGGCTGTCCATTATACATCTCATAGAAAATTTTTCCATCACCCATGGAAGAGGATTCACCCATCATTCATAGGGTCTTAATAACTTCATTCTACAGTACAGGATCGAAAATGCCCCCTGGGTTCCCTCTGAGAGTTTCTTAAGCTTCATGGTGAAGGAAAGTTACTTCACCCATTGGTGAAAGGAAACTCGGTCCCACCAAACATGAGACGGTCTGAATTGTTTTAATCAAATTAATTTTTCAATTCATATGATTCATCATGTATTGGAATTTTTTTTTTTTTTTTTTTTTTTTTAACTTAGTGTTCATTATACTAAATTAAACTTGATAATGATATCATTTACCATAACTAAAAATTATTTTACCCTTCAATACAATTATATTATATAGTAGCTCATTTGTCTTATTAGGTCCGTCATATCATGAATGACATAAAAAGGTTACATCTACCAAAAACAAATAATACAAACTTTGTATAACTATGTTCGATTAAATGAAAAATAAATCATATTTTATAATTTTTACGTAGTATTTCATCCATCAAACAAAAATGGGAAAATCTATTTGAGATGATACCTTACCTAAAGAGATAGATAGTGCAATGGAAGATACTTAGGACCATGTAGAGAATATTTCCTTACCACATGGGAGAATCTATTCATGTTTTATGATACAGAGTTATAGACTGGAAAACATGTATCCGGATATTCTTTGTTCTCTTTTCATATTACTCAATATTTGTTTCAGCTTTCATGATTAAAGGAAAAAAAAAAGTATTTTGCGATAGAATCCACCTTTAAATTTGTCAAAATTCACTCACCATGCTTTTTCTCATTTTGTGTGGTAGAGAAAGAGGGAAACGAGAAGGAATTCAAGCTCTTTTAAAGGGAAAAAGTTGCGATGTGCTGGATAAATTGACTTGTTTCCACTCTTTGGTTGTTTGATCTTTGTAACTCAGATGTCTTGTGTGTTGGTCACGCATAAAAAAATAAACATTTTTCTACCAAAAAAAAAAAAGTTATTTCAAAGACCGGCAAAGGTTTCATAAGACATTAGAATGGGGAATTGCACGAATAAGAGGGGTGAGAGACGGATTCGTTTGCTATGAGGACATCACAATGGGAAACCGCAAGAATGAGAGGGGTGAGAGACGGATTTGTTTACTATGAGGCTCATTTCTTGTCTGAAGAGAGAGCTAGATAGCTTGTGTGTTAGTGTGGATTCTACGACAGTGTTTTGAAAATCTGCATCCAATTAATTAGATTGGCTGATTTAGATTGGAATTGGTCAATATCAATCCCGAATTTGATCGGCAAATCCCTATACTGAAACTAGGGTTAGGATTATTAGGATCAATTCTTCACCTACCTTGAGTCTTGACTGATTCTGGATAGGTCAAATCCAATCGGTCGGGACCGATCCGGATCTTAATTCTAGATTTTTAATCCTTACCCCACGACTCATTATGTGAGAGGAGTCCCCACTTCAGTGTGATGTGAATCTATTTCCCTTAATAGACTGTAAGAATATCTTGGAGAACAAGTTAATTTTGTGTTTCATTTTGGTAAAATTTGAGAACAAGTTTGCAAGTCTTGATATTTCATCTCTCCATGGATTGGTGGTGGATGTTTCTCTTAATTTAATTTTCTGTTATTTTGTACCATAAATATATTTTTTTTAAATTCATGTGTTTTTGTCATGTTATTTCATTTTATTATTTTAATTTAATCTAGAACCTTCAAAAGTATTTATCAATGCCCAAGATTTGATCATATTAATTTTCCATTGGATTGAAATATGGAATGGTCACATCAGGCCTCTAAAGTGGCCATTAAACCTAAAAAGCTGAGCACCAAATCCACAACTATAAAATTTTCCCATTAATTCTTCAATAATTTGTCTAATCTTCATCAGAATGGTTCATTATATTCAACCATGTAGAATTAATTAATTTCCATGAAAGAAGGTTAATTATGTCTACATATAGGAGTTGGGTGTGATTGATTAAACATTACTTAGTATAAATTGGATGCAAAGTAGACTTTTTTTTTCAGGTCAAAGATTCTGTGTCCACTACATGTGTTGCACATGCATGGGAACTTCATCCAAATTCACCATTTAAAAATTTAAAATTATTATTATTATTTTGGTCACTCTATGTAGAAAAATTATTGGATAATTTATACATACCACCCCTGAGGTTTTATGAAAGTATAATTTTACCCCCCCAGTTTTGGATAATTCTATGTATCCCCTGAGGTTTACAAACGTTAACACTTACACCCTTTCCATCTTATGACTAACAATGTTAAAAATATGCCGTGAACTAACAAAATTGCCCTTGCAAAGAAAAAAAAAAAAAAAAAAAAAACCAAGTAACTCTTCTAGGGAAGAATTTGTGTGTTATCAAAGCACGCCTCAGCTTTCGCATTTATGCTGATCTAAACTAATGCCTAAAATGCTTAAGTTGTTCATCATTAATTGATGGGTTTGGAAAGAATTTGGAATTCCGCAAACGTAACCCCCGTTGCTTCCTTGGGAAAGGAAGTCCTAATATAGACTTTGGAAGGTGAGACTTAGCAAATGGAAGAGGGAAAGGAAGGAGAGTGAATCAGGATCGGTTCCATGGTGTTCCCTACAAGGATACCTGTAACGTACTTATCTTCCCCAATCGATTTGGGGAAGATGAGTTGCAGTTTTTTTTTTTTTTTTTTTTTTGCAAGGACAATTTTGTCAGGTCAAGTCATATTTTTAACGTTGTTAGTCATAAACTGACAGAATGAATGTAAGTAATAAGTATTAACGTTTGTATACCTCAGGGGGTACACAGAATTATCCAAAACTGGGAGGGTAAAACTATACTTTCGTCAAACTTCAAGGGTGGTATATGTAAATTTGCTCTATTTCCCCAAGTGCCTCTAATAGAGGGAGGTGGACCTCACCCAGGTAGGGGTAGGGTGGTCATTTCTACCCCCTATTTGAGGAACTTGGGAAATGAAGCTGCCCGAGAAATGGAGCCGATAATGATCCATCTATCTAATAGTACCCCCATAGGATTTTAACTAGAGTTACTAGAGAGTAAGGGGGGAAGGGGTGTGACCTTCTGAGAAGTGCACTCTATTGGCAGAATACCAATCAATTGCATTATTATTATTAAAAAAAAAAACTAAAAATGAAATAAATAAAGAGTCAATTTTATTGCTTGCCAATATTTAAATTTAATGTTGCGTTGGTGTCAATCAATCATCTTTAACAAAAAAATGAAAACTAACTTATTTTCTTGGTCAAAATTGAAAATTTAAATCAGCAAAATTACATTAAACTATGTTATCAAAGATGGATTAAAAAATCTTACCCAACCAAAAAAAAAAATAGACATTAAAAAAGCTTGAATGAAACTAAGATAGTTACCAATAATTTGTAAAGAGATGTTTCCAATTCTATGATATTACTCTTCAAACAACAGTTATATGATATGAGAAAAAGAATGCTACTTGGTCACGCGGCCAGTGTGGATCCTGCACCTAGACACAATACTGTCTTGTTCCCATGGAAAGGCGAAAATCCCCAGTTCGATGTTTGTGTGTGCACTCACATTGGCCAACACGCGACTGCAGGCTATGTAGGCCCATCCAAAAATCTCTTGCCTATATTAATGCTAAGACAAAAGCATCCTAATAAAATTGAGGGGAAGTATTCTTTGTCTAGGAGCGTAGCTCCTGCATGCACGTGGGGCATCAAGTGTGGCGTCATTTACCCATTTCATGGGGGGTGGGGGCCATGAGGCTGTCATTTTGCTCCTCATGTGTTTGGGTGTAAGATGCACACTCCTAGATTGGATAGAGTTATGTTTCCTAAACTTTATCAAGATGGATTATCACTTTTTTTATAGGATGACATGCCAAATTTTTTTTTTTTATTATCATTGGATAGATAAATCTAGGATTGGATTAACCACATGTCAAGATCCAAAAACCATACAATCAAAATAGCCATCTATATATTAACATGAATCCTTGTATTTATTTATTTATTATTATTTTTGGGGTAGCTACCCATGTATATCCATGCACCCTCTTGTAGTCCTTAAAATTTTCATTCCTTTATTGTACCCCCCAAAAAAAAAATCTTACTTTTATTTTGCGACTCTATGAACTCCATATGGATTGAAACTCAATACAGACTAGAAACTTTAAGGTTTACCTACCCACAAAATTTGAGCCCATTTGATTTACCATGTGACAAAAACTTGGACTCGGATGTTATGGAATAAGGGTCATATCATACTTGTTAATTTCAATCCAGGTCAGATCAAAATCAAGATCCCAAAAACCCTAGAATGAACCCCTCATATCTGAAAAAACCCAACAATTCGACCCTTAAACAATAGAATCGGCCATTCCAAAGCGTTCAAAATTGAAATTAATCATAACTAATTCCAATCCCATTTCACCGATTCAATTCCGATCTTTGAGACAGTGGTCTTAATTTTTTTAGAAAAATTACACCCCTCTCCTACTTTGCTCTAATTAAACATTTCTTCTTTCAATTTTTCTTAATTACACTCAGACCCCCTCTGGCTGACAGTATTAACCTCTTGTTAGTTATCATTTGGAAAAGACTATTTTACCCTTGTAATAATACATCATATATAAAATTACAATGCTATCCCTCAACCACTGTTGCACCCCATCACACCCTCCACTGTGCACCCATTGCAACCTCCGACCACCGCTGTGCAAGCTCCAATAAAGGGAGCCCCATGTCCAACATCTACGAGAGGGTTTTTGTGGTTCGGTTACTCTCTGAAATCATGGAGAAATCGAATGTTCAACACCTTGCCTCCCTTGGGAACTTCTAACTAGTTTTTTGTAGATGGCGGACAAATCTAGAGAGACCCTATATTGACCTCTCCAATGAACTGATGCGATCAATGCTTTTTTGTTGGGCCGATAAGGCCATGTTAACTAAATCCCCCATTGTTTATAAAGTATTTAAAAATTTACCATCTTAATATATATGTTTTTTCTTTCTTCACCCAAAAAAAAAAACACCTTGCCTCCCTGACGATCTACGAGCAAGAACCTTTCTTTAAAACAAAAACCTACGAAAGGGAATTGATCACTAGAGGCAAAAGCACCTACTATAGTAAGGAATCTCTTGTTCTTCAATGCGTTTACACTTTCTTTTTGTTATACTTTAATCTCTTGTATTCAGATTAATCGATCTCTCGCATGTTAAATCTAATTTGACTGAAATTTTGGTGGTAGGTGCTATTGGGGAAGCCTGATTTCGTTCCAAAAAGTGGTTGAGGATCTTTAGAAGGGCATTTTGGCCTCGGAACGATCTCGGATGGCCTAAAAAGCGGATACATCATTGCTGTTAGAATGAGTTGTGTAGAGCTCGTCGAGACCTTCGCATCGATATGTTTTGAGACATATGTTATGTTTTGGTCCGACCTTGACTAATTGGTCATTTTTGGGCTCTAAGGGCAATACTGTACTTACTGGGTTAGGGCTTCTCTTTATAATGTTCTTTTCTCTGAAATGGCTGTGAGAGAGGCTTTGTAACATTTCAAAAATAGTGACATCTTTTCTATTATTCGACCGTGGATGTAGCTTCCCATCTTGGGGGTAAACCACGTAAATCTTTGGTGTTGTGTGTTGTATGTCTTCTCTATTTTTCGTTTTCTTCTGCAAATCACCACTTCTGGGCATTGTTTTCTTAACAGCATGTTCTCCTTCGGATCTGACTACCCAATTCCTTCCCTATCGATTAGATTGATTTCAACAACCAAGTCTGATCTCTACACTACTGCCTAGGTAGATTTCAGACTTCAAATTAATTTCTTCCTTTAGCTAATGTTTGGGTTGGTTATTTACTTGCATTCAAAGGGACTAACAGTAGGGATTCTCATCTTGAAATCTCCAACGAAATCTTGGTCTTATGAGTGAGTTCTTCTAATCAAACTCATCTGGATTTTTACCCTTTTAAAGAAACTACCGTGAGGTTGACAAAAGGTAAGTTCTAAAAATTACAAATACCCTTATTGAGGGACAGTATCCTGCCCCTATGGATGTTGTGAAGCAGAGGTTGAGTTGTGAACAACCTTATGGTGGAATAAATGATTGTGTAGTGAGGATGCTTAGGGAGGAAGGGTTGAGGGCTTTCAGATATGATATCATCCAAAGGGAAGAAGGGAGAACAGGGGATTGTTGATGCTGGGATTACAGGAGCTCTCCCACGGTGTTGGCAGCAATGTTGGGGTTGTAGATTCAAGAGGTTTTGGGTGAGGGCACCGATGGCAATGGTTGCACGATTCAGGGGTTGCAATGAATGATTCACTGGTTTTGTGGAGGGAGAAGAAGAGGAAGGAGAGGAGAAAGAATAGAAGGGAGAAGAAGAAGATGATGAGATAAGAAGATAAAGAAGAAGAAGAAGGTAGAAAGCATATTGACCAAGCTTCACTTAGAACTAGACTCGAATCTCGAGCATGGGTGGGGGCGATGGTGGGCGGGTTGCGTTGAAAGTAGGGTGGGGGTTCATAGGGTCTTTCTGTCCAGGTGCAGGTAGTCCGCATCTTCACAGACATGTCTATTTCACCGAGCCTCTCTCCGAGACAGTGCCCAGATCGTTACGCCTTTCGTGCGGGTCGGAACTTACCCGACAAGGAATTTCGCTACCTTAGGACCGTTATAGTTACGGCCGCCGTTCACCGGGCTTGGTCGCGGCTCCCCTCATCGGTCACCAACTTCCTTGACCTTCCGCCTGGGCAGGCGTCGGCCCCATACATGGTCTTACGACTTTGCGGAGACTGTGTTTTTGGTAAACAATGCCGGGCCTCAGTCACTGCGACCCCCTTTGTGAGGAGGCACCCCTTCTCCCGGTTACGGGGCTATTTTGCCGAGTTCCTTAGAGAGAGTTGTCTCGCGCCCCTAGGTATTCTCTACCTACCCACTGTCGGTTTGTCGGACGTACCCTTTTGTTGAAGGTCGTTCGAGCTTTTCCTGGGAGTATGGCATGGGTTACTTCAGCGCCGTAGCGCCTGGTACTCGGACATTGGCTCGAGGCATTTTCTCTACCCCTTCTTACCCTGAAAAAGCAAGGTCACCTTGCGTCCTTGAACCGATAACCATCTTTCGGCTAACCTAGCTTCACTTAGAACTAGACTCGAATCTCGAGCATGGGTGGGGGCGATGGTGGGCGGGTTGCGTTGAAAGTAGGGTAGGGAGGAAGGGTTGAGGGCTTTCAGATATGATATCATCCAAAGGGAAGAAGGGAGAACAGGGGATTGTTGATGCTGGGATTACAGGAGCTCTCCCACGGTGTTGGCAGCAATGTTGGGGTTGTAGATTCAAGAGGTTTTGGGTGAGGGCACCGATGGCAATGGTTGCACGATTCAGGGGTTGCAATGAATGATTCACTGGTTTTGTGGAGGGAGAAGAAGAGGAAGGAGAGGAGAAAGAATAGAAGGGAGAAGAAGAAGATGATGAGATAAGAAGATAAAGAAGAAGAAGAAGGTAGAAAGCATATTGACCAAGCTTCACTTAGAACTAGACTCGAATCTCGAGCATGGGTGGGGGCGATGGTGGGCGGGTTGCGTTGAAAGTAGGGTGGGGGGCGGAGTTGCAGGAAAGGGGTTGCAAGAGGAGGAAGAAGAAGAAAAAAAAGGGTAAAAGGGTCATGTTATATGGACCCAGGGTTAGTTTGGGAATTAAAAAAATTACTATTTTGCCATGTCATGACTTAACAGATGGACATTAACGGTATGGGTGTAATAATAATTTACTGTAAACTATAAGGATATGAATGTAATTAAAAAAAGTTGAGGGGAGAAATCTTCAATCAGGGTAAAGTACAGGGGAGGGATGCAATTTTCCTTTTTTTTTTTTTTTTTTTCTGTTTGTTGGGTGGAGTAAAACAGTGGTCCTAACGGCCTTAAAAGTGATCAAAGTGACACAAGAGTCAGCCACCACTAATCAGCGTCTCTCTTTCTCTTCATCTTTCCTTCCCATTTACTTTGAAGAAAAAGGGTAATAGCTAATGCATCCACTTTCTCTCTCTCTCTCTCTCTCTCCTCTCTTCTCTGCTTCGAAAATCCAAACGCGCATCTTCTTGAATTTTCTATTATTCTTCCCTGAAATCCAAGCAGCGATACTAATGGAGTTCCAATAATCCTGTACGTTCTATTTTCTTCTTCCGCTTCTTACGATCATCTTCCTATCCAGTTTTTTTTTTGGGGTTCTTCTGCCCCAAATTTAGCAGAGTTAACAAACGTATCAGGGTTTTACTGCTGTTGGTTTTCCAGCTACATTTAGCGGAACCCTAAAGATTATCGCCTGCCTTCGTCCTATCTAGTTTGGTTAATACGCTACAGTTAGTGAGAAGAGATTCGGAGAATTCTACAGATTTCTGTTACTTATTGCTGCATTTAATTGAGGAACTTCGAGTTCTTCATAATTCTGTTTCTGCTTTTCTGCGGTTACACTTGGTAGAGTGGATCAAGAAATTAGTGTGTCTGGATTTCTGCTTCATTTAGGTACCAGGTGAGTAGGTTTAGTACCGAAACATCTAGTTGGCTACTTATTTTGATCTTACCAATTGTTCCTTTACCACTGATCTGAAGATAATTGTTTATATCATACTTTTAACCAGTGAGATTAGGGTTTTTTTGGCTTTCCTGAATTGTAAGAGGAGATTAGTTAATTCTACTTTTCACCTCTTATTCTTTATTACTTTCCTGTTGCTCTCAAGATCCGCGTTTTAGCTTCAGCTGAATTTGGCTGTGAATTCTGCGGTCTCTGTCCTCGTTTTATCTTAATTTATCACTGATCTGAAGATAATTGCTTTCTGCTGCTTTTACACTCAAGTTCTTCCTGGTTCTTCGTCTACTTGGATTCCTGAAGCTTGCGAGATGTTTTTATCGGTTTCCTGCTTTGGAAAATTCTGAGCATTTTCAGCTTTGCTTGATAAGATGCAGCCTGACCAGCGACGGAAGGTAACTAACTATATATCATTTACTGATTTGTCTTCTTCAATTTGATATAATTTTTGAAACCGAAATTTGAGCTTCGTTCATGGGCTCACTTATGGTTTTACGTTTTTATTCTTTCCAAACCGATTTGTGAACGTAGTATCTGCTTCAGATTTTTTCTCTTTTTTTTTTTTTTTTTGAAAAACAAATTGCAAGTGGTCAGCTTTTGTTGTTTGCTTGGGTTTTTATGCAGTTCTACTATTGCTCCCTAAAATTGTATAGAAAGGGTGAAGGGGGTTAATTTCAATGAAATCCAGCTGTGCAGGGAACTTATGAAAGAGTTGCATAGAGAGTGTGAGATGAGGTGAACGAGATCTGACATGAAGCTGCTGAAAATGTTGGCATTGACTTCCATCCTATGATCTGGAAATCTATTTATTCTTTTTATTTATATATGCTGTGTTTGTTCTAGGTTATTTATTCTTTACGTCTGAAATTACTGTCAGCTATCTATGGTGCCATATGTGGGTGAATGATTTCGATTCAGATTCCTTCTTGAAAACAATTTGGAGTCTCGGACTGACAAGGTGACACTTGTATTGGATTTTGGTGATGCAGGCACCTGCGGAAGTAGATTTCTTCACTGAATATGGAGAAGGTAACAGATACCAAATAGAAGAAGTAATAGGTAAAGGAAGTTATGGAGTTGTTTGCTCTGCGTACGATACACATACTGGGGATAAAGTTGCAATTAAGAAGATCAATGATATCTTCGAGCATGTCTCGGATGCAACACGCATTCTTCGTGAGATTAAGCTTCTTAGGCTCCTTCGTCATCCTGATATTGTGGAAATCAAGCACATCCTCTTGCCTCCTTCGAGAAGGGAATTCAAAGATATATATGTCGTTTTTGAACTCATGGAATCTGATCTGCACCAAGTTATTAAAGCAAACGATGATTTGACCCCAGAACATTATCAGTTCTTTCTTTATCAGCTTCTTCGGGGCCTAAAGTACATACACACAGGTTATTCACAACTGCCAAAGTCAATTTGGTTGCATATACAGCTTATTTATTGTGAAAATAGAATATGTTGCGTTGTTTACCAATTAACTGGCATTTAATTGATATTCCTTGGCCAGTTCTGATTTTCTTTACTTTTTTCTTCCTTCTCTGTTGGTGGTTTAGCAAATGTTTTTCATCGGGATCTAAAACCCAAAAATATCTTAGCAAATGCTGATTGCAAACTCAAGATCTGTGACTTTGGTCTTGCTAGAGTGGCCTTCAATGATGCTCCAACAGCCATATTTTGGACAGTAAGTTCTCTATCAGTCAACTGTAGTCAGCACTTCAGATTTCCTTCCTGGACCTCAAATTATCAGTTGTAAGTTGTTGGTCTTTTATGGTATGCAAATTTATGAGCATTCATGTTAATGTATTCCTATCCTTACAGGACTATGTTGCGACAAGGTGGTACAGAGCTCCTGAGTTATGTGGATCCTTCTTCTCAAAGGTGCATGAGCTGTTCCAGTTGGTCATTTACTTGAAAGTACCTTGATGTGATCGTTTTGTTGTTGTGATACTTATTCCCTTTGAACAGTCTGATGATCGGTCTTTTAAATTATTTATTTTTATTAATTTACTTTACCTTGCCTTAAGTTTTTATACATATTCCAGCACTGCACTCATTTCCCTTTGTTTTACTTCCCATGCTTCTGGTTTCATCAAGTTGTACCTCCCAGGCATAGTCCTCAATGTTTGTGTCACTTCCCGTGCTTCTGTTCTCTGTCTTTTGCTCATTTTATCTTACTGCTCACTGTTGAATGCCATGTTTCCATATTGGCATGTAAAAGATCTATACCATCATTTTCAGGAGAAGTGATTCTTCTGGATAAGGTTGGCTGAAGAATGCCTTTAGCCTCCTTTGCTTTTGGTTTTTTCCCTTGTATTCTTCCTTTCCTGGCAACTGATTTGAATTTTTTTTTTTTTGGGGGGGGGGGGGGTGGGAGAAGAAGATTGCATGTGGTAATATTTGTTTGCACTTAAGTTTTCATATTGAATAGAGTTTAGAGGAGGTCAAAATGTGCAACCTTTCCAGTTCTTCTTTTTAGTGAAGTTATCTTCTTTTTACCCTCGTCCGGGCTCCGGCCCCTTTATCAGGGTGGATGTTCGAACTTATACGTGAGGGATGAACTGTCCATCCATTTCTTTTACCCCCCCCCTCCTTTAAGATGGACATTGGGAGTTTGCTACAATCTAGACTACATGATGGCCAGGTTGGGTTGGAGACGAGCTAATGGGGAAATTTTTTTATGGCGAATGATCTCTGAGCTGGTGGATGGGGAGCCAGGCAATGGGGCAAGAGATAGTTTTTTAATAGGGGCGCAGAGAGGAGAGAGTGCTGGGGTAGTGACGTAGTTTACACCGCCAGCTCAGAGACCTTTTTTCACTCCATATATATATATATATATATATATATATATATAGAGAGAGAGAGAGAGAGAGAGAGAGAGAGAGACCCTACCAATAATTCCCAATAATTCATGTTACTCTTCTGACTCTTGTGACCTGAACTCAATTCATGTTAGGGTATGAAAGGATTAAACTCATGAAAGTGAGTTAATGTAGTCCTAGATAGGTAGGAGACCTACTAGGAGCCAAATAACAGAATAAATAGCAAAAAGGGCTGCTGGTTCACATGGACAGCCTAGGTTTTAGGTTAATTCTAGGGTTTAGGATGGGAATTTGGGAATGGGTCTTATATGGTTTTAATATGCAGGTTTAGGGGATTATTTTGGTATAAAGAAAATAGGATTTGGTTAGGTTTTAAAATTCTGCAGATTTAGGGTTAGGGTTTCGGGTTTTAGGGTTAAGGGAAATTACCAAAACTAGGGTTTCAAGTGGGCTGGGCTTGGGATCGAATGTAGAGGGGACTGTGAGAGGAGGATTCGACCAGGATATGGTCCAATTCTGATGGTCAAAATGGGCTGTGGGAAATTAAGGGCTTATGGGGCTCTTATGGAGAAGAAGGATTTAGGGTTTTGGGTGATGAATATGGGCAGCAGCTGGGATCGAGTGTAAACAATGGTGAGGGGGGGCTGTGGACTAAGTTTGAATAATTTCTTATGGGTAAACAGATCTGGACAGAAATTCAGCAGTCTAGGGTTTATGAAAATAAAACAGAAAAATAAAGGTATCGAATGGGGAAGGAGAAGGAATGCAAAAACAGAATTAAACTTCAAACTCACCACTGGAATCCACCAGCAGCAGCTTGACAATTAAAGGAACCTCCCGATCGTCTCTATGCAAGGAGTCGCAGGAGTCCACCCACCCTCTCCACCTTGAGATCGACAAGGATATCACTCACAAAGAGCAGGAACAGCAGCAGCAACAGCCGACAGTAGCAAACAGGGTTTTTTAATTTAAATTTCAATGTGGGGGAGCCCTCCACGATTCACTATCTTTATAATAAGGGCCAAAGGCCAAGTCCTAATACAATCTAACTTCTTCTCCTTCTCAAATCGTGGAAGGGATAGAATCTAATCTAATTTAAGTAATTAAAACATGCAATGACCTAAATACCCCTACTTAACTTAAAATAAAAGAATCTAACTTAAAACAACTAATTTAAGTGACGATTCCATACTAGCCAATAGGATATAAGAACCTATTAGCCAATAGGAATGTTTCACTTAAATTAGACCAATTGAATCAATTGGATGCAACCAATTTAAGCCGGTTCAATTAAAAACATAAAAATAAGACTAAGTATTGGGCTAATCCCGTATGCAACCTATATACCTTAATCCCGTATGCAACCTATATACCCCTATTCTAGGCCTATTAAAGTGGCCTATTACATAGAAAACCCTTGGGATCAAAGGCCCAACATGTATATATCCCAACCCTAGATTTATTCCTAATAAATGAAGCCCAGTTTGGTGATAGTTCTGCATCATGAGTCCTCAGGAATCGCACAATTTACATTTTTCAATTTGTAATTGATACCATAAAACGTGCTTCCTGATCCCAAATCAAGTGATCCTTAGCTGATTCGATGTTATCAGGGGGGGGGGGGAGGAAGCTGATGTGAGTTAGGCCTTGTGGTATGTGCAGAGTTTTCCCTCGCTTCGCTATCTTGAAGATGAGAAGAAGGTGAGAAGAAATAGATAATAAGAGAGGAATAAGGAACGAATAGGCTGATTAGGAGGTGCCAAACCTCTTTCTCACAAGAGAAGTTAGATATAATCACGTAATTAGCTGCCTTTTAATATTCAAAAACGAGATTAAATAGGTTGCATAGCAACCATTACAGCCAAGTAGTTATCCTAATCCCAGTATCCTGATCTCAAGTAGTTATCCTACCCTCACGTTCATACACTTATAACTTCTAAAACTTATCTCATAAGTTCTACCACCACTCCATCACTCCACGACTCAACCCACCTCTACTACTACTAAACAAATAAAATATAATAATAAATAAATTATCCCACCTGCCACCTAAGCACGTAACACCTTGAGTTTGATGGATGCTAAAATTGGGTCACATTTACCACTACACGGTGACAGTGGATTACTAGGGACTTGACTGCATTATGGTGGATGATTTTAACATAGATGGCTGTAGAGGTTTCCTAGAGTTAACTAGTTGTGCGGATGCTATGACCTTGGGGAGGATTTAAGTTTCCTTCATCTTTAGACAAAAACGAGAGTAAGTGGAATTGGACTGTTGGAGAGAGAGTGAATTTCCTCAGAACACTTACTTTTAAGAACTCACCTTCACAACTTCTCTCTGAAGAAAATACTCATTTAATCTACTGGTTATGTTTGTTACTCCTAACTTCCCACTGTGAGGTTTTTCCCATTTAACATAGTCTTTTTTGGTGTTTAAAAATTTCATCCTGAAATAACTGTGGAATTAAGAAATCACTTACTGAATAATGCCTGAATACCATCCTAATGGCAATTTTCGATGAAAACCTTGAGTCAACCAATCTAATACAATCACTAAGGGCCATTATTTGCTTACAGAACAAATTTTACCACATGGAAAATTGAAATTGCGTGTGGATATCTAAGCCTGTGGTTCTTGGTACATTTGGCAACTCTTTTTTATGTACTTCACTCATAAAGATAAAATCTCATTTTCTTTATGTATTGTTGCAGTACACACCAGCAATAGACATATGGAGCATTGGATGTATCTTTGCTGAAATTCTGACTGGGAAACCTCTCTTTCCTGGTAAAAATGTGGTCCACCAGCTGGATCTGATGACTGATCTTCTAGGAACACCGTCTCCTGAAGCAATTGCCAGGGTGTGTTTCCTGTCATAGGACTTTGTTTTGATATGGATGCAGTTCTAGGCTTTAGTTAATTCATACATTGTTTTGTCTCTCTTCTCACTTTTGATCACTGTTATTGTATCCAGGTACGTAATGAGAAGGCTCGAAGATACTTAAGTAGCATGCGCAAGAAGAAGCCTATACCGTTTTTGCAAAAATTCCCAAATGCAGATCCCCTTTCTCTTCGTTTGTTGGAAAGGATGCTGGCATTTGAGCCCAAGGATCGACCTACTGCGGAGGAGGTACAGTGGGCATGCATTTTGACCCGCTTATTTATCCATTATGTGCCTGATCAGTCTAACAGGGTGAATTTGTGCCACATGGTGTCAGGCTTTGGCGGATCCCTATTTTAGGGGCTTGGCCAAGGTTGAGAGGGAGCCTTCTGCTCAACCAGTGACAAAGATGGAGTTCGAATTTGAGAGACGGAGGATTATGAAGGAAGATGTTCGAGAACTCATCTATCGGGAAATTCTTGAATACCATCCAAAGATGTTAAAAGAGTTCTTGGAAGGAACAGAATCAACTGGTTTTATGTACCCAAGGTATTGATTACCATTTGTTACAATTTAAAATTTTTGAACTTGCCAATTTGCTTGTTTTTAGTCAATCCAAAAGGACCCACACGGTTTATTTGTAACCATGTTATCTTCCATTTCACATAGATGTTGCTTCTGCCCTTATTGTAATGGCCAACTTCTAATACTTATGGGACTACATAATCATTCTGAAGTTGCATGGTTGCCTGTTTAGATTTAAAACAAAACTCCAATCAAACCTTGGGGTCAAGGTTTAGTCTCTTAACATAAAGCTGAGTTTTCAACCTTTAAGTTTCTAGGAAATATGTCCTGTAACATAGAAGCCTTGAAATTTTGTCAAATAAGCATTGAAGTTGCCAATTTCTGTTCACTATTAACTGTAAGCAGAAACACCACAGTTGCAAGCCCACTGCCACATTAAACTATACTCTCTACATTTAAATCTTGGGCATTTATTCAAGAGTCCTTTCCCTCCGAGCTCGAATTATTGATTATTGACCCAGCAAATGGGTAAAAATGACTATTAGATTTGTCTTTACAGTGCTGTTGACCAATTTAAGAAGCAATTCGCTTATCTTGAGGAGCATTATGGAAATGGTGTGACTGTACCTCCACCTGAGAGACAACATGCATCATTACCCAGGTATCCTATTTTATATAATGCTTGTCATACTGCTCCATCTCCTCACTGAAACATCATTGAGGTCACTGATGAAACTTCTATTCATGCAGACCATGCGTGCTATATTCAGACAGCACAGCACATCAGTCAGCAGAGATCACTGATGACCTATCCAGATGCTCCATCAAGGAAATCGAGCAGCAGCAACCAGATAGAGGTTGTAGGGATCCTATGACAAGAGTTCCTCTCCAAGTTCCTCAGAGAATCCAAGGTGAAATGTGATCTTCTTCTTACATTTGTCATGAGGTCTTACTGAACTGCTCAATGCTCTTTAACATTTGCGCTGTTCCTTCGGCTCAATGCTCTTTAACATTTCCTCTTCATTCATTTTGTTCCCTCTTCTGAAATTTTTGGCACGTGACCTAAATAATGTTCTTTGGTAACCATGTGCAGTTACAATTTCGATCTGTTAGTGACGATGGTTACAACACCATAACTATGTTTTATAATTCCTGTTTGTGTTTTCTGACTTCTGTGTAAAGCCTCAGTAATGTGGGCTGTATATTGTGGTGAAGGCTGACTAATTGTGATGCAGAAGCCAAGCTGTTTGGCAAGAAGTACTCTAGGAAGACTCATGGGGAGAGGGGCTGGTTCACTCCACCAATCGGTGAACCAACCCCATGGGCCATAGAGCCAACCAACTTCTAGTTGGGGGTTGCTGGGTCTCTCAAACCCAGAATCGTGGGGGGTATACTTGTCAATTTATTGGCAAGAATTTTGTTGGACAGTATCTTTTATGTTTCCAAGTTAGTTCAGTCAAGAATTAGGAAAGTTTCTATTTTCTAAAGTAAAGTCAATTAGTTAAGTTTCTATTTTCTCCTTTCTTGAGAAGCAAGTTATTGCTCTCTTTTTATTGTAAGGGCTATTCAGCCTCCCCCACGATTTTATGGATGAAGAAAATTTGCTTGCTGCAAAAGAATATGGTTTCTTTGTCTAGTGCTCATGACTTGAAGGACTGTTAGGAGCTTGGCTGGAAGAGCCGAATCCCATTATCCCTCTCTTCTCTTATCTTCTTCTTCCTCCCTTTTCCCTGCTCGATTTCCCTTTGTTGCTGCTGCATCCAAGGTTGCTGCAAGAGCTGTGAAGGCCTCTGGAAGATCAGGATGAAGCCCCAATCATGTTCATATCTGCCCTGCTGCATCCACTTGAAGGGAGGTTCTGAATACCCTGTGGCTCTGCTGTTCTGCCCAGGTTTGCTGCAGATTTTTGAGTGTGATAACCCCACTCGATTTTCCTTTTCACTCCATTTCACTGGCTGGATTTAGCCTACACCCTAACCTTCTATTTTGGGATCAACTGCTGGATCTCACAGTCACACCATCAGAATAGACTGAAATTTTCTACCGAGATTACTCCCTACACAAGCACCACTCGACCTGAATTGAGCCTCTTCTATTGGCTGGTTTGACAAAACTCCTAACCCTCTAATTTCTGGTTCAAGTCCTAATCTGAGTTTTGTGTTGCTGAACATTCCTGGGTTATTTGGGACTAATTCTCACCTGAATTGGTTCTACATTAAATTGACTTGGCTGCATCTAGTCAATTATGAAGCCATCACATTATTTAAGAGGAAAAAGGAGGGGCAAAATTATCTATGCATTGGCTTGTCCAGAGGGTATCTATGGATCACCCTCCTAGTTGTGCCACTTGGAAGAGTGATGTGGCAATTTTCTATTTTTGGACATTTAGGGATGTTCTGGGTCATCCACGTGTCAAATTCTCTCTCAAATTCAATCAAATACCCTTCCCATATATTAGCATCTTCTGTTGTTCTTTTTCAAGCCACCACTGTATGGGCATGCACCTTCTTTGAGCTGAAAATTGAGATATGAGCAGAGGATATATAGGTCTACCTGTCACAAAATTTCAGATTTCCAAAAAAATGAAACACAACGGTCAGCGGCAATTATAGCTTCAGAGGCTAGAAACATCAGGGGATTGGGTTTTCCCAATAACATAACCCTCACCCACCCTACTGATGCAAGGTCCCTGTGTGTTGAGGCAGGACAGGGTGGTACCTTGAGGGCGTCAAACCCATACTTAAGCCTGCTTGATCATACCAGACCCAAATCAGGGACATGGCAGGGCCAGGCTTTCATTTAACCTCCTTGTTTACCACCCCTAGGCCCTATCAGATACCAATGACTCTTGTCTATTGGTCACTGGCTGAACTTAACAACAAAATTTTACAGCCGAATGAGAGCAAGTTTTCAAACCTTATTTGATAACGCTGATATTTTATATTCATTTTATACCTCCCTAAAGAGTTGTTTTTATATAGGTGCAGCTGCAAAGCCTGGGAAAGTTGTAAGTTCGGTCTTGCGCCAGAACTGTAGAACAGCAGTGGAGGCTTTTGAACAACGCAAGATTGTTCAAAATCCCACTATTTCAACTCAATATAATGGTTCTGGCTGTTCATATCCTAGAAGGAACCCCAACTGTAAAAACGAGAGTGGAGAGGGTGAAGGACTTGAAGGATCCAATGGGGTGCAACCAAAACCGCAGTACATTGCAAGGAAAGTGGCTGCTGCACAAGGTGGTCCTGGAGGTCAGTGGTACTGATTCCATAGTACATTAGTACTTGTTCCGGGTAATGGAATTCTATGTTTCGTGTTGAATGTTGGAAATTATCTCTACTCACCGACCGCTATCAGAGCCCCACTACCACAGAATATCTACTTATTGGCATCAAACATGTGCATCAAGTGTCAAGAGCATCCAATTGTTTGTCAGAATGTTCTATGGATGCAGGTATGCTGTTATATCAGCAGTCTTTGGAGAATGGCTTCTAACTGTTGGAGATGATAGAGGATGGTTATTTTAATTGTTGCATAAATTACTAATGTGTAACTAGATATATGGGGTATGGACAATTCTATAACTATATCCCGTTCCTGTTCAGTTAAGATATCAAACTCCAAGAATTAGGGATTTATGACAGCCAGAGAAGGGATATGCCCTTCTACCCATTGTTTCATATGTTTAACCTCCCTCCCCAACCTAATTCCTCTTGATTGAAAGCAAGAGCTCATGATTGCTGTCACAACCAATGAATAACATGCTCAGATTGTCTCTCAGATCTTTGTTAGACCTCTGAATGTTGTATCGTACTTTTGTCATAAACTAGTATTTATAAATTGCTAATGATTTATCTTTCAAGCTCTTGCATATTGTTGACTAATCTTTCCTGGGAAAATGATTTCTATATGCATCTTCATGCTTTACCATGTGGATAGATAAATGTGTTTATTCTGACTATTGGATAGAGAGGTCATGATCTAGATTAGTCACGTATCAAATTTTTTAGTGTAATTCAATCAAATACCGGTCATGTGTTAGCATTCAATTTTTATGTCCATGCAAGCGGATGGTACTCTGACAAAGCCATCCTGTTATCCCACATGCAAAACTCCAATAAGGCTGAAATTTGGCATGTAAGTAGGAGACGAGTTTGGAGTTTATCTGTCTGCAACACTTAGATCCCTTTGTTCTGTTACATGGCAATTATTGTCTTTCAAGTCAGTTTAGGAACTAAACTCCTTGGGAAAGCAACAATTTGTTTGTCAAAACTCAAAAAATGAAAACCAAGTATAAAAAGTGATGCTAGGGAAGCATAGAAATTTCATAAGGGAAAAGGAACGCTAAACGGTGCTGTGTCTGGGCATGTGTACCTGCGTCCAGACAGACCAACATGAAAAGACCGATGCTGCCCCTGGTCCTTTCTGCCTTTTCAGGAGACAGCGCCAATCTTTTCACGTTGGGTTATGTCTAGCGCCTAGACACAACACCAGTTAGCATTCTTTCTCCCATTTCATTAATAGCAACAAAATTACATCTCCTGGTACCAATATCATTCCCTAAGATCTAACTGGTGAGTGGTGATATCATAAAAACTTTGCTGATATAATGTTGCTCCCAAAGTTATTTTCGGATGCAAAATCAATCCTTTCACAGACGAGATTGAACCCTCTTTTGTCCAAACTTGATGTGTGAGAATCTGATATCAAGTGGGCATAGCAGCAAGCTGCTCCCCTTTTGCCCTTTATAGCGCAAAAGTTAAAGAGAGGTACCATATTGAGAGTACCATATCCTCGTATCACTTATTTATAAAAACAAAAAAACAAAAAACGCCTCCATGGAATTGCAGTTTCAGAGATGAATAGAATCATTAATACTTTGAAACACATCTCATCAGCCATCTCTTCTAATAAAAAAGCTTCAACCTCACCAGGCACCTGTTTTGAGCAGTCCGTAACAATGGCTGCTCTCCGGTTGAGTTTCGAGCAGTCCGTAACAATGGCTGATCTCTGGTTGTGTTTCGAGAAGTCCGTAACAATGGCTGATCTCTGGTTGTGTTTCGAGAAGTCCGTACCAGTGGCCGCTCTCCGGTTGTATCTTGTGGCTTTCGTCATTGCAAAAAATGGACGATAGGCAAGAATTGGAATCATCTTGGATCATCCCCTTTGACCAATCTTATGCCTGGGAGAATTTAGTGGAACACATCGAATTCTTTGTATTCTGCTGCTCCCCCCCTCCCCCCCTTT
Organism: Telopea speciosissima; assembly: GCF_018873765.1. NCBI lineage: Eukaryota > Viridiplantae > Streptophyta > Magnoliopsida > Proteales > Proteaceae > Telopea > Telopea speciosissima. Next base: position 58,174,236 of record NC_057919.1, on the reverse strand, counting down.
TTTTTTTCTTCTGTATATGGTGGATCTTCATATTTTGGTTTAGAAGCCCTTCAACCATCTGAGTACCAAAGAACAATAACTACAAACAAATATCACTCTTAACAATAGAGCATAGAACAAGAACTATAGGACATCGATCTGATCGGATAGATGAGGCACTGAATGAAGAGATGAGCACAGTAGAAAACGTTACAAGGTTTAGTTAGGGGAACAAAATGAAGATAAAAAAAAACTACAAAATTTTTACATTTCACACAAAATGGCTATGTAAACAATCAGAAAATGCTCCCCAACCATTTTCTGAAACTCCGGACACCTTTTTTTAGTTAGCTGAAAACATGTGGGTTTCAAACCTGAAACCGTAACTCTACACAATGACTTAGAACACGTATACATAAACGTAAATGAAGGGATTAGAAGTACCTTACACCTCGTATGTTGATGAAGAACAAAATTATAATCCTCAAGCGATCTCCTCGTGCAGCCCTTGATGAATCAAGCTTTGAAGGGATCTTCTGCAGTCTCCCATGCTTTACCCAGAGAATATTCTTTCTTATAGGAGAAAAGAGAAAGTGAATGACGTGACTGCAGGGACCCTCCTTAATAGTACTGTCTCAAAACCCAAATCCACTTCCACAATGGGCTTAGGCTGATCCATCTCACTAAACTGGGTGACATGCTTGAACCAGCTCATGTATTAAGATCCCCATTTAAAAACTGAACCCAATAATTAATTAAGCCTATAAAAATAATATTGAAAATTTCTTACAATCTCTCACTTGGGCTAGATTAATTACAGAGACCATATCTCTCGATGTGGCTATGGAATCCCTCTACATATATATGTCACTAAATTTTGATTTAATCAACAATTATACTATGTTGAACAACAAGAGAAGATACACATCAATATACGGCATACAACTTTCTATCATCATGAACAAGACACTTGTCAAATAAACCACTTTGAGATTTTTAACCATGAAGTTAAAACTTCATATAGGTACTATACCTAATTATAAAATCATAATGCCTTAAATAACCTTATAGGCATACACTTTGATAGTAACCTTTACTTGAACAAATTGCCATATACTTTGGTTAATACTTAACTTTGGCAAACCGACTGTGGCTATTAACGCTTTGCAACTTTGACTATTATCACCTTGAACTTTAGCATTACCACCTAACTTTGGCTATTACCGCCTTGACAACATTGGTTAAATAAAACCATGAGAATTACCAAATAAAAAAAACAATAGAATAATTCTTCATAAAATAAAGTTAAACACCACAACCAATGTTAATCAAAACTATGCCCAAACATATAGGCTAAGGCTCCAAATTAATATAAATAAAATAGTCAGGAGGATACAAAGCTCCCATTAACCCAACAGACCAAAAGATTCAATTACACTCATGTTAGAAACATGACCTTTAAACACTCCCACTGGCAAAACCCTGTAAGAAGATACCAACATTCTATCAATCATGATGTGTTCCACCATGATAGGCCGCTCATTAACACTTTTTCTTACTATGAGATACTTTATCTCAATGTATTTGGAACCGTTGGATTTCTTATTGTTGTTTGTTTTTTTTTTCCCGAAAAGATCACAGTTGAACTATTATCACAGTACAACATCATAGGCCTTGAGATAGATTCTACAACTCTTAACTCAAAAATAAAACTCATTATTCATGGCTCAGTTGTTAAAACAGGATCAACAGGTAAAACATGATCCATTACATAACCAGTAGGATCTAGCAATGCAATTCCAATCAAAACTGGCAACTCATTCGAGTGAAGTGTCTCAATAGGAATTTCAACACTCACTTCCTGGAACATTAGGTTACTAGGCTCTAAAGGCTCACCATCATGTTCAATGAACTTAACATGACTACTTTCAACAGTCCTATAATGAAATTAATATAGTAAAACCTATAACCTTCGAACCTCTTTGGATAGCCCACGAAATAGCAACTAATGATCTAAGGGTCAAACACTTTCCATGTGGATTATCCAACTGATTAAATTAGCCAAATAAGAATTACAATCACTACTACATCCTTATCCTTTGGACCAAGAATGCACTGGGCCTCTTATAAATCTGCATTTACCGCAAAAAGAACAATAACTTTCGAAAATCCCATCACCTTTGGGCAGAAAAAACCAATAGATTACTATCATTTTCTATATATGTTTTAACTTAGATGACATCACCTTTGGGCAAATATCACCAACTTTGGTACTGAAACAAAACTATAAAAAATAGGATGTTTTGTCATGAAAAGAATAATAACTTTCGAAAATCCCATCACCTTTGGGCAGAAGGAATCCCTAAGTTATTGTCATTTTCAATATCCAAATGCCCCCTACAATTTTTCTAATTGCAAACTCCCCCTACTTTCAAAACAATGTAGCACTTTGGTCCAGTCCGTTAGTCTGGAACGTTATGTGCAAACGACTGGACTTTTTTGACCATTCTGCCCTTGAGAGGGTAGAATGACCAAACTAGCCCTCACTTACCACATATGACCGTTAGTATGAACTTCTCAAGAAATTTGTCTTCAACCCTGCAACTCATCTTCCCGAAGCTTCGTTAGTACGAACTGAAGCAATAGACCTGCAATTCTCTTGCACTTCTTCGTCGCGGCTAGGTGATGGAACATCTTGCAGCAAGCTCTTCTTCATTCGGCAGCATATTTGAAGTTCGACGATTGTAGCAGTAGCCTTTTCGTCTGAAAACCTGCAAATCTCAGTCGTGGAAGTCATCTCATTTCACTACCAGAGGACCTCATATACACTGTAAGTGAAAACCCCTAACAAGCTAAGGTCCAACGATTGTGTGTACTCTGTTAAGATGTTCAATTAGGGTTTCTTTGCGTGAATCTGAAAATTAGTGTTTATTTTTGGTGAATTAGGTTTAGGGTTTATTAGCATACAAATTGAATCAATTTGAGAATAGTACTTAAGATTGTAATTAACCTTACCACAATGCTTAAGGGTGCCACAAATAAGATTACAAAGAAGGCAACACAAACCCATCCAACAGCTTGAACCCTCTTCTAATACCCTTGCTTTTCTTAGTGCATAAACCAAGTAGATGGCAATGTAGATTGTCTCTATGACACATCCAACAGAGTTAATGGTGATAAGATAATTTGCACCAGTCTTCAGGTATGCATAATATATCCACAAGCATGGCATTGAACAGTACTGTCACATATGGCAAGGATTGAAACCCTTTCAATTAATTTCTTCTTGTAAACCCTAATAAATGTTGGCCTACATGAATGAAGTAAAAAATTTGAGCTAGTTAATATAACGTTAATTAGCCCTTTTCAAGAAGAAGAAAACCCACAAAAAAAGGGACTTACACTGGAGCAACATACACCATAAATGACTATTCTCCAACCGGTTGACTTCCTAGAGGAACTTTGTAAATTGGTTAAGGGGGATGCTGATTTTTGTATCTACGATCGGTTGTAACTTCCTTGTTTGGTTGATACAGGGCCTATCCTATTTTAGTTAGGGGCCTCCCATTTCTCTCTTTAAATATTTTAAAGAGGTTCTAGGTGGCTTCCTGTTTTTTTGTATATTTATTTTTTCCTTTTTCTTTTCTTAATATAATTTACTTATCCAAAAAAAACATACACCATAAATGAGATGATATTACATATATAAGCACATACAACAACAAACAGTGAAGTAGTTAATCCAACAATAACTCATAAATAAAAGTTCAATTTTAGGAAGTAGTTAACTAGCAGAGAAAGTAACAACTCATGTTTGTTTGTTTTTTTTTTCCTTTATAGCAGAGTTGAGGTGACAAATCATAGTAGTAATAGATTCCAGAAATTTATTTCACAATACACTCAAATAAAATTGTGTTATCTGAGTCATTTACTTCTATTAAACTTGATAAAACTTGATAGTATTTAGGGTTTGGGGCAGTGAATAAGTCCCTTTCATTTAATGCTCTATGATTATTTTGTGTCATGTTTATGTCTGATTATGATTATCTATAGACTGTTTATTTTTATGAATACAGGCATAAATTTATAGAATAGGTGATAGATATTGCATGTTGGTGTACCATTATAATGTGAGGGCTAAATCTAAGGTGGTAGAAGATGACAGGTTTGGTTATCTTGAGATGATTGGGGATATATACAATTCAGTTTTGAGCCATATACCCAAGGGAAGATCTGTCAACTTTTCAGTGAAATACATAACAACAGATATGATTACAGATGTAGATGTGAAATGTGACAGAGATATAATGAAGATGTTTGTTGAGTTAAATGATAACGAGGATATACATCTTCATGTTTACAATGTACAAGTTCTTGAGCCAACTGAATGTACTACCATCAATGGACACACATTGGAAGTGATTGATGGTGATACAGCAATAGATAGGCCAGAAAGGGATGCAGAAGTGCTTATTCCTCTTGAATTGTGTGATAGCTAAAATCAGAGAGAAGCTAGTTTTAGTAGGCCACCAAAAGTACCTGCATGGAGGTGTGGTTCAACTTTAAGATCAGCTACACCCACAGTAAGCAGGGGGTTCACCCACAGCAAAGAGAGGGTATATCCACAGTAAGCAAGGGGTTCACCCACAACAAGGAGAGAGGGTATAACCACAGTTGGCAGGGGGTTTACGCACACCCATAAATGGGAGATGGAGTACACCCACTGTTAGGAATACTACTGTGAGGTCTAATTGTACCTACACTGCTGTTCTTGGAGAAAGACATAGTACTACTCTTGTTGATGTTTCATTTTTCAATGAAAGTAGTGCAACATTGAGTGAAATTGGTATGTCTTTTGAAGAGGTTGGCATGTCAGCTAGATGTGTAAGCAAAGGTGGCGGCTTTCTTAGTGCTTCAACCACAATTGCTACTATTATTGAGGCAGATGTTCCTTCAGCTAATAATCGATGTAGCTAACAATGACAAAGGAGTAGATAAGCATTGTATTGACACATCAGATGATTACTTGGCAGGAAAATCAGATGAAATGTCTGATAGTACAAGTAACAGTGAAGATGACTCAGGATTTGAAGATGAAAGAAACGAGGAAATAAGAGAGCAGAATAGCAATGAAACAAATACAGAATGTGAGTCTGAAAAGGGAGATGAAATGTCTAACAGGGAGGGTGTTGTAGACTAACAGATTGTATTGAGTGTTAGTCAAGAGTTTAGAAATGTTTCCCATTTTAGAGAGGTGTTGCAGGAATATGAAGTTCAAGAGAGTATTTAAGTGTTGAAGAATAAAAATGATAAGAATAGAGTAACTGAAATCTGCAATGGGAAAGGTTGCATATGGAGGGTTCATGCTTCACCTAATAGTGATGGGATCACCTTTGTGATCAAGACATTGAATGCCAATCACACTTGTTAGAGGTCCAATATAAAAAATAAGAGTGTAAGTGCAACATGGATATCAAAGAAAATGACTGCCAATCTTAGAGCAAACCCAGAAATGAACATTCAGGCAATGGAAGAGTTGTTGAAAGAATAATATGGTGTGAGAGTTTATCGGAGTAAACTGTACAGGGCTAAATGGATTGTCAATATAGAAACTGATGAGAACCATGCAAGGGCATACAAGAAGTTAGAAAACTATGGGTTTAGGGTAAAGGAAAAAAACTTTGGAACAGAATATGTGATTCAGTACCAGAATGCAAATATATATAGAGAAGAGCAACATGGAGTGATAACAATAAATCCACAATTCAAGGGATGTAGGCCATTCATTGCCCTTGATGGTTATCATTTAAAGGGTGTATATGGTGGAGTCTTCGTTTCAGCAATTTCAATTGATGGGAACAATGTAATATTTTCCCTTACATATGGTGTGGTTGAAACACAGTGTAAAGACAGTTGATTGTTCTTCCTACATCACTTACTTGGGTGCATTAGGTCAGTCACACCTACTGGGGAACCATTTACATTCATGACAGACAAACAAAAAGTAAGTTGTTCTTTCATATCAACATATATTTCTGTGTTATTCTTGAGATTCATTTTTATTTCAATAATATTTTATAATTTATTGTTTTTTATTTTTATTTGTAGGGTCTTATTGAAACAATTGGAATCTAGTTCCTAGTAGCACATCATAGGCACTGCAGCAAGCATCTATATAATAATTTCAAGACACAGTTTGGGGGAGGGCCTGCATTGAGGGGATATTTCTGGACTGTAAGTAAATCATATAGTGCTATTGATTTTCAAAGGGCTATGAAGGTCATGAAAGAAGAGAAGGTAGCAGCATATAAGTGGTTGATGAGGACTCTGTCAGTATGTGGGCAAGACATGCATTTGATCACAAAACCAAGAGTGATCATATTACCAATAATCTGACAGAGTCATTTCATTGGTGGGTTAAATCCTATAGGAACAAGTCAATACATACTTTAGTTGATCAAATTAGATTGAAATTGATAGGTAGGTTTCAGAAAAGGTATGTAAAGAGTTATAGCAATGAAGATGTGTGAACTCCCAAGAATGAAAAATAAGCTTAATATTTTATTGAAACTGGTCGAAACTACTTGTAATACTCCGTACCCAGAAAAAGACTAACTTAAGGCTTCTATTGTTAACAGGTACTTGACGAGTTCCTTCAGGTGGAATCCAGCTTATATTGTCCGATCAAGGAGGTATTGACACTTACAGGTAAATATGGACCATGATTATATTATGTTGGAATATGTGGGTTTAATGTGAATATTTATTGTTATATGATTTAAAGGACCCTATTGATAATCCACAGAACAATGATGGGACTAAAAAATAGGAAGTTTGGGTGAAGCAGCGGCTTCACATGAATTTTAAGATAGTTTCTAGTTAGAATTTAAGAATGATTAAAACATGAAAAATGAGGGTAATTGAATTACCTTTCCAATGAAAGAAGAATCAGGACAATCAAAGTTTGAACGAGGGAGATATGGCCATTTGAATAGGTAGAGGTCAGTAGACCAGATCCTAAAAATAGGATTTGGTCAACTGGATCATGGTGACAGTCAACTGGATGTTACAAACAGAACTTCCAAAGAGTTGCCAGCATCAACTGGATACCTCAGTCAGCCGGTCGGAATGCGTCCAAATGGTCCAATTTAAAGTTGGTTCAGCAACTGGTCGATCGGATGAGCTCAAGTTGGACATTTTAAGGGGGTTTTGGTTCATTTCCATACTTAGCCCAAAATTAGAAAGAGAGAGAGAGAGAAAGGAAATAGAGAAGAAAGGAAAGAAGGAGAAGAAGGGGAGGAGGAGAGGAAGGAAAGAAGGACTTGAAAGCAAAGGATTGGTGATTTGGACTTGCAATCAAAGGATAGAGATTATAGATTCAAAGGAACTCGAAAGGAAAACTTGGAAAGAAGAGTTTTGGCATTTAAGAGGTAAGATTTTTCCTAAGACTTCTTGAATTCGGTATGTGATTTCAGAGGTGTGTATGAAGGTCTATGTGATAGTATTGATAGGTTAGAATGAATACCAATGAAAGGAGAGGGAATCCCATTGAGTTCTTGGGAGAAAAGTGTGAAACTACCTTTCATGGGCAGGATTTTCCCAGGACCCAATCGACCAGTTGTTCCCAGATGATTAGGGTCAACCGACGCTTCGTCCAGATGATCCAAACCGGGACTTTTGAGACTTAATGAACGGGAATTGAAGGGTTTTGCCACATGGGTTAAGATCATTCGATATGAGTCCTGATGAATGTGAATTTTCCCTATAGGATCCTAGTTTGATCAAGTGATGTTGGAGATCTAGAAATCGTAATTGCGAAGAACATTAGTGATAATGTGAGTGGAATTCTCTCATATCGTCATTGTTTTCACAGTACCTCATGTTTTAATACATTATGCATGTCTTGAGATTGATATCATCGTCTCATGTTATATGTTTTAACTTAAATATATGGAAAAAGAATTCTAACCAGTTGCACAGTTAGCGTGGTTCTTGCACTAAGATACACACCAATGCCTTTGTGCACGAAAAGATTGTTCAACCCCTAGTGAAATCGAAACTCGCAACCAAACTAATGCTGCTATATGCATTTTCATTAGCTACCATGTTGGTGCAGGAGCTACACAATCAGTTAGCATTCTCTTGCTCCAAAAAAATTTAGACATTTTTTTTTTTTTTTTTTTGTATACAGGAGGGGTTGAACTTCGCTAGGTGGCTCTTAATAATCATACGATTGGCATCTTCAGATGATCCCGAGCATCTGGCGCACAGAGTTTAAAAATTGTTCGTCCACGGTCTTTATTTTGTGGTAAGAATATTAAGGCCACAGTCACAATCAAAGATCGAGAGTGTCCAAAAGGAAGAAAAAATGACATTTTTGTTTGCTTCGATTCGAAACCCTAACCCAGCCTTGATGGGTATTCCCGAAGGCTTACGAGCCACAGATTGTAACAGAAATTTCTCAAGTGGACGAACAATGCCAAATTTTGATTCTCAAGTTTTATGGTTGTCATCCGAGAATAAAATTTTCTATCTTTCTGGTTGTTTTTGAGGATTGTGGATAGATAAACAGCAATTATAGTGGTTGTGAGAATTTGAGGTTTTCATTGGCAAGGCAAAATATCACCCTAAAAGGGGGGAAGAGGTTTAGGCTCAGGTATTCATTTTTCTTTGTGCTGGGTTTCTCTCAGACATGGTTGAGCTTTGTCTGATGGCCTCTTCTACTTCACCTCCTGGGATTTTTCACCAAGAGCAGGGCCTTTGCAGGGTTCCTAAGGTAATTCCTGATCGATATGTATCTTTGATGTTTTATTTTTATTTTTAATCACTTGGGTTGTTCATTTCTAATTTGATTACTGCTTGGCTTTGTTGAATTGTTTTCCTTCTGATGGGGGATAGTCAATTGTTTCTCCCTTTCGTTTACTTTTATATTCATTTAGACTTCAATTTGATTCCGATAAGTTTATGTTGAATTTTGTCCAGTGAATTCATATGGGCTGCTATCCGTCTGTTGGTTTCCTGGTGGAAGTTTATTTATTCTATCATTAGATTGATTATTTTTTCTTTCTTTTAATGTGAAGAGATTTGTCACCCTATAGAAAAAATAAATAAGGTGTTAGCTATCCAAATCGGTATTCTATTGGGAAATTATTGATTTTATTTGTATTTTGCCAGGTTAAGATCTTGTTTGGGTTGCTTTAGAAGTGTGTTTACTGAATTCTGTGGTGCTTTGATTGCTTTGTCGATTAATTTTTGGTTCTAATTCCCAATTTTCTCCCCAATGGAAATTTCTTGATGGCATTTTTGTTCAGGCCCTTTCAATGCAAACTAAGGTGTTTATCTACTAGTGTGGAAATAGTATTAGAACGCAAAAGCACTTGGAAGACCTTGCATGTTTTTAATCAACATGTGAAATATTACATGTAATAAACTTGTATTGACCTAGGGCTCGAAAGTGGAGTGTAATACAACAACAGCATCACAACATCATAGTACAACTAAATGGAGTCGACAACATGGATCTTTGCTCTCCAATCAATTCTATTTGAAGTCATACCAGGAACAAGGCCTAAGCTAAGCATGTCTATCTTTTCCACTTCTATTATTGTTATCTTAGGCCTGCCCCGGGCTCTTTTGGTTCCCTCGACCTGAATCTGGTCACTCCTCTGAATTGGGGCATCCAGAGGCCTTTGTTGAACATGGCCATGCCACCTCAAACGATTTTCTCTAAATTTATCATGGATTGGAGCTACTCCCAACCCAGCTCTAATATGGTCATTCCTTACTTTATTCTTCCTAGTTTTCCCACACATCCATCTCAACATCCTCAACTCTGTAACACCGAGTTTATTTATATGGCACTTCTTCACAGCAAGCATTCCGCACCATACATCATGGCTGGTCTGATGACAATCCTATAAAATTTTCCTTTTAACATTATCTTCCTATTGGAAATATGCTTCCGTTAGTTTTGTAATTAGATCCTTTTTTTGGTAGAAGTGAACACTCTTACGCGTTACACAATTGAGGGGTTGGGAAATAGTTTCATCTAGATGGGGTACACATGGGCCCACATGGTTGTCAATCTTTTTCCCATTTATTAATTACTTATTCGTTGAGAGACCAATATGTGAAAGGTTTTTGAACAAATTATAGGCAAATGGAACTTCATTAATGCAAAATTAATATTTGTGTCGAAGAAGATTGAATGGCACTTCAGACTTGTGTAATCACACCGCTTTGTCTAAAATGCTGATATGGTTTAGGCAGGTCAAGGAACAAGAGAAGTTGAGGACAAACATTGTGATCCCTTGAGATATACCAATTTCTTGCAAGTAAAAGTTTCAACCTATTTGCCGAACATTGTGATTCAAAATCAACAAAGATAATTTTAACAAAATCTCCAAAGAAGAGGCTTAAATATACAAAGAAAAGAACCTGCTTGGCTTAAATATTTTTTTTTCTTTTTAATTTTATTTGGCAAAGAAGTACATGGTTTGTTAAATATTTAATCTCTTGGATATATATCTCACTTGGTATTTTAAAACTCAATGGTCAATGCTTCAATGGTTTCGATTATAGCTTCCATGGCTTTGCACTGACCTGTCTCTCACACTCTTATACACACACGCATACACCCTCTACTTGTCTACTCATCCACCCTCTCTTTTTTGGAGTTCTCAACCATAATAGTTTTCTAGTGGTTTTGATCTGTAATTATATTCTCTGGTTCCAATGACTTATTGAGTAATGGATATGAACAAATTGATATAGACTGCCCCTATTGAAACATAATATTTGATGGTTCTCTCCATCGAGAAAATGCTGAACTTTTGCAAATCTTTGTCTGATGCAGGAGTTTCAACCTTTTATGCCAATTCCTGGAACAAAACATCAGATGATAAGATCAGGTTGCCTTCATAGAAGGCCACTTCAGCTTGAAAATGTATGGAAATCCAAAACTCGATTATCAGAGTTTAACCAGCAAATCAAGCTTGATTCAACTCTCAAGAGGCCTGTGCTTGTTGATGTGCAAGGTTTGTCGCTCATTATTCTTCATTTCTAAGTTTGGAGTGAATGCAGGATACTTTTGTACAAGACTTTAAAAACAAATCCCATTTTAACCTCTCTTTTTTATTATTTTGGTACCAGAAACTCACCCCGACTCGGTGCTCTTCAGCTTTGGGATTGCTGAACAGTGTAGAAGGCATGAAAAGATTTTGCAGTTCCTCATGTCTGGATCAAGCGAAGCAGAACGAGATGGGCTGGATGTTTCTCTTTTATCTGATTTGATGGGGCTTCAAACGGTGGCGATCAACATGCATCCACAGCCATATGCTTCCGATGGATTTTGTCTTTGTGAGGTTGGGGACGATGAGGCTCAACCTCCCTTTTTCTACCCAAATGGGGGCTATAATGTGCAGAAACCTCTCTTGGATTTTGTTGGGGATTTGGCCCGTAGTTCAAAAGTCACATTTCACCCAGATGGCAGAGTCCTGTTGACAGGCACTGGGGCTGAGATGAAAGATTTACTTTCGGTTGTCGCTGAGTTTTACTTGTCAAAGAGTACAACTAAATGCAGAACGCAACCAGTGTTGGTACCTCACTTTCCCAGGTTCGACCATTTGAATCCTTATTCTTGCAAATTAAAACTGCTTCTTGTTGGACAATGCATGCACACACTGACAGTTGAGATTCATGGGAATTGTACTTCTTTGCGGTCTCATGTTTATCATAATTGTTTAATATAGTTGCCAATTACGAATGCCCTCCTTTCACCACTTCCCTCAAGAGACTTACTGATACCATTTGGCATGGATCATTAGATGAATCTAAGGTCCATCCTTAGTACGTGGCCCATTGAGTCTTGATAGTAACCTTCAAATCCACTGATTATCCCTTCAATCGGATGTAACTCCAAAACAGATAAAAAAAAGGACATTTCTACCTTCTCAACATTTGGTTGTGCTCCCTGCTTTATTAGTAACTGATGGAATGTCAAGATTTTATTAAAAAAATGGGGCGTACCCAGTGCATGAGGCTCACTACACCACGAGGTTTGGGAAGGGTCATACTGTACGAACCTTACCGTTGCACCAAGAACCGACCTCTAATGTCAAGATTCTATATGTGCTCTTATATCTGGGCCATACTAATTAGAATGTGGCATGCCTCTTGAATAGTTTATAAAGGTAACTTGGCCAGACATTTTTTATTATGATAAACGTAAGATCCATCTTATGTATTGCCTTATAATTCTATATTCATTTAATAATGGTTGAGTTTTTTGTTGATTCTTTGCTGCAATTTCAATTGTTTATATAAAATCAAAGGGAAAAAGAATGCTGCCTGGTCACGTGGAGCCTGCACCCAGATACAGGAACACGAAAAATTGCCGCTCCGTCCCTGTGAAATAAAAGATATTTCATCCACGTTGATGCCACTGCATTCACATATTGGCCCCTGCGCTTGTGCAGGGGCCAGGGTGTAAAATACCAAGTTCAAATTCGCGAGAACCGGCAATCTGAAGCACATAGGAAGTGGTGACCCCTCAAGGAATGTCTTCACCAGTATTGGGGCGACCAGGAACGATTTCTTGCCCAAAATCAAAATTAGTGTTTCATTCAACCTGTTGCAAGATACTATTATCTGAGCATGAACTGTTATTATTGCAACCATTGTTCTGAGATGGTTTTGCAGCTACCAAACCTTGAACCTTTGGCCTCAAGGTTAAATACATGCACATCAAACCGTTGAGGTTCCAAAGAGGTTGGTCAGGAGAGTAGGATGGTAATTTGCATGTGTGCTCTCTTCCTTAGTGTTCCTTAGTGTTGCAACAATGATTGTGATTTTTTGACTTTAATTGTGGGACTCTGACCCAATCTGCAGCTCATGACTTGGAATCTTCTTCCTGTTCCTGTTGTGGGTAAACTTCTTATGCTCCTACCAGATACCCGGAACACCTCTGTAATTGTGAGTTGACAAATACTTGTGTCAGGCGAGTAGGATGGTAATTTGCATGTGTTGGACATCTGGCATACGTGCCCCGTGGGAAGGGTTTTGACTTGGGTCACCATTTGATTGGTGCTCCTTTGAGATTTTCTGTATTCATATTGTATATTCTTATATTCAGAAATTCAAATGGATCAAATTGTTGGAATTGTCAATCCAGAACAACTATTTCTTTTATAGCTGAAAGGCCAATTGATGGAAATGTCCTTTGGGTTATGTTATGTTAGAATCAGGTGCGGTTTACCTTTATCACCACTTATCTTTTGCAAAATTTTCACTATAAAGATTCATTTGTCATGGTGAATATTCTGTCTAATTATCATAACTCCCATTTTCTCAAACCCAATTGACTTAACCATCATTTATTGAACAGGGTGGACAGGAATGAGGCACCTAGTGTCCATGGAAATTCTCTGAAGTTAGAAACTATCACGGTCGTTCCTCTAAGGAGGTATCTTTCAATACTTTTCACGACTGATTCATTTTATTATCATGCACAAACTTACTTGTCTGTTTGTTTGTGAGGCTAGATCAGGTTCTCGTACGAGAACCATTCTCGTATGCCCTTAGGCGCACAGATGGAATCCACTCACTCTCTTGGATTCCATCTGTGCGCCTAATGGGGTACGAGAATGGTTTTCGTATGAGAATCTGATCTGGACTCTTCGTTTGTTGCTTGTATTTGGGAATTCTATGTAAAATACTATCACAATAACAGTCTTCGTCTAGACATGACACCGAATTTCTTCATTAATTGCAACCCTTGCAAACTGACAGGCCTTAAGCAATGGTCTTATACGTGCAACTATAGAGTTTTGTCCAACTTATTGTATCTTATAACATATATGGGGAACTATATAATCTCCAGTGATATGTAGACCATTCATGTGTCCTTTATTGATCCTTTGCTTTCATTTTGTTTTTTCTAATCACAAAGTTCCAACCTGTATATTTTAAGGTTTTGTCCTCACTCATCAACTACATTATGCATTCTCTACATGCCAGGTTTTTGCAAAAATTTGAAAGGACAAATATGTCCAGTTGAACATCTAATGGTCCTAAAAAATTGAAGAATGAAATGGAAAAAATTCAATTGAGCACCAATCATCTTCACAGATTATGCCATGTTGTAACACGTGATACATATGAACTGTAGATCACAGCTGTGAGCTATGTCTTGCACTCGCTAATGTGTGTGTTTTGCAACATGTTTTCATTTCTAGCATTTATGTTGCATCCTTGCTGCTTCCGTTCCAATTTCTGATATTCTGTCTTTCCAGCCCGGAGAAAAATAAGCAAACTTCACCACAAAGGAAGAGGCACAATAAGAAAGCAGGGAGGGGAAGGGATCTCTACAGGAAGAACTACTTCCATGCATGTGAGAGTCTTCTAACCTTAATTCTGGAGAAGGGGCAGGGGAAAACTGCAATCAAGTCACTTAAGAAATCAGGGCCTGAACTGCCACAGCTTCTAAATCAGTTCTCAGCTGGAATTGCTGGAACTGGTCTTGCTGTTATCTTCTCGGTTGCCTGTAAGGTTGCAGGTGGGAGGGTTCCCTTCTGTGCATCCAAGCTCTTGCATACTGGAGTTGGGTTTGGGCTTGTTTGGCTCTCTGGTGCAGTGAACAGGCTTAGAGATACAATCATTTATATCAGCAAGAATTCAAGCAAGTTGGGGTCGAAAGAGGATGAAATGATGAGGAGAGTAGACAGAAGCGTGAAAGAAATTTTCTTCAGGGCAGCAACTATTATGGTGGTGACAGTACTGAGGTTTGCGTGAGCTAAAGAAGGTAAGAGAATGAGACTGACAGGCCTACTAGATCCGCTTATATGATGCGAGAACTTGAGGTGAGGCTAGATGACCAAGCTTAATATTGTGGCTGTAAAGTGACTGTTTGTGCTAGCTGATCAAGCTTCATATTGTGGCAGTCAATGTGGTTAATAGGGGTTGATTTCTGGGACAATGTTATAGTCTTAACCCTCAAGTTGAAAGAGCTTTGTACAAAATACAATGAAGCTTTGTAAATTTCAAGTAAACTAGTTCTTCCTCAGGCATCTTGACATTTTGTTGATTGTCAAGGGACAAATAGAAAATAGTTTCATTTCAGAGAGTTATGTTGTTGCTTGCTGGAAACTGTTTTCTTAACAAATAGTTCCACATTTGTCTACAAAATCTGTCTTAAAACTCTCATTGTTTGAGGTTTGGCAATTTGGTTGTGTTTCAGAGATTATGTAACTCTGGACATCCATCCAAGCACAATGAAGGCCATCGGCGAAGGAATTCATCCTGAACCGTCGCTCGAGGAAAACTGGGCCCAATAAAAAATATAAATTTTGGGGTAGAAAAATAGTTTCTCATTGAACAAATTGGATAACTGTATCCCAAGATCAGGGTCATTCAAAGTATTAGTTTACCCCAATCGTACTCTTCACCTGTTAGTTGGTTTTCTCTTAATCATTTGAAACCAAGGCTTTTATACACCCTCATTCACACAATATGATTATGAGGTTGAGAAGGCATCCACTCTCATCAGTAAGATTAGGTTCCTGAGATTGAAATAGTCAAATAGGCTAGTTTTTAGATTTGGTTTGGCAATCCTTCCGTAATTTTAAATCTCAATCACCTAAAACCCATTTTCTGCATCTACACCAAGACCCAAGTGGTGGTTTCTAAACAAAACAAAGGTAGAATTTCCAATAAAATGGGAGAAATTTGGCAAAAGGGAAAGACAACAAAATATCCTTGCTACAAAAATACATGCTTTCTCACAAAATGAGATATAGGGCCCACATTGACAATCTCTTCCCGTGTTTAATTAAACCCATGTGGCTGTCATGAAAATGATACCATTCTCTGCACTGCCATTGGTGTGACATGCAGATTCCTCCTCTTACTAACGTCATGGGAAACCCTCTTCCATTTTAATTATCTTAAGTTCGTTTTCCTTTTTGGGAAAGGGTTCCCCAAGCTGCTAGTGTATGGGGAATTTCTCATGCCACACCAATGACAGTGTAGAGAGGACATACACTGCATGGCAAACTTTCCCTTAATTCTTAAACCACAAGTGTAGCGTGTATGAGGCAGTGTTTGGTTACAAACCATGAAATGGATAGGCTGTACTACACTTACCCGAATTTGGACAGCCAAACACTGTCATAACAAGTTATACAAAAAACGCATTTTGTCTAATCTCTTCCACAACAAAACGTAACCTTTACTACAATACATCTTGACCCACTCTTTCAAAAGACTCCTTACAACAATTAAACTTGAACAGTTCTCTTTCTTACCCTTCTTTTTTATAAAAGATTCATCTCATTTCATTGAATCTCTTTCTTTAATCGATTCAATTTATTACTAAAAATAGAATATTTGATATATTTTATTTTTTATTTTATATAGAAGACAAAATACATTGAGAATATAGGGCATAAAATATTGTGATAACTTACTTATCTAATGTTTATTGCTCTAATAATTATTTTGAGGTGTGGAACTTGTTGCCACCAAAGTGGTGAATTAAGTTGTAAAAATTTTTTTAATTGTCCTTGTTCTATTCTTAAAAAGTTATTTTGGTAAAAACTTATTTAAGAATGGGCAAAAAAAAAGGGCAAAAAGTAAGATGACAACAATTTTTTTCACCAACCATGGTTGTAACAAGATCCCTATTTTAAATTGGGAAAGGACTTCCCATGATGCTCTAATAACTATTTTAACTTGATAAAGAATTTCCCACGACGTCGGAGTGGGATGTTACACTAAGGGTGTCAAAACCAAACCGAAACTTAACCGAGCCGTTTAAATTGAAACCGCGAAATAATTTATTAAATGGTTTGATTTCGTTTTAAAATTGAGACTGTTTAGTTAAACGATTTAACTCGAATCGAACCGTTTAAATCGACAATAAACTGTTTAAGTAATTGTTTAAAATTGATTAATATATACATCGTAACTTAAGCCATTCATGGTTAGAATAAACCATAAACAATGATAACCTTAAATTATTAAAAATATATAAAAAAAAGCAATAATGTTACAATCACTAAAACAAAACATATAATAATATACAATTCAATTCAATGTTAAAGTTTACATCCATTTTAATAAAAATTTAAAAGGTAAAAGAAGTCAGTAAAAAAGGTAAACCATTTAAACCGAAACTGTTTAGCAAAATGGTTTGGTTTCGGTTTCCACCCCTAAGCATGTTGAATCGAACCAGGCTGTTTAACACACTTAGGTTACATTAACGAGAGGTGCACACTCGGTCCCACATTCACCAATAGAGGGTAAAGGAAAGAAAATGGCTTTTCTCTTTTAAATTTAAGAATGGAGATCTGCTACACCCGGGTGAGATGGAATCTCCCACATCAAGCTAATGGGAGCATGAGTGTTATACGGTTCATATAACAGGGGTCTCACATCTCAGGGAGGAGGGAAAGAATCACTTTAGATTGGATGGACACCCTTTGCGATTCCAATCCAGTTGTCGATAACCTTTCGAAATAAATTAAGGGGTGATGTTCTCTGCACCACAACGCATGAAACGCAGGCTCTGCCTAGACACATGGGGCTGTCATTTTGCCCACCCCCATGTGCTGGGCGCAGCCTGCGCCCCATGCAGGGAACATTTTCCCATAAATTAAATATAAAAGAAGGGAAGAAGAAGGAAAGCATGGTGGGAGTGGGGTGAAGCATTTGGTTCCTCTACTTCCGCGCTGCCCATACTGCCGTGTGTGTGGGAGCAAGGCGCAAAAAGATCGCCTTACTCCTGCCTGAGTGCCTTGCCCGAGCGGGGGTAAGGCGTCCTTTCTGCCTTGCTATGTGTAGGGTGCACAGCAGTAGGGGCAGGGCGAAAGTAGAGGATCCAGATCCGTGGGGGTGAAAGGGTCTTAGATTAGAAGTTTTTGTTCATTTTTACATAAAGTTCC
Source organism: Telopea speciosissima (assembly GCF_018873765.1). Classification (NCBI taxonomy): domain Eukaryota; kingdom Viridiplantae; phylum Streptophyta; class Magnoliopsida; order Proteales; family Proteaceae; genus Telopea; species Telopea speciosissima. Next base: position 58,156,318 of record NC_057919.1, on the reverse strand, counting down.
AAGTGTGTATTACCATTATCATTCTTTAGGGAAAAAACGTTGTTAGGTTGTATAATGCTGCTAGGCTGCATAGTGTACACTAACGCCTACTTGTGTCTATCTCTCTCCTCCCTCTTATGAAATTAGGGATGTAAACGAATCGGATTCGGCTCGGATACGGATCAGATATGATCGGATCCGGATATTCCCTGGCCAATACGGATACCTCTAAACGGATTCGGATGCGGATCAAATTCAGATTTTTGACCATCCGTTTACATATCTGCCTTGTGTAGCCCGGACCTTCCTCCCCCTAGCGGATACAATTCACTCCCAATCCATATCTCTTAGATCATGATTCTCTTTTCCTCATATTCTAATACCCGTTGAATTTTCAAAAACTCTCAAGATCATTATTTACTTAATTTTTTATTATTAAGTATTCAGATTTTTTTTCGGACAGATTTTTATCGGAGTATTCGGATTTTCTTTCAGCTATCTCTAAAAGAATATGGAAGTCCCTAAATGGATACGAATGCGGATTCGGATTCGGATTTTGGTTATCCATTTACATCCTTATATGAAATGATATATCTACCCCTAGTATGGGAGGAGAAAGACATAGTGAGACACTAGCATATGTTATGCAGCCGGACAGGAAACTCAGTCCCTATTCTTTATTAAACCAGAGATAAATGAGGATAAAGCTTTTATGTCATAACTGATAGTAATTAGGGAAAAGTTTTCCACGACTTCATTGTCTTAAGAGAATCAAACTCTGGTCTTTGAACTACCAGCCGTAAGGAATGTTGTTATCTACAACCTTTGAAGTTGGAATGTCAACAGACGTCTATTATTGATTTCACTCGATCCGCTATTTTGGGGACGCCGAGTGCCAAAGTTATTGAATGTATAAATCCTCTTTGAAAGAAAAAAAAAAAAATCTCTCTTGAAATTTTGAAATTTTGAAACGTGAATTGTATCCCAATGAAAAACCTAATTGTTGGAATCTTTGTTGTGTATGGATTAACATTATTATTCATTATTACACTAGAGCCAAATTAGGCTAAAGACCTTACACCACCTAACTAATAATAATTGTGTTACCAAAAAAAAAAAAAAACTAATAATAATTTTGAAAAAGGTTTCCCACGACGCCATAGTACCATCGCTCTCATATGTGTTTTTCTATTATTTTCTCTAGCCCATAAAGATAATACCATTTTTTTTGTGCATTAGTGTGGCATGAGAGATTCCACCCCCCCTCCACCACCACACTGGCAGCATGGGGAACCCTCTCCAGTCTCCCGTAAGAACTAATACCTATCATACTAATGATCAAGAATTGAACTTGTTTCGTACATGACTTAAAAGTTACAAAACTTTCATCACAAGACTTGTCATGTTATGTTATGTTAGTGAAGAGAATTAGAAGCATGTATTTCAACAGGTTCTAGAGAATGAGGAAAAGAACTAAGACAACTACAAGACATGGATTGAGAGCGAATCGTATCCACAGGGGAGGAGGAAGGTCCAAGGTACACAATTCATAGATGTAAACGAATAATCGAAAATCCAAATTCAGTTGACATCCGTATCCGTTTAGGGGTATCCATATTCGGTCAGGGGATATCTAGATCTGATCACATCCGATCCATATAGGTTCTGTTTATATCTCTTGATTTTCTTATTGACACCTTGAATTTGTAATTTTATTTTTAGTATTATACCCTTTTTATCCAATGAGGGTATACCGCTTGAATCGGGGGGCTGTATTAGGGCTTAAACATAGGCTAGACTTCTTCAAATTTATGGCTTGTCCACTAGCCTTGCAGTAGGCATCCACACAAATCTTCAGGTTTTGGATTTCATCCAATCTCACCTACGAGAAGAGGAGGCAGTCATCCGCAAAAAGGAGGTGGGTGAGAGGTGTCGACCGGTTACGCACTCGGATCCCTTGGACGAGACCTTGATGAAGAGCATGACTGATAAGACTATACTAAGGGCCTGTGAACAAAGGATAAATAGAGCTGGAGACAAAGGATCCCCTTGGCGAAGGCCTCTTGATGGCTCAATTGAACACCTCTTTGCACCATTAATTAAAATAGAGTTCTCAACAGAGGAAACACATGCCATAACAAGAGAGAGAACCTTACCACTGAAGCCCAATCTATCAAGAAGCTTTTCCAAGAACGTCCATTCAACTCTATCATAGGCACATCTAATATCCATCTTGATGATCATCATCTTCTTCTTTCCCCTCTTTTTACATTTCACACAATGAAACGCTTCATGAGCTGTAAAAATGCTATTTGATATTAATCTACCTGGAATGAAGGTGGATTGAGCCAGAGAGATGATTTGAGGGAGTATATTTTTTAGCCAGGTTGCTAGCTTCTTGGTAACCACTTTGATTCCCGCTCCACATTAGCTGATCGCTCTGTAATGGTCCACCTCTTCTAGATGCCCCACTTTTGGAATCAAACATATCAAAGTATCATTGAAATGTGATGGACGTATCCATTTGCGAAAAAAATCAACAACAAAGGCATACAAGTCCTCATACAGCAAATCCCCATATTTTTTAAAGAAAAAAAAGGTGGGAAACCATCTACACCTGGGGACTTAAGAGGTCCCATAGTATTAGATTAGTTGAATTTGAATTGTATATCCTTGATTGATATTTAGTGTACAATGGGGTATTTTTAGACCCTTACAATAAATGGAAGGTGAAGATGATCAATGATGGGGATGAGGTTGCCATACAAGGCTGGATTCATATCACATGTGATATGGAGGATTACCATACAAGGCTGGATTCATATCACATATGATATGGAGGATTACCAACTATATCTCTTGAGTGATATCACATGTGATAAATGAGCCATGCACAGTTAAGGAATGTTGGTGAGGTAGGTGAGGTTGGTGATATATGACATGTGATCAATGGAGAGCGGATTCTCTACTGTCCAATAGGAGAAAAGATTCTCTACTGTCCAATACACCCCCTCAAGGTGGAGGTTCGATGGGTCGGATCTTCAGCTTGTCACGAAGAAATGCAAACCGGTTTGAGTTGAGGCCTTTGGTCATAATATCTGCAACCTGATCAGCGGTTGAGATGAAGCGTACTTGAAGTTCCCTTTTTGCGACCTTGTCGCGAACAAAATCAAAGTCAATTTCAACATGTTTTGTACGCGCATGAAATACCGGATTTACGGACAGATATGTGGCTCCAATGTTGTCGTACCATAGCACTGGTGGCTAAGTGAGGGGAATACCCAATTCCCACAATAGGGATTGTAACCATGTGAGTTCGGCACAAGCATCGGCCAAGGCCTTGTATTCCGATTTAGTGGATGAATGGGCCACGGTCTTTTGCTTCTTGGAGGTCCATGAAATGAGGTTTGGGCCCATATAAATGGCATACCCACCTGTGGACTTACGATCAGTATCATCACCTGCCCAATTAGCATCAGTGAAAGCCTGAAGGTCTTGTGAGCTGGAGCGGCTAATAGAGAGCCCATAGTGCTTGGTTTGTTGAAGATACCGTAATATGCGCTTGACCAAGGACTAGTGGTCATCAGTTGGAGAATGCATGTATTGACAGGCATGATTCACGGAATATGTAATATCCGGATGGGGCAAAGTAGCATATTGCAATGCTCCAACAATGGACCTGTATTTGGTGGGATCACTGAACTGGTCACCCCCTGTGGAGGATGCTTTGATGGAGGTGGCTATAGGAGTGAGGACCGGTTTGCAATCACTCATTCCGGCCTTTTGAAGTAGATCCTTGATGTATCTCATTTGTGAGAGAATAACCCCAATGGTGGTATATATAGCTTCAACGCCCAAAAAGAAGCTTAAGCGGCCCAGATCAGTGATGGAGAATTCAGATGTAAGGCCATCCAACCACATGAGAAGGGTCATTGCCGGTGACCAAGATGTCATCCACATACACAAGGTCATAAGTAGTCATCAACCCCTGTTTATAAATGAATAATGATGTGTCTGTCTGAGATGGGGTGAAGCCAGAGGAGATCAAGAACTGAGATAACCGCTGAAACCAGGCACGAGGTGCTTGTTTAAGGCCATATAAGGACTTGTGAAGGTGACAAACATGATTAGGCCGAGATTGGTCTTCAAACCCCTGTGGTTGTGTCATGTATACTTCTTCATCCAGTATGCCATGAAGGAAGGCATTTTTTATGTCCAGTTGGCGAACAGACCAGCCATTGGAGATGACAAAGGAAAGAACTGTCCGAATGGTTGTGGGTTTGATGACTGGACTGAAGGTCTCATCATAATCAACCCCATGTTGTTGATGGAAGCCCTTGGCCACCAATCTCGCCTTATAATGCTCAAGAGAGCCATCTACTTTTTGCTTAATCCTGTATATCCACTTACAATCAATCAAATTCATGTTAGGGGTACGTGCAACAAGGGACCACGTGTTATTACTTAATAAGGCACTAAATTCCTCAGACATGGCAGAGTGTCAGTTTGGGTCACGGCTGGCCTGGGTGTAGGTGGTGGATTCATCTGGTATAGAAGGTAATAAACTGGCCTGAAGGGATGAGGTTTGGGGTTCGAAGAGGGCATAAATGTTCATTAACAATCGGGTACGATGAGGGGGGCTGGTGGGCGGTGTAGGTGTTGGGGAGAGAGCGGGAGCCGATAGTGGGGTGGAAATGTGGGAACCAGTGGTGGGTGTTAAGGGTGGGGCTGTGGAGGTAGCGGATGGGGGATTAACCGGGTTTGGTGGTTCAGGTATGGAGGGAGGGGGAGCAGCCTGTGGGGGTAAAGGGGCAGGTTGTAATGGGAAGGAAACCCATGGGTTAGTGAATGGTGTTGGATCTTGTGGAGGGCATGGTGGCTTGGTGTTGCGAAAAGGAAAAACATTCTCATCAAATCGCACATGGCGGGCAATGTAAATCCTATTGGTCTCAATGTGCAGGCATCTATAGCCAGAATGAGGGGGGCTATAGCCCAAGAAAACACAGGGGGCGGAGCGATAGTCCATCTTATGGTTGTTGTATGGTTGGAGGAATGGAAAACATAGACAACCAAATGTTTTTAGAAAGGAGTAGTCCGGAGGACGTTGGAAAAGGATTTCAAGGGGAGACTTATCATTAGTAATTGTGGAGGGCATCCTATTAATGAGGTAGACAGCAGTCTCAAAGGCATAATCCCAAATGCATGTGGAACAGAACCGTGAGCAAGCAAGGTGAGGCCTGTTTCAGCAATGTGATGGTTGCGGCGTTTGACCGCACCTTGTTGCTCATAGGTATGAGGGCATGACAACCGGTGTTGAATGCCAAGAGAGGCAAAGAAGGGAGCAAGAGGACGATACTCACCCCCCCAATCGGTTTGAACAGATTTTATTTTACAGGAAAATTGATGTTCCCAAGTAATTGAAATTTTTTAAAAATTGAGAAAACGTCTGATTTGGCCTTGAGTGGAAAAGACCAAATAAACTTGCTATGATCGTCCACAAATAACACAAAATAACGATGCCCTAAAGTTGAGAGTGTGGGGGATGGACCCCATACATCACTAAAAATTAATTGCAAAGGAGAAGTGCTTCTAGAATGAGTTTCCTGTAAAGAAAGACAACAGGATTTGCCCAATTGACAGGCTGGGCACAAATATGGTGATTTTGGAATCTTGGTGTCATGCATGATAAGCTGGAGAACCCGGTTATGTGGGTGACCCAAACGATGGTGCCAAAGATCGTAGGACGACTGAATAGCAAATCTAGCAGAAGGAGACAGCAACAGAGATGACTGAATGGAGTAGAGACCATTTTTACTCGGCCCCGAAAGAAGAATGCGCTTGGACTTCCGATCCTTCACACAGAAATAAAATGCATGAAATTTAAAAATGACATCATTATCACGGGCGATTTTTTGAACGGAAAGTAATGAGTTTGTAAGACTTGGTACATGTAACACATTAGATAAAGAAAGAGAATGGGAAGGGGATGAAATAGCAGACTGACCAATATGGGAGATGGGTAGGAATTTACCATTGCCAACCATGAGTTCATTGTTACCTTTGTAAGGCTCATAGGAAGAGAATGCTTGAAGATCCGGTGTAGCATGATGACTAGTCCCTGTATCGGCTATCCAATGAGGAGGAAGAGATGGGTTATTAGGTGGGTGATAAGATGGAGTTGTATAATGGGCGTGAGGGGTAGGTGGTTGAGTGGATGGGGAAGGGTAATAAGTGGTAGGGGTTTGATTTGGGCGGTTGTATGGCTGGTTAGGGGTTGGGATGAGTAGTAGGGGTTTGGAATTATGTCCTTGATTTTGATTCTTGTAATAGCACGTGTCAGCTTGATGATTTGTGCGGCTGCAACTGGTGCACGGACTATGAGCAAAAGCATTGGATCAGCCAAACCCACTTGGCTTTGTGGGGGGACCACGACCACCAACTCCACCACATCCATGCCCCCTTGAGTAACCACGGCCAGAAGATGAAGGTTGCTGGCCACGGCCTTGTTGAGCAACATTGGCCGACGCAGTAGCAGTTGGATCAATAATGGCCTGTCGAGAAGCCTGTAAATGTTCATGGCTTAATAGAAGACTCATCAGTTCCGAATAGGGAATGGGGTCAGAACGCCCCATAAGTGTGGGAACCATAACTTGAAAATCGGAGCGTAAAGCTCTAAAAATGTGAATGTTGAAGTCGGCCGGGGGCAAAGGTTTTCCTGCTGCGGCAAGCTCATCAGATAGTGCCTTGGCACATTGAAGAAATAGGGTGATAGATTCATCAGGCTTTTGATAAAGATTCTGTAGCGCCACATTGAGAGACAATAGGCGTGTGGTGGAGGCTGAACTGTAGGCATTATGGAGAGCATCCCATAGTTCTTTACTTGTTTCACAGCCAACCGCAAGAGAGAGGGCTTCTTCAGAAAGGGAGGAAATGAGAATGCTCATAATTGCTGCATCTTGTTCCATCCAAGTCTCTGCCTGAGCAGAGTCAAAAGGACAAGGCTTCGCACCATTGACATAACCATAATATCTGTGACCTTTGAGAAACGGCAGGACTTGGGTCTTTCAATACACATAGTTGTGAGAAGTGAGTTTGAGGGAAAGGACATGATGAACATTAGAAGAGGGAGTGAAAGGGGAAGTGGTCTTGTCGGTGATGGAGTCACCCATAATGAGAAATGAAGCTTATGGGGATGGAGCAAGGAAGAGACAAGTTTGAGAGGTGGAGGAGGGATCAAATTTTTGAGTGCTCAATGGAGCATTTGGCTCATGATACCATATTAGATTAGTTGAATTTGAATTGTATATCCTTGATTGATATTTAGTGTACAATGGGGTATTTATAGACCCTTACAATAAATGGAAGGTGAAGATGATCAATGGTGGGGATGAGGTTGCCATACAAGGCTGGATTCATATCACATGTGATATGGAGGATTACCAACTATATCTCTTGAGTGATATCACATGTGATAAATGAGCCATGCACAGTTAAGGAATGTTGGTGAGGTAGGTGAGGTTGGTGATATATGACATGTGATCAATGGAGAGCGGATTCTCTACTGTCCAATAGGAGAAAAGATTCTCTAATGTCCAATACATAGAGAAGAGAGATTCTTTAATTTGCTCTAGTGTAGGAATCACCTCAAGCATATTATTGTCATCTTGTTGAACTACTGGAACAACCGAGTGAAGAACAGTGGCCAAGGCAACCATATCAGTCCCTTCAGTACTGTAGAGAGACTTAAATTGTTCTTCAAACCCTTGATAAATTTCCTGTTTTGATGTTGTCCACTGGTTCGATTGCATTTTCAGCTTAAGAACTCTGTTTTGTTGTCTTCTTTGGGTAGCTACAGTGTGAAAATAAGCTGTATTTTTGTCCGTTCCTTGAAGCCATGCAATCTTAGATTTTTTACCCCAAAACTCTTCTTGGGCCAACAACTCTTCCAACTCTTTTGATAATATACATTTTCACAATCTTGAGAGGCTTTTGATACAGGGCGACCGTGAAGATCAGCAAGTTCCTCCTTTTATGTTTTTGATACAGTTCTGTAGCTGGCCAAAAGTTATTTTATTCCATTTCTGTAAAGCAATTCTGGTTCAAGCAAGTTTACTATGAAGGACCAAACGTGGATGTCCCTGGTAAAAGGAAGACCATGGTCCTTCCACTACCCGATTGCAATCTGCATGTCGCAGCCACATGGATTCAAAGCGGAAGGGTCTTGGTCCCCTGGTTGGATGCCTTTCTGTATCAACAATGATTGGAGTATGGTCTAATCCCACTGTTGGGTTAGTATAGATAGTTGCCTCATCAAACCTGTTGTAGGTAATGGGTTTAAGCAGAGGTTGCTTAAAGAATTACACCCTGTGTATCAAGTTTGGAATACCCAGGCTGCTGCCTCCAGCTAGTAATCATACAGAAACTAGGGTTTAGGTTAGATGGACTAATTACTAGATTGCCCCTCACAGACTAAGCCATAACACAAGTAGGATTATATTAGAACATATAAAGGGATATTACCATAATACCCTTACAAAACCTTGTGCGCCATTCCGCATTTGAGAAAGCCCTATCGAATCTGATGCGAATATTCTTGGAACTTAAACGCTTATTACTCCAGGTGAAGATCGGGTCCTGGGCACCAAAGTCACAGAGATAACATGAATTAACCATATTACGAAAACTTCTAATATCCCAACATCTTATGGTTACCTCTATCTTTTTCCTTCCAAGTAAGGAAAGAGTTAAAGTCCCCTAAGCAAAGCCATCGCTCCATCCGATTTGACTCAGATTAATGAGAGTGCCCCAAACTTGTTGCCTTCGATTGCGAATTAGATCGCCATACACATAGGTCATAAGGAAGTTTTGATCATTTGAAGCTGAGACCGAACGATGGAAGACAGGGGTGAGTTGGGGAGAGGTTGGTTAAATTGTGGTTCAGGTCACTATGGGCCTGTGTTGGGGCATAACTACTGTTTCCAGCCAAAAGGTTGATGGGTTCTGAGAAATCATGAACAATATGGTGACGGGCCTAGGTGTGGGCTTGGTGAACATTTGGATGGGCTTGGGAGTGGGCTTGGTGAACCACAGAGTGTTGTATGGCTTGGGTTAATTGCACCCCAGAGAGGTGTGGTTGTTAGTGAGAATTGTTTCTTGTATCCATGTCACTGCAATCTATTTGCCGAATGGTGTTACTTTTGGTGAATTACGTCCTTACATAAAATGTTGCTTGAATTTCAGAACATGAATATTGGAGCAGCTCAGATGGATGGGGGCATTCTAGTTGTATCTGCCCCTGATGTACCCATGCCACAAATGAAGGAACATATTTTGCTTGCTCGCCAGGTGGGTGACATATTATTTGTAGCTTCAAAGAATGCTGGTTCTTAACCGTACTGTCGCAAATTTCTAGAGCTTGTCATTCTGTTCTTCTAGTTCTTTTGGTGAATCGTATCTTCTAATTTGTCCATGATTTAGGTTTGTGAAAATACGGTTAAGAACCAGCATTCTTTGCAGCTACAAATAATAGGTTACCCACCTGACGAGCAAGCAGAATATGTTCCTTCATTTGTGGCATGGGTCTATCAGAGGCAGATACAACTAGAATGCCCCCCATCCATCTGATCTGCTCCAGTAATCATATTCTAAAATTCAAGCAATAGTTTATGTGAAGACGTAATTCACCAAAAGTAACACCATTCATTCGATAAGAGGAGAGCATTCATGACTCTAAATGAGTGTATTTTTCCTTCACACGTATGATGCATGGAAAGTAATTATTAAATCATGTGCATCACGTGCATTAGGTAATGTTTGGTGGCAAGTCATGAGGATAAGTAGTACTGCACTTACCCAATTTGGACAACCAAACAAGTCACAACCCCACTAGACGAAACGCAATCTTTCCTACAATACTGTAACCAAAAAAAAAAAAAAAAACCTTTCCTACAATACTACCAAAAAGACTCTCTCTCTCTCTCTCACACACACACACTATAAAATAGAAATAAAACCGTTCTCTTTCTTACTCCTCTTTACACAAAATCATCTCATTTCATTGAATCACTTTCTTTATTTGATCAATTTTATTACTAAAAATGGAATATTTGAAATATTTTATTTCAAAGAAAAAACACGTTTGAGACACCTGGCATTGCAAATTATGATACCGTGCTTGTCTAATCTTTGATGCTCTAATAATTATTTTAAATTGTAGAAAGGTTTCTCACGGCATCGGAATGGAAAGGTTACACTCAGCATTTGAAAACATGGAATCAGGGATTGAATCGGCCGGAATCGGTTCCTAAATCCTTAGAATCGGCCCTTAGATATGAAAACTTAATCATTCTAGGGTTTCTTGGCATGAATCGATGATATCGAATAGGCTGAAATTTAGACTGGTTATGATCGATTCTGATACAAATCAGCTAATTCACCAATCTAATTCCTGAATTTTAACTGTGAGAACACCGATGGGAGGCGTTTAATCTGTTCCACTAGTAGAGGCAAAATGAGAGAGTTTGTCAAGGAGGAGAACGACTATGAGAGAGTTTCTCACTCTAGCATCGTGGGAAAAATTCTCCTTTAAATTTTAAGAGAGGAGATTCACACGCTACCAGTATGGGATAGAATCTCCCAAGTCAAATTAATGGGAGAGCATATGAGGGAACGGTGCACGGTTCATATAAGATTTGATGATAGTTGAGAGGGCATAAGATGCCAATAGCGTAACCATCATTTTCCCTAAATTTTAATATTCATTTTGTAGCTTTCTATAAGATACCATATGGAAAAATATATCTACCTCATCATCATTGAACGACGGGGACACAACTAGAATGGTGAGCTGAGGACAAATGCTATCACAGCTAGCTCGTAAAACCTAACCTTTAGGAGATTTTGAGTTTGAGACCTCCTGTTTCTTATCTAGTTTAAAATCTCTCTTCACCCCGTAAAAAATCAAAAAATCTTGACTGATGAACCTCCAACCAATTAATATATTTAACTCAACCCATGGCCAAAAAATTGAATGAAAACATGGGAGTGGGGTCAGAGGGTCTTGGATTAGAAGTTTTTGTTCTTTCTATGTAAAGCTCTAAGTATATATTATTATTTTTCATTATTACACCAAAGACAGATGAAAGCTGAAGCCTCTACGCCACATAACTCCCACATAACTGATAATAATAAGGGAAAAAATTTCACACAACACCAGAGCATCTTCCACCTCTCATGTGTTTTTCCTATTATTTTCCCTCTCATGTCGTGATCATGTGAGCCCCATATGGATAATAGCATTTTTTGCGGTGCTATTAGTATGACGCGAAAGATTCTTCTCATACTGGCGGCATGGGATACCATCTAGATCTATGTCCCTTCCAGTTCTCTGCCCGGCCCAGTTCCCCCGGTGCCTGTAATAAGGGAGGCGCAATGACCACCCTACCCCTGCCCAAGTGGAGTCCATCCGCCCTCCCCTATTCCAGACATTGGGGAAACTGGACTGGGCAGGAAACTGGAGGAGATGATTTTTCAATACCATCTCCCTTATAATGAATACCTTATCATGCAAATGATCACCAAGAATTGAACTTGTTTCATACGTGACTTAAACTTTCAACACTTTTAATCACGTGACTTTTAATTATGATATGTTATGGATTATGGATGGGAGGTTTAACAATAAGAATTTAATTCTTGGTGGGGATTAAGTAGGCCAAGTAGTCACGCAAGAGCAACCTAAGTGAGAGATCATGAGATAACACATAGACCATGTGGTAGTTATCCAATTCTATTAATATATAATTAATTAATACTACATTTATGACCATTAGAAGACAATTTGGAAAACACAAAGAAGAAGATTAATACACAATTAAGTCACGGGACGCGGAGAAAAGCCTACTGTCTTAAGCAGGGATCATATTTACCATCTTACCCCCATGCATGAGATCCTCTTTCTTTTATAAAAGCCTTTTTTTAGGGGGTGGGGGGCCAGGGGATCTCTGGCCAAGTGGTATAAGGGAGCGCACCAATGAGGTGCGATGAAATGGTATTATATATAGGAGAAGATCTATAAGTTACAAGCCATTTCATATGAGGACGAGAGAGATAGACACAGAGGTGCTAGTGTATCTTACCTTGATGGATCAAATTTCTTTTCTTTTTTCTTTTCAAAAAAGAACCCTCCTTGGCAGCGTGGCGCTTGTACCTAGACACAAAGGGAGCTGAAATGACCATCCCACCTAGTGAATTCAAAAATCAAACCCCAGTTGATGCTCTTGTGCACGCTAGCGCAGGGGTCACATTGCCAGACAAAGGTAGGCAAAATGACCGACCGGCCTGCTCCTATGAATGCAAAAATCCCGCCTACACTGTGATTGTCCCTCCACTAGTGCAAGGACCACACTGCCAAGCAGAGAAGCCTTTCCCCTTTTTTTAGTTTGGTTTGGGGGATGGAACTTATTTGAGTTGCTTTGCTAAGTTGTGGTAATTCTGACTGTTGGATAATTAGTAGATGGTCTAGATTTATCACATGTTAAGTTTTAAAGCCTAATTAAATCAAATATGTTTTCGTGTACGTGCATGGATCCCCCCATGTATATTCTATGGTACTCTAACCACTATTATGCATTCTTCCATCACACTAAATTTTCATCCTCTATTTTACCACTTGACAAACTCAATTCGGCTTAATTTTTACATGTAAGAGTCTGCCTTCTTTGGTTTTTTCCATATGAAAGATGATGTACTAATTCAAACCCTTGGATTAATCGGATTACATTTGTCATATTTCAAAGTTAGTTCAAGCATTTACCTTCCAATGAGGTATTTATTTCCACTTTCACTTATGTTTTCAATAGGGATGTAAATGCATAATCGAAAATCCAAATTCAATTCACATCTGTGTCCGTTTAGGGGTATCCATATCCAGTCATAGGGTGTCCAGACTACATAGCATAGATATATACTTGGGAGCATTATTTATTGGAATCTCAAATACTTTTTCACATGGCAAAAATTTTTGCCACTGTTCATATGGAAATTGGATCTAGGCTTGCCGGAACCTTTTTCCCAAAATTAAAAAAAAAAATGAAAAAAAGTTTTCCACAACGTCAATGTACTATCACCCTCTCACATGAAATTTTTTGTTATTTTCTTTCTCCTACTCTAACACGTGGGGTCCCATGTCGATTCCGCGTCGTATGGCGTAGTGAGAAACCCTTCCTCTAAAGAAAATAGGAAAAGATTATAGACCTACCTAATTTTCTATTTCTAGATAATCAAAAATGGATATGAGGATCATGATCCAAGGAAACTTAATTTTCTCACAAGGACAGATGTTTCTCAGCAAATCCATCTTGAAGCTTTTTCGTCCTCAAAAAGCATAACTAATTAGGAATCCAATTTAGGTAGTGTTCCAGTTTGCTTATTTTATCATTTCCCATTTTATGGTTTACTCTATCACTAATTTATGCTTAGAAACAGAAGGAATTTTCAATAAGATATTGACCTTTGCAAGCTTCAAACTAATCACAATCTGATAGTATAAATAGAAAGATTTTATAAATTATTACTACTTGTATTCATAGACACACATGTTTAATAAAGTATGAGTTACTTAACAATCTTAAGTTTCATTAAACAAATCCATTTCGGCCTTCCAAGACTTCAGTCACTGCTTCCAACAAACAAGCCTAGTATGGCAAATAACAAAGAAACAAGAAATGTCCATATTAACCTCACCATTATCCTTTCCACCTAGGACCGCCAATCGGTCGCTTTGGTTTGGCCAAATCGGCTTTAGGCATTTGCTGAATCAAACCGAAGCTAAAATGTTGAAGCCGAACCATTAAAAGTTCGATTCGCTTTTGATTTTTTTATTGGTCCGACCAGTTTGGGTTGGAATTTTATAGGTTGATTTGGGTTTTGTTGCAAAAGAAAATTAGAGAGAAAGGAATTGAAAAGAAACATTTAGGCGTAAAAGCAAACACATAAAAGAAACCAAAAAAAAAGCATAAAACCAAACAGAACAGGAAAACAGTTGCCTTTCAGTTAAGCCAAAAAAAAGAGTCTTTCTGGTTTTTTGGGTGTTTGGTTAATTTGTTAAACTACTCAACAGCTATACATCAAGACTAATAGAGAGAGAGAACAGAGAAAGAAATAGATGAAAAACCCTGGAAACAGCAAGGAAATACGTAATACAAATCTAAAGGAACAGAAAGAAGATAAAGAAAACAAACAATGTTTGAGAAGAATGAAGAGAGGAGCCACTTAACGTTACTCTTCCTCATCATTCCACAACTTAAAACGTGCTCCCCAAGTTCATCTTTCCTCTTGTTTTGAATCATCTCTCTTCTCACAGCATAAAACCCAATTCCATTCTAACAATACACAGCACATCCCAACAAAATTTCTTGCAAACTCTTTACTAGAAAATCTCAAACTTACCCTGTTCCATATCTGCAACCACTTCAAACCTTAGTAGTGAAGTATTGAACCCAAAAAGCCTTCATTTGGCAGTTTGAATAGGATTTTGGAAATCCTGGCCTGGCAATATGGATCATCTTAGTCCACAATCCACAGAAGGCGACGAGGGCATAATAAGGCTGCAGATAGATTACAAGTTGAGTGATAATTGGGGTTCAGGTTCCACCACCATTTTTGAACCTCGAAGACAAGTTGTTGACCGAATAGAGACCAGAGACAGCAGCAATGCAGACACTAATTCTTCATCAAGACCAACTGTACAAGCCCCAGAGAAGAAACTAACTCTATTTGCTCTTCAACTCGCAGTTCTTGAGAAAATGGCAACTGGGCTAGGAGCACTGGGATTCATCTGGGCAACCGTGGTTCTGCTCGGCGGTTATGCAATTAAACTAGGCACAATTGACTTCTGGTTCATCACCATCATACTCTTAATTGAAGGTGCCAGAATCTTTAGCCGAAGTCATGAACTTGAATGGCAACACCAGTCTACATGGTCAGTTACAGATGCCGGCGTGTATAGCTTCTGGGCATTTGAATCGAGCTCCCATTTCATTGGTCGATCATTGAAAAGAATTAGGGGGTCAGTTTCTGAAAGCCAAGGCCGAGAACTCAAAGAGAACAGCAATGAAGAAAGACCAAGCAACAGGACAACACGTATATGGACATCATCAGAGGTTCCTTTGCTTCCATATGCAGATTGGTTTTTTCTATCTCGAAACATAAGCAAGTTATTCTATTGGTTACAGTTGATATCAGCCTCAGCTTGCATAACTCTTTCAATATTGAGAATAGTTCAGTTGGATCATGGTGGCACAATTGTAACAGACCCAGATAAGAAGAATCAGAGATCTGCTCTGAATATTTTTTATTGGTTGGCCTTGTCTGAAGCTTTCTTGTTTCTGTTGGAGAAAGCTTACTGGGAATGGACTGTAATCAATCGTAGGCTACTGGAAGAGGTGAATGAGGAATGCGAATTAGGAAGCTCTGGAATGATTTCCATCAAAAGGTTTTTCTATGATGCATTTTCAGAATGTATCAATGGAAGCATCTTTGATGGCTTAAAGCTGGACCTGGTTTCTTTTGCTACAGAGCTCTTGGACTCTAATTCCAGCGATGAACAGCTCATAGGGGTTGGAATTCTTCAGAAATTCTCAAACAATCCCAGATTTTCTGATGACACACTTCAGAAGATTGGGACTTCAACTTTTGTTATTGAGAGATTGGTGGAGATGCTTAACTGGAAGAACCCACAAGAAGAAGAGATCAGGAAAGGAGCAGCAGAGATTGTGTCCAAATTAGCTGGGAAAAAGCAGAACTCCCTTAGAGTTGCAGGAATTCCTGGTGCGATGGAATCAATATCATCATTGCTCTACACTCAACGTAGCGCAGATGGTGCAGCTGATGAAATCTGGGAGAAGATGACAATCTGTGACCGAGCAAATTACGAGTTTTCGGTGTTTAACCATTTGGGTCTCACCATTCTCAAGAAACTCGCGAGAGACCATGATAATTGTGAGAAGATCGGTAACACAAGACGTCTCCTGCCAAAAATTGTTGATCTCACACATGCAGGAGAAAGGGTTCTCAGGAACAGTCACCAAACAGATAATCGAATGTTAACGATGAAAAGAGCCCTGCAATTGCTGAAGTTACTGGCAAGAACTTCTGGTACTGCTGGGAATTTTCTAAGGAAAGAGATTTCAGAGATTGTTTTCACGGTAAGCAACATCAGAGAAATTCTCAAGCATGGTGAGAAATACCCAATGCTTCAAATTCTGGGAATCGAGATTTTAACCAGTTTGGCCTTCGAAGATGAAGCAACAGAAAAGATTGGAAGCACAGGTGGAATCATTAAAGAACTGTTCCGGATTTTTTTCGAAGAAGGATTACCTGTAGACCAAAATTGTGTGAGGATTGCAGCAGGGGAAGCAATTGCAATGTTGGCACTGGAGAGCAATAAGAACTGCTCTCGGATATTGAATCTGGAAGCAGTACCGAAGCTTGTCGGGGCACTTGAAGATCCAATTCTTCGTATCCATTCCGCAAGAATTTTAAGAAATTTATGTTCCTACGCAAGCCACGATTGCTTTCAACAATTAAAGGGAGTCTCAGCTGCGGCACCTTCTGTAAGTTCCTCAACTGTGAAACCCATTTCATCTTGCTTTCTAGGGTTTGATAAGAATCGTTCTAACTGATCCTTGAATTCCTGTAAACCCAATTAACAGGTTCTGAAGACGATAATGTCGGAAGAGAATAAACTACAAGAAGTGACACTAGGGCTTGCAACACAGGTTTTCAAGTTCATGACTCCTCGAGAAGCAAGTATCACGTTCAATCGAACTGGAATCAATGAGATCAAATTAGCAACGAAACTCATGCAAATTTTGAAATTCTATCAATACCCATCAGCCAAAGTTCCTAGAATTAGAAGGTTTGCGATCGAGCTAGCAATTTGGATGATGAAAAACAACAAAGCAACAATTCGTACTTTTAGGGTTCTTGGGATGGAGAAGGAACTTGAGATTGTGAGAGAGACGACATCAGAGATGGAAAGCTACAACATTTTCTCAGGAACAGTTGGACTAAGCAGGCACAGTGAAACAATTCACTCACTTGTTGATAATGCACTTGACTTGTTGGCAAATGAGTGACATTACTCACTCTCTCTGCAAATCTAATAATATTTGACTATATGTACATTGTGTACAGTAAGATTTAGATATAAAATTCTTCATTCTTTCTGTACTTATAATCCCACTTGATTTGATTGTGATATGTTTGTTTCCGTTAAAATCAGGATTTACGGTCTAAATCTGAAAGTTTCATTTTACCTGATTTCATCAGGCTTTCTACTTCACGATCATATCTCTCCTGCCTTTAAGGAAGTACGGGTCTGGGTCTGGGGATCCGGCTCCTCTCCAGGGAGCTCAGTGCCCAGGGCACGTTCATGCAACATCTAAGGATTAGACTGTGCCGCATATATTTCGATGCATGCCTAGAGATGTGTGCGGCATAGGTCAACGACTGAATACCCCCTGGGGTGCTGGACTCCTGGAGAGAAGCTCAATCCGGGTCTAGGACCCCTTAAATTTAAAAGGTCCTCTTCTGATCCTCCATGTGCCTAATGAATGACCTCTGCTATCAATTTAGATTCAAACACTTGAAATATTTTCTTTTTTAACTTCTGTTGAATGTTTTTAACCAAATAATATACTATAAACTTAGGCTTGGAAGTTAAAAATGAATAGAAAAGTGAAAATAAAACAACGTATAATAAGATAAAAGTAATGATTAGTTTGCATATTTTTTTTAATTAACTATGCAAATCCAAAGATGGTGAATTCTCTGGCTTACTACCTAATCCCACCTTCAAACTTCCACCAACCTAAAAAATTAAAAATTACTACAAGAGGGGCTTCCTCTCCCCTAAAAACATAAGCAAACACTTTCCTTGGATGGAAGAATTACTTCTCCATTGATGTGACCTTATAATTGGACTTTGACTGTAGTGTTAATTCCTTTACTTTATTTTTCATAGTTACAAATACACTTCTTCGATTCAATTAGAGGATTTAGATGTCTATGTAGAAGGGTTCTACCTTCACCATGAGTAAAGAAAACCCTGTCCAAAAAATAGTTTCTATATTTTCTTTTCTTAACCGAGTTTCCCTCCACTCATAGTGAATGAGATTCTAATCACCAAGGGGCAGGAGAGGGCGGGAATAGGTATTGGGAGGGTGTTTTGGAACATATTAAAATCCTAGGAAGGATTTTTTTTTTTTTTTTTTTTTTTTGGGTAAACTCTCCTAGGAAGGGTTTGTGAACCCTAGGATGGTGGGTGATACGTCCTCTATTGGTGGAGTAAAACTAAATCCTTTCGCAATGGATCATTTGATGATTAAAATCATGAGAAACCACAACGGTGGTGTTGAGTCTGTTGACATTATTTTAAGTCACACTTCAATGTCACTAGTCACTACAAGCAAAGATAAAGAGTATTTCCCTTTTGTTGTCTTGAAAATTAAAATTTATTTAATACAAATTTTATGTGAAATGATAGAATTTTTCCTTGCATTTAAGAGGGAGGCGAGGAGGGAAAAAAGCCTTTTCAAATTAAAAGAAAATGTTCTCTTCGGGAGCATGGCCCATACACCAACACAGGGGCATGTGAGAAAACTTCAACAGGGAGTGGGATTTTTTGCTTTTCATGGGGGAAGGACAATCATTTCACACAAAGTTAAAACCCCATATTTTAAAAGATCGAGTTTTCCTTCAGCCTTGGTCATCATCATGACCTTCGAATTGAATTAATGGTAGAGGGGCGTATCACACAACCAAGGGGGTATTATTGACTTCGTCCCAATGGGGGAGGGGATGTTTAATGACCCTAGAATGGTGTAGGAAAACATTCCCTTATTTTGAATCTCTGCCTTTTGGGATTCCATTGCTTCTATGCTGATCTCAATCCATTGAGCAAGAGGGGAGGGGGGGAGAGGAGGGGGGGCCTTTTTGGTATCAGACCTGATTTTCTAGAAGTATTCTTTTGGGAAGGACTTGAAGTTTACAGTAAATGGTATAACAGAAATTTATAACCATTTCTCAAGATTTAAGAGGCAAAAACCAGCTCCCAAAAGTAAGAATCATATCCACCTCAGAATCACCTCAGAGAAGTTTAGCAATGGCACCCTGTTGTTATGAATTATTACTACCTATGATAAGTACACAACATATACTTTTAATAAAAACCCTGATATGAATTTGAGAAATAGACCATCATTCAAGAAGGAAAATAATGTCCCATGCTCAATACTGTACTGTAGATCATCAACATTCTTTTTATTTGTAAAAGAGCAGCAAGAAGGTTTTGAAAAAAATTAATTAGGGCAATGTTAAGAAATTCCAGCACACTAAAAAAACAAATGGAGCCTAATTTCGCATTAATACAAAATTTTAGACCATTGTTGCTTCTATAAAAAAAGCTCAGAACAATTGTCAAACCAAACATTAACTACAGGTATGCCACTACAAAACTATGGCATGTCCTAGCAAAGTGGCACTCTTGTTCCAGTTTGTCACCATTTCCACCATGAAAAATATAAAGAAAATCTCAGCTGATCACTTTTGAAACCACACCTGCACCAACCGTTCTACCTCCTTCCCTCAGAGCAAATCTTTGTCCTGTTCATTCAGAAGAAAAATATTAAGGTCTTTAGTGATCTCAAGTTCAAATCAAGTTGTCTAGAAATATATAGAAAAAAATTCCAAACTACACAAGTTTCTGGTAGAAACTATGTAATTTGTTACCAAACTTACAGACCACATCAGTGTTGGACATTTAGCACTGATGGATGTTTCAGACACACATGATTTGCCAATAGTAATGAAGATAAGCTATGGTTATATACAAACAGGCCACGAAATTTTGGTTTGATTTTGTCGACCAAAACTGAACCTGCCAATTTCTACCAGACCTATTGGGAGGTGAGTTTATCCCAGATGGGAAAAGTTCAGGATCACCCAGGTGGGTGATCTATTGAAATGAGTATCTGACAGAAAATGCCCCTACTTCAAGGATGATGCTCTAGGAATTCCAACCATTGGATAGACCGGTTGAGATCTGGACTGGCCATATCAAATTTCAGCTTCAAACTCACCATTTATGCTCAGATCTAATGGCATACACCCCCCCCCCATTGTATGTCCATGCACCCCCTCGAAGTCCCATGTACCCTCTCCGTAGTCCTGGATTTTTTTTATGATTAGTTTTGCCAACTATTCAACTAGGATTGGGCTAAAAACTAACATATGGGCAGGCGACCTTGGGGTTAGCATGTCCACAAAAATTGGGCCCCTTCAAAGCCGCCATGTGGCAGATATTTGATGTCACATGCGATTTTGTATTATCACCTATGTGGGTGTCCCATAACAAGACCCTTCTGGATATATATTTTGGATTAAAAAGGTCTTATATGTGTAAGTCCAGCTTGACTCAGGCCACGCCACTATGTTAACTCAGACCCAGAAACTAGATCCCTTTCTGGATCAACCAAGTCACTTACAACAACTCCACAATAAGTACAGATATTATAGTGCAACTATATTGAGATATGGATGTGATATGGTATACAAAATAAAGGAGCGTGTTTAGATATAAGAGACCCTATAACTCTGTGTGAGTGGGTTTTTTTAAGGGGGTGGGGTTACATGAAAAAGGACAGAACAGAAATAACAGGGATCCTCCATCCAAGGGTCAATCTGTGTTTTACACTTTTACTAATGAAAACAACCCCATTTCTTTTGTACCATTCTAAAATGCAACTTTGTTGTACATGTCTAAGTGTTACGTATGTATCCCCTGTGCTCAGGTACAAATAAAAAGCCACAAAGTAGAAGTGTTCCAATCACAACATTGCCACATATTTTTGGTAAAAAAACAAAAAGAGGGGAAATGCAAGAATAAGGGCCCCTTTGGTATCACTTTTCATTTTCATTTTCTGGCAATTTTTCATTTTTTTCATGTGTTTGGTATCACTTTTGAAACTTGTTTTTAATTAAAATAACTGAAAACAATTCATTAAAATAATTGAAAACACTGCCAAAATGATAATGGACTCAATGGATTATGGCCAAAACCTGTTTTTCCTTCATTTTTTCGCTCTTTAATGAGCATGTGCTTATATGACCCAAATATGAGGGGTAAAATAGACATTTGATCGTTAAAATAGAAAGGCAAGTCCCCCTTTTTTTTTTTCCTTCCTCTTCTTCCTGCATCCAGAGTTTCACTTGCGAATGAAGAGTCCCCCAGATGAACACAATCAAAAGCTTATTTTCTTGAACACAAATCTCTTTAGGCAGCGCTCTCTTTTCCGTGCGAAGAAGAGGCGGATATGGATGTTCCTCCTCCGACATCCATGGCCGTGCCATCTCTCCCAACTCCGGTGAGCTCTCCCTTTGATTTTCTTTTGTTTCTTCTGTTTCTCTTTATTTTATACTCAAAACTTTGAGTTGAAGAGAGAAGATTACACTCATGAACTTCCTAGAGAGACGAAGAGAGATTGCGTCGTCGTTGTGTTGTGTTGTCGGGATTTCGAGTTCAGAAGAATCTGAGGATTTGGATTCCACATGGCGTGATTTAGATCGATATGGGGTGGAAAGGGTTTGAAATTTGAATGGGTTGTAAGCTTTCGGTTTCTTTTTCTATTCTGCTTCTCTCTTTAGTTCTTTTTTCTGTTTTTTCCCCTTTGTTTCATTTGTTTGTCCACCTCTCCTCCTTACCGCGTCGTCTGTCAGTTCAATTCTTTACTTCTCTTTCTCTTTGTGGTGTTAAAGCTTCATGACAAAAAAGGCACAATTAGCGTGGCAGTAACAACCACCATGTCTCACGCATTCTTTATCAAAATGATCTTCTCCAAACTTCCTGTAATTGAGAGGTCCATTGAACCTCAAACCCCATATTATCTATATTACTCTCACTGAACCGCCATTACCTTTCTCATTTTTCTGGATTCTTGAGCTACAATCCTCTTAACTGACCCCACCATCCCCTTTTTCTTTCCCCATTATTCTCTTAAATTTGTAAGCCTTAATCCATAATTAAAACTGCCATTTCCCATTCTCTGACCCTCTTTCTCTGGTTCTCTTCATTTTTACTGTTTAGAGTTGATTTGGGGAAAAAGATGGAATCTCTTCACCCACCAGTTAAAAAATGTTATGAAAATTATTTACACATAGGTAGTTTCTCATTCTATATTCTTTTATGACTAGTAGCTACCAAACAGTTTTTCATTTTTATCAAAAATGATTTTTATTGATGACTTTTTTTAAATAGACCATAATGAAAATGAAAAGTGATACCAAAGAGGCCCTAACTAACCAATATAAATTTTACCAAAAACAAAACACTAACCAATATCTCAATCAATCAGCAAAAAATAGACCATATTCCTTTCTGATAAATTTTAGAGAAAATGACACATTTTAGTTTCAAGAAAATTCATCCACAGAGCTTAAATTAAACTGATGCATTGCATGACCAACTTCAATAGAGAATGGGCCAGCCAAACTAGCCCCACGGCTTGGCTAAGATCAGGCCCACTAATCAATGGTTTTAAACAGCTCCATGATAGGTCCTCAAGTTTTATTTTCAGCCTGTTTGGGCCCATATGTGTTAGGTCACTTAATCCCATATCAGGCCAATCTATCAAGTTACAACTTAAGCCCATATTCTGGCCATATAGCCATTAGACCAGCAGCACTGAAGGAAGATCTGATGTAGATAAGTCACTTGGGGCTTATTTTAGTGGAAATAAGCTTTGGATTAGGTCATACATGTATTGGGACTTTGATCCCCATGAGTTTATTTTATAATTAGCCAATTTAATGGGCCTAAAACTTGGGTAGAAAGTAGGAAAACGGGATTTACTTAGTTCTGAGTCTGTTTTCTTTATTATTTCACTTTCTTAGTCAATTTAGGTTACCTTATTAGTTAAGGATAGGGTTAGGCCTTTCCTTTTTAGTGTCTAAGTCTATTTTTGAGTCTTCTATATAAGTTTGTCAGGGAGGCCAGCATTGTACACGGATTTGAAACCCACCTAAGTAAGGAAACTACTATCTCGGAGAACCGATATGGCTTTATGTCAAAATGATCCATTATGGAAGCTATTTTCCTACTTATGGGACTTATGTAAAGATATAAAGAGGGAAGGAAGGATCTCCATATAGTCTTTATTGACTTAGAAAAAAGCCTAGGACAGAGTTCCTAGAGAGTTAATCTAGCAAATACTGAAGAAGAGATGGGTGTCATGTAGATATGTGGACATTAATAAAAATATGTATGATGGTGTAGTGACTAGCATAAGAACTGTGGGGGATCAAGGTAGTGAATTCCCAATTACAATTGGGTTACACCAATGGTCAGGCTTAAGCCCTTATTTGTCTGTGGTTATCACGGATGATTTAACCAGAGACATACAAGATGAAGTTCCTTGGTGTATGCAGAACAAAGACGGTGCACATGGTGTGTTACTTTAGCCACACAAGAACGGTTAATGAGGTAGTGAATATTGCTGCAAAGGGGATCCTACAAGTGACTATTTTAGATATTTGGGCTCAATCGTACATAAAGAAGGTGATATAGAGGATGATGTTCCCCAGAAGATTAAAATAGGATGGATGAAGTGGAGAGGTGTGTTTGGAGTGTTGTGTAATCGAGATATTCCTTTAAAGCTTAAAGAAAAATTTCATAGGATTATCATACGCCCAGCTATGATGTATGGTGCAGAATGTTGGGCAGTAAAGAAGCACCATATAGATAAGATCACTTTGGGAGAAGTGAGGAAAAACATGCATAGCTTAGGTCTTGTTTCAAGTATGGCCTCGAATAAAGCTGATTGGCGGGCAAAGATCCATGTAGCTGATCCCATTTAGTTAGAATAATGTTGAGATGTGTCATTATTGCTGTTATTATGTTCATTTCTTTTTTACCTTCATCAATCTTTTGTTGTTGAAAGGTTCCATGTAGCCGACCCCATTTAGTTGGGATAAGGTTGAGTTGTTGTTGTTGTTGTTGTATTGCTATAACTTCTCTGCAGGTTTTCAAGCTTCACAGTCACCCACGGTTCTGCCAGTACAACTTCATTTTGCTGTTTTGACTGACCTCTTGTCAGTCCATGATTCTTAGGGTCTTCTTATATATTTCCTTTTATCTTTTCCCTACTGTTATGGCTATTGAAGGTCACTGTTACTCACTGTTTGCAGGTCTGATTCAAGGCTTTCTATTAACATACTAATTCTAGCAGCTGGGAGTTAACATGCTGTTCTGGACAATCCAACCCTTGGATTGATCCCTCCTTTTAGAATACTGTTCTTCTCAGTTAGTACTTTGTGTGCATTAAATTTGATGACCATCTGATCTGTTGATGTGGAGTTATGACAGTTCTTGCTAGTTACTAATTTCCGTTAATCCTTAAGTTTCTATTTCTGTTACAAATTCATTACAACAGATCCAATCCTTGGATCAGTTTGTTCTTTGGAGGGTCTCACTATCATCGTAAGATGACTGTTCAATCCAAATACCAACCCCATCCAACCATTGGATCTTGATTTACTTAAATTTCCTGATCTGCCAAATTGTGTATTGACTTAGATTGCTGTGTTTCTGTCCTGTGGGCAGTGTTCTATTAACCCTATCATATCTACCCTAGAACACATCAGAAACTAGTACAGGAGATACAGAGTTAATGACAAGTTCTTATATTTTGAGTGCAGAGCAGGTAAATGACCCACTTGGCAAGAATGGTTGTTTAAAGTTGGGATGTATGAGCTGAGCTACCATTTGGAGCATAAAGGAGAAAAATTACTGAAGTATTCACAGACACATTTCAATCACAACAGTAATTTTTTACCAGAAAACTACAAGAGTTATACAACACGCTGTTAGAAGGAACTCCTTTCATTCCCTACTTAGAGGCTGGCACTATCTCTACGTTGGGTCCAATTACTCTTTCATTTGCTCGCACAGATCAACTGCTCATGGCTCCACCAAGTCAAATTTTGATGGATGCTCTTTGGGCAATTCGGGAAACCCTGGCAATTCGGATGTCTGTTCAGAGAGCGGAATGAGATAATTTTTTATTGAGGATATATTGGACTGAATAATTATTTGAGAACCTAGTTTACCTGCTTCTCTAAAAGATGAGACTTACCTATTGTCCAACATTTGAGAACTTGCTACTGGAGGGTAATTAAAGCACAGTAGTTCATTTGTTATGAAGCACTACTTCACGCCTTTGAATTCAAGAAACAACTTCAAGGAACCCGTAGCATTGGCTTATCTAAGAAACAACTCATTAAAGTGGGCCCTGACATTGTCAAATGAAATCGTAGGCAAGTTTGGGGAAGGCGGTGGTTGGTTAGCTTGTTTGAGAATTTGCTAGCTAGTAAAAAAGGCATTACAGTTATTGGGCTCAAGAAAACACCTTCAGGGAAGCGATAGCACTGGCTCATACTAATAACAACTCATTCTAGTGGGGCCCTGAAATCGTCGAACGAAAATAGAAACCAACGTTTTTTTTTCTCTTTTCTTTTTTTTTTGGGGGGGGGGGTTTGGAGGAGAGGTAGGGGTTGGTTAGCTTGTTAGAGAGATTACTAGCTTGTGAAAAGGCATCACAGCTTATTTTTTTGATCTAGTTAAGACCTATTAACCCATGTTTAAGAGCTATTAAACCATGTCATTGAGGCCACTGTTATTCTTAAGGGAGAAGAGGATATGATGTTTGTTGGAGGCAGTAAATTAACATGCACCAATCACCATGGAATCATAAAATTAAGTACATTTACGAAAAATAATTACTACGAGCTAAAAATACCTGCTTCAAGTGGAACAGGTGAAATCAACTCAAAAACTGCAGTAACATTATCACCAGGCATCACCATCTTAACATTTTCAGGTAATTCGACCTTCCCTGTAATATCTGCAGTCCTCATGTAGAACTGAGGTCTATAATTTGAGAAGAAAGCAGTATGACGACCTCCTTCATCCTTTGTAAGAACATATATTTCTGCCTCAAACCTCTTGGACGTTTTCACACTACCAGGCTTAGCCACAACCTGTGAAAGGAACAAGTACCCCCCCACCAAACACACACAGGCAGTGAAAGGTTAATCATAACACCCCATCATAATAACAAAGCAAAACGAAATGAAGGAAAAGGAGGGAAATTACAAATTGTACAACTAGTGTATGGAAAACACTAACAGTAGGGTACACAACTTGCATTTCAAAAACTAAGACAATTTGCACTTCTGATTAAATTAGATTTCCAAATCAAAGTTGTATATAATAACATCTAGTTGGTGTTACTGTTTCATCAGAAAGCCATAGTTAATTGCCAGTCTCAAAGAATTTCGATGGAGTATCACTCACCTGTCCTCTCTGTACATCTTCACGTTTTAAACCACGTAGAAGAAGACCCACATTGTCTCCAGCCTATATAATCACACATTCAAAAACACTTTAGTTACCAACAACTAAAAGCTCAATATACAATATATATATAGATAGGGGGAATATTGTCACTTTACAACCTGGTCAGTTAAAGCTATCTTAAAGGTCCATATAATTATGCCACATGGTAGGATGATATGGCGATTTCAACCATTGGATAGAAAAGGCAACATCTGGATGGCCAAATGTCAAATTTAATACCCAAATTCAATCAAATACCCTCCGATGTACATTCATGCACCCATTTATTTTCAGACATTCATGTATTGGCATGCACTTTCCCATGGTCCTGGAGTTCCAAAGCTTTATTTTGCCAATTTGCCAACCCAAATTGGGCGGAAACTTGGCATGTGGGAAAAGCACCGTGGGGTCTACCGTCCACAAAATTTTGAGCCAATCTAAAATGACACACAGCAGATTGTTTGGCCAACCAGATAAGATTCTCTTAAGATTCTCTTAGTGGGCTGACCAGATAAATTTTAAACACCCAACACCCCCCCCCCCAAAAAAAGATAAAATATATATATATATATAACAACAAGCTGGTCACTTACTTGCCCATGATCCAAGATCTTCTTGAACATCTCCACACCAGTGACTGTAGTCTTCAGAGGACCACCCTATTGAGAAGAAAGATTAACACAAGAACCAAGCATCAGGTATGTACTAATAATCTTCTCCTAGTGCAACACATGGATCTCCTGTCAAAGAAACAGTGGCATGCTGTATTGGGCTAAATAACTAAATGATTACATCACAGCATTCATTGAAATGTAAAAGTATACTTCACAGTTTTAGATGCACAAAACCTTAAAGGGGAAAGTACCTGCATTAATCCCAAGATTTCAACATCTTCTCCAACTTTGATCATCCCTTGCTCAACACGTCCGGTCACAACAGTTCCACGCCCCTTTAGAAGCAGAAGCATAAATCATGAAAACTAGTTTGACATAATAAATCCCATCAGGTCTCTGAATTTTTTAACATAGGGGGAAAAAACTAGAAGCTGGACAGTAACTTTTAAGTGACCCCAGCTCATTTGACAGTAATTTTTTAGCAAGTTATTAATTACACTATTGAATGATTTTAGTTGATTTAAGAAATGCATAAAAAGAAAACAGAAATTAGGACTATCGTATAGTCATTATTTATGCAACCTTTGGTGCATGCTGTTTGAAGGGATCTGAGTTGCACCAGACACATTGCTGGAAATATAAGAATGAAATAGTAGTAATACTGGTTGAGTATCAAGCAATCCCTAACTTAAATGATTGTCCGACAAAACTGATGGCAAAAGATATTTCTGATTACCTGGTTAGAGTACACATCCTCGAATGAAATAGTAATAATACTGCCCTAACTTACATTACTATCCAATAAAACTGATGCCAAAAAACATTTATTATTACCTGAATAGAGAACACATCCTCAACTGGCATTAGGAAAGGCTTGTCAAGTTGGCGAACAGGATCAGGTATATATTCATCTACAGCATCCATTAATTTTAAAATAGCCTTTTTCCCAATTTCTTCATTTGTTCCTTGTAAAGCGGACAAGGCTGAACCCCGAATAATTGGGATGTCATCCCCTGGGAACTTGTAAAAGCTTAGAAGCTCTGCAAGAACACAAAATCCAAGTAAAATTCTTCAAATGAAGGAATAATTCTCACTTAAGCAATATTTACTACTAAAACTTATTTACTAAATAGTTCATTAGTCATACCACGGAGCTCCATTTCTACAAGTTCCAATAACTCTGGATCATCGACAGCGTCAACCTTATTTAGAAAACACACCAATGATGGCACGCCAACCTAAATCATGGACAAATTAGAAGATACAATTCAGTAAAAGAACCAGAAGAACAGAATGCTAAACTCTATAAATTTGTGAAAGTCCAGCTAAGTACCAGCATTCTTTGAAGCTACAAATAATAGGTTACCCACCTGACGAGCAAGCAGAATATGTTCCTTCGTTTGTGGCATGGGTCCATCAGGGGCAGATACAACTAGAATGCCCCCATCCATCTGAGCTGCTCCAGTAATCATGTTCTGAAATTCAAGCAACAGTTTATGTAAGGACGTAATTCACCAAAAGTAACACCATTCAGCAAATAGATTGTAGTGACATGGATACAAGAGACAACATTTTGCTACTTGTAAAATTAAAATTAAGAAAAAAATTGGATCTAAGAAAGCTTTCATGTATCACCCATAAACCTGATGAAAGACATTTCCTTATGGTTCTAATACATTTCTTTAATTGGTAGGAGAGTTCGTAATAGAGAGAACTAGTAAAATACTATATATTTCAAAGTGTACCTTAACATAATCTGCATGTCCTGGACAATCCACATGAGCATAGTGTCGTTTGCCAGTTTCATACTCAACATGGGCCTGCACAGCATTCACTAACTTAAAGTAAGCTCCCAAATACTTTTGCAGATTAATATTTGTTGGCAACCAATACTTTCTATGCTGCATTATTGTAGGATAATTATACATGTTCATCAAATAGGAAACGATAATCTAACCGTGGCAATAGTAATTCCCCTCTTTTTCTCCTCAGGAGCCTTGTCAATTTCATCAAATGCAACAGCTTTAGCTTTCCCTTCTTCTGCTAGCACCTACAGGAAAGCTAATATGCAGTTTAATCAATTAAACAATTAACAAAATTTAAAATAAAAAAAAAAATATAATCATAATCGATAAAATAGGTCTTCTCAGTAATCCCAGGTTTTAACCCTCATCATCAGGCACCCCAAAAAAAATTTTGAAATGAAGTAAGAATGAACCAAAAAGATCGAAAACTAAGGCATTGAATACATAAACAAATGAACAGACCTTTGTAATGGCAGCAGTAAGTGTGGTTTTACCGTGATCAACATGCCCAATAGTCCCCACATTTACATGAGGTTTCCTATAACAAGAAAACAAAAAGAAAAATAGCTAATGAGCCAATAAGAACAAAAAATACTAGTATAACCTGTTATGCCCAAGGCTTTATAGGAAGAAAACTGTAGAAGGAAACATCAGGTAAAGTTATAATTCAGCAACGATGGGATAAAAAAAAACAAAACAGTAACCGCAAACGGTCAATGCTAATACCCATCAACAGAAAATGGAAACCACTTTACAGTTGAATTGATACACATACAGAAGAAGTAAATATAGGCAGGCTCCACACAATTTACAAAATAAAATATCGAAATAATGAAATAAATAAGCATAGAATCTCTCGGAAACCCTACTAAGAGCTCTAAAAATTCACAAGAAATTGCAGAGTTCGGTCCAGGATTATCAAGTTTAAGCTTACGTTCGAGTAAATGTGGCCATGGATCTCCACCATGGTCCGATGTCCGAGACTCTCTCACTTCCATTGAGTGATTCAGGAGCAGACAACCGATGCGACAAAGCTCCTCGACAGCATGAGTAGATAGGAGAACACAAGCCGATCAGGCGCTTGGAATTATGGTTCATAAGAGCAGTTGACGCCATTGGAAGAAGAGAAAGAAAGCGCAGTGAGAAGAAAACAAGCAGGAAGCCCTAGAATCAAACGTCTCAAAGCTTAGAGGCGGAGACGAAGGGTTTAGCCGTTTAGGCCTTAGGGGTTTGCCTTTCCCCCGGAAGGGTTTTAGAGAGAGAGAGAGAGGGAGTGACTGCTTAGGTCAATTTTGTGCGTACGTGAGGCAGATGGTAGACTTTAGAATGTGCGGTTGTGATCCACAGGTGTTACTAACTGTTGACCAAAGGGAGGGTCAAAAATCTAGAGCATTGTCGAACAACCGTCCGATTGAATAATTCCTGAGGCTGTTTTCGCAAGTGAAGGTCCTCCAATTGTTAACTTCCGATTGGAATCAAGGTGATCAATAAGGGCCATAGGTTTTTTTTTTTTGAGAAAATTACATGCACCCCCCTGGTGTTTGTGTTAAATCCGTGCCCAAAACCCGGTTTAAAACTTGGTCTGACCACCGGTCTGGTTTGAACCTTTTATGTAGAACCGGGAGCGGAGTACGCTCGTGAACTATGGACCATGATACTCAAGCCATCCCACAAGATTGTTGACCGTGACTCTAGAGAAGTCGTCGAGGATAGGTACATCGGCGAGATAGGGAAAGTTTGTCTTCGAAGGTGTATTCCTAGCATTTCCTTATTTCGAGGATCCGCTCGGCCCTCGCCGTGTACCCGTTCCCTTATAGATGATTGGAAGTAAGTTAATATCCTAATAACTCATGAGTATAAATACTAGAATGGGCTTAAGACACGATGTCCCTTCTAATCATATTATGGGCCTAGTAGTATAATGGGCCCAATAACTTAAAATGGACCTAAAGACCTAAGACAACCAAACATGACTTAAGACTAAAGTGAGGTAAATAGGGGTCAATCCACTATTCACCTCACAATAGAAAACCTAAATCGTGGAGAGGAAAGGAGAGAAGGAAAGAAAGAAGAAGAAAAAAAAGAAGAAGAAGAAGGAAGAAGGAGAAGAAAGAAGAAGAAGAAAGGAGAGAGGTGGAACTCAAGCTTGCTCTCCTACATTGGTGAGCATTCTCTATCTCTCTCTCTCTCTCTCTCTCTCTCTCCCTCTATCACTTCCTAATTTATAGACCTAGGGTTTGGAATTATGAGCCATTAATGGTAAATCCTTGATGCTTAACTATGAAGCACCTAACCCTACCTTAAACCCATTCACCCTTCTCCATTTATGAACCCGAAGTTGGGGATTTACCTCCATTTATGGGTTTCACCAACCCTCATGGAAGACCATAGAGGTGTGGTTTGTGGGTTGTTAAATAACATTGATTAAAGACCCTTTCAAAACCCTAATACCCAAACCCATGAGTTTTCTTTCCACATGTATTTTAATGGAAGAAAACCTAATCGATCATAGGGTTTACAAACCCATGTTGGGTGTATGCTATGGCACCTTGGTTGGAGTTGTTCTCATGGCCAAAGAGACCCCTAAAAATCCCTAAGAATATCCCATTTTAGCCCAAGACTTTGGGGCTGCAAAACCATTCTCGGAATGGCATGAGCAGCAAGACGGCACATGGACAGGCACATGCAAGTGCACTGTCACACGAGGAACTAGATCTGCCGGTGGGAAGTCCGAGAGGGACAGGCACATGGACAGGCACATGCAAGTGCGGTCCTTGAGAAAGATCTGCGGTGGGAGTGCGAGAGGGACAGAGGCAGCATGCAAGTGCCGGTCCACGAGAACCTAGATCTGCGTGGGAAAGTCCGAGAGGGGCGAGGCACATGGACGGGCACATGATATAGCCTTGTTGTATGTGCGGTCCCCTATTTTAGCCTTGTTTGATAACTTATGGGGCCCAACTCTTCTAACCTAAGGCAATAATCTCTCCCCACGTTGTACACTCTCTTTAGGTTGGTGACCCGACTCGGGCGTATTAGTACGTGGGGCGTGTACTTGGCATCGAAGCGCCGATTTGAAGAGCTCCGTCTTGACGATTGACTAAGAATCAAGTGAGTGAGTTAAGCAAACGTCTTAATTTATGGAATGTTTGTGTGTCGTGTCTTGCGAATGTCATTCATGCATGTGTGCTATAATATATAATTATTAGTAAGATATAGGGCGATATAAATGTTTAGATGTTGATAGGACTTTACATTCTTGTCTTGCGATATTATTTGTTTTTCTTGCACTTTGGTGCGAATGGTGTTGGATTTAGTTATGGGACTCGGGTGCCGGTTGGTCTTGGACTGAGGATTCCATAATATGGACTCACTCATGGCATGTAGATCTAGGGCTTGAGCGGGATCAAGTGCCGGTGGGTCTTGGGCTTGAGATTGCCGTACTTGAAATTGCATTAGAGTTGTCCATTGCATTAGGTGGAAACGGGATGGTGACCGACCGATGCCTTCGGTATTCACATCTCGTACTTGTATACGTGCACGTATGGGCTAGAGGGCGAGAGGATAGCCGGCCGACCGTATTGGTATCTATGGACTCGGCCTCGGCCTATGCACATGCGTGCCTCACTCATACAATAGGTGAATGCTTGGCTAGGATAAATGTTTACCCGATACTATGACCCTTACCACGGGGGTTAGGTGTCGGTCAAATCCGTGGGTTCCGACCGTTATTCGGGTATACCCACCGGGAAGTTCGGGCGCCAACCGTATTTTGGGCGGCGCCAGGGCGGGATTTGACTCGGGGTTTGCGTATATCTCTTGGTGGAGACCGATGCACGAGGCTTCAGTAGCGACTCGGGTTTGTCATCGCCGGTATACCATCCGTTTATGGTACCGATGTCGGGGATGCTACCTAAGGTGTTGCTATAGTACTATACGACTTAGTTGTGTGTTAGGTGGATAACAATAAAACCATACATCATCATTCATTCATGTAGCATGATTGTAAATTGTATGTGATGTACGGTCTACCTTGGTGGTATGGGACACCTTGGTATCCGTCCATCATGTATGGTTTGCGATCAACCCCATTCATTATTATTATTGTGTATGCTTGTGTGGCTTAGCCACTCATTGGGCTCGATTGGAGCTCACTCCTCGAGGAAACATATTTTTTAGTTGATGCGGTACATTCGAGCATGGCGCACGGAGTTCAAGACTCTGATGAAGGTCATGAAGAGTGGTGGACTTGGAGTATGAGGATCATGGACCGGAGTGCTCGTGAGATGTGTTCCATGAGGAACAGTGATTCTTGGTAGTGGCCATCTTTTGTTACACTTTGATAAACTATTTTCTGATTCAAAGGTGTATTCTTTTATTCCTTTCTTAATAAGTGTATTTATTATACGGTGATAATACATAGATCTGATTAGAACCCATTGATATGAAGGGTAAATTTGAATAGACAATATTTTATATGCTATCACCTAGCTTCCGCTAACTACGATGTTATTAATATTAATCCTTTCCTTTTACCTATTATTTGTCGTTGTGAATGAGTTAGTCTTGGGTCTTGCATCGGTGATTACGGTGGTTAGAGGCGTATTGAGTACGCTCCGATTGCATTCCCGTGGTTCGAGGGATGGGGTGTGACACTTGGTATTAGAGCGTGATGCTCTACCTCATGGACTAACTCAGTGTTCACACGACCCGATTTACTCTAAATTAGGGTTAAATATTAAAAGCCTTAACCACAAACAAGAATCAGTACAACAAGGAGAATATATAAATTTTGCTTGATAGAACAATGCTTTGATAATACAAATAAAGGTAGGAGACTTCCATAGAACATAAACCAGTTTAGAAATGAAGAAATGAAGAAAAGATGAGAAACTACACATTAAACCCTAGGAGTTACAAAAAAAAAAAAAAGGATATCTACCTAAGGTTTATGAGGGTAAAGTCATGAACAATGATGTAAAATATAATGATAATTGGGATTAGCCTAACCATAAAAAGCTAGCTATCGGTGAGAGACTCTCCGCAGGACTTATTACGTAGGCTAATGATTAGGGGAAATTATCTTTCATTTTCTCGTAGCCTCGATGGCGCCGAGCTTTCTTTGGGAACCACCTAGAAATTTTGAGTATTGGTCCTAAGTACCCTTGGGTAAGCCTATGGCCCCACATGTCTCTCGGGAGAGCCATTTTTTTGGACTTGTTGGTAAATCTACGGGAATCTTGGGATTGGCTTGGTGTATAGGCACAGTACGTTCGGGGAACTTGTCCGATGGGAAACCCTAGATTTGTGTCTAGATTACGAAGGGACGGTGAAAATATATATATATATATATATATATAGGCACGTAGTTGAATCTCGATATGTCTATACACCCACGAACCGATGGATATCTAGAAAGGATAATTTAGGACGGATGCTAGGAGGTATGGATTATATCATGTAGTTGGAAGAGAATGATAGATCTAGCAATTTAAATTGATAAACGATATTATATCGGGTGTTAGTGTAGCCAAGTGCGATCAAGAACAAAAGGCTGGGCAGAAGGATTCGACAAAACTTTGCTCAACAATAGATATAAGTGGAGTAATGGGTCCCTGAATGTCCCCTCCGTTATTGGGAGTGAACAGTGGGGATTCCATCAATATTCCAATTCATTCTAAAGTGAGTTAGGTATTGGAGGATCGGAAGTGAAAGTCCTCATAGGAAAAGCCGAGGTAAGCAAAGTAGTACACCTTGTGTCATTCAACCCAAAATTTTAGGAGTACAAATCTTGGACGAAGTATACGGAAATAGTTGCGTCTCTCTATTTCTAGAAGTATAAGCTCGAGTTTGATTTTCACTTGGGTCCTTATATACCTTGGACTTTATATTAACTAAACCGGAATTGATTTGTACCATTGTGTAAGGTGGATACTATTAGAGGACAAATCAATACAACTTAGTTTAAGCTAAATAACTAAGCAATCCGGAGCGGAAGTTGAGCACGTTTTAACCCCTCTATCCGGCACTATCCAATACCATTTAAGCAAAGCCAATGTGGTGGCAATGCACTTAGTAGGAAATCACAAACCCTTCCTTGGTAGCCTTAACGATCAATGGGCAGCTCATAGAGGAGGCTAGAAGAATGGAGTTGGAAGTGTTAGTTGGTGATGCTACTATGTTATTCCGCCCGACAATACAACCCTCATTAATAGAGAAGATCAAAGTAGCCCAACCTCTGATGCGAGAATTTTAAAAAGTGATGGATGGCATTGAGAAAGAGACGCGGAGGAATCGGATTTTACTTTATCCGAAAATGGCATCCTTCGATTCGGGGGTAGGTTGTATGTACCCAATGATGAGAAGTTGAGGGAAGAAATTATGAGTGAAGCCCATTGTTCTCCATACTCGTACATCCTGACACCAAGATGTACAAGGATTTGAAGTTACACTTTTGGTGGATAGGCATGAAAGCTGATGTGACAACATTCGTATCGAAATGCCTCACCTGTCGAGGTAAAGGCCGAGAGACATCGACCCTACGGATTACTACGGTCACTTCCCATCCCAGTGGAAGTGGGAGCACATCACCATGGACTTTGTCACGGGGTTACCCCGCACAATTAGGGGTGTTGATGCCATATGGGTGATTGTGGATTGGCTCACCAAGACCTCACACTTCATTCGATTAAGGTAACTTACCCAATGGAAAAGCTAGCAAAGGCTGTACATGGACAATATTGTTCGCTGCATGGGGTTCCGGTAAGCATCATCTCCGATCGTGATCCCAGGTTCACATCCGATTTTGGGATGGTTTCGAGAAGGCTATGGGCACCTTGTTGAACTTTAGCATGGCCTTCCACCCACGGACCGATGGGCGGTCGAGAGAGACCATACGGACACTGGAAGACATGCTCGGGGCTTATGCCATTGATTTGAAGGGTAGTTGGGATGAACATATCTCACTTATTGAATTTGCTTACAACAACGATTACCAAGCTACCATTGGTATGGCATGTCGAAGCACGAGTATGGCGAAGGTGTAGGACACCACTTGTACTAGGGCGAGGTTGGTGAGCGAAGAATTTTGGGGCCCAATTGATACAAGCCACATGTGAAAAGGTAGATTTGATTAGAGATCGAATCAAGGCGGCGTTGATCAGCGAGAAAAGCTATCTTGACTTGAAGAGAAAGGACCTTGAGTTCACTATAGGTGATAAGGTGTTCCTTCGGTATCACCACGAAAGCGTGCTACGATTCGATAAGAAGGGAAAGCGAGCCCTAGGTACATCGGACCATATGAAATCCTGGCAAGGGATTGGACCATGGCATACTGTGTGCACTTCCCCCATCTTTAGTCGGTGTTCATGATGTATTTTACAAATTTATGTTGAGGAAGTACATTGCGGATCCGGCCCACGTGTTGACCCAAGAATTACGAACTCTCAGAGGACTGACTTACGTCGAGGAGCTGTGAAGATTCTTGAGAGGAATGAGCATAATCTTCAAATCGTGTCGTCTCTTATGTTAAGGTACGATGGAGAAACCATTCTAATGAGGAGGCATCTTGGGAGCGAGAGCGAGATTCGAGCAACGCATCCCCATCTATTCAACATGAGTCGTTTTAATTTGAACCATTCGCGAGGAGGCATCTTGGGAGCGCGAGCGAGATTCGAGCAACGCATCCCCATCTATTCAACATGACAGGTACGTTTTAATTTTGAGGACAAAATTCTTATAAGGTGGGGAGGATGTTAAATCCGTGCCCAAAACCCGGTTTAAAACTCGGTCTGACCACCGGTCTGGTTTGAACCTTTTATGTAGAACCGGGAGCGGAGTACGCTCGTGAACTATGGACCATGATACTCAAGCCATCCCACAAGATTGTTGACCGTGACTCTAGGAGAAGTCGTTGAGGATAGGTACATCGGCAGAGAGATAGGGGAAAGTTTGTCTTCGAGGGTGCATTCCTAGCATTTCCTTATTTCGAGGATCCGCCCGGCCCTCGCCCGGTGTACCCGTTCCCACTTATAGATGATTGAAAGTAAGTTAATATCCTAATAACTCATGAGTATAAATACTAGAATGGGCTTAAGACCTGATGTCCCTTCTAATCATATTATGGGCCTAGTAGTATAATGGGCCCAATAACTTAAAATGGACCTAAAGACCTAAGACAACCAAACATGACTTAAGACTAAAGTGAGGTAAATAGGGGTCAATCCACTATTCACCTCACAATAGAAAAACCTAAATCGTGGAGAGGAAAGGAGAGAAGGAAAGAAAGAAGAAGAAAAAAAAAGAAGAAGAAGAAGGAAGAAGGAGAAGAAAGAAGAAGAAGAAAGGAGAGAGGTGGAACTCAAGCTTGCTCTCCTACATTGGTGAGCATTCTCTATCTCTCTCTATCTCTCTCTATCTCTCTCTCTCTCTCTCTCTCTCTCTCTCTCTCTCTCTCTCCCTCTATCACTTCCTAATTTATAGACCTAGGGTTTGGAATTATGAGCCATTAATGGTAAATCCTTGATGCTTAACTATGAAGCACCTAACCCTACCTTAAACCCATTCACCCTTCTCCATTTATGAACCCGAAGTTGGGGATTTACCTCCATTTATGGGTTTCACCAACCCTCATGGAAGACCATAGAGGTGTGGTTTGTGGGTTGTTAAATAACATTGATTAAAGACCCTTTCAAAACCCTAATACCCAAACCCATGAGTTTTCTTTCCATATGTATTTTAATGGAAGAAAACCTAATCGATCATAGGGTTTACAAACCCATGTTGGGTGTATGCTATGGCACCTTGGTTGGAGTTGTTCTCATGGCCAAAGAGACCCTAAAAATCCCTAAGAATATCCCATTTTAGCCCAAGACTTTGGGGCTGCAAAACCATTCTCGGAATGGCATGAACGAAAAGATCGGCACATGGACGGGCACATGCAAGTGCCCACGAGGAACTAGATCTCGCGTGGGAAGTCCGAGAGAGACAGGCACATGGACGGCACATGGACAGGCACATGCAAGTGTCGGTCCTGAGAAAGATCTGCGGTGGGAGGTCGAGAGGGACAGGCACATGGACGAGGCACATGCAAGTGCGAGTCCACGAGAACCTAGATCTCGGTGGGAAAGTCCGAGAGGGACAGACACATGGACAGGCACATGATATAGCCTTGTTGTATGTGCCGGTCCCCTATTTTAGCCTTGTTTGATAACTTATGGGGCCCAACTCTTCTAACCCTAAGGCACAATCTCTCCCCACGTTGTACACTCTCTTTAGGTTGGTGACCCGACTCGGGCGTATTAGTACGTGGGGCAGTGTACTTGGCATCGAACGCCGATTTGAAGAGCTCCGTCTTGACGATTGGGAGAATCAAGTGAGTGAGTTAAGCAAACGTCTTAATTTATGGAATGTTTGTGTGTCGTGTCTTGCGAATGTCATTCATGCATGTGTGCTATAATATATAATTATTAGTAAGATATAGGACGATATAAATGTTTAGATGTTGATAGGATTTTACATTCTTGTTTTGCGATATTATTTGTTTTTGCACTATGGTGCGAATGGTGTTGGATTTAGTTATGGGACTCGGTGCTTAGGTTGGTCTGGACTGAGGATTCCATAATATGGACTCACTCATGGCATGTAGATCTAGGGCTTGAGCGGGATCCAAGTGCCGGGTGGGTGGCTTGAGATTGCCGTGCTTGAAATTGCATTAGAGTTGTCCATTGCATTAGGTGGAAACGGGATGGTGACCGACCGATCGCCTCGGTATTCACATCTCGTACTTGTATACGTGCGTATGGGCTAGAGGGCGAGAGGATAGCCGGCCGACCGTATTGCGGTATCTATGGACTCGGCCTCGGCCTATGCACATGCGTACCTCACTCATACAATAGGTGAATGCTGGCTAGGATAAATGTTTACCCAGATGACTATGACCCTTACCGACGGGGTTAGGTGTCGGTCAAATCCGTGGGTTCGACCGTTATTCGGGTATACCCACCGGGAAGTTCGGGCGCCAACCGTATTTTGGGCGAACGCCAGGCGGGATTTGACTCGGGGTTTGCGTATATCTCTTGGTGGAGACCGATGCAGAGCTTCAGTAGCGACTCGGGTTTGTCATCGCCGGTATACCATCCGTTTATGGTACCGATGTTGGGGATGCTACTTAAGGTGTTGCTATAGTACTATACGACTTAGTTGTGTGTTAGGTGGATAACAATAAAACCATTACATCATCATTCATTCATGTAGCATGATTGTAAATTGTATGTGATGTACGGTCTACCTTGGTGGTATGGGACACCTTGGTATCCGTTCATCATGTATGGTTTGCGATCAACCCCATTCATTATTATTATTGTGTATGCTTGTGTGGCTTAGCCACTCATTGGGCTCGATTGGAGCTCACTCCTCGAGGAAACATATTTTTAGTTGATGCGGTACATTCGAGCATGACGGCACGGAGTTCAAGACTCCGATGAAGGTCATGAAGAGTGGTGGACTTGAGTATGAGGATCATGGACCGGAGTGCTATCGTGAGATGTGTTCCACGAGGAACAAGTGATTCTTGGTGGTGGCCATCTTTTGTTACACTTTGATAAACTATTTTCTGATTCAAAGGTGTATTCTTTTATTCCTTTCTTGATAAGTGTATTTATTATACGGTGATAATACATAGATCCCGATTAGAACCCATTGATATGAAGGGGTAAATTTGAATAGACAATATTTTATATGCTATCACCTAGCTTCCGCTAACTCGATGTTATTAATATTAATCCTTTCCTTTTACCTATTATTTGTCGTTGTGAATGAGTTAGTCTTGGGTACTGCATCAGTGATTCTGGTGGTTAGAGAGCGTATTGGTACGCTCCAGTTGCATTCCCCGTGGTTCAGGGATGGGGGTGTGACAGTTTGAAACAATAATAAAACACCCCCCTAATTTCACCTTTTATGTATAACCCCCTGATGGCTCACGGTATTAGTGAGTTGTTAGTTTTTAAAGTAAAAAGACGGTTTTACCCTTTTAATATAGTGACTTATTTTAAGTACCATTTTACCCTTATTCCCATTCTTCTCCTCCAAACATGAATACTCCTAAAACAAATTCATTAATGACGAGGATATTGTCTTCAACAGAAAAATCAGAAAACGCTAGGGGTTTTTGTGATTTTTAGCCATCGATTCTGGCTTCTCCCGATGGTATTCAGTCTCCATGATTCTAGCAAACGACTGCGTGACTCCGACGAACTTGATGCCGATGTCTAATCGTCGTTCTAATGCCCATAGGAAACCCTATATCCGATTGAAACCCTAATAAACCCCTTCTTTTAATGTCCGATTCAAGTACTCTTAAATCTGTGTTCCCACCCCTCTATTGCAACCCTTTTTTTTTTAGATAATCAGCAGGTCACTGGAGATGAGAAAACTCATCGCTGCTGATGCAAAAGTGAGCAGAGGACAAATGGTGGGTAAGCAGAGAGCACCTTGCTCCTTGCTAGCTGGGCGGCCATGGCTGCACAGCCCTTGCGGCTACGTTCGGTCATGGCTACACAGCCTTTGTGGGCCTTAATATGCGCCTGCTATGGTGCTTCAAACGACAGTCATGGCTGCCGATCATGGTGGCCTTCGGCTGCCCCTTTTTTTTTTAAATACGACTCAATGAAAGAGCCATCGACATTAAAAAAAATAATTATAGCAGGTTGTGGGGTTGCTCGTTAATGACAGTAGCAGTAGCAGCAACACCGGCGATGATAAAGATACTTCATAGTTCGTTGGAGAAGAAAGGGATAGGGTTTGGGCTATGGTTATATTCTATAAGGGTAAAATTGTCCGTGGCAAAATTGAAGGGTAATATAGCCATTTTCAAATGTTTAACTCCACCTAACGGTTTAAACTTAACGGTAAGGGCTTATTTGTAAGCCTCACAAATATCAGGGTGCCGTAAAAGGTGAAACTAGGGTGTGTTTTGTTATTGTTTCAAACACCAAGGGTGCATGTAATTTGCTCCTTTTTTTTTTTGCTTTTTTTTTTTTGTCAAATCCTATGAAGGGCCCATATGCCACTAGAGGAATAAATAAGTTGAATGTTAAATTTAATGGTCTATCTTAACCAAAAGATTCACCATGTGGGGAACTGGGGATATCTAAACGACGGATTTTGGGTTTCTTCCACACACAAAAATGATTTGGAGGCTTTTGTTTTATTTTTTAATAAGTGTGTCAAATAGGAAATTGGCATCGTCACCCAATCAGTTTTGCATAGATCCTATTTTATGAGTTACCTTTCTATTTAAAGGAAAATTTTATAGGACTGGCACACGATGAGTTATGATGTATGTGTGAAATGTTGGCATCATAATATATTCAACCATTCACCATGTGCCACTAGTTGAAGAAATCTACTTTGCTCTACCCAGCATAGCCCCCTTGAAGGCACTTGGGCTAGATGGGTTTCCACCCATATTTTTTCAAAAATTTTGGGATGAAACAAAGTCAAACCTGGTCCATTTTGTCTCTGAATTTTTCACTTGGGGGTTGCTACTGAAAGAGATGAACAAGATATGTCGTAGTTCAAAGAGGGATAATTTGGAGTGCGTGAGTCAATTTCGATCGATTAGTCTATGTGGAGTTGCAACAAACATCATTACAAAAATAATGGCGTCTCGACTAAAAGATGCATTAAGCAACATTGTCTCGCCCCCACCAATCGGCCTTCATCCCAGAACATTTGATTTTCGATAATGTCTATATTACTCATGAGATATTTCACTACATTAGGCATAGGAAAAGAGGTAAGAAGAAATTTGTTGCAATTAAATTAGATGCAAAATACAAAAAATGATAGACTGTAATGGCCATTTATTGAGAGAGTTCTTCTTAGATTGGGGTTCTGTCCCCGTTGGGTAGCACTAGTTATGGAATGCATTACCTCTGTGTCATTTAATATTCGTATTAATGGTGCGGATAGAGGTTCTGTCTCTCCCACCTGTGGTATTCAGCAAGGGGATCTCTTATCCCTGTTTATCTTTATTTTGTGCTCGCAGGCTCTTAGCTCTATCATGTCGAAGGTTGAATAATTGAAACTAGTCCATGGTGTTAAAGTTTGCATAAGGCTCTACCAATTTTCCACTTGCTATTTGCAGCCGACTACCCTCTCCGAAGTTAAGCTACAAGAGATACACCAACCTAAGGATTGTTGGGATATGTATTGCAAAACTAATGGCCGGGCTTTTAATATGCAAAAAACTATCCTTACTTTTAGTCCCAATACACCCGCCGCATCAAGCGATGGTTTTCAAGGATTCTCAAGATCCCATACGGAGAAGGTCCTTTAAAGTATTTGGGCCTTCCCACGGATTTCAGGATTTCTAAAGCGCAATTTTTTCAAGATGTTAGAGACAGAGTGTGCAATAAAATGGAAGGGTGGAAACAACAACTTTTGTCTCATGCCAGTAAGGAAGGGGGTGAAATCGGTAGCTTGTTCGATCTTCAATTATGTAGTCTCTCACTTTAAATTATCAATGCTTCATCATGACCAAATTAGAAAATCAGCCGCTAATTTCTATTGGGTTCAAAATGGTGGTAAACAAAAGGCTCACTGAATTTCATGAACTAGACTTCATTGATCGAAGGAGAAGGGGGGTATTGGACTACGAGACCCTCTCTTGCATAATCGAGCTTTACTTTCTAAGCTTGCTCTGAGGCTGTGGTCCAATCCGGGCTCTCTTTTAGTTAAATTCTTCAAAGCTATTTACTTCCCTTCTTATGACTTTATGCAAGCAATAAAAGGAGACACTCCTTATGGGCGTGGAGGAACATCTTAGAAGGGTTTAAGGTAATGTAAAACGCTTAATTTGGCGAATGGGCAATGGAGATAGTATTTCAATATGGGAAGATTGTTGGATTCCTACCATCAAGAACTTTGAGCTGCGTTTGGTGACGGTCTGAACAAAGAACGTCCATTCTTGACTAGAAACGTTCTTTGGCGTTTTTGGTCTGCAACGGTGTTCTAAGATCGAAAATGACCGTTTGATAATGATCTCAAGAACGCGGTTCAGAACGAAAATGATGTTTTGTATAATCTGTTCTTTCTTATTTGATATTAATTACAATAATGTCATCCTTACCAAAAAATACATGTCTCTTACATAACAAACATAAATTAAAAATATCTTATAAATTTTCATATTTAACATAGATTAAAATATTTAATAAATTGCCAAACTTAACATAAATTAAAATATACCAACTTATAGTCAATTAAGGCATGAAATTACAACTTTAACAACCTAAAATTAGATTTAATCTTCTTCTTTCTTCAAGTCTAACTTGGTAAGACCTTCAAGGATGTCTTTGAACATCTTGGCATGATTCTTCGATGATGTAATTGCACTGTTGTAATAACCTTTCAGAAATTCCGATGAAGGCAGAGCGGATACAGCTGTTGAGCCTAACGGACAAACCGTTGATACATCAGTCTGTTGGCTAGAAGATGAAGTCGTGCCTTCTTCAATCCATTGGAAAAATCCATAGCTGCGATTGTCACTCTGTAAATTCATGTAAGTTACGAGTATCAACAATAATATATAAATCATAGGAAAAATATATAAAATAAATTAAATAAAATGATTGCATGGCTAATCGTACCCCAGTCGATTTGGGACACCACCAAAATGAGCAACCACAGTTTATTTCTGTTTTCGTTGTCCTA
Organism: Telopea speciosissima; assembly: GCF_018873765.1. Lineage (NCBI taxonomy): Eukaryota > Viridiplantae > Streptophyta > Magnoliopsida > Proteales > Proteaceae > Telopea > Telopea speciosissima. Next base: position 58,112,756 of record NC_057919.1, on the reverse strand, counting down.
ACATTATATTGTCCTTGTGCACATGCACACCACTTCAATTGATTAACCCAAAGAAGAAAAGAACATCCTCTAGGACATCTGAAATAATCCCTGCCTCTAGACTTCCCGGACTTAAATTTTCATATCATACATTCTCTTCTACATTTCTCTCATTTTGCAACAGAATGTAAATTCATATTAGTAGACATCTGCACATTGAATATGAATGTTCTTAAATTGCAATGTCTTGATGAATATACCCAGTTTATATGACAGTTAGATTTAACAGACATAACAAATTATTGAAAAAAATGGATTAAAATAACCATCCATCAACTTAAAACGTTGTTTGTCTTAACAAATCCAACAAAAGTTACATGAACTATCAATAATTTGGTCAAACATATACAAAAAAACTCATATAAGTCAGATTTTTGTCATCCTACTACTTCTGGCCAAATCATTTGTAATATTTTTTCGCAAGTCATTCATCATTCTTGCACTGTCTTTCTGATTAAGAGTAGACATAGATGTTTCATACGACTCGTGTACATGATTTAGTTCACCTATGATTACTTTGTCATCATTACTTAATTCAGCAAATTCTTTGTTCGTCGTTTGTTCGTTATGAATATAATTATGCAATCCACAACAGGCAATTACAATGTATGAATGGAGTCTGATATCATAGCTCGGCATATGTCTTAATATTTTAAATCTATTTTTTAGAATCCCAAATGTACGCTCAATTACATTCCTAAGTGAGGAATGTCTGTAGTTGAACAGCTCTTTAGCAGTCCTTGGGTTCCTCCTAGCTCCTTGGTAGTCTGAAATATGGTGGTACCTCTCACCTCGAAATGGGATCAAATACCCAACTTGACTTGCATACCTCGAGTCTACAACATAATATTTTTCTATACATACAAACCATTGTAAGGAAAAACCCAAGTTAACAAATTAAGTACTTTATATCAACTGATTTCATATATCAGTAGGATTAAATGGGTTTTACCTTCAAGTGGGTGTGGGAATTGTAATGCAGGATCTCTCCTTGCGTGTTCAAATATACAACAATCATTAGCGCTACCCTCCCAACCCGCATAAATATATGTGAATCGTATATCGAAAGAACATACACACATCACGTTTTGTGTGGTAATGTCATTTCTATTTCTGTAACGAATAGCGTCTTCCTTAGGCACTATATCACTAATATGACTATCATTGATTGCTCCAATACAATCCTAAAAATAAATTTCATAAAATAAACTTGTCATACTAAAAAAAGAAAAATTAAAATAATTGAATTTTCATATTTGTATTGATTGCATATTACCTTAAAAAAATAATAGAGTTTCGATTTTGTTTGTATGTCTAATTTAATTTGCTCGATATTTAGTGGTCTGATCTTTTCTTTTACTAATTTTTTCATAACCATTAACACCCTCTTGAATATACGGCTAATGGTCTCCCCAGAATGTTGAAAGTCCTCTTGAATATCCCAATTAGAGAAACCCTTTTCCACCATCATCATAAGCATGACTATTTGCTCATCCATCCTTAAATATCGAGTGTGTTTCAACCACTTTCTAGATATCATCAGTATACATAGGTTTTGGAAGACATATCTTTTCATGCAGAACATCTGAAAGCAACGGTCTGCATGACCACTCAAAATCCCATGGGCCAGTATTGATCTTGGATGTTTACCATCGTTATAAGGTTCTTTTGCGTATAGAGATTGTGCGGCAAGTAAAGTTATAGCTATCATAATCATGTCATCCTCATCACTTGAAGATTCATTACTGAACTGGTGTATTGTTGCCATGACTGCTGCATATGCACAACAATACATAAATTTTAAATATAATTTAAAATAAACCTCAAACACCAATACATATTGTTCAACATAGATCCACATAAGCAACAAATTGTTCCAAACAACCAAACAAAATCAAATAAAATAAAAGTTTATATCATCATATCACTCAAATGAAATATACAACATAACTAAATTCAAGTTCATAGGATAACAACACACTATTCTAAATCCTCCAACAACCACATCCTCCTGCCAGGCCTACAACCCATGAATGACTCCCTCCACACAGCTGACTCCCTAATTTATTTTAAGGCCTTCAGATACATGTCCTTACTTATATTAGGTATTTCATTAAGGACACTGTGTATATACCAAAACACTAGTGTCGATAGAAGCTGTAGGAGTCACTGATGTGCCAAAGCTTGAAACTTCAGAAGTAATCTCAATACTTGTAGTTGTCTTCTCTATCTTTATCTGGCACAACTTTTCAATATATCCCAAAGCAGTTGTGACACTATTGGATATACTCCGCTTCCGCTTAGCTGTTGGAGTTCTATCTTGTTTATGGATTGTAGTCTGTATCTCTTCCTCAACCTCATTGACTTGTATGTTATCTAGACATTTTGGAGTGGTGTAAATTGGTGTAGTTATTTTCTCATCAACCTTTAGATCTTCAATCCCAGTTGTCTCCTAGTCTTGTGTGCTATCTACTCCACTGTCTCCACGGACATAAGAATCTCCAAATATAATTTGAAGATCAGGCCAATGTGACAAGCTTTGATGCCTAAATTTTTTCCATCCTGAATTTATCTATATATAATATAAAATAAATTATTAAACATTTACTACAAAATTACCAACATAAGACCAAATATAATAGTTTATATCAAACCAATGAAGATATTAGTATAGTATTTACCACTATAGCTTTATCCCAAACACTGTTATCGTCAATAGTAAATGTGTTGGTGATTGAGTTCTATCCAAATCTCATAGTTTGAATCAATGATTTGAAACTTCGGTACTATATCTTCATTTTGTTGAACTTGTTCCTTATCTGTTCTCCATCGAACACCCTACTGAGTCTGGCTTCTAATCGGGTATGAATGTCATCCCACCCAATTTTGTTGAAGGTTGCCCCAATCTTATTGTCGACCCTTACATTATCTACCATGAACCTAACTAGTAAAGCAACCTCATTGCTGGACCAAGGGGCAAGACCAACTTTTGATTTTTCTTTTGATTTTGATGAAGTAGTCATACTATCTGAATAACACATACATTATATATAACAAACAATATAAAATAAAAAAAGCAATGGCATTAAAGGTGAATTATGGTATACAAGCAATTTAAATAATTGATTAATAAATTCAAAAGAGTATAAACATATGAAAGAGAATAAAACAATGAAGATAACTAGATCTCAAGATTGAGTGTCTACAAGGTCATATCATGATGTACTCTTTTGTTTTGATTTTTGTGTGGTAGGAAAAAGAAGTAGATAGAAGATTAAGTATTATTAAAGAAATAGGTAAATGAATATCTACTTAAGCTTCTTGTTAGTAAGGGATAAGGAAAAAGATCACTTAGATAGAATATTAGGACAATCATTTCAAACCCCCTTCCCACAAAGAAAAATATAGTAGGTTGCAGAAGACATTGGGTAGAATGATGATTGATGAGTACAAATGCTACACCAAAAGGTAAATATAAATATGCACTAACTCCCTCTTATATAAATCACAAGCACCATATGATTGCACTCATATACATCCTACAAATCCAATGCCAAAGGTAACACTAGCCATTGCTCAATTTTTAGTCCTACAAAAAATTTTATTATCCACACCAGCGCACAAAGACAGAACCAACACAACCATAACTCAATGAATCCCCAGTCATACATACAATTTGCTGTCACATTATGAATGGATGAAAATGAGATCAATTTATTTTTCCTTTTTTAGTACATGTGCCAGGGGAGGGATGGATCCATTCAGATAATTAGTTACTTCCTTTCTCCAAGCAAGTTAATCAAATCCTGAGTAAAAACACACAATGCTTTCTCTAAACCTGGTTATTTGTAATTAACAAATAATAAAATTTATTCTGGGTTCACCCTTGACATACAATTGTATCAACAAATGACATAAGAACTCCAAGTCTAAACGCTAACTTAAACATTGAGTTCATTATTGACTAAAATGCATTCCAATAATGCATAACAACGCAGCCTTAAACTAGATCAATGAGATGGATAAAAAAAAGCAAAAGGATGAATAACACAAATCACATTAAGGCCTTCTAATCTCATTTTTATCACATAGAAAGTCATCAAAACAGCAATTCTAGTTAACACATTCAAACCCAAATGATAAGGTAAGATTCTAAATAGACATATGTATTATGTTGAGCTCCCATATACTGTATAATAAACAACTCTCTCATTTCAATAGCATAAACACCATTTTCCCCTCTTATCCCCACATACCTAACATATTATTTCAGCAACTAATTATATATATTTTTCCTCTCATGACCATATTAGCCTCTTTATTTTAATATTTTTTTTATTATTCAAACAACCCATTACATCATGTAAAACATAGACATCCCTTTACTTGAAGATCATGTGAGATTTCTTACATGTTTTCTACTACTATTTCATATCATTTGTAATCATAAGAGCAAAATAATAAATCATTTAAGATAGTAATACTCATTTAACAAATAAAAAATCGATTACAGGAAAACCACTGATTTTCTCTAACTATGTACATTGGCAATGCTATTAATCTAATACATAACAGTCCCAATTAAATTCAGCATATAAGTGGTCCCCAAAATAGTAGCAGAATAAAATCCCTAAAATCCCTACAATCTATACCTAAAATCAATTTTTCTTAAAAAATCCCTGAAGCCTATACCTTTCGGTTCAAAAATTCCAATTAAAGGGATGCTGATCCAATTCCTGAGATACAATGGGAGAAAAAAATACAGAACTTGTCAGATCTTCATCCAACAGGGACGACTGAGAGCGAGACAGAGAGAGTGACACAGAGAAACTGTGAGAGGGAGAGAGAGTTACAGAGACAAACATAAAACGATGCAAAGACTACAAAAGATAGAGAGCGAGAGAGCGAGAGAGCAAGAGAGAGACAGAGAGAAAGAGATAGCGAGAGAGAGAGAGAGAGAGAGAGAGATATATGAGGCGATCTCACCTTCAAGGGTTGCAGAGCGTTGCAAATCTCCTTCGTCTCCATAGCTCCACGGGTAATAGACTTCTTCACAAACTCAAAACCCCAGACTTCTTCACGAGTTCTCTTCGAAAAATCACGGGTCATCCTTGATTTATCCCCTTCAAGTTGTTTTCGTTCTTTACAGACTGTATTTGAGACGATTTGTAAAGAACATTCTTTTGATGAAAATTTTCTCCGATTCATTCTGAAAGACCAATAAAACGAATCAACAAACCAAACACGATTTCCTTTTTTTTGTTCTCAAAGAATGGAAGAACGACAAAGAATGTCGTTCCGACCGTTATCAAACCAAACACGATTTTCTATAGGATGCCTCATATCTCGAGTCTCAAATCTTATTGACTCGATTACTCGAACCTGAAATTCAGCAATGTTGGATGAATTATTCTACCCAGAGGTTAAGAAAGAGGTTCTTAATGTAAACCTTAGAGTGCTTTCTAGGCATAATATTCAAGTATGGGGTAGAGCTAAAAGCGGCATCTTCTCGGTAAAGACGGCTTACCATTTTGCTTGATAATCAAAGGGCTAAATCAAATACTCCTCCAGCATACTTATCCCGAATCTATGAATGGCAAAAAGTAATCAATCAAGTGTGGAAGAGAATCTGGTCAAGTAATACTCTTCCCAAGATCAAGTCCTTTCTTTGGAGATTGTGCGCCCAAGGTCTTGCCTCTGGGAAGAACTTAGGCTGAGCCAAATGACTACTGATTTAGCTTGCCCTCTATTCAATTGTTTAGCAAAGACTAATGATCATATCCTATTTGATTTCCTCTTCACAAGGGAAACCTGGTTTGGTAGCAACCTCTCATTTTTTGTGCCTACCAACACTGAACCAAAACTCCATGAATGGCTACTTAGCTGGGATCATCTAGTAGACCAAGATAAGCTTAAAGCTGCTGAAAATCTCAGTTTGGTATCATTTATCTATTGGACATTGTGGTTTGCAAGGAATAACATGATTTTCGGTAGAATACATTGGTCTCCGATTGAAGTATTCAAATCAGCCTAAATTCTTATCAATTAAGAAATTAGGGTAACATCAAAGGGTGAACCAACACTCACTACCTGCTACGACCAATCCCTAATGGTCTCCTCCACCTAGTGGCACATTCAAAATGAACTGTGATGTTGCGCTATTCCCTGACTATCATTATGGAGGTATTGGTGTGATCATTCACGACTTTATGGGCTCTCTAAAGTTTGCCTTCTCAGAACCACCAAGTTTCTCCTCTAGTGGGTGGGTGGGAGCCTTAGCGATCAGATTCGGTCTCCTAAATGCCCATGTCAACAACTTGAGTTACCTTCAGGTAAAGCATAACTTTAAAGAGATCATTGAATACTTCAACAATCCAAAGAAACAACTGTTGTTACTGCTTCAAACACTGGTAGAAGACATTATCTAGATTTATGCGGGTTTTAATTCATGTGTATCCTATCATACTCCGAGAAGGATGAATAGTATTACTCACTCTCTTACCCAGAAGGCTTCGTCTTTAACATGGAAGACAGTTTGGCTGCTTTCTATTCTCTGGCTCTATGATATGTGTATCATTGAAGCTAGGTGTACTCCATTCCCTTTCTCTTCTCAATAAGATTTCTTATTACCAAAAAAAAAATGTTGGATAGTTAAGAAAAATCTTATAGATAAACCAAGTATAGTGGAGATGATCATGATGCTGAGATGGATGTGTGGCAAGACCATGAAAGATAAACTAAGGAATGATCATATTAGAGCTGAGTTAGGAGTAGCCCCTATACATGACAAGCTATGAGAGAGTCGTATGATGTGGCATGGCCATGTCTAACGGAGGCCTTCGGATTCCCCAGTTCAAAGGACTAATTTGATTCATATTGAGGAACTAAAAGTGCCAAGGGCAGCCTAAAATAACCCTAAGTGAAGTAGTAAGGAAAGACATGCATAGCCTAGGTTTCATATCTTGTATGACGTCGAACAGAACTGATTGGAGAGCAAGGATCCATGTAGCCGACCCCAAGGGAATTGGCAAACTTATAATAAACTATAATTTGAGAATGATAGAGAGTAGTAAAGGAGAAAATGAGGGGTATTTTTGAAACTGAAGATAAAAAAAAAAGGGTTAAAAATAACTTACGATTTGATTATTTCAAACTTTGAACAACAGAACCAGCAAAAAAGAGGGAGACGGCTTATGACAATGTATCTTTATCGGGGAAGCTCCAAATGGCCAGAAACTCTAGGTAGAAGTCGACATTTTTTTTGTATAATAAAGCATTCTACTGAACTAAGAAGAAAGGAAATAGTCTACATCATCTACTATAGTTAATATATGCTTATTCATCCTTTCCCTTGAATCCAATTAATCTATGCTTATTCATTCTCGCCCTTGAAGCTAAAATATGGGTTAAGGATATTATCCTATAATCATGCTTAATATTTATAGAAGAAAAATTCTTAATATCAGAAAGGAAAGTAAATGAGTCCCAAGGCCAAATGCCCATGCTTCGATGTAATAGGTCCACCAAATTTTGATAATCAGTTCAAATGGTTCGGTAAATGGCTCCCAACTAATTTGTTTGTTGCACTCCGTGGGGCATTCCCCTTACCTCTCCTTCTAATGTGCTCCCTGTATAAAATCCATGAGGACAACAATGATTTTTTTTTATCACAAGCAATCACAGATGGTCAGATGCCCATCCTTCTTCATTGCAGCTAGCAAAAAAACTTCCATCATAGATAATTATGAAGGGATTCAGATGAGATCAGATTTCCCTTTCCAATGGTTTGGATAACTAGTTTTCAGCATTCCATCTGCGATAAGAAGGTCGTCCGTCTCCCTCCTTAAACCAATTGTGAACACTACTTTTGGTAGCCTGTGGCAAAGATTATAGCATCAAACTGTTGTGTATTTCCATTCTCAAACATGACATTGTTTCCATGAATACTTGAAATTGCAAGCACAACCTGTATCTCTCCTGCCTTAATCTTTTTCAAGGTCCCAACATCGATAATTACAGATCTACCAGTCGTCATTTTGAGATATAATGGTCCCTTAATTGGTCTTCTAATGCTGTATTTAGGAAAATTTCCATGTTGTAAGTTGCTGAGCACCACCATTATAGAATCCACCAAGTTATATGGAAATTTTTTCAATAAAACCATTCCCAAGTACAATGTCTCTTTGTTGAACACATGTACTGAGCCATGGACAACAATAGGGGTTCTTGCGCCCCAGTCATTGAGATCATAAGCCACTTCTATACCAGATTTACCAAAACCAACAACCAAAACATCCTTGTCTATATATGGTTTTCCATTCTTGTATTCACTAGAATGCACAATCTCCTCAGCAAAGCTATCCAATCTTGCAACCTTAGGGATAATTTATTGGGAATAAACCCGATACACAGCGGAATATGGATCGGGTCAATACTTCTAGTCCATGATCAAGAGTAGGGAAGAAACAATTGCAAAATAACATTCATGGTTACCTTAGAGTCGCAAGTGAAACTCCTTCTATAGATAATAGGTCTTCCAACTTGTGCAAACTTGGAGATTGAAAAATCGTTCAACACTTTGAAGCTTGATCCATCCTTGCAACCTTTTAAAAAAACACAAAAATCACCAAAGTCTCTTGAGTTCTGTAACTCAAGTCTCACACACACCACTACAAGAGAGGGGAGAGAGAGAAATCGTGGGAAGGGGGAGAGAGCACTGCCAAAATCATGGGAGGCTCCTCCCTCTCCCTCTTTTATAGTTTTGGAGATCCTTGGGTCTCAAGTAACCTCCTTCCATCTTGGCCTTGGCTCAATCTTCTATTTTGGTGTTTTGTGAATCTTCTAATTTTTGCAACTCCAATTTGCTACTAAAGTGAAGACATAGAATCTCAAAAGGGATATAATCTTTCTAAATTATGGTTAATGAGATATTCTCATAATATCTCTTGCCATAATATAAAAAGATATTTAACCATAAATATTTTGTTCTCCCCTACAATGCCATGTGTCCAATAAACTCCTTTATTGCACATAAACCCTTCCACTTTCCTAATATCCCATAATGAATTGTAGGGTATGTACTTTAATGCTACTAATCCCCAATTCATCATGTACGTTGATTGAGAGAATATGTGATTGCGATCGGACTGCCGAAAAACTTTGAAATCAATTTTCAATATAATTTATATAGTAATTTTATATTAAAAATAAATTAATAAAATATTTTGAATAAACACTGGATCCAGATTTAGTTTCGACCAATCACTTTCTCTCTCTTGGATATTCCCCGCGTACGCGCAGTGGATTCCATGTTGAGAATCCTCTTTGTTTATAATGCAGGATCACGAATCCAGTGTACCGGTTTATAGTCCAATTGGATATCAACCATTGGCTTACCAAAATTCGTAATGCCACACTGCAACAAATGGAATCTCTCAGGTCAAAGGGCCATTGAGTGGCGGGTAAGTATATCACGCATACAACCAGTGGCAATACATAAGATATACATACCAGATTCTCATCTATACACGTTCTCGACGTGTACCCTCATCCATGCACCAAAATCACCATTTCTCGTGACATGCAATATGGAAACCATATAAACGGGATGTACAGTCCCATTCCTTGTTTAGACAAGTTTTAGGTAAAGACCTATAGAACATTCTTATAAGCCCAAAAATAATAAAGTGTAAAAAATTAAATTCAATAATTTAATAATTCGGGTTTGATGGACACATAATTCCAACAATCTCTCACTTGTACATCAAAGCCAATTGCCAACAAAAGTTACACCCATGCTCTCAATATGTTTTTCAAATACTATAGGAGCTAATCCTTTTGTCATCGCATCTGACACATTGTCAGCAGTGCCAACTTTGAAAACAGCTACATTACCTTGCTGGATTATCTCTCTAATCAGGTGATACTTCCGCTGCACATGTTTGTTCCTCTGATGAACCCTAGGCTCCTTGGACTATGCAATCGCCCCCGTGTTATCACACAATAAATGCATGGGGTTCTTGACTAACTCTGGAATAACCTCTAAGTCGGTAAGAAATTTCTTGAGCCAGACACCTTCCTTGGCTGCATCACCAGCTGCCAGGTACTCTGCCTCGGTAGTAGAATCGACTGTAGATTTCTGTTTGGCGCTTCTCCACACAATCGCTCCACCACCCATAAGGTAAACCATACCGAATGTAGACTTTCTATCATCCTTGTCAGTTTAAAAATCCAAATCCGTATATCCAACTACTGATAACTCATCACGCCCATACACCAGAAAATAGTCTTTGGTCTTTCTCAAATACTTGAGAATATTCTTGACCGCAGTCCAATGCTCTTTTCTTAGATTGGATTGAAATCGACTCACTATCCCCATAGCATAGCAGATATCTGGCCTTGTACACAACATAGCGTACATCAGACTTCCCAGTGCAGAGGCATAGGGAACTCTCTTCATCTCTTCAATGTCCTTTGGAGTTTTGGGGCATTGAGATTTGGAAAGTGAAATTCCATGGCGAAAAGGAATATTTCCTTTCTTAGAATTTTCTATGTTAAACATTGCCAGTATCTTTTCTATGTATATGGATTGTGATAAGCCTAGCATCCTTTTCTGGCGATCTCTAATAAGCTTGATCCCAAGGATATAGCTAGTTTCACCCAAGTCCTTCATTGAAACAGTGGTGGACAACCACACCTTTACGGATGAAAAAAACCCAACATCGTTCCTTATTAGTAAAATGTCATCTACGTACAATACGAGAAAATAAACCGCACTCCCACTAAACTTCTTGTAAACGCAGGGTTCATTCATGTTCTGTTCAAAGCTAAACGATTTGACAGCTTGATCAAAACGGATGTTCTAACTCCTGGAAGCTTGCTTGAGTCCATAAATGGATCTCAATAACTTGCACACTTTGTTCTCTTCACCTTTTGAAGTGAACCCCTCTGGCTGTTGCATGTAGATTTCTTCATCAAGAAATCCATTTAGAAATGCAGTTTGCATATCCATCTGCCAGATTTCATAATTGTGGTGTGCGGCTATTGCCAACAAAATCCTGATGGATTTCATCATAGCTACTGATGAAAAGGTCTCCTCATAGTCTATACCTTCTTATTGGGTATAACCTTTTGCTACCAGTCTTGTCTTGAATCTCTCAACCTTTCCATCTACGCCTCTCTTCTTCTTGAAGATCCACTTGCATCCAATGGGCTTTATGCCTTCTAGTGGATCCTCCAGAGTCCAGACGTTATTAGAATACATTGAGTCAATTTCAGAGTGCATGGGTTCCTCCCATTTGGGTGCATCTACATCTTGAAGAGCTTGTTTATATGTATACGGATCATCATCCGATTCAGTGGTAACAATGTAGAATTCTTCTACGATCTTAGCTTCTTCAGTAAGAAGTGTATAACGTGTGGGTGGTCTTATGGTCCTCCCACTACGTCGCGGCTCCTGAACTATATCAGGCTCAATGGGGTTGATAGTTGGTTCAATTGATGGATTAGGCATTTCAGGTATAGAAGACATCTCTTTTATGACAACAGGGTCGCTTCTCTTAGCAATCAAATCTTCTTTAATGAAAGTAACATGCTTACTAACAATGACTTTCTGATTTACAGAGTCATATAAGTTGTAACATATTGTGCCTTTTGGGTATCCCAAGAATAAGCATCTAAAAGAACGTGGCTCCAACTTACTATCTATTTGTTGCTTGCATACATACGCAGGATAACCCCATACGCTGGGCTTGCGCCCATACCATAATTCAAATGGGGTTTTGGGTACAGTTTTAGTAGGAACCCTATTCAATATATAGATCGCAGTCTCTAGGGCATACCCCCAGAAGGATAAGGGTAACTCACTAAAGGTGAGCATGGTTCGAACCATGTCCAACAAAGTCCAGTTGCGTCTCTCAAATACACCATTTTGTTGAGGTGTACCAGGATTTGATAGTTGTGACACAATCCCCTCGATCATGAGATATGCTTTGAAATCGTCTGATAAATATTCCCCTCCTCGATCTGATCGAATGGACTTGATCCGTTTATCTAATTATTTTTCAACCTCAGCCTGAAACTATTTGAACTTTTCAAAAGTCTCTGACTTCTTATGCATTAAGTAGATACTACCGTATCTAGAATAGTCATCGATGAATGTCACAAAGTACTCATAACCATACCTAGCTTGGATGTTAATGGGCCCACACAAGTTAATGTGAATTAATTCTAACAAACCGTCGGCTCTCCTGCCTTTATCGGGAAAGGGCTTCTTGGTCATCTTTCCTTGTAGGCATGATTCACAGGTTGGGAATGGTTCAACCTTTAGGCTTTCTAACGGCCCACCCTTCACCAGCCTGTTAATCCTGTCTACATTGATGTGACCTAATCTGAGATGCCATAGGTAAGTAGGACTCACTGGAGCTCTCTTTCGTTTCAAATCGATATTTGAAACCTCATTCGTTATCAGGGGTTGTTCTAGAAAATACAAACCATTTTGTAAAAATCCAGAAGCAACAAAGATATTATTATAACGAATTGAAAGTCTAGTACCAAAAGTAAATACATAACCGTTTGAAACTAACTTTGAAACGAAAATAATATTCCTTTAAAAGAAGGAACATAGTAGCAATTATTTAAAACTAAAGATGCATAATCAAATTCTATGCTATAAGTTCCGACTGCCAACGCCTTGGCCTCTGCTCTAGTGTCCATCTTGAGACACACTTCATTCTTGTTCAGTCTTTTTGTCTCCTTAAATCCCTGCAACATATTGCAGACATGGACCGTAGATCCGGTATCCACAAGCCATAAGTTAGATGGTCCAATAGACATATTAGTTTCGAAAAGGACAAAAACATTTAAATTACCTTCTGAAGAGGTATTTTTGTCGTCCGACTTTTTTTTCAAGGAAGCCAGGTATGCATGGCAGTTACGTTTTCAATGCCCCTCTTTCCCACAAAAGAAACACTTTCCTTCCTTGGGAGATTTCTTCTTCTGAATTTTTCCGTTTTTTTCTTTATGGGTCTTACTCTTCTTTTTCTTTCCCTTGTTCTTGGAAGAACTTTCTTTCACCTCGGTGAGGTGCACTTCTGCCTTTTCCTTTTTAATCGCTCTCTCGGCTTCTTGTAACATATTACCCAACTCGGTCAACTGAACATCTAATTTGTTCATATTGAAGTTAAAAATAAATGAGCTGAATGAGCCAGGGAAAGATTTAAAAATGATGTTCCTCTTATATCTCAAGGAGAACTTTTCAGAACCTAAACCCTCCAACTGTTCGAACAGGTTTCGAATTTTCATCACGTGGTTCAAGACCGGAGTTCCAGGTTCCAGCTTGAGACTATGGATCTTATCCACCAGCTCGTACTCTATGTGGGTGTCTTGTTGGCTATACAACTCTTTGATCTTAGCCATCATGTTACCCGTAGAAGATATTCCCTTGACAGACTCGACAATCGATTTGTCAATGGAATTCAAAATATACAGTTGAGTCTTTGAATCCCTTTGATGGTAGGATTTGAAGATGTCCACCCTTTCTTTTAGTTGTTCTACGGTAAATTCAGTAATATCCTCAGTTCCATCCATATCAGAGGATGGTATAGTGGGAGACTCTTCCGTTAGGACAGAGTCAAGCCCCTCAGCCTTGAGAATGAGCATAATGTTACGATGCCAATCCTCATAATTTGGTCCGGTCAATTTTGATTGGGTGATAAGTGATATACGGGTGTTGTTGATTGGGACAGCCATATCAAAAAAATCTACACATGTACAAGTAATAACACAATAAATATCGAGACCATTGAATTTTGATTTTAGGCTAATTAAAACAATGGTCATTCATAATTTTCATATCCCTCCATAATGAAAAAAATGTATTGAAACTCACCAATTCTTGCATGTAAAACTTACCCTATCGGGGATTATCCCATATATGGTTAATGGGTGGACTATTCTGTCCGCCTCCTAGGCTTTCAATGTAATTGACCACTTGAACGTCATGTCCATATCCTATCGGTTGACACACACTCAAGTCATGTGTATTCCTAATGATTCGGAATAAATCATGGCATCATAAAAGATGGCCCACTAACGCAATGCCCTCCCACTATCCATGTCCATTTTCTATCCAGTGGGAGAAGGTGCAGATCGTACGATAGTGAGATCCTCACAACGTTCTATAGACTCTATTATGAGGACCTCATTACCTACCTCTACATCCATCATCAATAGGGGGCCATGAACAAAGATCTACCGGTTAAGATCTATCCATATCACACATACTTTTAAAAATGGAAGGTAAACTATTGCGCACAAAATATATTGTCATATATAGAAAATACAACGCACAAGGTAACACATATATAAATTATGGTTATGGGATGGTAGATTTAATGCGAATAATAACGTATTATTACTCCCACTAAATCAATAATAATTTAATTTAATGTGAAAAAAATTATATATCCAATGCATCAAGTGATGCATAATAAAATGCTTGCTCTATCCATTGGTATCTCCATGCTTTGTTCTTTGCATCTTCATGCTCCTTTCTATTTCCTTCCATCATCGTATGTTGACCTCCATCTTTCTTTAAGATCTTCAAAAATTTCATCGGTTGAACTTACATAAAAGAAATAAAATTACAACCTAGTTCTCTATACACTTTCCTTGGGGAAGAAACCCCCTTGGTAACCACAACCCACCATTGGATTGCCCAAGGGGTGGAGTACATAATTTTATCCAAAAGAAAGGGGGGAGAGAGATAGAGGGAAAAGAGAGCACAACGCACATCACATTCCATATTTCACATAAACAATTAAATATCACCATCCACATAGATTTACATATTAAATCCATTCCCATAACTACCAAGATAATATAAAAATTCTCCATGATCTAATTCAATAAGGTAATGATACATGTGATCCCACATCAACATATGACAAAAATTGGGTGAATACAAATTACCTACTTAACTATTAAATGTGAGTGCATTCCAAAAATTGAACTAAAAAGTTTAATAAAAATAACTATTTATTTTTCTTCCCTTTTTATAGCAATCATAATATAATCAAATCAAAACATGTATTATCTTATTGAAAAAAATAACAACTTTATTCTAAGATCATGGAGAACCCTATTCTATCAAAATCATACTCCAACCATGAACGTACAAGCAACGTTCTGATACCAATTATTGGGAATAAATCCGATACGCAGCGGAATATGGATCGAGTCAATACTTGTAGTCTATGATCAAGAGTAGGGAAGAAACAATTTTAAAATAACATTCATGGTTACCTTAGAGTCGCAAGTGAAACTCCTCCTATAGATAATAGATCTTCCAACATGTGCAAACTTGGAGATTGAAAAATCGTTCAACACTTTGAAGCTTGATCAATCCTTGTAACCTTTTAGAAAAACACAAAAATCACCAAAGCCTCTTGAGTTCTCTAACTGAAGTCTCATACACACCACTACAAGAGAGGGGAGAGAGAGAAATCGTGGGAAGGGGGAGAGAGCACTGCCAAAATCGTGGGAGGCTCCTCCCTCTCCCTCTTTAATAGTTTTGGAGATCCTTGGGTCTCAAGTAACCTCCTTCCATCTTGGCCTTGGCTCAATCTTCTATTTTGGTGTTTTGTGAATCTTCTAATTTTTGCAACTCCAATTTGCTATTAAAGTGAAGACATAGAATCTCAAAAGGGATATAATCTTTCTAAATTATGGTTCATGAGATATTCTCATAATATCTCTTGCCATAATATAAAAAGATATTTAACCATAAATATTTTGTTCTCCCCTACAATGCCATGGTCCAATAGACTCTCTTATTGCACATTAACCCTTTCACTTTCCTAATATCCCATAATGAATTATAGGGTATGTACTTTAATGCTACTAATCCCCAATTCATCATGTACGTTGATCGAGAGAATATGTGATTACGATCGAACGGCCAAAAAATTTTGAAATCAATTTTTAATATAATTTATATAATAATTTTATATTGAAAATAAATTAATAAAATATTTCGAATAAACACTGGATCCAGATTTAGTTCCGACCAATCACATTCTCTCTCTTGGATATTTCGCGCGTACGCGTAGTGGATTTCATGTTGAGAATCTTCTTTGTTTACAATGCGGGATCATGAATCCAGTGTACTGGTTTATAGTCCGATTGGACATCAACCATTGGCTTACCAAAATCCGTAGTGCCACATTGCAACAAATAGAATCTCTCAGGTCAAAGGGCCATCGAGTGGCGAGTAAGTATATCACACACACAACCAGTAGCAATACATAAGATATACGTACCAGATTCTCATCTATACACGTTCTCGACGTGTACCCACATCCATGCATCGAAATTACCATTTCTCGTGACATACGATATGAAAATCATATAAACGGGATGTCCAGTCCCATTCCTTGTTCAGACAAGTTTTAGGTAAAGACCTATGGAACATTCTTATAAGCCCAAAAATAATAAAATGTAAAAAATTAAATTCAATAATTTAATAATTCGGGTTTAATGGACACATAATTCTAACATAATTGCCTTCCCATTTTCTCATGGCAATGACATGAAACTTGCAAATATACTCCTTGACCTTATTTGAGACTTTGTTCTTGGTAGTGATACGTCATTTTTCGATGATCCTATCGTATGTTGTCGACTCAACAGATCAACAATATTCCAGGTTGTTCACATTGAACTTTGAAGTATAGTTTTCCAAGTAATCTATGAATCCTTTATTGTGAACAAATTTTTGTGCATCAGAAGGGAAGGGCATATGAGAGAGTTGACAAAATTCCTTTCCCAAGTGAAGTTTTAGGCGATCATAAGAGTGTTTCTTCCATAGAAAGGTAGAACAGTCCTCTCTTTCAAGGACTAAATTTGGGACAAAGAGAAGGTTTAGGCATGCAGAGTTTGCTAATCCTAAAGGACTTGGTTTTAAGTCCATGGTCCTTTTATCAATGTTCTTCATTATTTGTATGTAATTAGGTTGATATTTAGTCATCAAACATTGGTTCCTAGTCATCCATAGAAATAACACATAATAAAGCAAACTAAAATTATGAAAGACGAATCTTTTTTAGTAAAGGTGGAAGAGGACAATAAATTTTCAAATAGAAGGGGTAATGAAGGAGCTTGAAGATACTCTGACCTTAACCCCAAAAATCATGCTACCCATATCCTTTGAGGAATTTTTATTGTATGCGGTTCCCTGACCGGTACAGTTCTCTAGTGCCTCTCACAAGAGGAGGGTGGATCCCACTCGGGCAGAGTGTTCGGTCAAGTGCCCTGGATGGGTCCCACCCCCCTCTTGTGAGAGGCACTAGGGAACCGCACCGGTCAGAAAATTGTAGACGATAAAGATTCATCCTTTGAGATAAAGGGCAAGGCAAAATGAGATGCCAATCGAACTCTTTATCACAAACGCAAAAAGTGCATCGATCATTAATATTTAAAAAATGCCTCAAATAAGCCTTAACAACAATGCCTTTATTAAGAATTTGGAAAAATAGAATTGACTAACACCTTCTAATTAATAAATCCAAAATCTTATCAACTTATTGAGTATAATTCGGCCTTGCCACCCCAAGATATGTATTTGGATATTAAGGATTCCAAAAATTTCTCCAAATACCAACAGAGATTTCGGAACCTACTTTCTTTACTATTGAGATTACATGAGAGGTACTATTTCAAGTCCAAGAACCCCTCTTAATAATATTATAGGATTAAATATTTGAATGTGGAAATATTTAGCCCTAAGAACTTGTCCCATAACAATGATGGATTATTGACGAGTCTCTAACCTAACCAACAAAGCTTCATTATGGGCAAAATTCAAACGAAATCCCAAGCCTCCCTCTTGTTTTGGTTTATAGACAAGGGATTAAAGAAAGTTTTTTCTAACCATATCATTCCCCCTCCAAAATTTAGAATTGATTTTGTTAACAACAACAACAAACTAAGAATTGATTTTGTTAACATGCCTACAAATTTTCTTGGAAATAGAAAACATGACATAAACAGGTAGAGATAGAGCTTAAAACCGATTTAATGAGAATGGATCCCCCTACTTGTGAAAGCAAGAAAATTTTCTAAGATTACTTTGAATCCTATCAAACACTGTAGCCAAGTGTCTTTATTGTGCTCTACTTAAGGGGATGCCAATGTGTACCCAATACCGTATACCGTTACCGTTTCCATACCAAATTATCTATACCTAATCGTACCAAATAAATCCAATATGGTATTGGTATGAGATAGCTGTATCAAGTTGGTATTCAACATAGTATCAGTATGGACATAATATTGAAAATACACCATACTATACTAAATAATACCGAATCGATTTAGTACAGTATTGGTATGAGATAGATGTAATGAATCAGTATTGGGTAAGGTATTGGTATGGGGTATATGTGTAGTGTACCGTACCAAAACCATACTGATATCCCAAAACCTTATCTGTATCCTAAAACTATACCGGTATCTCGAAACCATACCATTTGGCATCCTTAGCTCTACTAACCAAAAGAGGAGCCCCTAGATATACAAAATCTGGTGATATCTCCCTCATCCCAAAATGTCGGCATATTTGTTGTTGGAGAGAGAGACCGAGAAGGGTATTTTTACTAAAAAATACTTCACTTTTGGCAACATTAACTTGTTGACCCCCCAGATATTGGAAAAGTAAAAGAGTGGCTTGAATTGACTGGATGTCAGATAAATTTGTGTGACAACATAAAAGTGTCATCAACAAAAAGAAGTTGGAAAATTTTCAGGGCAGATAAATCACACCAAAGTTCTGAGAGACCCAAGAATTGGAAAGCCGATAGCATGCCTTTGACATGAATAATCTCATGTGCAATGATAATATTTTTAGTAATCTACCTTCCTTAATAAAAACATATTGAAAAAGAGCGACAATTCGATCTTACATGCCTCGAACAATTTTTGTTAAGAGTTTGGATATGACTTTATAAGCTACCGTACACAAACTAACAGGTCTAAAACCTTCAAATTTAAGAGATTTGTCTTTTTTAGGTATTAAAGTTAGGGTGTGATTAATCTCACAAGGAAGATTTAAAAAGATAAAGAAGTAATAAACAAACTTCTCAACATCATGTTGAACAAAATCCCAACATTTAAAAAAAAAATAAAGCTGATATTCCATCATGAGTCAAGTGGACCTTGGTGCAATGGTAAAGTTGCTCTGTTGTAATCAAGTGGTCATGGGTTCGAGTATCTGGAAACAGCCTCTCCGCAAAGCAAAGGTAGGACTGCGTACATTATTACCCTCCTCAGAGCTTCGTGCACTGGGTATTCCCGAATTCCATCATGGGTCATGACTAGGTGCTTTAAAAGAATCGATGCTAAACATAGTCTCTAATCTCTTCCAACGAAGGAAGAGAAGTTAGCATATGATTCTCAAATGAAAAAAATGAGAGGTTGAAAAAACAGGAGCAAATGAGGATCACTGGGATTAGAAAGAAAAAATAGTATTAGAGCATTGCACAAAGATATTAGCAATCCTAGGGATATCAAAAACTAAAACCCATTCACCAAAAAAAAAAAAAAAAACCTAAAACCCTATCAATGTCCTTAATACATTATTTTTTTTTTTTGTAAACAGGTCATTAATACAATCAATAAACCAAACTATGACACCACATTAGATAAACCCATGGCAATATGATTTGAGGGGCTAAATCTTTTCCCTCCAAACTTCTCATCAATCTTAAGGACTTGATCAAAGTCACCAATAAGAAAAAAGAACGTAAAGATAGAATTAAGGAAAGAAGATAATTCTTCATTAAAAAACCCAATCCATCAGCAGCTGGGATGGGGGTATATAGCCCAACCAAAGTCTCCCCTCCAAATCCAAGGGCTCCAAGTCATGAACAGAATCCAAAAGAGGAAATTTATTTAAAATACAAGGCCAAGATTTTTCATCAAGGGCTTTCAGTTTTGTTTCCAGCAAAAAAATATAATATCAGGTTTAATCTGGAAAATATGTTTTTTTAAGATTGTAAGAGTGTGAAGTGAATAAAGCCCCTCTGCATTCCAACAGAAGACAATCATCAAGCCGAAAAGGAAAGAAAACAAAGCTGAACAAATGATAGAGAGAGCAGAAGAAGAAAATCAAGAGAGAAAAAGAAAGAATACGGTAGGAGATGATGACATGGTTAATACACGAATCAAATTCAGGTCATAGATTGACATCCGCATGTCTGTTCATGGTGGAAACTGAGTCCAGGTCCAGACATGGTGAGTCTTCCTACCTAATTCTCTGTCTCATGACCGTACTCGCATCATGTGGGTCGAAAAATTCTTTTTCCATTGCTTATCCAGAGAAGTTTTTGAAGGATTCATAGCTCCGATGATTACAATTGTCTGATCAATGCAATAAGTTTTTTAGATAACTCATCAATTTAAAGCCAAGAATGGAATGTGGGAAGGGGGGGGGGGGGGGGAAGAGGGAGGGGAAGAAAACTGAATCATTAATATAAAGAAATATGATTTCCACCTACACAGACTGCACACATCACATTGTAATTTTCTTTTCATTTTCCCCCTTACTGAACTTTATTTTCTTTGCTATACTCTAATAACAACTGCACACATCACATCTTCACATTTCTTATAACATACTAATTGTTTCAATTGTTCCTAAAGAAGTTGAAACCCCACCTCTGTGTCAATCCATCTACAATATTGTTGGTTGGGTTCCTCTCCACCGTCAAGGTGGCTCTGGTCTCACCTGAAATGTCCACATCTTTTGCTGATGAAGTGCCACCTGTAGATGACTTGGGATCACTCAATGACGTGCCACTTTTAGCAGAAGTCTCCATGCTTCCCATTGTGGGCTCACTTGCATCTTGCGAAGGGCTTTGACAGACCAAGTCCTGGGTGGCGGTCGGTGAAATGGAACCATCATCCATCTTTGAGAGCCTTGAGTTGTGTTCTGTGACGGAAGAAGTTACTGGGTTTTCCTTCTCTGAAGATTCAGGTGAACTGGCGCTGACATTGGATACCTGCTGCTCCTCGTGAGGATGTCTGATCTCCATGTCTTTTAAAGACTCGAAAACTGCTGCCATTAACATCTGCATCATATTGAACATTCAATATAGAAAAATATGGTCCAGAAGAAAGGATCTCTCTCTCTCTCTCTATATATATATATATATATATATATATCGCCACTTGTTTCAGTGGACTAAGCCCTCTCTATGGAGCAGCCTCTGGTCTGATCCGTAGGAAGGGACAGATGTGAGCAGTTGTCCATTCAGTGAATCCCTGTCCAACCTGAGCCTCCTCGCTTTACAGTAGAGTATCTTGCCAGACTCAGTTGGGTTAAGGCGGCTGTAATTGAATGGTTAGGAGGTGTTATCCATCAGCCCAGCATGTTGATTTGGGAACAAGGTGAACTCCCAGTAAGTCCTATGAACCCCTTGATAGAACGTGTGCGAGATATTGAAAGCAAAATAATTAAAATATGGGATAAAATTAGCATGGGACTTACCCTTTCTTCCTCTTCAATGTTGCATGGGAAATCTGCTATATTGTCGAGTGGGTACTCCACATATTCATCATCATCATCATCATCATCATCACCATCAATTGTGGTTGGGACATGTGGACCATAGAGATCACCATTGGAGAATTCGAAGCTAATCAGTCCAGAAGATGAGGCAGGCTCCTTTTCACTTCCTTCTTTCTGCAATAAAAAATGATAGGGTCTCGACTCTCAGTCCATTGGTAAATGAAATAGTAGTTTTGACTACAGATAAAAAGGCAGGCCACCTAATGACTGACATCCAATCTAAACCATCTGCATTTTTTAATATGAAAACATGAAACCATCAATATATCTTTTCAAAATAAAACGTAGATAGAAGCAAGGAAAAGAATAGAATCAAGGAAGAGATGGAGCTATACAATCATCATTGTTTTTGTGCTACTAGCTGCAGCCCATCCAAGAGGTGGTTCACTGACTAAAAGGAATAGATAGATGTAGCTGTTGATCACCATTTCTATGATGTCCAACACCACCATATTTTCATTAGATTCTTTGGCAGCTCTCCAAATAATTGGCTTAGGTGTCGCAGTCATACATACTGACTGAGAACAGAAAGAGAATTTTTTTTGGGTGGAGTTGGGGGGGGGGGGGGGGGGGATCCTTTAAACTACAACTGAAAAAATACCAAAGCAGCAGCAAAATACCTCTCCAGATTGTTTTTCTTTGGAGGGAATATCAGAAGGGACCTGAGAAGTATTGGAGAAACAAGCACTTGGTAAGTTCGACAATATTACATACAAAACAAAACTACACAATATTCAATCTTAAAATATTTTATAACGATGTCCAAAGTCATAACTTCAGTCAGATGTGTTAATCATAGTACAAAACTGCATGACAACATGCTTACATATACCTCAACACAACTTAATTGACCTTGAGCAGCCAGACACAGGGGTAGCAGCCTTAAACAAGCCACCAAAATTCGAATCTCTAACCACCCTAAACTGTCTACTTCCTCCATGATTTTGGATTAGCTAATCCTAAAATTTGTGTTCTGAAAAACTGGGAAGGCATCAAGTTGGCCATCCCTCAAAGCGACTGGATCCAATAGCCCTTTTCCCTCTCTTCTCCCCCACTCCATCCTGTAAAAGATATCAAAAAGAGGAGAAGGGTCGGGGAGGGGGAGACACCTACCAATCCTGACCCATTTCTAGTCTTAGACTGGTTAATCTGATTCTAGATAAGTTTATTTTGGGCATTAAACCAACCAAAGCCAGAGATTTACAAGGATAGCCTCATCTACGTAAGGTTTTAAAACACAAAACACAGAAATATGTGTTGTGTTTTTCAATGTTCAGGTGACTGCATCTTTCACTGAATACTTATAAGAAATAAGACACATGCAATGCATTAAACTGGAGCCCCTTTACTAACCTCTGTCCGACTCATGGGTCTTATGGCACGAAGTTTTTTAATGGCATCTTCTGTGCTTTTTGCTGCTGATTCTGCAATTAGTAATCATTAATAAATCAATTGGAGAACAGAAAATCTTCTAAATAAAAGGTACAACAGAAACCAAACTGAAAAAATAGACGTGATAAGAGGGATATGCCTGAAGTTTCCGAAAAATTATGTTCTATATGTCCTATTTCATGCATCGCATCCCAACTTCCCTGCAAATAAATTTGTCGACTCAAAATTAAAAATTGGCACCCAACATTTTCCAGCAAAATCAAAACCTACAACCAGGTTTTTTAGTATTCATCTACCTTGCCAAAGTAATCGTGCATGGTCCCAAAATAATTTCTCTCAACTGCTTCCTTTGGAGGTTGCAAAACATTATGAAAGAAGATAGTTATAGAATCAAAATAGAATTGAGGACGCGGGGAATTGTGATCTCCCTCGAATTTGATGATATTTTTGTCTCCCTGTTGAGTAAATGAGTTGAAATTTAATATAACTGCAACACATATATTAAGCAAATGGCAATACATTGGCATAAGATGCGGGGAAGATTCCAAACCCCCTCCCCTGTAAATTGAAATGGAGGTATCTTCCTTTTCCCTTTCATTAATGTACTTTTCTCCTTTACAAATTGAAAGAAAAGAAAAAAGGAAAAAAGAAAACTATAAGAAATTAACCTATAAAATGAATGAGAAGAGTTTCACATTAGTAGAATTCTACCAATTTTCATTTTTTGACAAGTAAAAAAGTAGAATTCAACTTTTAAAACTATAAGAAAGGTTGTTAGTAAGATAAATCACAAGTTAAAATATGCATCATTAGCCAGTACAGAGCTATTAAGATGAAATAATGATTCTAAATACACATCACTGCAAAACTTATGATGCTATTACGATTTTTTTTTTGTGGGGGGGAACAATTAATGTCAAGTTGGGTATATACCATGAACAAATTGCATGGATATAACTCATGATACTTTATTTAAAATCTTTGAAACTTTGTTTCCCTGAAATTGCAATATATGAGCTAAGGGGTCAACTTTCTTTAAAAAGTATTCATAAGATTCACTGATCAGAACCTTCATGCCGGGTGATTGACAGACTAGGAAGTTTGCTGCCAACGAAAAAAATTTAAAATCATAGAGCCACAAGGGTGCATCTGTCATTTTGAAGGTATTACTGCATTTATTTTTTATTGCGTGTCTGTCTGTTTCCAGGTACAAATCATATAAAAGGAAAAATTTCAGGAAAAAGATTATGTGCGTGTGTGCGTGTGTCTATATATATATATTACATGGTTTTTGCACACACACACACAAAAGAAGAAAGAAAAGAAACAGAGCCTCTATATTCTATTACTATAAAATAAAGGTTCGACTGGGTGTAAATTTCGTCCCTTTAATAAATAGGAATGCAAATGACTAGATTGATACCAGCAAATAAAAAATACAAGTAGCAAAAGTGTGATGCAAAATTGGAAGATAAGTTAGAAAATATTTCTAAAACTTTTTTACAGCAATTTTCAATGTGCTTAACTGCTTACCACATAAGCCTCATATATCTGATCAGAGTGGTGAGGAAGAATAAAATCATCGTCGGTGGCATGACCAAGTAAAACCGGGACGAAGCAAGACTTTGCGACCTACAATAAAAATAAGTTACAATCAGACTTTTTTTTCATGACCAACAAAAGAAAGAAGTAAAATAAAGACAACAGGATAAGTCCTTTTTACTGGTACTGGTTTTATTTCATTCACATACTCGTTCATTTAAAACTTGTCCTAATACACCAAAAAAGGCAGGAACTCCTATTTTCACTACGGGTCTTAAGAAGTGCAGTACGAAATGAACATGAGAGGGAAACCGCCTAAATGTAATAAAGCTAAAAATTAACATTGGAACCTACTATTATGGATCAAAGGAGACTGAAATGGTGATCCAGAACTGAAGACTTATCAGCGTAGGAAGTCCAAGAAGAACCAGGCCTAACGTGGCCTGGGTCCACTTTGTTTTAGTTTAAGTTGCTTTGTTTTATTTTTAAGTGCTTTAAGTTAGTTCTGGTTGAATCGGTGGTTCACTGGTTCAATTTAAGTTGTTATTTTATTTCCTTTTATAGTTTAAAGGGTGGGACAGCATGTAAGGGGGACGGTTAGGGGGTATCCTAGTCTACTTAAAAATGTTTTTAGTTGCTGTTATAAATAACAGAAAGAGCACCAATTGCAGCTCACCATTTTTTACTCTACAGAATTTTGCTCTCTTGGCTGTGGTGAAGTTGTGACCTGCCTGTAGCCTGGTAGTGATTCAAGGTGACGATTAGTGGTGAAACCAATCAAACCTTGTGGTGGGAAGCCCAGGTTGCCGCTGTGTTATTCTCTTAAACTCTTCTTATCAACTCCATTCAAGGTACAACAGCGGTACTACCATATCTTGCAGCAGAACCAGCAGTACCCACAATATACCTTTCCTACTCTTGATGGGATTTCTGATAATAGGTCATCTACAGGTCTGATCAATATCCTGATTCCATACATCTTCTTCGGTCAGTGGTCTTAACTTTCTCCTACAATCAAGTTTTGATTTTTCTGTTTGAATGCAATATTCCTATTCCAAGTTGGTTCAGTACTTGCAATTTTAGGAGGTTACTCAAGAACTGAAATTTGTTGGTCTATTGAGTCTCAAATCAATAGCATAAATTGATCTACTATTGGGTGTATTGATGCTGAAACCTGATTGTCAAAAAGATTTGACTGGTCAAACGTGAGGTCTCTTACTCCAACTAGGAATTGACCATTCCAGCAGATCCAACCCTTGGATCAGGCTGAAACTTTCAGTAGCTATTCTAGGCCATTAGAGGAGAGCTTGACATGCATTATCTGGCCATCTAAGTTGTTGATTTTGTTTTATGCAATTTCTCTTAAATCTGGAAATTGGTCTATGTTTTCGAATCTGTTTTGGTTGGTACTGGTTTTACATATCAGAAGTCAGAACCACAATAAATGGAGCCTTACCAGTAGAGCTTAATGGCTATAGCTTAAAGTATAACAGATTCCTGTTAAAAAGTAGAATGCCAATAGATAACTAGGTCCAGGATCCTTATAAAGTAAGCTAAAGCATATCTGAGATGTCTAGGTTTTCTAAAGGAAACGCTGAAGGTTTTCGAGAGGGGGGGGGGGGGAATCATGATATAAGCTCGGGACACATATCTGAAAGAACATATTATGCAAAGAAAGTTTCGCTGGTTTCGATAGTATCTTTCTCTTCCAAGGTTCTTTCCAGAGTGCTCCTTCCCTTTTTTAGTTCCTTTTACTTTTAGTTTATCTGCATAATTGTTTTTACTAACACTTCCATTAAGGATGAAAGAAAAGGAAAGGATGAAGCAGACAGAAAGCAAAAACTGGTCATTCAAAAAAAGGAGTAAGCTATATCAAAGGATACAGCTTGATATCCAATTAGTTCCTGAATCTAAGAACTTCAATGAATTTCCTGGAGTCCCCTGCATTGATTCCACTTGAAGACATGGAAGTCCAGTCACTGAGAATACTCCAATTAAGCATACTCCTCCAAGTCAAGTGCTTTGACTCATTTGACTCTTCCTCATTCATATAGTAAAGCTGGAAATTATAAAAATAAAGTCAAATACATGACGGTTTGTACCTTGGGGTACAAGCACCAAAATTCTTTTCGTTAAGACCCTTTTGCGCTGACTCTTAAATAATGCTTCCCACCAGCAAACATAATTACTTTATAAAAGATTTCAGTTGACTTCTATGACCAAGACAGGGTCTCTATGTATCCTGTTCATGTGAAATCGCCTAGAGATCACTGTGGCTGCGGTTACGTAGATTTAAGTCACAGATCAGTTCACGTAATTACTATTATGTTCCATAATTAATATAAAAAACCAAGATTCTATACTGTTTCAACTAATCATCCAGATATATGCCCAAAATGGTACAAGTAACAAGCAGGATACAACCTTAATGGTGTTCAGGTCCATTATATCAAACTTTGCCCTTTTCTGGATAACTTTACGCATGTATTGGATTGCAAACTTCACCTAGGGTAAGCAAGATAAAAGGTCACATCAGGCTCAGAAAAAAATGTCAATAAAGTTAAGATCAGTAAAAATAGATAGTGCAACACATATATGCATTAAGCTCAAACATTGGAGAAAGAAAAGGGTTATTTCTTATGAGCAAAAGAATAAGAGTACTCCCAGTTGATATATAGTACAAAGGAAAAAATGGAAAATATCGCCTTAATATTCATTTTCTGAAAAAAGAAATAGCTAAACTACCCATTGGTCAGAATAGATAGATAGCAAAAATACTCAACTTTTGGAAGCAATATAATTTCTATACAAGGTAGATAGCCATCCCACTGACGTTTCTTGGGCTTTTAAATTTACTTTCATATCCTTCTTCATCGCAGTAAGAAGTTGCCAATTATAGGCAACATTCACATAAGGCTGTAAATTTCCTTTCAAACCCTTTTTTCATTGGCATAAAAATGCTGATATCTCTCTTCAAATTCTTTATCCTTTCTCTGCCATTTTCAGGGAAATGATTAATCCAACGGCCAATGATTCATATGGAGAGGATCCAACAACCATATCTAACCCATCCTCATCTTCCTATTTGGTGAGCAAGCCCACTCTCTCCTGCAACTGTCAATTTCAGGTGACATTCTGTGTTTTACAGCAACATTTCATTCTCTAAACTCAATACTCCGTTGATTTGGACATATGCAGTTCTTTGGTTCCCTGTGTCGGTTGGGTTTTGGCGTTGCAGTATCTTCTCAGTCGGTTTTTTCATATTTTTTTTTCTGGAAGCTTGGATTAGTTGCTGAAGCTCCCCCCCGATTGGAGCACTATCAGAACTTTTAGGTGGCAAAAACAGGGGTGGAGCTAGAAAATTTTGGCTTTTCAGTATCTTCTTAGTGGGGTTTTCCTGCGATGGTTTTGATGTTTTGGTAGCATGGCATAGTTATCAAGGCATCTAGGCGACCCAAGGTGTTGGAGAGGACCTGGAAGTCAAGGCGACACCAACAACGAGCCTAGGCGACCTTCCAGCAAAGGGCACCTGCACGCCTAAGCAACGCCTTGACAACTATGTTGCACAGTTAGCCAGCAGAACTCTAGTTTATGGTTTGATTTCTCATCGGAGAAATATTGGAATGGTAGGGTGGAGATAACAGGGGTTGCATTTGATTGGTGAAGCTGAGATGAAATCCTATATATTCAGTTATTTATTGAAATCTTTTGGTTCTCTCAAAAGAACTAAAAAGAACAACAAAACAACCGGAGATAAGAGGGACTTCAGCCACATGGCGGAAGGATTATTGTTTGGGTTTCTGTTAGTGCTCTCAATTGTTTTTGTGTGTGATCCTTCAATGTTCGATTTTGAACTTAATTCGGTATATGGGGTATGGGAATTGTTGCTTTTTATTTATTTTTATTAATAATAGTCTTACAAGATTTA
Organism: Telopea speciosissima; assembly: GCF_018873765.1. NCBI lineage: Eukaryota > Viridiplantae > Streptophyta > Magnoliopsida > Proteales > Proteaceae > Telopea > Telopea speciosissima. Next base: position 58,084,230 of record NC_057919.1, on the reverse strand, counting down.
TAATCATGCCCACAACAAAGAGTGCATGGTCATTTTGGATGTCTTCTTAGAATCCTAGAAGCATGACCAGGATGATGGATCTAGGGTTTACATTGATTCATGTTTTTTTTTTTTTTTTGATAGGTTTGATTCATGTTCTGTTTGCTTGTATTTGTAGAGGAGAGTGGATTGGGTGGAGCAGCTGATGGATGGTGCGTCTTTGTCAAAAGCTTTTCTCATACAATGAACCGGAAGGGAATAATACCCGTGGATCCAGTTCCAGTCGGAAATAGAATGTAGGAGCAGCTCGGAAGTGGTGGGGAAATGGCGGTTTGTAATTTTTGGATGCTTTTGAAGAAAACCATTAAGTTGGGAAGAAGATGCTAAGTGTTGAACGGTCGCATGTACAAGGCACAAACAGACATATGCATCTCTGCCCAACTGACCCTGCTAAAAATGTGTTCTTCAAGCTCTCCATGGCTTGATGATGCAGATAAATTCTACTCCAAATAGTACCATCACAAGAAGGAAGAAGCTAGGCCTAAACTAAGTTCATTTGGTTCAGGCCAGACCCTCCAGTCCTAAATATTCTAGCCTAAGTTTCAGATAACTCTAGTCAAGATGGGTCAAGAGTAATTAATTCATGTGTGCTAAAAAAAAGATCAATTAATTCCAGTCCAAGACTTAGTCAAGAAGTTTCAAGAGTAATATGTGCTGAAAAAGAAAAGCATTAACTAGTTAGTTGTAACTATTATCTAAAGTAGTGAAGTCTTATTTTAGTCAATAGGTCAGTTTCCTTGTTAGTTGTAAAAGACCTTGAAAATGTAAAGTTCATTAATTGGTCAAAAAGTCTAGGAGGAAGTCCCCACAAGAGCCTAGAACCCTCCTAGCCGCTCTATGCTGCCGATAAGAACAGAATTTGAAAGATCTTGGCTTTGCCTACATAACTGTGAGTTACAGAGTTGCTTGGTGAGATACAGAATTTGAAAAATCTTTGAACAGATTTCGGGTTGGTGAGATTCGAACCAAGGCCTGGGTGAGAAGCCTTGATCATATCCCTTTTATCTTTTCCTTGTTCCTGTAATTTTTGAGTTATTAACCTATTTGTGCCAGAAGGTGTTTGGTTGCTAATCATAAGGAACAAACAGCGCATAAACTGGTGTCGGTTTTACTGTTAGCACTTCCCTACAATTCTATCAAGGATTGTAATTCTGTTGTCAGGGACCTCACCGCTTAGCATTGATTGGGTTTAGAGGGTCAGATACTAAGACCATTACGCCATTGAACAGAAATTGGGGAAAAGGGGGTTTGATGGTCTAACTACACCGTTCAACTTTCCCCTGAATTCAGAAGTTTCTTTTTAGTGTTTGGGAGGCATGGGAGGTCACGATCTATATTGTTGTTGTATTCTGGAATTCAAAATCATGAGGAGTAAAAAGGGAAAAAGGTTCAACAATGACAAACTGGAAGACAGTAGTAAACACCTCTAGCAGGAGGTGTCAAGTATTGTAATCGATGTACACCTTGGCTATTTCTTTTCCTCACTTGAATATTGAGAGTATTTTCTCATAAAAGAATAATTGCAGGAAAAAAGCAGTAGTGAAATATACAACATTAATATTCCTCCAATAAGCAAGAAAACGGTGATGATGTCCAACAAGGTGAGAATGAGATAGAGGTAAGAACAAGTGTACAATCTATTCTATTGCTACAGAAACTAATATTTAGTGCAACACAAAATTCACATCACTAGTTAATTACTTAATTTGGTTGATGGGACATATTCTCGCCCGGTTCCAGGTTTCGACAGGTTTCATTTTAAGGCTAAAATGAAGGATTAAAAAAAAAAAAATTAAAGCTAAAATTAAAGTTTGCACTGGTCTGACATTGGCCAAGCCCAATGAAAGATAAGGCCTTGCAGAAATAAAGTACATGGCCTAGCATAATTCACCGTATATTACACATACAGGTCACATTATACGGTATTATATTGCATTATACAAAAAGTACCCTATTGTCTTATTATATAATGCACAATCTATTTATAACATCAACTGTATCATATTGTATCATATGTTGAGCAAGGTGTTGTGAGTGTTGTCATTGTTGTCAACACACACACCAGAGGATGGGTGTCACTAACATGGATAAGGGCGAGTGATCAGTCGTGAAGAAGAGCACATGATGCAACAGTGACACTCAATACACTCTTTTCGATGCTGAATAGAGATGCGTCGACCTCAACATAAGGATTCTTGATATCATTCAATGTCGACTGCGCCTTATCAAGCAACGACCAGAGGACATTCCCTGTCGATCAGTGTTTCTAAGGAAGTCGACTCTTAATGTGTTCTGTTTGATACCACATGGAGATTTGCTGACGTCGACTAACGGCTGGTTGACTTCGGAGACACTCATCCGACGTCAACCAAGCCTCATCGAATGTAGATCCGAAGCACTCGACGTCGAATGTGGTTACACATGGTTTATTTTCTAAAGTCATCATGTGCCATATATAAGAGGGTATTCTTGTGCAAGAAAATTAGAGGAAGATACCCAAGAACCCTTGAAGAGAACTTTGAAGCCACACATTGAAGCCATCAATCAAACAATTTGTGAGAGGGGTTCTTCAAGTTTCACAGTCAAATCAACAAGGGTTGTGAAGGAACGAAATGAAGAGATTGAGAACAAGCCAAGGGTTCTGTAAGAAGTCAAGAAGCATTCAAGCCTACATAGCTTGCTTGGTTGAAGCTCAAGAAGTGAAGAAGAGACGAGTGTGAGTGTGAGATAAGGAAGAAGCAACTTGGTTGTAGGTAACCTATTTATTTTGCTTTCTTCCATATATTTGTAAGCTTGACTGTATTAGCTGTTTGATAAAATACCTGAGACAGTTTTGTGATTATTTTGAGACATCCTCGTATTTCAAATTAAACAAAGCATTGTAAGCTATCAAGTGGGTGCTTGATAGAGGAGTAGATGCTCCTTCGTAGTGGATGCTACATAAATTTGAGGCTTGGTGCTCCTTGTAGTCGGTGCTACTAAAATTTGTATTTTGCTTTATACCCAGGATAGATTTGGATTGTAGTTCAAGTAACTATTTGCACTGTGGACGTGTGTTTGTGTGATTGCTTTGCCTACAAGTGCCTCTTGACTAGATCATCTCTTAGAGGAAGAAGTTTTTTGCAGTCATTGATTCACCCCCCCTCTCAATGATGGTGTGAGTTCAACAATTTGTATCAGAGCCTGGTCCTTTTATTCGGCTAAATCAGCCAAGGGAGATCCCAGTGAACTCAAATGACATCTGGTGAAGGTTTTTCTTTGAACAAGGCTCCGTTGTTCGATGGTACAAACGACACCTTCTAGAGGATTAGATTGGAGACATATCTCAGTGCTTTGGGATATGATGTTTGGAAATCCATTTTGAATGGCTATACCCCCATCTGCTACTTTCCCCACTGATACAACAAAGAAGAAAAAGTATGAGCATGACCCCAAGGCCAAGAATGCCATAATGTGTGGTCTTTTAGACAGTGAGCTTGTCATGGTCATGGGCTGCAGAACTACCAAAGAGATTTGGGACAAACTGAGAAGCATGCATGAGGGTGATGCCAAGATCAAGGAAGCAAAACTGTAGACACACCGTGCCCAGTATAAGGGGTTGAAAATGAACGAGGAAGAAGAACCAAAGTTTGACTCAGAGGTGGAGGAAGCAAGAAGATCCAAGTCAGGAAGATGGTACAAAAAATCATCCTGAGGAGCAAATCGTTGGAGATCCTAAGGTTGGAGTTCAGACAAGGCAAATGAATACCAACACTTATTCTCTTCTAACTTGCGTAGAACTCAAGAATGTAGCTTAAGCAAGTCAAGATGAAAACTAGGAGAGAGCTATGGAAGAGAACTTAATCAAATTGAGAGGAATCAAACTTGGGAGTTTGAGCTAAGATCAACTGACAAAAATATGATTGGTACAAAGTGGGTCTTTCGAAGCAAGTTAAATGAAGATGGACAAGTAATTCGGAACTAGGCAAGACTAGTTTGCAAGGCATATACTTAGGATGAAGGCATTGATTTTGAGGAAACTTTTGCTCTAGTGGCTAGATTGGAGGCTATCCAGATGTTCCTTGCATTAGTTATGTACAAGAACTTCAAAGTTCACCAAATAGATGTGAAGTCAGCTTTTCTTAATGGTACGCTTGAAGAGGAGGTGTACATAAAGTAGCCAGATGGATTCCAATTAGGAGAAGATCCCAACAAGCTGTGCAAATTGAATAAAGCCTTGTATGGACTGAAACAAGCCCCCAAAACATGGTATTCAAGACTTGACACATACCTTTGTCAGCTAGGATTCAAGAAGGGGATGGTGGACAACAACCTCTACATCAAACAAGAAGACTGCAGCCAGATCATTGTTGTGGTGTATGTGAATGGCATCATTTTCGGAGGCCACAAAAGAGGAGTTATGCAGAGACTTTGCTGAGAGGATGCAAAAAGAGTTTGAGATGGCCATGATAGGAGAACTATCATACTTCCTTGGGTTGCAGATAAACCAGTCGGAGGATAGAATATTCATTCCTCAAATCAAGTGTGTGAAGGAGATGTTGAAGAAGTTCATAATGGAGGAGGTTTGCAACGCAGTTAACACTCCTATTATAACAGGATGCAAGTTGAGCAAGGACAATGAATACACATCAGTTGATCACACTACATATAGGTTTATGATTGGGAGTTTGTGGTACTTGACAGCTACTAGACCAGACATCTTGCAGGCAGTGTGTATGGTAGCCCGCTTCCAGTCAAGCCCAAAGGAATCACATGTGACAGCAGTAAAGAGGATATTTCGATACCTCAAGGGGATTATAGTATGGTTTGTGAAAGAGAGCAACGACTTCACCCTCTCATCATACTCAAATGCAAATTGGACAGAATGCATTGATGATAGGAAGAGCATTAATTGAGGCACATTCTGCCTAGGCAACAATCTAATTGCATGGCACAATAAGAAGCAAGAGCCAGTCTTCCTATCCACATTTGAGGCAGAATATATAGTGACAACTTCATGATGTCACCTAGTATTGTGGATGAAGCAAATGTTGAAGGATTTGGGGCATACACCTCAGCAAGTCTGTCTCAGTATTCTGTGATAACACAAGCGCGATCAATATCTCAAAGAATCCGGTAATGCATTCACGTACCAAACACATAGTTATCCGGTATTACTTCTTGAGAGAGAAGGGTGTTGAAGGAGAAGTCAAGCTGGAAGTCATTCCAACAACAGAGCAAGCAGCAAATTTTTCACAAGCCATTGCCCAAGGAAGGTGTTTGAATACCTTCGCAAGAAGTTGGGAGTGGTTACTCTTCCCAAGTGCTGATTTGCGCAGAGGTGCATATTGAAAGGGGGAGCATGTTCAACTGTTATATTTTTGCTCTCGCATGGACTCAGGGGGAGTCTATTCTGCGCCCTTTGGTATTGTTGTCAAAGGGGGAGAGAGAATATGAATGCCATGATGTGTAGGGGAATCCAGTTTCAGGGGGGGTTTTGTGGTTCTGTGGCCTATGTTCGTGTGTTGATGCACGCATGCGGACAGGCTGTGTTTCTGGAGGTTTTTGGAGTATGTGTTGAAAACAATTCCAAAAGGGGAGATTGTTGTGCAAGGAGTTATGAGTGTTGTCATTGTTGTCAACACACTCACCAGAGGATGGGTGCATCGCTAATGTGGATTAGGGAAAGTGATCAGTTGTGAAGAAGAGCAGATGATGCAACAGATTTTGAAGAGTTCGACAATCAAATACACTCTGTTTGACGCTGAATAGAGATGGGTCGACTCTCAATGCGTCTGTTCAACATCATGTGGAGATTTGCCAACGTCGACTAATGGCTGGTCGACACTCATTTGAGGACCACCAAGCCTCATCGAACGTCAAACGCAGCTACATGTTAATTTTCTTAAGTCATCATGCACCATATATAAGAGTACTGTTGCATATGAAAAATAGAGGAAGATACCCAACTCAAGAGAAGAAAAGAAAAGAGTCTCTCCAAGAAGAACCCTAGAAGAGAACCTTGAAGCCATCAATCAACAATTTGTGAGACGGATTCTTCAAATTTCAAAGTGAAATCATCAAGGGTTGTGAAGGAAAAACGTGAAGAGGTTGAGAACAAGCCAAGGGTTATATGAGAAGTCTCAAGAAGCATTCAAGCCTTCACAGGTTGATTGATTGAAGCTCAAGAAGTGAAGAGTAGAAGAGTGCGAGTAGGAGATAAGGAAGAAGCAACTTGGTTGAAGGTAACCTATTTATTTTGCTTGCTTCCATATATTTATAACCTTGATTGTGGTTAAGCTGTTTGATAAAATACCTTAGTCAGTTTTGTACTTATTTTGAGACATCCTTGTATGTCAAATTAATCACATCATTGTAAGTCATCAAGAGGCGCTTGATTGAGGGGTAGCTGCTACATAAATTTGGGGGTTGGTGCTCCTTCTAGTCAGTGCTACTAAAATTTGTATTGTGCATTATACCTGGGCTAGATTTGGATTGTAGTCCAAGTAGAAATTTGCACTGTGGACATGGCATCATTGGCGAACCAAATATATCTTGTCTCGTGGATTGCTTTTCTTGTGTAGTTGTGTGTTTGTGTGATTGCTTTGCCTACATGTGCCTCTTGAGTCATGACCGGAGCGGAAGAAGTTTTTTGCAGTCACTGATTCACCCCCCTCTCAGTGACGGTGTGAGTTCAACATCATATATAGGACTTTATGCATTACTAACTTACCCTCATTATCTCTCCGGAGGAAAGGGGTAAATAAAAAGGGGAAAAAAAGTTTCGAATTGGAATGGTGAAGCTTGGGCTGGCCCAAGACGGCATGGCCTAAATTTTTTCTGGCTGCCTTGGGCCCAAGGGTTGGGTGAACTCGCCAACCTAGGCCCAGGCCTGGCCCAAGGAAAACAAACTTAGGGCATGCAAACTCAGCCCAGTAGCTCCAGCTGAAATAGAGCCCTGTTTGCACCAATGATTAGTTATAAAATTTGCAAAATGGTATATTCAATTATTCACTTCAACAACTGAAAAGAGAGAGAAATCTTGATAAATATAAGGAAACTTTTCTAACAGTATATGAGTAGCAAACCAAGAGAGCTACCAAGATGAATTATCGGACATTCCTCAGATATGTGTGGACTGAAAATGTAGAGTTTGACCAAAAATTTCATTGACCTCCACTTCACAACTTGAGGAGAAGGAATACCAATTGATACAGTCAACCTATAATATCTTTCTTAGTTTGCACAACCAGGAATGAGGCAACAATGTTAGAACTGTTTAGAAGGAAGTATGCATATGCCAGTAAGTAGTCTTCTTCATTTACTTTAAAAACCTAGACATGAACAGATATCCTTTTTGACAAGAGAAAATACCAGAAGTTTCTGGCAAAAGCTCAATTGAAGCATCTAAATATTTATCTGAGAAACATATCTACTTACTGTGAATTTCGGTACACGGAATTTGTATCTATCCGCAAGTTCCATCATCAATTCAACCAAATCAGAAAATGGACTATCAAGAACCATTCCTGCAATTGATGGATCTTCAGATCCATATATCAAGCTGCGAGTAACAACATCAAAGTGTTTGCAGGTAACAAATCAGATGATCTCCATTAATGTTGGAAAAACAAGACGGGTGTATAACACGAACATAGGAACAGATCAACCAAATAAATAGTCATAAACTTTAACATGGTCTCTGAAAATAGACTGTACTAACAAACGTTGCAACAGAAGCACATCATGACATCAGAATGAAATATAATTCAAAAACTGTATATTTGCTAATCGGCAAAAGTTTCTCTGGCCAGGCACGTTCAAAGGGTATCTATGGATAAGTACACCTAGTTTTGCCATGTGGAAGGGTGATGTGGCAATCTCGACCATTGAATATCCAGAGAAGGGTTTCAATAGGCCATGTGTTAAGCTTCAGATTCGAATTCAATCGTAAACCCCCCATGTTTTGGCATGCATCCTTCGGTAGTCTAAGCATTCATGTGCATATAATATTTATGAAATGTGATTACCCCAAATATAATATATCAAATGTGAGGTACCCCAGACATAGTTTCTCTAAATGTTAAGTACCCCAAGTGTAATTTTACCCTAATATTTATAGATAAACATTTCGACACTCAATCAAGATCCCAAGTTCCCGTATGAGAAACTCAATAATGAATATAAGTATATACCATTAGAAACAACCAACCTGGTGAATTCACACAAGCGATTTAAATATAAAGGTTGACAACTACTTGATCAAACCATGGGTTCATATTAGGTGCTACAGGACCTTTGGCTGACTGAATCAACCTCCAATATCAATATTTCAGCCTTTGATAACTGTGGCATAGATTTCTGAATGTGGAATAACCATCTTTTCCAAGGTCAATATCACATCATTGCTTTTGATACAAATAAATGAAATTAGGTGCGCAAATTCTAAGCTCTCTGTGTGCAAGCCCAGTCAAGAACTGATAGCAAGAAGGATACCTGGTCACAGCTCCCATAGAACGGCCCCACAAACCAATGCAAGACACATTACCATCTGACCGCAAATAATCAACCACAGCCTTCAGATCTTCTTTCTGTAAAACAACAAAACCAGGTCAGATTGCACTAAGAGAGAGCAAGGCAGCTATTGTTTACCACTATCACCATCATGTAAGTTAAGCAAAAGGCTCAATCTCTCAATTTTGTATTCACTTGATTAAGGAAATTGATTTAAATCTGTAAATAACAAGTTATCTCAACTTTCAAATTCATGAATGGTGGGACCACCATTCATGAAGCTGACCCCAAATAGTTGGGAAATGGCTTTGTTGCTTGATTTTCCTAGTTACTTAGGCACTTACTTCATTCCATCCCAAAGTAACGTGTTCTCCTTCAGAGAGCCCAGATCCAGAAAAGTCAAGGGCGAAAACTGTAATGTATGAAGGCAGCAAAATTAGAGCAGCTTCACTGGCATCTGCTCTGCATCCACTGAGACAATCAAGATATATTTCTTGTCAGTAACAAACTCAGTTAACAAGTAGCTGCAAACCACACACACACACACACAAAAATCCATTTCAACCAATGAGGACCATCTAGAGCAGAAACTTCATGTGCAATCCTACATCAAAGGAAAAGCAAACAGTCATGTAAAGGACTGAGAAGGAGGAGATTGATATTCCACTTGAACTCAATGTCTGGACCATTATCATTCAAGACTTGAAGCCTGAAAAGAAGAAGCGTGCTCTTCCGGCCCAACCGGCTTTTGCATGCTATTCCTTCTGCCCTGATTCAGGGCTAGTTTAAATAAGCACTAGCCAGGCTTACATAGTGACCCAGGGAACTAGCTCTTCTCCTCAACCTGTTCACAATTGGAGAGAGCTATAGAGTGCACTCTTTCTATGCTTTATTTACTTATTTTAAAGGGCGGGCTTTCCCCTCAACAACTTTACCCTACCTACCAACAGACTTCAGTGCTACTTACTCATAAGCCGGTCCTTCTTTTCTTCATTTGGGTAAGTCATAAAAGGGCGTACCCAGTACATGAGGCTCCCGCCCCTGCGGGCGTCTGGGGAGGGTCATGCCTACAACAATTTTGATAAATAAAAAGGACTCGCATTTTTGTTGGGCGATGTGGCTTTCTCCCCTTTGGATTATGATCCATTGACCAAATAGCACTGAACTGACCCAAGGTCCAGTAATTCACTTCAAAGCTCTAGGACCGGAGTCGGAAATCAACCACCATCCTCCTGGATTAGTTGGAAGAGTTGGTTGCTATTCATCTAAAGGAAGTGGTTCAAAATGGGCGGTCCTGCCAAAAAGGGGGGGAAATTGCTGCAGGTAAAACCCAATGGACTAGACTAAAGCTCTAGGACCAGAGTTGGAAAACAACCACCATCCTCTTGGCTGAGTTGGAAGAGTTGGTTGCTATTCATCTAAAGGAAGTGGTTCAAAATGGGCGGTCCAGTCAAAAAGGGGAAAAATTTGCTGCAGGTTAGACCCAATGGACTAGACTAAGGCTCTCTTTGGTTGGATTTTTATTTCAATTTCAGGGAGCTAATTCAATTTCTCAGCCTGTTTGATATGATTTTCGCACCCAATTTCAGAGAAATTGAAATCAAGTTACCAATCTCTTTCTCATTTTGGCCACATAGGGACGAAACATCGCTTTTGGAATACATTTCATAGCCTTAAAAACCCTTATCATTATCATAATCATCATCATTATTAATATTATTATTACTCATATTTTATTTAGTGTTATTATTGTTGTTGTTGTTGTTATCACCATCATCATCATCATAAATAGGGAGAATCTATTTTAAAATTGAACTACCAAATGGTTTCCTTATTCTTGAAATATTTTCAATTGACGCAACCAAACAATTTCAATTTCTTGACCAACAAAACTATTTGTTGACTTAATTTAAGAAATCAATCTGAAATCGAAATAGAAATCCAACCAAAGAGAACCTAAGAAAACAGTATGCTTTCTAAACATAGTTCAAGAACTCGCTAAGATCTCGTCGAGATCTTGGTAATATCTCGGTTTTTGAAAAAACAGACAAGATTGAAGGCGAAATGGAGAAATACAGTGTCTCAGCCAAGATATCAAGACCTCGGTGGGAATCCTTGGTATACAGACACTTATTTATGCAAACTTTAGTATACAAACACTTATTTATGCCTGAAAGCAGGACAGACTCTTACTTGTGCCAAAAACCAGAGGACAGGCACTTATTTATGCCTAATATCATTTAAATAATGAAACAATATTTGTTATTTCGTTTACTTAGGATATTATTCATAAATAAGCAAATACCTCCTATTTGAATCCAATAGAAAGAGTTGAAAAAACAAATTCCAAAAGGATAAAAAGTCAACCCCCCCAGTTCAAGAACAAAAAGCTGGATTTACGGTAGTAGGTGCAATTTTTCAACTTTTAAATGCTGGGATTTTTATTAAATCAAAAAATTCCACAAAACTTAATATGTTAAAACATTGCTAAAAACCAAAAGTGCGGTAAAATAATTATTTGTTTTGATGTCTAAAAAAATCTTTTCATTCAAAACGATTTTGACAACATTCACGCACACCAAATCAGGTTTGACCGAAACATAACTCCTTCAATTTAAATTAGATTTGCGCAATCTTGGATTTATTGGAAAGCTTTACAACTAAGCCATCAAACAAATCCAAGATTGCTTAAATCTGATTTATATTGAGGGAGTATTGTAAAGCTTTCCAATAAATACAAGATTGCTCAAATCTAATTTAAATTGAAGGAGTTATGTTTCAGTCAAACCTGATTTGGTGCGCATGAATGCTGTCAAAATCGTCTTGAATGAAAATATTTTTTTAGACATCAAAACAAATGAATATTTTACCGCACTTTTGATTTTCAACAATGTTTTTCCATATTAAGATTTATGGAATTTTTTTATTTGAGAAAAACCTTAGCATTTAAGAGTTGAAAATTGAACCTACCGCCAAAAATGCAGTTTTTGTTCTTGACTTGGGGAGATTGACTTTTTCTCCTCTTGGAATTTGATTTTTTAACTATTTTTATTGGATTCAAATAGGGCATATTTGCTTATTTATGAATAATGTCTTAAGTAAATGAAATATTTACTTAAATGATAGTAGGCAAAAATAAGTGTCTGTCCTAGTTTCCCACTAAGTCAAACTCTTATTTGGACTTAGATTTTTCAAAATCTGATAGTGTCATTTTGTTTAAATGGGCCAAAATAGGTTGTATATCAACTTTCATGACCAAACTAGGTCAAAAACCCACCGAAACCATCAACCGGGTTAAAAAAAAAATGCACCAACTCGCCGAGATCTCGGTCCAACTCGGTTTTTTGGCTGAACGAAACCAGTACCGAAACCGAGTTCTCGAACCATGTTTCTAAATAGAAGATCCTCCATTCAATGGGGTCTTCTAGAAGAGATCTATTACTGCTCAAAGAAACATGAGGAGTGGAGGAAGAACAATGATGTAAAAAACCAACCTGATGAAATGTTCTGGCTTGTTCTCTATATTTTCTTTGACCATCTAAAGAATATAATAGACCATGCAATTGCAAATGTCTGATGGAATGGATCTTTTATAATATGATATCTTCTAGGTCCAATATATAGAATTGAGTCGATTTAAAGGAATATAACAGACCATTGGATGGATACAAAAGGTTTTCTGCTGTCCTTATAGCTGCACAAATGAGGCATGTGAATCCTTTTTCTTAATAGGTCCTATAGATACTAAATGAGTAATCACAGTCATCCAATTTGAAGTTATTTATTCTTTTGCATTATATCACTCTCTCTCTCTCTCTCTTTTTTTTTTTAGGGGAGGGGTTGGAGGGGAGGACAGGAGTGGGAAAAATACAAGTGGAGAAAAATTAAAAAGTTGACAAGGATTCTAGTTCCCTATCCTTTTCATATTTATGATTCCTTCAGCAGTGGTGCTCCCAATAGAAGCTGTTTCATCTTTTTTAACCTTCTTTGTTTAAGGTTTCTTATAATTGCAAATCTACTCCTGGCATGGCCCGACCTAATGGACAAGATATTCTCTGTTTACTCATCTTGCCTCTCCCATGGGTACCCACCCCAGCTGCGCTGAAAATTTGATAAGCCCATGAATGATCACAGGGCAAGTTGTGTTTGAGCTGGGCAATATTTTAAGAGGGTTACACAAGGCATAGGAAACCAGACTCCCCATTACCATCCTTAGGAAGAGAGCGTTATAGATTAGGGTCAAAATTGAAATTGGATATAATCTTTGTTAACAAAACAGGAATTTCGTGAATGGCTTGAATGATCAATGAGATCAGTCAAGCTCTCTATTTATAATAATAATAATAAAATAGATTACAAAGAGAAACACTGTTCACGATACTATTCACAACACTGTTCATACGAACAGTGTCACAGCCCAAATTACAATCCTACCCTTGTTCAAAAGTACATAAATAAAGCATAAATAAAAAACCAAAAATACCCTTATAATATCGGGTAACACATCTCAACCATGGTATAAAATCTCGCGAAATATCGGCGATATATCGCCATATTTCGTGAATCTCGATATGTCCGAGATACGAAACACTTCCGAAACATAAAAATACAATATCTCGTCGATATATCGTGATATATCGACGATATATCGTGGATCTCACGATATATCGCGAGATATTGTAAAAGTGACAAATAGTGTCACACTAAGGGCCTTATAATTCCATATTTCGCAGCTCTTGGTCGATATTTCGACCGAGAGCTGCTGAAAATCAAATTTTCTCTCTTCTTCCTCCCTTCCAAGCCTCATCCAAACATTGTTGAAGCTCCTTGTCGCCGGGAAGACGTCGGAGGGTCATCTAAGCTCATCATCCAAGCCTATTTTCATTATTTAAGGTAAATTCTATTTCTCTAAAACTATTTTTTTAAAAATTTTGTACAAATGTTGTTGGATGTTGATGATATTAATATATGTTAGACACCGGAGGCCGATCTACAGCCTCACGGTGTCAAATTTTTTCCCATATGTATTTTTTTTTTTTTTCTGATTTTAAAAATTCATTTTCCTACAACTAAAATAGGAAATAATTAGGGGTAATATGACTTAGATGGTAATGAATTAAATATATGTTAGACACCAATGGCCGATCTACGGCTTCACAATGTCGGATTTATTTTTCTGCTCTTAAATAATTCTTTTAATTTTCGAAAATTAAGAAAAATATATAAAAATTAAAAAAGCAGAAATAAATAAGGAAAAATATGAGTTTTAAGTTTAAAAATAATGAAAAAAATGAAAGTTATTTCTATATGTTTTGAGATGCATTACATGTATATTATGTTTACTAATTTTTGGTTTTGTTGTGTTAGGTCAATACTTATATTAACATTATATATAAAAAATTGGTTTTAATTATGTGAAAAATATATGGGTTAGGGGAAAAATATTAAATAACTATACAAGTGTATTAGTAATCTAAAAGTGTCAATTGAAGTGCATCTACATTAAGTTTTTTAATTATTTGTGTTACTTACATTGCAAAAACAAGTATCATTATGGCGGATCGTGATAGACAACGTGCGAAGGGCAAGCAAAAGGTGGGGAAAGTAGTCAACAAAGGGGGCGGAGGGAACAAAGAGAACAGAGGGAACAAGAGAGACTAGCCAGCCAAGATAGGGGTGACATTGCATGGTTACATGGTACTCCCATTGATGGGGATAAGAGAAAATCTATATGTAACTATTGTACATGCAATTTATGGGAGGTGGGTCCAAGAGACTTAAACAACATCTCGACGGAGGATCTAAAGATGTTGTAGGTTGTCATATGGTCCCTCTTGAAGTAGCCAGGAGATTGGTGATAGTTTGAGGGGAAGAAAGAAGAGGAAGGCGATCAAGCAAAGGATAAGAGAACAACTTGAGGATACAGCAGGAGTTCGATGGGAGGACGAAGACGATACAATGATGATGATGATGATGATGATGACTCCTCGATGATGATGATGACATTGCATAGCTGATGACATACAAACAAGCAGAGGAGGCTAGGGATTTTAGGCGGACTGTTTCAAGGAGTAGAGTAAGTTTTCAAGATGATCAGCAGAGACAAAGAGTAGGGGGTAGTGGAGGAGCGGCGATTACGGAGGTCTTAGAACTTTGAATCCTTTTAAAAGATCACAAAGTGTGAGGGCAACCCCAACACCTCTACCGAGATCAGTACTCACCATCAACATCTCGATCCTAAATTGCATAAGAAGAAAGGAAGCGATCAACCCGTAATCAAAGGAGCATGGAAGGGGATGAAGGGATTGGTTAAAGAATCAATAGCTAAGTGGATGCTTTACCATACCATCCCAAGAACACGCACAAGGCCCCCATTATGATACCATGATAGATACCATTGCGGAGGCTGGCCCAGGATTCAAGGGCCCCACCCCATATGAGGTAATGAATGTTTATGTACCTCAACAAAAGAGTGAGATTGATGAGTACATTAGTGAGATGAGGAATATGTGGGAGACATATGGGGTGACTATAATGGCGGATGGATGGACTGGGCCTACAGAAAGTCCATCATCAATTTCATGGTTTATTGTGATGGGAGGCGGTGTTCCTCAATCTGTGGATGCATCCAAAGAGATAAAGGATGCAAAATATATTTACGATTGTTAAAGGAAGTAGTGGAAAAAGATGTAGGTATTGAGAATGTTGTCCAGTTGTAACGACAATGGAAGTAACTTCAAGCGGCGGTGAGAAGATGATGAACAATAGTAAGTACCGGCTCTTCTAGACTCCTTGTGCAGCCCATTGCATTGACTTAATGCTAAAAGATATGGGAAAGTTAAAGTTGGTGAAGACGTGGTTGAAAGTGCAAGACAAGTCACCAACTTTGTATACAACCACTCCTATGCACTCAATCTATCGAGGGAAAAATGTGGGGGTGACTTGGTTAGGCCTGGCATCACAAGATTTGCCACCAACTACATTGCTCTCAAAAGCATTGAGACAAAGAAGGTCGGGCGAGAAGCATGTTTGCTTCGAGGAGTGGTTTGAATGGAAGGGTTCCAAGACGCAAATGGGAGGGAAGCACAAACAACGATGTCATCCGAGGACTTCGGACCAAACTAAGCAAAGTGGTGAAAGTTTTAGAGCCAATAGTTAAAGTTCTACATGTTGCGACTCCGCTCAAGGGCCCAACCATGCCAGTCCTATATACTGCAATAGACTTGATGAAAGATAGTGTCTATAGTGTGGCTCCTCGCAGAGCAAACACTTCTTAGATATCATAAATGCTTCTTAGAATCAACTTATGCATCCATTGCATAAGGTGGTAGTAAATTTGTTTTATGTTTACTAATTCATAGTATTATTATTTACTAATTACCTATGCATTTGACAATACCTCTATTCTATATGTCATATTTCAGCATACTACTTAACCCTAAGTATCAATATAACAATAGGCTTGGGTTGGAAACTCAACTTATTGATGCTTGTGAAACAAGTAGTGAAGAAGTTGGAGCGGATGGTGCACTCTAAGCAATTTGCAACAATGAAGTGAGTTCATTTGGAAACTCAACTTATTCATGCTTCCAAATAAGTAGTGAAGAAGTACTTACTAATTTTCCACATGGGTGTAGATCAAGGTATTTAGGGATGCATTAGGAAGTTTTGGAATTGAGTCGCGATCAAGGCGAGCACGTGGTGATCTTGGTAATTCTTTTAAGTTCTAAATTACATATGTATTGAAATTTGAAAGTTGAAAGTTGAAACAACATTTGACACATGTCTTTTTGTTGTAAACTTGTAATGCAAATTGAATGGTGGGTGTTGTATGGGAATCGGCTGAAAACTTAAGAAGAATAGCAATTAAAGTCCTTGCCCAAACATGTTCTCGCATCCGGTTGTGAGAGGAACCGGAGTACCTTTGCGCTCATCCACTCCAAGAGGCGCAACAGTTGGGGTCTCAACGTTTATCCGACATGGTATATGTACACTACAACTTGAGGCTGAAACCGCAACACATACGCAGGACATGTGGGACGAGGGGCACCATTGATCTAGCGACATCTTTCAAGTTGACTCGAGGCGATGAGGACCCTATTGTGGATTGGGTGAGGATAGAGGTGAGCCAATGTTGGATGAGGAGGGAGGTAGGCCCGACCCATGATAACTTCCGAGATTGGTGCTGATGTGGGCGAGTATATGGTGGACGAGGGTCGGATACATGCGAGGAAGCCTCGCCATACCATTCCAGCCCGGGTGGCAATGTTCTTGATGATGAAGACGGGTCTAAGTCCTCGAAATGATGATGATGGTGATGATGGTGATCTTGGTGGTGGTGATGGTGATCTTTGGTGGTGGTAATCTTTGGTGGTGGTGATGTTGGTGGTGGTGATCTTTGGTGAAGAATTTGGCGACATGCGAGGCGTTATGTGGTAGGCCAGGAGGCCCAGGATCACGACACTGTAGAGCCACTCCGATTCACCTGGAGAGACACAGTTTGATCATGCCACACAAGATACGAGCACGTGCCCCGCACCCCCACCTCGAGAGGCCCCTACATACATACACCAGAGCGTAGGGGTCGACAAACACGCTTCAACTCGATCACATGGACATTGATAACCTATCTAGCTCTGTTGGTGGTTTGAGTATGGGTGATAGGGAGGAGGGACCGATCAACATTGGCGTGCCCCATCTTTTGACGCACAGCCACTCCATTGGCATCGGATTATGGTGCATCACAACCTTACGGTGGATATGGATATGGATCATCATCATATGGGCGCTTTAGTGGGGTAGGGGACTATGACTACGTCCCAGTCCCAGGGACATCTCGATCATCTTTTGTAGATAACATCGTTGCATACCCTAGTGGACCTAGCTACCAACCTCACCACCATACATGCAGCCAATGCCATCGCCTCTTGCGCCGGCGCCAACATCATATCACAAGGATCATCTTCTTCACTGATCGGATCGATTGGTAACCCTAGTTTATATCCTAGGATAGGTTACCTACGAGATGTTGATGATTCCATTTACGTGACACTTGTGGATGACTACACTCGTTTCTTCTCCGATTCTATACCGTGGTCCACATATGTCCTTCAAACAGAGCAATGGACGTCGACTCGGCGAGGCATGAGTGGGATTGATCCAGGGAGGCATAAGCGACTACTATTAGTAGTTTAGCACTTGTAATTTGTAACTTAAGTTGTGATTTCATTAATCTATGTGTATTTAACTATTTATACATTAGGGTCGGCACGTATGTCAATCAGGGCGCAAGCCCAAAACACCAATTTGAATTCACATTTTTACAATTTTATGGTTTAAATGTGTTTATTAAGCTTAAATAAGGCTGTCCACGGAAGTTTCGGCCTAGATATGGCCAAATACCCCGAGATGGACCCCGAAATATTGCGAGAAAAAATGCAATATTTCGGGCATATTCGCGATATCTCTGATATTTCGGATATCTCGGTAGGCCCGAGATACCGATATATCGCGAGATATAGTACTATGATCTCAACACTCCCCCTTAAGTTGGGGCATAGATATCACACATGCCCAACTTGACTAGACTAGGATAAAACAACTTCCCACTCAACCCTTTGATGAAGACATCAGCCAGTTGATCTCCGACTTCACAAAAGGAATACAAATCTGCCCACTCTCTAACTTCTCCTTGATGAAGTGCTGCAATCTCCACATGTTCGGTACGGTCATGCTGAACTGGATTGTGGGCAATGCTAATTGCTGCTTTGTTGTCACAGTACAACATCATTGGAAGATGAACAGAACCACGGATATCAAGGAGTAAACTCTGAAGCCACAGTAACTCATATATGCCCTGGGCCATAGCACGGAATTCAACTTCAGCACTAGATCTTGCCACAACATTTTGCTTTTTACTCCGCCATGTGACTAGATTTCCTCCAACAAAAGTACAATAGCCGAAGGTAGATTTCTGTCGGGTTACCACCCGATCGCATCTGTGTAAGCCTCAATGCGAAAATGGTCATGAGGAGACAAAAGGATCCCCTTTCCTGAGCTGACTTCAAGTAATGGAGAATACGAAGAACAAGAGCCATGTGAGTGGAATAAGGATCACGCATGAACTCGGCTCACAAGACTCACAAGCAATGGCAATATCCGTCCGGTGTGGGAGAGATAAATCCGCTTGCCCACCAATCGTTGATATCTGCCCTTATCAACAGCTTCACCATCCTTCTCTTGCAGACGGGTAGTAGCTTCCAAGGGAGTATTACAAGGATGACAACCAAGCAAACCAGTCTCTGATAGTAAATCTAGAACATACTTTCTTTGGGAGAGAAAGATGCCTTTTGGAGAACGGGCAACTTCAATCCCAGGAAAATATCTTAGCTGTCCTAGATCTTTTATGTCAAATTCCCGTCCCAAGAAAGCCTTCAGTGAGAAACTTCATCTCAGATCATTACGATCCACAACTATGTCATCAACATAAACTATGAGAAGAGTGACCTTTTCTCCCTTTCGCTTGATGAACAGAGTGTGATCAGCATGACTCTGTTTGTATCCATAGGAGACCATGGCTTTATGAAACCTACCAAACCATGCCCGTGGAGATTGCTTCAACCCATAGAGTGCCCTTTTGAGCCTACAAACTTTCCCATGGGTATTGTCAAAGGAAAAACCCGGAGGAACATCCATATAGACTTCCTCTTCCAACTCCCCATGAAGAAATGCATTTTTTACATCCAATCAGTCAGAGGTCCCACCAAAGTTGACAAAGACAAGACAAGTAAGATCCGGACAGTGTTCAACTTCGCAACAGGGGCAAATGTCTCCTGGTAGTCGATCCCATAAGTCTGAGTGAAGCCTCTGGCCACAAGCCTGGCTTTATATCTATCCACTGTTCCATCTGGCTTCTGCTTGACAACAAATACCCATTTACACCCGACTGGTTTCTTACCCGAAGGAAGAACAACTAGCTCCCATGTCTCATTTTTAAGTAAGGCCATCATTTCTTCCATCATGGCTGCTTTCCACTTTGGATCTGCAATCGCCTCCCGCCATTTCCGAGGAATAGAAACAAAGGAAAGAGAAGAAACAAATGCACGATAGGAAGGAGATAAAGCATCATAGGAAACAACATTGGAGATGGGGTGTTGGGTGCATGACCTAACGCCTTTACGAACAGCGATAGGTAAGTCAAGGGAAGGATCCTTACCAAATGATGTAGTAGGGTCTGGATCTGGATCAAGTGCAGACGATTGTGGAGGTGGTATGGTGGTGGTGGTAGTCTCAACTTGTCCTGTGCGCTCCCAGGTATATACCTTATCACCAGGGATTTGACTGACTGGTCTATGCTCCCCCTGAATAGGAGCCACTATAAGAGCTGAAGTTACAGAGGGCTCCCCCTAAATAGAAGCCGGAAGAATAGCAGACACATCTTCAAAACCCTGATCCTGCTCCCCCCTGAAGAGGTGTTTGGGAATAATATGACAAGGACTCATGGAAGACAATATCCATGGAGACAAAAGTACGACGAGAAGGTGGATGGTAACACTTGTATCCTTTTTGGGTAGCAGAATAGCCCAGAAAAATACACCGAATGCTCCGTGGATCAAATTTCCCATGAGGATGATGATTGCGGACATAGCAAACATAACCAAAAACTTTGGGGGGAACCACAAAGGAGGAGGAACCCTGGAGGAGATCAACGGGGGAACGACCATCAAGGATACGGGTAGGCACACGGTTGATGAGATAAGCAGCAATAAGAATGGCATCACCCCAGTAGTGAGAAGGAACCTGCCGTGCAAACATAATGGCCCGGGCTACCTCAAGGAGATGTCTATTTTTCCTTTCAGCAACCCCATTCTGGGCTGGTGTGTCAACACAGCTGGTCTGATGGACAATACCACGTGCAGCCAAATAAAGTTGGAACTGACCCTCCATGTACTCTTTGCCATTATCACTGCGTAAAATGCGCAAGGTGGCATTGAATTGGGTTTGAACCATACGATGAAATAACTGAAAACAGCGGAAGACCTCACTTTTATGGCTCATCATGTACACCCAAGTGGCACGAGTATAACAATCAATAAATGAGACAAACCATCGATGACCAGAAAGGGAAGTACAACGGGCAGGGTCCCACACATCAGAATGAACCAAAGCAAAAGGAAACTCACTTCTTTTATTTAATGAAGAATAACTAGAACGAGTCTGTTTGGCCAAAACACAAGCCTCACATAAAAACTCATTCCTATTACAATGCTTAATCAAGCTCGGAAACAAAAGAGACAAAGTACTAAGGGATGGATGACCAAGTCGGCAGTGCCAGAGATGCAGGTCAGGGGACGAGGTGGACTGTAAATGATGAGCTATAGAGGAAGCCGAATGCAAAGTAGAAGGCTGACCCGGGTCAAGTAAGTAGAGACCACCCTGCATCTTACCACCCCCAATCATGCGCCTCGTCTCCAGATCCTGTATGAATAATTGAGAAGGGAAAAAAGTCAGTTTGCAGTTCAGATCTCTAGTTAGACTACTAATAGAGAGAAGGTTGGTAGAAAAGGACGGAACATGCAAAACAGATTTTAATGAAAGGGTAGGTGAGCAGCGTATGGAACCCTTCCCATTAATAGGAGAAAGGGAACCATTAGCTACTCGAACATTGTCTTTGCCAGGAAGATGGAGAATAAAGATGAAATACATGGGAGCGCCGATCATGTGGTCGTGGCACCGGAATCTATAATCCAAGGATCGAGACAGCCGATGCACACGACTCACTGACGGAGTACCGAGGCAAAATTAGAACCAGGAGGGGCAGCAAGTGTAGATGCCGTAGTGGAGGCAGCGGAAGAGGCCTGTAGCATGCGACGGAAAGCTAGGAGCTCATCCCGAGTAAGCCCAATGTCAGATGAGTAGGAGAATCAGCCATATGAGCCTTGGGCTTAAACTTCCCACGGGCTTTCTTTTCCTCAAAATCAGCAGGCTTCCCATGGAGCTTCCAAGATTGAGCCTTAGTATGATAGAGCCATTGCAGTGTTCACACTTGACAGGACCTTTAGGGACAGCAATACCACCATCGATCAGTGGTAAGAGAAGGAGTCTTGGAAGCAACTTGCAAGGCGGAGCGATCAACAGAGAGGAATGCAGCATAGCAGCCCGACGAGATTCCTCATTATGAACCAAGGCAAAGGCCTGCTCTAGGGATGGAAAAGGGGACTGCCCAAGTACTTGCACCCGAATAGGATCAAACTCTATATTTAGTCCAGCCAAAAAATCATAGACACGTATTTTGTCAACGTGTTTGCGATAGGCAGCCAGATCAGTAGCAGTAGAGGGCTGATAGTCGGAGTAATGATCCAATTGCTGCCACATGTTCTTGAGGGCAGCATAGTATTTGGAGACAGAGAGCTCCTGTTGGGTAGTGGCATTAGCCTCCTTTCTAATCTCATAGACCTGTGCATCATTCCCCGTGCGACCATAAGTCTCTTTGGCACCATTCCAAATAGTATGGGCAGTATCCAGTAGAAGAAAATTGTCTGAGATATCCCATTGTATAGAATGGATCAAGTAGGACATCACCATCGCATCATTCGATAACCACTTGTTGAGCTGAGAACCCTCTTCCACTGGTTTAGTTGTTGTCCCAAGAAGATGGCCAGTGAGGCCACGGCCAGCTACTGTCAAATAGGTAGACCGAGACCACTTCAAGTAGTTAGAGCCATCAAGTTTGATTGGGGCAGCAAGGGGAAGAAAATCAGTCCCGGGCTGGCCATCAATGCCAGAAGAGGCCGAAGAAGAATCTGAACCAGTTATTGCAGCAGGTAACCAATCTTCAATGAAGCAACAACCAGCCAAAAAATATCCAAAAAAAATTCTGGAATCGACCCCCAATAGAAAAGGGTTGTATTGGAGCAAAAAATCTCAGATATGTAGGCTGGGAATGATGTCAAATGAAGGCAGCAAGGGTGCCAATCAGATGCAGCAGGAACCAGCAGCCCAACCCCAAGATCGATTAATGTCAGGGTTTTGAAAAAAACCCTGAGAAGAGAGATCGATAAGGGGCTGGGGTCTTCAACCAATCTGATGAAGTGAATAGGGGCTGAGAACAATATCAAATAAAGATCCCACAACAGAAGATGCAGCCGAAACAGATGTAGAGGCCTGATCTCCTAAAAAAATAGGAATCTTCAAATCACAGACAGTGCTTCAGTTCCACTCGATCCAAAAAAGAGGCATAAAAAAGGAGGTATATTGGGGCAGCAGCTAAATCATTACGATCACCTCAGTAGTGCTGCCCTAATGGGAGACGAAGAACCAAAAGAAAGGAAGAAAGAAGAAGGGAAGAAGCTCGATGGAGGGAAGGAGAAAAAAAATTGAAGGGAGGGAGGTGGGTTTTGAAAACCTAGATCAGAGTGTATTTGGCTCTGATGCCATGTTAACAAAACAGGAATTTCGTGAATGGCTTGAATGATCAATGAGATCAGTCAAGCTCTCTATTCATAATAATAATAATAAAAGAGATTACAAAGGGAAACACTGTTCACGACACTGTTCACGTGAACAGTGTCACCGCCCAAATTACAATCCTACCCTTGCTCAAAAGTACATAAATAAAGCATAAATAAAAAACCAAAAATACCCTTATAATATCGGGTAACACATCTCAACAATCTTAAACAAATAGGGGGTGGAATATACAACATGAAGTTCATTGGTGGCACCGACATGGAAGGATATTATCACCATAGGACAAGATCTCGGCGAGATCTCACCGAGACCTCGTAATAATTTCGGTTTCGTCAAGTCTCAAAACAAGATGGTAGGCTATACAGGATTTGTGTAAGATCTCGGGTTATATCTCGACCTCGGTTCGACTCGGTTCTATAAAAAGGCATTTTCTCGGCGAGATTTCGACCTCAACTCGAAATCTCACCTTTCTCGTTCTGCTGTAAAGGAAAAACACCTCCAAGTGAGGGTTTTGGTGCTTTTTTTTTTGGCAAATCTCACACTAACTGAAGATTAAAGCTTGGAGAGTCAAGATTGAAGCTTCAACATCAAGAGAAGGAGCTGCATTGCATCTCAAGAACATCAAGTTTCAACATATCATTTAATCTGTCTCTTTCCAAGTTGCTAATAATTATTAACAAACCGTCAAACCATCACCACGTATGATTATAAATATGATGCCTAATGCGTAAATGGTCTATGGTTTGATGTTTTTTATTCCTAGTGCTTAATTAAGTTGTTTTACAAATCTACTTTAATTATATGAGTTCTAAATATTGTGTGGAATGGCCTAGGGTAGAGCTCACCTACGTCGTAGACTACCAACCTAGGGTCCAAAGTCAAAGTACCAATTTGGGTTTGAATTTGTAAAAACTAATGTTTCCATTGTGTTTAGAAGGCCTAAAATAGGGTGGATGTCAAGTTTCAGGACCTATCTCGGCCAATTGGCCACCCAGTCAAGACAGGAAAAAATACACCAACTCGCCGAGATCTCGGCAGAACTCGGTTTCGTGGCCTGGCGAAACCGAGAACTAAAACCTTGATTATCACATGGAGATAGAGAAGCTAAGGATACTGCAAGCATGACCCTGTGGTCTTGATATTCTGAGGGATTTGGAAACCCTAGATATAAAGATAACTAGTGGACTAAAATGTTCTAAAAGTTTTAAAACTTTTTTTCCTGGGTACTTATGCCTCTTTTCTTTTTTTCTCTTTTTTTTTTTTTTTTTTTTTTTTTGGGGGGGGGGGGTGAGAACAGTCCCAAAGTAGGCTCATGATTGTAATAAAATGAGCTGAGTTTTGGCCACGGTAGATCTACAAGGTGGGGAACAGACTGAATGACAAGATCCACTTCACAACTATTGCTACCTACGCATATTCACAGAAAATATCATATGTAGGCACTATGGGATGCCACAAGAATTAATCTTTGATCAAGGCCCTCCCTTCAGAAAGGAAGTCGAGGCAACACATGACCATTTAAGTATCCAAAGACATAGGTCTTCACATACCGATCATAGACTGATGGAGTGGTCGAAGCAACTAACAAGAAGTAAAAGTTTACTAGGACACTTAAGTTACTGTTGAATGCATGGATTTAAAATTCAATCAGATTTGGTGGAAGTGGACGATTCAAATTGGAATCAGGGTACCAGTGGAATTGATCAACCATGATTCCGATCGGATTACCATTGGACTAGGACATGAATGCAGTTAGATCTTAATTATTACCATTTTATTTTGTAAGGAGGCAAAATAATGATGGGGAATTGACGTCATTGGTCAAGTCAATCCCAAGTCTTCCCACAGTCATGACTACATCTTAAGAGGCACAGTCATTTGCCAAGCTCACGGCAGCTAAGACAGCCAAATTCATCACAGAAAACATCATCTACAGGCATGGAATGCCACAAGAACTGATCTCTGATCAAGGCCCTCACTTCAAAAAGGAAGTCGAGGCAATGTGTTACCATTTAGGTATCCAAAGACAAAGATCTTCCCTATGCAGATGGAAAACAGAAAGACCATCACACATTCATCTAGCCAATGGGTTCTTAGGTTTTCTGATAATCTGATGCGGCTCTGGGGTCCAGAAACCCTAATTGGATCACTTACGGGCCCACCCAAGTGTTAGATAACTCAAATCATAAGCACAAGTGGCAAAACAGTAAATATTTTAAGTTTTATAAGAGCAATGGCAGAATAGTAAATAACTAAAAGTTACAATGGAATGGCAGTATCATAATTAAATGAAATTCAAGCAAACAAGAGGAAAGGAACAATTCGTGGGTGGAGGTGCACTGGCAATAGGGAGGGTAATTCTGGAATTAAAATTGAAAAAGATAATGAATGAGATTAATAAGAACTAAAGGGCATGTTTGTAAATGGATCAATGGGGCTTTGTTTATTATTTCAAGAACCCATCTTCTTAACCCTCAATGAAGAGAAAACCAGCGTACCAGGAACCACTTTGATTCAGTGCTCTCCTCTTTGTGAGATCTAATCGATTAAATGCTTCAAGCATCAAATCGCTTCACCAAACCCTATCGAATCCAGCCAGATGTAATTCCAATCATCAGCTATCAATTGAATGGTAAACCCTGAAACCATGGACCGGCGCTTTGCACCTGAACTGAATTCTGTTTGGAATCTCACCACAGGAGGGGTTTTATGGGAAGAGATGCCAGAGATTTAGGTTGCCTAGAGGAGGACAATCAGTAACCAGATTCTCGAGTTAAAGAAATCAGGAATCAAGAGAGCTCAATTCCACTTTCACTGTTCTGCAACCCACGCCAGAAACAGAACCACAAGTGAGATAAGAGGGAAGAATACAAAGAACAATAATAGAAGAAGAGGGGTATCGCCGGGAAGACAGAGAGAGAAAATAAAGGGAAGGAGAAGAAGAAAATATCAGAAGAGGGGAGAAGAGGTCACACGACCATTGTTATCGTACCAGTCGGCACCCCAAACAGCTCAAGAAAACTTCATTCTTTTCAAATCTACTTCCATTGTTGGGTTACACATCTATTTATAAAACCCAAGACTCCTAATTAAGACTAATAAGAATAGAAACTAAACAAAACTCAAATTGGAAACTTCCCTACATCTAATAGCTACCCCAAAATAAATGTTACATATATTTTCCAAATAAAATAAACCCTAAATATCCTACTGAACCAGAACAAGGTTGGGACCCGGTTCATCTTGGTTTGGGTTCTCAAACAAGTTCGGCCCGGCCCATGGAACAGCTCCTGCATCATTTCCTTTTTTGTACATGTTATCTATATCAGAAGTTTAAAATTTGAAGTCCCTAACATGTTGAAAACATCAAAACTGCATAATTATAGAAAAAAAATCACACAAATTAAATGCATGCCATAGAAACACATCAAACTTATATCAAGTGAACTAAATTTCTTGTCTTACCTATTTCCATGACAGTATATAACACAGGGGAGTGTCTTTCCTTCAGGGACAATAACAGGCACGTAATGACTACATTGAAGCACGTTTCCTCGGCTGTTAGTAATCTGTTTCATGTTTAGAGCTATTTCTGTAAGTCTATTTATAATAATGTTTCAAGTTACTAGAAAAGCATAAAGAAATCAACACTTGACCAAAGAAATCTATTACAGATTACGTTTCTCAGAATAAAGCAACCTTATCAGAAAGAAAGTTTCTCAGAATAACATAGGACCTCTAGTTAAGAACAATTAGTATATATCCTGTGGGGAAAAAAACATAGATAGTAATATCCATCTAAAGCATAGTTATCAAGACGGGAAGGCGGCCATGGCGTTTTAGAGGGTCAAAAATCAAGGCGACACTGCCATGGCAACCAAGGCTCCCGCCTAGGCGACCAAGGAGTCTGGACGCCATGGTGTCGCCTTGTCGACGCCTTGATAACTATGATTTAAAGAGAGGACAACAGCATGAATGTGTGTCATTGGACTCTGACAAGTCAATATCAGCATTT
Organism: Telopea speciosissima; assembly: GCF_018873765.1. Taxonomy (NCBI): domain Eukaryota; kingdom Viridiplantae; phylum Streptophyta; class Magnoliopsida; order Proteales; family Proteaceae; genus Telopea; species Telopea speciosissima. The sequence continues at coordinate 58,057,214 of NC_057919.1, read as the reverse complement.
CTATCAAACCATTATCACAACTATTTAGGAATGTCATGAAGAAAAACTAAAAAGCAAGCATACACCTTATGGGTTATGGGCCCGATAATCAAAGCTGAAATTCAATCCCCTCAAACCAGTGTTTTCAAGGGCCACTGGACCACGTGGTTGGACCATTGGCTATCAGGCCACAATGACCAAACGCGTTCCAAGAACTGCAGAATAGTCAATGGACTGTCTGATTTGTGATTACTCCATCCATTACCCTCTCTTTTTTGGGTGTAGAGCGGAAGGTGAGGAAGAGTCTCAAAACCGAAACCTCTTGGGAGATGGGCCATACCGCACCATGCTCCATCAACTGTGCTAAGAAGTTATCCTCAAATTATTTTGCTTTTTCCCTCTCTTTCACTCCCTATATATATTTATACCTTTCTATAATGGATGTCTTTTCCTATATAGCTGTATTTCGTGAACTCTAGACTTTACAATCTTCCACCTTAAAATCACTTAAACAACCAACATAACCAATTGGATATATTTAACCTCATTTTACAACCTTCAAATCCTTTGGCAGATTACACCTCTAATTTTATAACTGCTAATTGACCGATCATTTCGTATTGTTAGAGAGAAAAAACTCTCATTTACCAATCAATTCAATTCCTTCCTTTTGGCCAGAATTCTCTCTTTTACTAAAGCCTAAAATTGCCAAAGCCCAATTGATTTCATCAAGTTCTTGTACCATAACCCTTAAGCATACATAGGTACTTTTCCCATTGATTCTGTTCTTGTCTTCTTGCACTATGGATTTCTCTTTTTTAAGGTTGAACTTACTTCTACCAAATTCCATAGAAATTTCAGACAAACTTGAAGAAATTTCAAATAATTTTCTGCCTAAAAAAAAATCTTACATTATAACCAGAGATAGAAAGACAGGAGAGACGGAATAATTGTATTTCCTACAATTAAATAATAGGTTTAGGAAAAGTAAGGACACACCAGCATTTTCTTTCTAAGAAGAGAACATATATTTACCTCCAAGTCTTTCCTTTGAAACCACTGTCCCTTTAGCATAAACTCTTGATCCAGTAAATCATTTTCTGGGATATATTCAGCTCTGAAATCGAAAATGCAAAATATCCAGTAAAAATGAAAGAACCGAAAGGGAAGACTTCCAAGACATCATATGATAAACAACTTTTGAATGATTTCCAATACAATATTCCCCATATTTTCAACATATGTGCAACTTGGACAATGTGTGTACTTGATAACTGGTTGCATTTAGCACACAGAGGTAAGCAAATTCCCTATGGTTCCAACAGCAACAACTTCAGTCAACACCAACAACAGAGAGGGCAGTATGCACCAAGCTAGAGTTATCAAGTAGAACCCAAAAGTTCCTTAACAGGGCCAAAAAGATCAAAGGAACCATGAACTTTGTCATCTATAAACTAAATAGTGAACAAGATGTAAGCTGTTAGACCATGTTTGACTGAAACAATGATAATGGCCATTGGAGTTTGTTTCCTATAATTTGAAGAAAATTAATTCAAGACCCGCTGTAAGTTGAAATACTATTTAATCTTCTGCCAAATTTATCAAAAGCTGGATTTTTAGTGGGAGTGAAAAACTCCAGCAAGCAAAAAATTCTAGCAATGATGATTACTAGTAAGGAAAGAACGCCTATTAGAAATATTTGTTTCTGACTAAGGAATCACCACTTGTGTACAGCAATGAACCAACACCAATTGTCAGTACATCCTAGTCCATTTTTGGAGTTTGTTGGAGCAGAACTACAATAATTTCAATAGGATGGTTCATTTTCTCACCTACTCTTCTTTATAGGCTCCCTAGATCCATTTATTCTAAATGTTGACAGCTGCTCACTTAGGATCCAAGAGACATCATGAATTGGTAGTGTATTCACATACTGGAGTCACTCAACAGGCAGCACTATATTTGTTCATTCAGGTCTTACAGGAGTTGGTGACTGTTAGGGTCAAACTTCTAGCTCTCTTTCTTTAAATCACGTTAGTTGTACATCTGTGTGGGATAATACTCTGATTGTCATTTGTTGGTACAATACTAGGTTCTTGCCCCGTAGGCCCTTGACACTGCTTGAGGATAAAACCCTGGTAGCCAAGTTGAACTTGCCCAAGTCAGGCAACAAGATAACAGACCAGTGTTACGACTCCAAGTGGTTAAGAGCCTAACTTGATGTGCTTCCATCAGTCCTATGATTTTGGCTATTGGTTAAGTTCCAAATAATTGCATACAATATGAAATCACAAATTCAAGTGGTAGAAGATAGGAAGGAAAACCTAGACCAAACTGGTAGCCACCACAAGGGACGGTGCTACACTGCTACCTAGAGTAGAAACTACTGTTTGTGCCACCACAATTCAACAGGCAGAAACCCGGTTGAGGGAAAGAACCGCTATTGGAAAGCTATCTGAAATGAGTGTAGCAACAAGAGAGGAAGTGTGTTGGAGTGTTACAACACCAAGTGACTGAAGGCCTAATTAAATGTGTTTCCATCAGTCATAGGGCTTCTGAAATATTGGTTAGGTTTTCACCAACCAGCCCATAAGAAGGGGTGCCCAAGGATTATAGCATAGGAAATTCCTCACTGGCTCGTCCTTGGTTCCCCTCCCTCCCTTCTATTAGTCTCTCCTCTATCCATTTCTTCCTTAGACAGGGAGGAGGGAAGAAGTCAAGTAGAAGAAGTGCAGGGGGGGAGCAGAACAGTTCCACGGGTGCCCATTAGGTGACCTGGTAAATGGAGTTGGATGTTAGGTTTTGGTCACCAAGTCCAAATCATGAGAAGAGATTACCTAGCTCATAGAATGGTCTCCTACATGATTACCAGACTCATTTACCTTCCTAAGATTTTGATGCAGCTCATAATCCAAAGGAGGTTGTTATAACTGAGGTTTTATGAACCTTCTTCCCCCCCCCCCTCCTAAATTGAACACAATTTTTGCAATTCATCGCTCATTAATCAACAAGCCTAAGTGGCTAAAACATTGATGACCACCTTCAAGGTACTGCATTTTACATTTTGGGAATTCAAGCTGTTGGAGATTTCAGTCATTACCAGCCTATCACCCATATACCCAAAAGTTCTTCTCCAGGTGGCAAAAGAGAGGGGTACTGACATGACCCAGGGTTATAATGCCACTACTGATTGAATGACCAAGTTTTCAGCTTTTAAGTAAAATCTAATATCAATCTCTGGAAAGCCCAAAGTGATCTACAGAGAATCGGGGTTATAACTGCAAGTTTTGACTTATGATTTCTGAATTAGTTAACTGTATCCAAAACTATCAAGGTTGCATAGTGCCCAGCACATAAAAATAAAATGTGTATGAGAGAGAGAGAGGTGACTCATGTTAGCAATTTTAGGCCAAATTAAAACATACAAAAGACAGTGCAGAAGAAACAATATATACTTCGGCAACAACTAAAGAAATGCTTCAATCTCACATGATCCCACATATAGAATTCGCATAGAAAATCAAAGAAAACAAGAAATTCAAGTCCCATAAAATATTGATAGTACAATATCCTGATGCTAAAGTAAGTCTGGTCGTAAATTTCACTTAAAAGTTCCAAACTAAAGAAACGAATTTAAATTCATTACCAACACAAGAAAACCCAAACTACACCATATACCCACCCATAAAAGAAAATTAAAAAACGATAATCGATCCGAGGATTCCCATCGTATCCACTTAACAGAGATGTAGAATAAATAAATAGAAAAAAATTAAACAAGTAAAACCCTTAAACAACCAAAGCTATAACAAGGAAGGAAACAGAAACATTGCCACCAAAAAATTCAAAAAAAAACAGAGGCAGAAAAAAACAGGGAAAGAGAATTGAAATCTCAGTCTCACCTGGGAGGGCGAATGATGAAGTTGACAAGCTGCTCCATGGATCAGGTAGTTATGATTTAAACTTTAGTGCTCAAATCTGAGCATATATTCAAAAGGGTTGAGAGAGAGCAAAAACAAAAAAAACAAGAAAGAACGGACAGCGTTAATGGAAGATGTATCTCTGAAGAAGAACAACGAAGCTACACCTATATTCCATGGATGGTTCGTTGGATTGGGTTTTTATTTTTAAAATCTATTTTTCTCTCTCTCTCTCTCTCTCTCTCTCTCCTTGCAAAACAGTACAGATTACAGAAGAAAGAACAAACCCAAGTCGAGATCGACAGATGTACTCTACTTGGGCCAACTCCCAAAACCTGAAAACGAAATCTGAGCAGAGAGCAGCACAAGGGATGTAGTAGGCACGTGAGAAAGCCTTTGGCGGGGTTGGGATGACACGAATTGTCACGCTGTCCTCCAGCAATCCCCTCTTGTGGACCCCACCAATCATTATTATTATTTTTCTCATTTCTTCCTTCTTCTTTTTTTTTTTTTTTTTTTTTGGTACGATTTTTCTCTTTTCTTCTTATGTTTTACTTACATTAGCTACCGTATATTTTTGTATTGTTGACTTGTCGTACCATCTCCGGCTGCTCTTGAAATGACAGATTTAACCTCACATCCCTCTTGGTTTCATGGTTTCACCAAATGATTTCTGATTGATTTTAGCACATTTATGTACATTTGAGAATATTAAACAATTGATTTAATTAAACGATCTAATTCAATTTAGATCATTTAATTAAACGGTTTCAATTTCAAAATCATAGATGAACCATTTGTTAAATGGTTTCATGATTTCGATGTAAAGGTTTGATTCAATTTCATTAAATGGTTTTCAATTTGATCTGACACCCTTAGTTGGGGCGTAGCCTTAACTGCTATAGCCCCGATCACAACACTTGTGATAAAACAAGAAAGAAAATTCCCACTACAACAATCCAAAGCTCCGTCAATGACCCACCAAAATCTACTAGAGGGAAGAAAGAAAACCTTTATTCTGTTCTTTGAACTTCATCCCAGTGTAGAGCCAATATCGCTGGTCAATCCTTCAATAGTGGTGATGCATATAAAAAAGAATCAATGGGTGTGGGACTAACGATCACCTTCAATGTAAAAACAAAAGGGAAAAATAAAGTTGCCAAACTTCGTAGCATACATTATCACCTTCCTATGTATATTTTTCGTTCTCCTTCTCTCATTAAATGATATATTTGTTCCCTAATATGGGAAGAGAGATATAGACACATAAGGCATTACCATACTATACACAATCAGGCAACCTTCTTTCCCACAATAAATAAAATATAACAGATTTAATGAGATAAAACCACTGTTTGGATACTTAGTAATATGGTAAATCGAATCTTGTAATTTTCCCCCTTTTTTTTTCTGTGTGCCTTTCAAAGACAGCCTAACCAACGATAAAATTACACTTCTCAGTTATTTTTTAAAACTATAAAGGGCAATTTGGTAACCCAAGTCAAGTTAAAGTCCCGTCCTTCCTCAATAAATATGGTAATGGTGTATGGTAGTGGTGGACTTGGACCCTCAATTTAAAAAGAATGTTTTCCTGTCAGTGTCCGTTTTGGGGTTTGAACTTCAAACTGAACGGCGGGGGTAAAACTGTCCAAAAGCCAAAAAGCCTCGTCCGTATTCCGTCGACCTTTTCGTTTTTAAATTGAAGATGTGCCAAGCAAATGCCAACACGACCAATAAAAAAAAAGTAAAAAAAATTACAAATCAAATCTGAAAATTTGAAAGGGCGAGTGAGTTCACGGCTCTCTTTCCTATCTGTCACATGGCCAGGTCAAGTGGACCCAGCTTTAGGTCGCTGCCGTTTTGTGTGTAAATTCTTTTAGTTCATGGATTTTCTTGGGTTCACTGGAAGGCAGGGTAGCATTATAGGGCCGGAATTTCTACTTTTCATGAGGGGTGGAGCGGTTATTTTGTGCCTTTGTTTCTAGACATAGGATAGAGGACACGGTGTTTTTCAATTTTTTTTCTTTTGGGGGAAAGGGGGTGATAAGTGGCAGACAATGAATCGTTATCCACTCCTGTTATAGTACGGTGCTGTAATGTATTGTGCGACGACTGCAGAGGCCATGTCAATCATGTGGGACCCATTATGCCACATGGCCTCTACAGTGCTGCATGATGTGTTACAGTACCATGCTGTAATAGGAGAGGATAAAAATTGGCAAGCAGCACCCATGGGGCACAGAATGAGGCATCATATAAGAGGGGCATGTGAGTTAGGGGGAAGAGAGATAGATATATAGGACGCTAGCCTGCAGTATGCGGGTGATGTGCTAGCTTTTCCTTTTCTTTTTTTTTGTTTAAGTTCATGACCATAGATTACAAATCGGAATTTGGATTTGGATTGGTCCTGGTTGATTTCGATTCATATCAAATCAGACTATTAAGATCAATCTAAATCAATGAAAAGGTTAGAATCAACCAAAACATGCCCTAACCCTAGTTTACACACAAGGATCAGATGAGCTAGATTGAATGGAATTGGGATTAGCTTGATCTAATCCCGATTCTTAAAATGTTGTATATGACTCTTCCGAGTGTTAAAATATAGTAACAAAAAAACAATAATGAAAAACACACGGGTCCTTCTAGGCATTACTATGTCTAGTGAAATATAATGTTTCACAATTTATTATTTAAATAGTATATTGATTAGCCCATGTGATATTGATCAAATTTTATCCCAAAATTAGTAAGGAAGTGATTCAAACTCTCATTTAAAGTTTTAATAAAATTATCAAAATACCCTTAAATAGAAATGAATATAAAATACAAAACGACTTTTTTTTTTTGTAGAAAAGTTCCTTGGATAGGACGCAGGGGCCACATCTAGACACATTAGGGGGTGAAAAATGACCGCCCCACCCCCATGAATGGCGGAATTTGGAATTTCTGCCCCCCAATGTGCAAGTCCATGCGTGTGGTCCCTGCGCTCCCATGCAAAAGACGTTCTCCCTTTTTTTCTAATAAAATTTCAACTACTTCTTCTACTCATCTTAAGCTGAAATTAAATCAATGAGATGCTTATCTAATTCTCATTCACAAAGATGGATCGAGATCCTCTCCAGCGCAGTTGTGCACCGGACGGTGTCCAGCGCACATCATGCGGCTGGGTCCTTCGATCAACACCACCGCACACATCTCGGTGCAATGGCGAGTAGATCGAGATCTCCCCAGCCGGACGATGTGCGCTGGACATCATCCCGCACGGGAGAGGATCTCAATCCCACAAAGATGTACTCATGTACCCATGTATCTCCAAATGGTTGTGGTTGAACCAGTCAATCCGGTCCGGCCTTCTTTACTTGATGGAATCATTAAAATAAATTAGATGTTATGTTAAGGACAGCTTATAGATTATGAGTCGGTCTATCTGTCTGTCATTCTACCAGCCAATACCAAACTGACGTTGACAATGGGCCAGCTGGATATGGGCATTAAAACTAACTTTATTCCAAGATCCCTTTCAAAGTTGCCCACTTAATTTTGGGCCCCCACTAAATCCAGGTGAGCTGGAGAAGTTTTCTTTATTAAGCTTCTGTGGTTCTCCTATACAAAATGACATCAGATGCACAAGAAGTACTCTTGTGCACCTACGTCACTCGGCTCGCACGCAACCCCGCCCCGTTATGTTGTGGAAGAATTGAGCTTATTGTTGGGCTGGTTATTCAGAGCCAGCAATTGACTGGCGGATTTTATTTTACTTTTTATCATGTGAGATGGAATTGGGGGTCGAATCGGTGATCGGATCAGAATTGAAAAGAATCGGTCCCAAAAATCCTAGAATTGATTCTTAGATTTGAAAATCCAGTGATCCAATCCCAAAAACCTCCAAAAATAAGCCCATTTGAACGGCCGAAGTCAGGATCCATCATGGCTGATTCAAACCAGCCGATTCAACCAATTCGATTCCAATTTGAGTTGACTGATTCGACCACTGATACTCGCAAGAGTGGTGAAAAGTCTAAATATTTGGCAAAAGTTTTTCTATGTATACCTTTTAAAGGAATGATATGACAATTTCATCTTTTGGATATTGAGGGAATGACGTATATTAGCCAAGTGATAATTTTTATACTCCGCATTTCAATTAACTACATACCGATGTATGTCCATGCATCCAGTTTTCTCAACCATCCATATTTTTTTAGTATGCATCCATTCTATAGGCTTTAATTTTTCAATACTTGATTAGCTCTGACTGAAATGATACTTCACATGTGAGCAAGCTACCCTAGGATCCACATATCCACAAAATTATAAATTGTCTGATCTATCACGTGGCAAAACTAAGGCCCGCCTAAAGAACCCTCTCTAGATCAGCTCGCGTAGAAACCAGTTTAGCTCATCTCCGGGGACCCCAACACATCTAGGGTGCTGCCAGCTGTTGGGCTGTGTCGCACACATCCCTAGGCATGCGCCAAGATATATGCAGCACAACTGAACCGCTGGATACCCCCTGGGTGCTGGATTCCTTGGAGACGATCCTGATCACTACTCCCAAAATATATTCCATTATTGTTCATTTGATTTGGTTGATCGTGCTCATCCACTAATCTCTTAATATATTCTCCCCCATTTATTTAATGATTTTGATCAATTTAAATATTTCTTGACTATTTATTTACTACACAAGAAGAACTAACAATAAGAATATAATTTTTGAAAACCTAAGCATAATGTGAAGCTTTTTAATTGCTTAAAAGGCCAATTGTGGGGTGGAAACTTGCGTGGAGTGCAAGCCTTTAGTGTTACGTGATAGACCTGTACACTTAGCTAAAGGGTTATCTCAACATGAGGTGTAGTCACATGACATGTTTTATTCATTTTTATTAAAAATAGAACATGTTTATAATAAAAAATTCTTAGGTGAGTAGGTGTCTCCTGCACCTTATGTTCGGAGAGACTTTTTCAGTCCATTTCAAAGCCGATTTGGGGCGAGTGTAAAAGCTCATCGACAATGGGTCCATCCGTATCCTTCTTTCTTCGTTCATCTGCGATAAGAATGTTCCGAGCCGAGGCTTATATGTATAGCTATCGTCCTTGGTTATAGTCTCGCTTTCAGTATCCTTCTCGCCCACCTCCCTCTTTCGCGCACAGAAGTCGTGTCTAGTGACCAAAGCAACTCGGACTACTCTACAAAAGAAGGTACGACTACTGGGCGATTGACCGCTCTAAAGGGCGAGAAGACTCCCAGTTACAATCTTCCTTGAATATGCGCGTCGGTGATAGGTTAAGAGAAAGAGATTCCTCTCCTTTCAGTCAAGTGCTACATCGGGAATGAATGGGCATGACCTTTCATATACTAGGATTGAAGAGCTGGGGGGCTTGTGCCTCTCCCTGTTCATCAATAATAGATAGCAGCTATTCTAGTTGATCCCGTATAGGTGGAGGTGAGGACGGAAGAAGCGGGCGCGAAGCCAAAAAGACTTTATCCTCCAGCATTTCAATGTCCAAGTTTCAGTTTTTCCGGCTTGTCGCTTCTCACTTTCCACTTCTTGCTCAAATAGCCCTAGTACTTTTTCCATGATGAGCTTAGCATGTGTGAATTGCTCGGTGAGACGGTCGAGGGTGACTTCCAAATTATGGTCTCATTCTTTCCTTCCCTTGATTCAGAAAACAGAGACAGAATGGAAGAACTTTGTTTCATATACATAAAGCCAGAGAATAGGATCGTGGTGCTCAACTGCTAGATGGGTGGAATATTCAAAAAATTGTCAGGTAAGGTAAGTGATGGGCAACAAAGAAATAACAATACACAAAGGAAATAGTTATAGTTATGATATAGAGATTTAGAGAGTTAAATGGAACAAAAATTTTAGAAATAAAAATGAAAAGAATTTGAGAAAATTTAGGAGTGGCTCTAATAGACAATAATTTCAGCTCCTCTGCGAGCCCGGATCTTCTCCAATGACATTTAATCACTAGAGTCAATCTCCCACCATCGATGGATTGTGCGACTCTGGAGGTTAAGTGACATTGGAAAGGATCTGGATTCCTCCTCTGCAGTTCGGTATACGTTGCATCTCGTCTGACGTGATAGTAGATGGTGACATGTGAATTTGATGCCTGTTGAATGGTGAGGATCGAAATTGCAAGGCATGATTTGGCAATTCCAATTGTTTAAAAAAAAACCCAATAACATCCAAACACACCCCCCCCCTCCCCCTAAAAAAAAAAAACCAACTAGCTTCACAGAGAGAGAAGATACCGATCCAGTGAATGTATGCTGCAGAAAATTCAGGAAAATCATAATTAACCACACAATTGACACCCTTAAAATCTATGCTCCTGGCAATAACGTCTGTTGCAATTGAGCCCATGTCTTCCCTGCTTTGAAATTATTAATTGCATTTTCTCGCTGCATTTAATTAAAAAAAATTCAAGATCTACCAAAAGAAATGAAACAATTTAAGATTTGGGTAACTTTTTGTAGCATAAAAGATGACTTAGGCTCTCTTTGGTATCATTTTTATGAACCATTTCAAGTCATCAGGTGTGTGGTGTTTTGTACGTTTTAAGGCCATGGAAAGCGTTTCCATGCAACTCTTCCAGTTGTGCACTTTACGCCTACATGCTCTCTTTTCCCATCAAATGCACCGGATTCACCATATCCCATCAGCGTCGTCTGCCCTACTCCTTACTACTCATCATAACCAGCAGTGACTGATTACTTGAAGTTGCAAGAGACGCACATAACTTTGTGGGTATAACCCATGAACTATACATAGAACTCATCACTTCCCCAACCCCAAACAATCCCGATGAGTTTACGAGGAAAGTTGTGATCTTCAACCATCACTCAAATGATCATGCTTGCCATCAAACATGGATTTGGATCCTCTCCAGGGAATCCATCGCCTAGGGAGTGCCCTGCCTCACACACATCCTGGCGCACCGCACATGCTGACATGGCATGCACTGGAATTTATGCAAAACAGCCCAGCTATTGGATGTGTCCCTAAACATTCCCTGGGCGATGGACACCATGGACTCCCTGGAGAAACCGGTCAAATATGGAGTAATAAACCTTGGGCACAACTTCCCAGTATTTGATGGTCCTAAATTAAAGTATTTTATCAAAAAAAGAAAAATTTGTTAAAGTAGCAGCCAATCAAACGATTGGGTGGGGGAACAAGAAAAGGGATGCTCATCCACAACCTCCTTTACTACTGGCCTCACTACACAGCCATCTTTGCTCCATTAGACCATTGAGCTCTTCACCGTTTTCAAAGCCACTGGTCATGTAGGCTCTGGCGTTGGGTGAGTAATCACCAATGTATTAAGGAGTGTCAATTCTAGGTCCGTATTGGTCTGATTGGAAAAACCTGAAACTGGTTGGACCTGGTTGAACTCGACTAACGTAGAGTCCTTCCTCAACGATCTTTTGCCGTTCACAATTTTGATGGGAGTATTGTATGTTACATTACTACCTAAAAGTAATCAGAATTATTATTACTGAAGCAATTCTATAGTCTTATACTCGATTTCAGACCTTAAGATTGTTGAAATATAATAAAATGAGCATACAATATAAGATTAGAAATATAATATAACAAGCAATAAGTGTAAGACTTATTTGTTTGAGAATCTCGAATAAGTGTGTTGATGAATGACACTAACAAGTTTTAGTAGCACACGAACAGTAAAAACTAGTTGAGACGCATCAACGTATATGTTGTCCTTAAAGTTTTTTGTTTTTTTTGGCAAACACATTGTCATTAAAGTTTGAAACACCCCCTTATACAAGTGAATTATGGCTTTCTTGTGCTTTACCTCCAAGATAACTCAACAATTAATCGAATGTCTTTTGCACAGAGACTTCGAATGATATGGGAGAGCAATGTTGGGCCTACTAAACGTTCGTTTGAAAAATGATTTTAATGTAATCAAAAAAACAAAAATAGTAGAGAAATCCAAGAGCATAGTAAAGTGAGATTGTCTCTATAAAAATGTTAGAGAAATGGGCAACAGTAACCCCTCTCTATATATAGGAGAGGAAGAGACACCACTACCACCAAGGGGCGTCTCCAAGAGACATGTTCTAACATCATGCCTTTTCCCAAAATACTTGTTTGTTGATTATTCAAACAAGTTGTCCAATAGTCACACCTATTGATTATTCAGGTGCCTATTGGTACCTATTAGGAAATGACATAACCCTCAAAAAATATTTTGAATCTTTAATTTTAAAACAAATAAAAATTTCAACAAAATACAAAGTAAGCAAGTGATTTATTCAGTTCTGGGAAAACTTTACCCTCTTCAAATGTGATAACGCAACAACCATGAAAGGTCCTTTCTAGTAATCACCACCTTTAAATCCCAGATTCAACCTCTTTTTTCCATTTCAGCTGCTAGGAGATATTTTTCAGAATCTACTTTCCTTGTTTCTCTACTTCGACTTTTCTTGGAAGCAAATACTTTTAGAGCTTAAGCCAATCCAGGGATCCATCGATCTCTAGGCGAAACACTTTTCAGTCTTCGATTTCTGATCATTTACCAAGCAGCTTGAACATGCAGCATTTGATCGCTAATGATTTCGTCAAAGAAAATCAAAAGGATCATAATAGCCCAACCATAATGAACAACATCATGGGAGTCGAGAGTTGGGAGTTGGGAGTTGGGAGTCGAAAAGAAGACAAAGGCAAAACGAGAACGTGGAATGGGGTTTTTTCCCATTCCAGTACAAGGTCCATTCTTGAGCCCATTCTAGAAATTTAGAATGAGAATGTATACCAAACAACATTTTTGCCACTCCAGAACGCATTTTGAGAATGCATACCAAATACTGCCTAGAGTTTTCCAAACCATTTCGATCCCTGGTTCCAATTTTCCTAGCCTTGCTTCATAGCATTGTTTTTTGTATCTGTTTTTTTTAAGAAAAATTGTTTTCAGTTGCCCCCCTCTCTCTCTCTTTCTCTAGTTGTTGAGATGTTGGGAGTTATAGAGGTATAGTCATCTTAGCCAATTCCATTGTAATTTTGTTCCGGATTGGTTGGAATAGGTCAGATTCCTCCCTAGAAATGTATAGATCACTACGAAACGACAGGAATCAGGATCAAGCTCAGCTGATTCATTAAGTGAAGGTTTTGATTTGAACCCTCAAATGGATTGTGTGCTACCACACTGGATTTGACACTAGTCTCTACCATATCGGAGACAGATTGGAGACGGGCTTGTAAGTTCAGGATCAGCCTAGCACAACCTTAGTTGGGCTGGATCAGGGAATAATTATAACCATAAGACTGCGAGTATGCGACACGAACAAAAGCAGAGTAGGAAAGTAAGAAAGAGATTCTTTCCCTCCTCAATGGAGCAAAACCAAATGCAAAGACAAAGGATTGAAGCCATTTCTTTAAACCAACGACACTCATTCTTCCCTATTTTCAATGAAGAGAATCGATAGCGAAGAAGAATATGGGTTAAGGACTTTCTCTTCTTCATATTTATATGTTTCAGTCTCGCCCTTGGACTTGCAGAGTTGAAGGGTTTAGGAATTGCAGAGATCCGATTTTAAGCTTCTAAGGCATGGCTTCCGGAGCAACCAAATCACTCGCATTCATCCTCTTAATTCTTAATCTTGTGCTTTATGGTATTGTAACCTTCATCGCTGGTTGGGCTGTGAATTACGGCATCGAACGTTCAGCTGAAATAGGTAATAATCAAATTGAGAATTCAAATTATGTTTTTAAGAACCTATTAGATTTCTAGGGTTTTTTTTTTAAAGTTTCTCTGATTCACTTTTTATTTGATCTTCTAAAATTATTTCTCTGATGAACATGTAGCATCTGCTTTGACGTTTCCTGCACATATATTTCCGATTTATTATCCAATCGGTAACATGGCAACTAGTTTCTTCGTCATCTTTGCACTAATTGCTGGACTTGTTGGTGTTGCAACTTCAATTTCTGGGATCAGTAATATCCTCCACTGGAATGTTCCTAACTTGCTATCAGCTGCCACATATTCTATCACTACATGGTCCCTCACCATTCTAGCCATGGGGTAAATATAAATATTTTTATTTGTTTAATTTTAAATTTCATATCTTTTTTATGGGGCGGCGTTCTTTGCCCGGGAGCGCATCTAAGCAGGCTGCGCCCAGACACATGGTGCGGGGTTTGGGTCATTCAGGGGGTGGGTTGGTTCTTTCGTCCAACCCCCATGTGTCTGGGCGTACCTTGCGCTCCCGGTGCAGAGAACTTTATCCCCCTTATTTATATTCACATATGAAACTTGACAACTTAAACAATTCACTATTGTTCATTATTAATGTTAATTGGTTTGATTCTGGTTTAAACAGTTCGGTTCTATTCGGTTCATGTTGTAATTGATAGAAACAAAAACCAAACCAATTATTAACCTGTTTCAAGCTCCTAATTTGGAATTTATTACTAATTGGTTTCGGTTATAAGGTTTATCATTGGTTCAATTTTGGTTTGTTGTTAGTTTATTTTGTTATGCAGTTTGTAATTGATTTAATTGGTTTTATTTAATGGTGTCAAATCCTAGCCCGAACCGTTAAACCAAAACCGATCGGAAAAACCCGAGATCAAATTGATCCGATCCTTATTGGATTGGTTTTGGACTGGGATATGACGGGACCAGTCGAAAACCGGATTGCATCAGATCGACCGATAATAAATCGAAAACTAAACTGAATGAAACCGATAAAAAAATAATGAGTATAAGGTTATGAATAATTGAATTGATTTCAATATTAGTGAGTAAATTTATGATGTAAGAGAAATTGTTACAAATCAATGACTATGAGGTTATGAAAATAGGGAAATTGATTTGTAACAATGCTTGTTCCATTGATCTTCTTTTTAAGTGTGGGGTTAATAAAATATTTTATGTACTTGAAAGGAGAAAGAGAAGAAAATAGGCACAAACCGAATCCAACTTGTTTAAAAAAACCTGGTACCGAATCGAATCCAAACTGCTATCATAAATCGAAACCGACACGAAATCAAACCGCATCAAAATCGAAACCGAGCCGAAACCGAAAAGTCCTTATTGGTTCAGTTTCGGTTTCCCTAAAAGCCACACCGAAATCGAAAAAACCGGACCAAATTGACCGATTTACACCCCTAATTTTATTTGATTTATTTTGTATTATTAGGTTCATAAGCATTTTATTAGGTTTAACAATTTGATTAATTGGTTTAATTAGTGGTATTTGGTTTACCGACTTATCGTCGTAAACGGTTCTAAACAGTTTAGAACTGATGGTTTATAAGTTAAAAAATCAAACCGATACTAGTTCCGGATTAAATGGTTTGGTTTAATTTCGATAAATGGTTTCAGTTTGAAATTGACACCCTTACTGTTCATCATCTATATTTAGTAAGAATATTAGCCAATGGATTTATTTGTGTTGCAGGTTAGCATGCAAAGAGATTAATCTAGGCTTCAGGGATTCAAACTTGGTGAGTACAATGTTGTTTTTACTAGCACAAATGAAAACAATCAAGTTATTGTCTAATGAGAAGAATGTTAAGAGAAGAATCCATTGGGTATTTTAAATTCCTCAAAAATAACAGGGGAAATCCAAGCCCTTTAGAAATAATGCACAAGTGATTTTACACTTGGATGGGTATCCTGGAACAGCGAATAACATTTCGAACGTTCAACATATAGAGATGAATAGTGATGATCTTAGATTTTATAGTGAAAATCCTTCACTGTGGGTGAAGGAAAACTTTCTCCTATGAATTTTAACTGTTGTTTACTAATTTGCAGCGGACTCTGGAAGTGTTGACCATCATTTTAAGTGCCACCCAACTACTTTGCATGGGTGCAATCCATATTGGAGTAACAGATGTTATCAATCAACACAGACATTGAGTTTGCAATAATGGAATAGAATTGCCTGCATCAATAAACATATCGCTTAAACTTCCTTTGGTTCTATATGTTTTCTTTTATTTGATCGTGGTTATAAAAATCAGTTTGATAACTGTTAAAGTATCGGTATCTGGAAGCGTATCAGAAAGTTGATTTTAAAAAACATCACAAGATTAGAGAGACAATAAGAGATGTTAAATACACAATTATGATACATTCAGAACTAGTGAGTTTAAGTATTGTACATACACTGTAAATAATGGTATTCAACCAATGTTATGATATCTCTCTATATTCGTGGCATCTATGGTGATTCATATCTTCAGTGGCAAGTGCAACTTCAAACCTACTAATAAGTAATAAGAAGCAATTAATTAAACAAGAAGATTTGAAAAAAGAAAAGATAAATCTATCATTTAACTCTTTCATTCTAAGTGCCAAATATTGTTTGTTTGATCATACATCCCAAGTCTGTTTTTAAGTTTAAATGAAATCCACCTAGTTTTTTAACCAAAATATCAGAGTAAAAGGTTTTAATTTTTTTCTCAAAAATTGAGATGTTTTAGGTTTTACCAACCTCTGTATCAGTTCTGTTTTTTTTTTTAGTCTGAATATTATCTAGGACCCGGGGAAACCCCTAAAAATTTTAAATAAACTTTAAGAATTAAGCAAATCACACACCATTCATCCAACCAAGAGTCACACACCGTCATTGCAAATGAATTTTTGCTGCAAAAGAGACTTTCTGGTTACAAAAGTCATGTCATCTTTATATCAAAGATGGTGATAGAAATACCAGGTATTACCATACCATTACCAAATATAATCTTCGAAGGCGCCATATTAATTTCATCATTGATAACAATGGTGACAGAATTAAGGACCCGAGGGGCTTTGCCCATGTTTTTATTGATCATCTTAGCAACATTTTCACAACCTCAAATCCTCTTCATTATAGCTTTGTGGAATGTCTTTTCCACCGTTGCATTAACCCAGACCTTGCCATGACCTTGTCCTCTATCCTTGATTTAGATGAGATTAAACATGTTGTCTTTTCCATTGGTTCGTTTAAGGCTTCGGGTATTGATAGCTATCAAGGCTCTTTTTACCACAAGTTCTGGGATCTTATTGGCAATGATGTCTCAAAGTTTAGTCAGATTTTTTTCTCTTCTTTCTCTCTCCCCTTGGTTGCAATCACACCCTTATATGTCTTATCCCTAAAAAAGATTGTTATCCATTATTTGCTTAATGGATAACAATTTGCTCATGGTAAGAGTTCATATGGGTTCGGTGTACTTTTATCTTCAACCAATGGCCCAACATTCAATGCGGGTCGAAGCATATGATTACAGACTCGGTTAAATGCTATTAATGAAAATAGTAATTTAACCTGTGGAAAAAGTCAATTCCTTATGATTTTTGTCACCACACCATGATCATCCTTCTTGTTTCTCCAAAAATAAAATGAATTGTCTCGTGGAATGCAGTGGATTACTGGATCTAGATCCAAGATCCCTCTCAATATGAACAATCGGTTCAGGTATAAGGGCACTAGACAAATCTTTACCAGAACATTTTCCCTTGGTTCAAATCTTTCTTGCTAGTCTGTCTTTATTAGTTCATACATTTCATATTTATATTTATGAAGATTCTATTAAATGCAATCAAGGAAGCAAAAGACTACATGTGGCACCAGTAGATCACAGGATTAAGTAAATCCAACTGAGATGGTTTGAGACTGTATAAAAATGGTCAATAGATCTACCAGTAAGGAGTGATATGATGCAAATTGGAGTTTATTAGAAGAGAATATGATGTAAGAAAATGACCACTCAGCTGAAGTTGTATGGTTTTGATTTTAAGTAGTTAACAGAAGACATGACACTAAATAGAGAAAGAAAAGGGTCCTTGTAGTCAACCCCAATTGCTAGAGATCATGTCAACTTGAATCATTTAACCCTAAAATACAGGAACTATAAGTTTTCAGCCACTTTAGACCATTATCAAGCAGAAAAGAAAATTTTGAAATCAAGATCTGCAGATGCTTTAGCAAAAAGCCATTCTCGCCACTATTTTATGGATCTCTCCTTTCTAACTTCTTGGGCCAACTGTGGGAACCCTTTGGCGCTCTATCGGTGTTACTATGTCTATGAAAGAGATTCGATCCCTATCTGGATCCAGATTCATGGGGTACCTGCTGATTGCTATAACGCGAGTCTTATTCGTTAAGCCTCACTCGGCAGCCTCACTTGGCTCCTGTCAAGCCAGGCAGCAGTGCTGCATGTGCAGCACCTGAGATGAGGCTGTGCGCATTTACTGCCTTACCCCTTCCCAAATGCCTTGCCCGAGCAGGGGTAAGGCGGTCAATGTGCCCGCCTCATCTTAGGTGCTGCACATGGCTGCACGCTGCCCGATTGACAGGATCTTTTTCACATTTTGAGTGTGGGAAGACCTCTGGATTTCCAACTTAACGCAATGGAGTTAGGCCTTCCATTTGATTCGGCCAGAGTCCAGAGAAAAAAGATCCTGTCAATCCGGGTAGCGTGCAGTCATGTTCAGCACTTGAGTAAGGTGGTGCGCATTGACTGCCTTACCCCTACTCGGGCAAGGCGTTTGGGCAGGGGTAAGGCGGTAAACACGTATCGCCTCATCTCAAGTGCTGCACATGGAGCACTGCTGCCCGGATTGACAGGAGTCAAGATCACTTTCAAGAAAAAGAGGGCCATTTGTGTTTCTTCTTAGATTCGGAAAGTTGGTGGGGGTAAGTCACGATGTCACTATTTGATACGAGTTAAAGCTCCTCTGTTTTGGTTGTGAGCGTATCATACCATGACTTGTCTCACTACCCATATCTTCGCGGCACCCCTGATCCAATGCTTCCTCCGTTGGGCTTTTACAACAGAGCTCTTACCCTCCCTCTGATGGTTAACTTCGTGCATGGCCTCATTGGCTCCCAGGCTTTGTCTTCTATTGTGTCTCTGTCGTCTTCTTATATGGATATTTCTGCTGCTCCAACTATCCCCAGTACTCTGTCAATTGATTAAGACCGCCAAGGTTCTGAAAAAACTAAAGCTAGCTCATCCCATGATAATCCGATTGATGTGGGAAGTACAATACCACATGATGCTTCTTTCTTACCTACTCTTGATGGGATTTTCTTACAACCTGCACCATCTCTTTTTTCTGTTGCGGAGGACCTTCATTGGTTTCTTGGAACCCATCTCTGCTCCTGTTGTCTTGATGCCGCAACCGTCAGTGGCGTTTCAAAGCACCCTGTTGTCTGCATCCACAAGACAGCAAAGTCGGTCTTAACTTCTCTAGATCAGGCATAGCATCACAGGTGTTTGCTTTAAGTTCCATCAATTCCAATTTCTTTTTTGGGACTTCGAGTACCCTCCCTCCTACAAAGAAAAGGAAATTATCAATCCCCTCTTGGGATAGTCTTGTTTTGTCCAAGTTTGTCAATATCAAGATTGTTCTCTCTCAATCTCTGATATCCTCTTCTGACACACTCTCTTGATATCCCTAGTGAAGGAATGGCTGTCCGATCTTTCATCCTCTGAATCTGAAGGTATGACAATCAACAATTCGTCAAGTACCCTGTTGAATGGTTATACTGCCAGTGAACCAGATATGCTAAATCCAATCCAGGTAAGTCCTACTTATTTCAATATTGAGTTCTACAATTTTCCTATTTTTTTCTTGTTGTTCTGTTATCCTTATCCCTTGTTTGGTTTTTACTGGAACGAAAAGCTCTTCGTCGATTCTTTGTCCCTCGAAGGTTTACTTTATCTATTGTTATTCATACTCTCCTTTTTTTAACTTAGTTCTGTTGTGCTTTGTTAGGTCACACAATCCAAGATCCAAATTATCTAGGGTTTGGACCATGCCTGAATGTGTTTAGAAACGCAGCGGAAGAAAGATCAAACGCCAAACTTATGGTTATGAGCACCCGGACGAATCTCCACGATCACAACAGGCTTCTCCACAAAGAACTCCACACCACAAAACCCTAGGCAACTGAATGGAAACCCTAGGGAAAACACAGAACTTGAAAAAGAGGGAGAGAGATTCTAATTGTGTTCATATCTTAGGGTTTGAACCAAATAACTTATTTATAGGCTAAAACCCTAGGGCTCCCCCACTAATCTGATTCCCTCTAGGAATCTAAAACAAGGGATAAGAAGGGGGGAAAGAATCGATCACTTAAGTGATCGTTCCTCCCTCTCTCATCTTGGGCCTGCGATCAGCCCCCACATGTGGGCAATCAAGTTGGGCCCAAAGCCCATATTTTATTACATGCTTGATTTATTGTTGCTTTTCTTTTTGCTTTACATATCCATCATGATTTTAATTTCTTGGAATGTTAGGAGTCTTAACAATCCATTCACGAAACATTCCTTAACCCATCATGCGGAAAAAAATGAAACATGATCTCATTTTCCTTTGTGAAACCAAATGCAAGGACCATGCAAGTTTCAGATTCAAATATCTGACTAATAATTATAAGACCATAGCTTTCCACAATAGTGAAGGAATTAAAGGTCTCAAAGGAGGCTTATGGATCATTGCGGCTCATCACAATAGAACCTCCATCTTGCACAATGCACATACATCCTTCTTTTGTTGCAGTTAATGTTTGGAGTGATGTCGATACCTGTTGGAGCATTATTTTTCTATATGCTCCACCACAAGCTGCTAGCTAATTACCAGTTTGGAATGACTTGACTACTTTTCTCCATTCTCTATCATGTATGTTTGTAATTATTGGAGATTTTAATGAGGTTCTTAACCCCTCTGAAAAGTTAGGAGGGACTCCTTTTGCTCACCATCCATCATCAACTTCCCTCCTTTCCCTAATCTCTGATCATTCTCTTGAGCATATTGCACCATTAGGCTCTAGTTTACAAACAAACAGAAGCCTCCCAAACTCATTAAAGAGTGCCATGATCATGCTCTAGTTTCCCCTTCATGGATCCAACACTTCTCCCAGGCTACTCGTCATAAACTTCCTTTTATAGGATCTGACCATAACCCAATTTACCTCTGTACTATCACCACTAGGAAATCTTTTAAAAGCTTTTTCGCTACAAGTCGGCCTGGGTCCACCATCCTGACTTTCTTTCTTTCTATTCTGGAAAATGGAAACTATTGCACCACGACAACCTCCAAACTAAACTCTCTCCCCTTAGTACGTTGCTGGCTAGTTGGAACAAAAATATATTTGGACATATTAACCAACTCAAATCAAACTTCTTTGATCAGTTCGGTCTTCTTGAAAATTTAGATTCTGGGGGTTGCAATTCTGAGGCCCTTCAAGTTCTAACTTCTAAGATTAAATGGATCTCAGTTGCTGAAGAAGCTTTTTGATTTAAAAAATCCAGGCATGCCTTCATCTCTGATGGTAACAAGAATACCAAATTCTACCATTCCATAACCAAAACCAATATCAGGAAGAGGGGCATTCCTTTTGTTTTTGATGATTCGGGGCTTAGGGTAGAAGATCCTAGGGGAATTGCTAGAATCTTTTCATCCCACCTAGAGAAATTATTGAATGCCTAGAAAAGGTTAAAACATCCTGGCTAGCTATCAAATTGTCTCCCTAAATTATTGATAACATTGTTGTGGCTCAAAAGATTAAATTGATCAAAAGGGGAAATTGGGTATGCTACTATCAAAATTGATATGGCGAAGGCCTTTGACAAGGTTGAATGGAGTCTCATTTGCAATTTATTCCAGTATGGGTTTCAATGAACATTGGATCTCACTCAACAACACACTCATCTCTAAAACCTCTTTCTCCTTTAAAATTGATGGCAGCCCGTTGATTTTCTTAAACCCTCCAGAGGTCTTCGACAAGGGTGCCCCCTTAGTCCATATCTCTTTTTGCTTGCGATGGAGGTCCTTTCTAGAATTCTGGGTGCTTACAGAGATATTGGCATTTTCAAAGGACTCAAGATTGCTAAACATGCCCCTGAAATCTCTCATTTACTCTTTGTTGACAATACTTTTATTTTCTACAGGGCAACTAAGGATGATTTCCTTACTATTAAATCTATCTTGGACTTTTTCTCTGACCTTACTGGCCAAGAGGTGAATTTCTCAAAGAGCGAGATTTTCTTTAGCAAGAATGTAAATGGAAACCAAAGAAGAAATCTATGTTCTTTCCTTCGAATGAAGGAAATGACCCCTGATTCCCTTTATTTGGGGGCTAGATTATGCCATTCACGATCCAAATGTAAGGATTTGAATATTCTTGTAAATAGGGTAAGATTCAAACTCTCTCTTAGGAAAGCTAATTTTCTTTCTTATGTTGGTCGTAGAATTTTTATTCAATCCGTCTTAGCAGCAACACCTTCTTATTTGACGTCTTGTTTCTTATTTCCATTGAAAATATCCAAATCTCTTGATTCCATTTATCTCAGGTTTTGGAACAATGACTCAAATGAAAGGAAGAAGTGCCACTTAATTGGGTGGAATAAAATATGTTAGCCCACTCTATCTGGGGGTCTTGGAATTAGGAAATCCTTCATACACAATAACCCTCATTTTAAAATTGGAATAGAGACTCCTCACGGAGGATTCATCTATCTGGGCTAGGGTCCTAAAAGTTACTTATTTCCTTAAAACCTCTACCTTTGACCCCAAAACCATGGCCAAAAGAGGGTCTTGGACCTAGAACAACATTGCAGCTGTTCTTCCAGACTTAAAAAATGGTTTTTCGCCAGGTGGGTAATGGAATGAATACATTCTGCTGGTTCGATCCTTGGATACCATCTGTCCTTGGTAACTCCATTTTTCCTTTGATACTACCCATTTTTCGTGCTACAATAAGATCAATGAATTTATAATCAATGCAAATTGGAATATTGTACCACTCTTTTCATATTTTTTTTATATGGTTATTAATAATATTCTTAGAATTAACATTTCAGAATCTAATGATCTCTGGAGATGTTCCCTCTCTAGTAATGGAAGTCCGTCGAGCCTACATGTTTTTTCTGTGGTTCTAGGGATGAATCAATTTGGCACATTTTCTTATAATGTGATTGGACTAAGCGTATCTAGGCATCTGGCCCCCTCGGATTGAGAACTGAGCATCTCTCCGGCCCCTCATTTGCATATCTATGTGCTTCCCTCCTCTGCTCTACTGTCCTTGATAAACAATCTCTAGTTTGGCTTTTTTTTTTTGGTTTTTATTATTATATGTTATTTCATATGGAATGTAAGGAACAAAGTTATTCTAGGATTAGCCAAGGCCAATCCTATACTGGTGCTAAGGGATGTACTCAAATGGCTTTCTGACTTAAGCATTCATCCTCATTTTAAATCATTAACTACTTCGGCATCCCCACAATGCACTCACATTTCAAACATAATTCCATTGGATGCTAATCCTAATTTGCAACTCCCTAGTTTAATTTGTGAAGGCATATATGACCTTGGACTTAAATTAACAGGTTTGGCTTTTTACATTTTGCTAGCTAGCCAAGTTGTTTTAACAAATGTAGGTAGACTAACAACATCAGATGAAAAGGAAGCTGAGCTTCATGGAATTCTACAAGGATGGAAGCACGTTGTACATGCAAACATCAAGCTCAAACAAGTATGGTGTGCTACAACAAAGCCTTGTGTGACCTACTTCATCCGACTGATTCCCTCCGTCTCCCTTGGAACTTAATTAAACTATATTTTGAACTAATAGATGCAACCGATTTTAGTGGTGTTAATTTTAAGTGGTGTAGTAATGACCCTTTTTACAATAGAGCTATAATGATGGATTGTCCGAATATTACAAACAATGTAAGTGCTACTTTTTAGTAATTTAAATCTTTGTTTTCACATAAAAAAAAATCACTTCCATCCATTAGATAGTTGACCAAGAAAGTTTCTGGGGTGCCCTGAACACAGAGTTGTCATGTGGCAGATATAGGCAATAGCAGTCCAGGAAGAGTTTCTCTGACTCTAGCTTAGGGGCTTGTTTCCATAGATGGAAAACCTTCTTCGGTCTCCTGCCACTGCTAGGGAGGATCATAATATACACAGCCTTACCCAAATTTGTTCAAAGCCATTCAACCCTTTCTTAATTCGCTCCATTTTCATGTGACTACACGAAAACTTATGTAACTTCCTCGTACGACATTGAAACGATGTGAAACCAGTTGCATTAGAACCAAAACTCAATGAACTACATTTGTTGTGAAGATTACTTCGCCCAGTTCTACCATTATCACTTCAAAAAATGGCTCTAAACATGCTGCCACTACGTGAACTTGTGATTTTGCAACTTTTGATGCGCATAGCCTTCACCTGCTGCTTCGGGACTTTGCCGAACACTTCTTAGGAACCCAATATACTTCCAATAGTCAACCTCCATGCTCGAATGCAGCTGTAACTCTACCAAATGACTACCCTTGACACTGTGTAGAGGCTCGTTTGACCATTCAAGCTCTTCCAAACCACCAATAGCTACTATCAAAACACTATTATGACGGAATACGTTGCCAACAATGACAACAATATTCCACACACTCCAATGGAACAACAATATGCTTACGAAGCATAATTTAGAAGCTCATTCCATGACCTCTTGGAACTTAGGGGTTTAATTTTCCGGATCGTGATCCTCTACTGCCGGGCAGCCGTGCGGTTAGCATGTGGCATCACACAGGCAGGGACGGAATAACCGCCCACCCACCTCATTTAGCACTATCCGAATCCGTCCGATTTGTAACAAAGTTAGAACCACCATTAACTCTTTTCATATAGTTGAAGGATACGGAAATGGATTTCGGCTATTCATTTACAGCCCTAACCAATTTCCAGGTCCGCTACTCCCACTCCCTTCTCTTTGGGCTTCTGCTTCGGCTCCTCTTTCCCCTCTCCCACTTCCTTCCCTCATCCCTGTAATGAAGAACAAATATGTACGCTGCCATTGAACTCTGCAACTTGAACTGCATAAGAGATACTTGTGATTTATACTCTTGAATATTCCATGAACATCTTTGTTGGAGCTAAACTTCGATTTGATGCACCAATTTGGAGTCTACATTTTCTTCCCATTATGGGAGATTCTCTGCCTTAAGAACGAGCCCATGTTGTCAAGATTTGCATCTTTTATTCCTAATTGTTTTTGCTTATAGTTCTATACCCTTCTACTACTTCCAAATTCTTCGGTATATCGTTTAGGTTTTCATTTACTTTTTGCAATTACCGATGTTTGTTGAAACCCATCTGGAGGATGGGTTTTGATTTGATTCACCCGTAAAATTCACTTCAACGTATCATCCATCATTTCACATAATGCTGGCCAAGTGGTTGCGGAGGAACTCCGCAATATCAACCAATTGGCTGAGTGTAGGCTTAACCTCACCGTACTTGCGGGTCTTGAGCCTGAGGATATTGGTCTGAAGCACAAATGCAGTTTGAAATATCAATTGATGGAATCTTGGGGAATGGATGTCATAAACATCATGCCCTGCTCACTTATTAAAGAGTGCAGGAAAAACACAGGGAGTGGAATTGAAGACAACCATTGGAGGGGATTCGGGGGGGATTTTTTTGCAGAGGATGGATGGGGCCGAGTTTCGTGGGACGGGCAAAGTCGAGGAAGGGAGACGCAGTGGGAAGGGGATGGGAGAGGGGAGAAGGGAGGACGGAGAGGACGCAGGAGGGGGATGGAAACGGAGGCTGAGACAGAGGTGGGGAAGATGGGAAAACAAAGACACAGACAGAGATTGGGAAGATGGGTAGAGAGGGATAATGAAATTACAAAAACAATTTTACTTAAAAGGGGAGAGAATAATATATTCAAGGGTAACAATGGAATAAAAAAGTAGATACAACAGCATCTCGGTTACAAATAGCTTTACCTTTTACTGAAACGTTCTGTACCCGCCATGGTGAATGGATTCCCTTCTGAAGAAAAACTCGCTCCAATTAAGGAAAAAAACTTATTTTTATCATTTCTCGGTTTTTTTTTATCATCAATTTTTGAGTTTGGTTCGTATTAGCCTGATTAGTGGTGGTTCAGTTTCTCAGCTTCTCCGCAAAGCATGGAAACATTATGACCCCGCAGTGGCAAGAGCCTCGTGCACTGGGTACACAGTATACCCTCTAGTGGTGGTTCAGTTTCTATCAGATTCTAAAAACAAACCAAAGCAAAATTGTTAAGGGTTCGGGTAGGTTCATTTTCCGATCGGATTGACTCGTTCGGGTTAGAATTTAACATCCCTAGTATGGTGTACTTTGAAAGAATTACAACTCTAACTTAGCTCTCTAGACCATGTGAAAATACCTTTGAACAGTCTAAGTATATTTTTAGATTTGGTAGAAGTAACTCAAAATTTTACTATTTCTACTTTCAAATTATATAATAGTAATCAAATAGTTAGTTCCCTTCTTGATCGGGCCATAAAGGCTAGGGGTGCAAGTTTGGCCCTATCGGCACAAACCCGTCTTGGCCCGCCCTGAGCACAAAGAGGGTATGGCTTGAGATATTTGACCTTGAGGGGGCGTCAGGGATGGAAATTTCTGGCCCTGAGTCAGAGTCGGGTCGGGTTAGCCAACTCGACCCGTCCCAACCCTATTTTAAGTTATACTATAAAATATATATTGATATAATATACATATTATAAATTTTAACATCACCCACATTTTGTTATATAATATATTATATATCAAAATAATAAGTAATATAATACATTTTATTATAGTGTTATTTTACGTAAAATTGATAATTTTCTCCGCAGCCCATTATAGCCCATGCATTTCCTTCTCACTCCCCATGATCAAGGCCAATCAGAGTCAGCCCGATCCGACCCTGAGGCCGGGTTAGGGTTGGATTTTTCAGGCCTTGAGTCAGGGTCGGGTCGGGTCGGGCCTGGGCCCAACTAAGGGGACTCAGGGTTGGGCTAGGGTTCTATAAAGCCCGGCCCAACTCGACCCTGTTGCAGCCCTAATAAAGGCTACTATGGAAAGTGATAAGCACTATCCTAAGTCTGTTGTACTTATTCCCTCTTAGTAATATAATTTTCTGTCTTCTATTAAAAAAATAATCCCTAGTACAACCAGTCCATTTTCACATTAAAAGAGGGGGAAAAAATTAAAAAGAAAATTAAACAACAAGAATAATCCATCTGTTTAATTCAAAATTTCTAGCATATTTACTATATTAGTCCACCACCAAACTATAATTATCTCATTCATATCAAATCCCACATTGCTATACATATCTTGTGAAATCAAACAAGAACCACAAACCCTATCCTGAGTCCAGACCATCACGCAACAACCTAAACATTTATTTACTCATAGTTACTACGCAAAGTGAAACACCAAACACTATCCGGAGGAGTTCTACTCTCAAACAAACTGATTGAGGTATTCATCCACAATGGTGTATTTAACATCAGGATAAAGCTCGGATGCCTCCACCGCGAATGAAGCTTCTATCTCAAAGTTTGTATGATCTCCCTTCACAGAAACCGAGTGCCCAATTGACAATATCACATTCACTGGAATAGGGGTCTCTGCAATAATACAAAAAAAAAAAAAAAAAAAAAAAGAGTACAAATTGGCGTCAATTATGTAAAGGAGAAGGACCCACACTAGAGCTCTTATGTACTCCACGTGTAATATCATTCCTTGGTTAGTTACATCACAGTGTGTATTGTATCAGCCTATATATATAATGTAACCACTCACATTTAATTAGTGAAAAGCATCTGAGATCTTATATGGTATCAGAGCGTTTTGCTCACACGAGTTTTTCTTTTTTGATCCTTTCCACTCTTCCTTGTCCTCTCTTGGACTTTTCTTGATTCTTGTTGCTGTCACTTTCTATTTTCTTGCTTTTCTTTCCCTTTCTTTCTCTGCAATTTTTGGGCATTTTTTGGTGTTTCTCCGGTGATTCGACAATAGATTTCGATCTCCAATGGTGTTTTTAGCCTTCGGTCTATGATCTAAGCTGCGTTGTTGATCTCGATCTTGCTTCTTCAAGATCTTTTGTCTGTAATTTCTTTCAAGATGTCTCAACCTGTGGTTCTTAATGTTTCGCCTTCTCTGCCATGGAAGCTTACGGCGATGAACTACTTACTCTGGAAAGCACAATTCCTTCCTCTGCTCCGGGGACACAATCTCCTCGGGTACGTCAATGGCTCTTTCCCTCAACCAACATCAACTCCGAAATCCTCTGGTTCTGCAGTTTTTGATCCTACAGTCGACCTCTGGGATCGTCAAGACCAACTGATTCTCAATTGGCTGATTTCTTCACTCTCTAAGGAAACACTTCCTCACATCATCAGTGCAAGAACATCGTATGAGGCATGGTAGTCTCCTGCTCACGTGTTTGCTCCATCGTCCAGATCTTGCATAATGGATCTTAAAGATCGTTTGCTCCGTCTGACGAGAGGCACTGCATCCATTTCTGATTTTCTTCTTGAGGCTCGATCCATTGACGATGCCCTTGCTGCCACCAATAATCCTGTCTCCGACGAGGATTTGGTGCTTGCCGTTTTACGCAGCCTTGGTGATGACTACAAGGACTTTGTCACGTCTGTTCTATTTTGGGAAGACTTACAGTCCAATGGTCAAACCAGCTACCATTCGCATAGTATTGTCTCTTGCGGTTACCAATGCCTGGATCTTGTTGAGTCCGTATATATGACTCAACCCCCAGGATTTGAGGATCCTGCCTTGCCCAGTCATGTTTGTCATTTACGCAAGTCCCTATATGGGCTTCGTCAGTCATGTTTGTCATTTCCCATGGTTTTGTTGCATCACGCACGGACACGTCATTGTTCATCTATCGCAATAACGGGGTGATACTATATTTTTTAATCTATGTCGATGATTTACTTGTCACGAGCAACAACCAAGTTGCCATATCAGCCTTCATCAAGGCCCTTTTTGGTGCGTTTGCTCTCAAGGACCTTGGGCCCCTTCACTATTTTTTGGGCATCGAGGTCACTCGAACAACTAGTGGTCTACACCTTACTCAGCGCAAGTATATATCAGATCTTCTTGAGCACACTTCTATGGCGTCTACGAAGGCCATCAACACTCCATTATTGTCTGGCACCTCACTTTTGGTTCACAGTGGCGACCCATTACCGGATGGCACTCTCTACTGTCGTACTGTAGGTGCCTTGCAGTATCTTTCGGTTACACGTCCTGATATAAGCTTTGCGGTTAACCGCGTCGCGCAGTTCATGCATGCCCCCACGGATCTTCACTGGGCAGCCATTAAATGCATTTTGCGTTATCTTTGTGGGACACGTATGCATGGTCTATTCTTTAGTGTGTCATCTTCGGTGCAGCTTTCGGCTTACTCTGATGCTGATTGGGCTCAGAGCCCTGATGACCGACGCTCCACTACGGGTTACTGCATCTTCTTGGGGTCTCATTTGGTGTCCTGGTGCTCACGCTAGCAACATACGGTTGCTCGGTCTTCCACTGAATCCGAGTATAGGGCCATTGCGGCGATGGCCACTGAGCTTATTTGGATTCGCTCCCTCTTAAGGGAGCTAGGTGTCTTTCTCAGAGCAGCTCCTACGCTTTGGTGTGACAATGTTGGTGCTACCTATTTGACAGCTAATCCGGTGTTCCACTCTCGCACCAAACATTTGGAGATTGACTTTCATTATGTACGTGAGTTGGTTACTTCCAAGCGACTCCTGGTTCGATATATCTCTACAATTGACCAGGTGGCTGATGCACTAACCAAAGGATTGTGTCGTTCAAGATTCTCCATCCTTCGTGACAAGCTGGCGGTGTGTGACCCGCTACGCTTGCGGGGGCGTGTAAGGGAGAAGGACCCACACTAGAGCTCATATGTACTCCACGTGTAATATCATACCTCGGTTAGTTACATCACAGTGTGTATTGTATCAGCCTATATATATAATGTAACCACTCACATTTAATTAATGAAAAGCATCTAACATCTTATAAATTAGACCTATATTGACACTCTCTAGTTCAATTTATAATCTGGTTTTCAAAGCAGATATTAGCTTTTCATCATCTTCTATTCACTGACCTTGGATGTTCTGGAGTACTTGATACTCTGGAACATAGACCCTTTCAAGGGTCTTGTCGATCATCTTCTCCCAAGGGGCACTAATTCATTGAGTGAATAACGTTGCCTGGTGATCTGATGTAGAGGTCCTTGGATCATCCACTGCTTTAATCTGTGTAGGTGCCAATGTCTTTCTCATTGTTGAAAATTATTGCAGAGGAGAGAAGTGTAGGTAATGCTTCGGTCCATGGGATCATGTTGGTTCATAGACCCTTTCAAGGGTCTTGCCGATACACTAGTTCATTGAACGAATAAATGTTGCTTAGTGATCTGTTGTAGAGGACCTTGTGTCAATGTCCTTGGATCATCCACTGCTTTAGTTTGTGTAGGTGCCAATGCCTTTCTCATTGTTGAAAATTGTTGCAAAGGAGAGAAGATGATACAAATAATTAAACATGAATTTAGTAAAAACTAATATTACATCCAAACTTACAATTCTGCAGCTCTGGTTCTAACATCCTAGTAGAAAAAAATGCAATAAACAAAAATACAATTCAATGAAGGCCACATTGCCTCTTTAACTTGGTGCATAAGATAGCATGGTGCATTTGCAGTTGAGTCTCCTATAATTTTGTAATCACATAAGAAGTGGAGTGTGAATAGAAAATGCATCCTAGTAAAACTAAATTGGACTCACGTCTACATGGAGGCCGGTTATCCTCGAATTTAGGCGTTATATTTTATCTTCCTCTCCCTTGTCTTCTCTCGTTTACTCTCTTCTTTATTTTTCTTTATCAACATAGGAAAATCAAAGAAGGGTAACTGGAGTAGAAGAATCCAATCCCAGGAACTCTTAGGCGACCATAACAGGAGGATAGGCACATTGCTCTCTTGCACCAATAGGGAGCGTTGGACAGGAGGGCCAGAGGTCATTTTCGGGTTTGGAGACACACGACAAAACTCTTGGCGCTGCCAATGCTTGACTGCATATCAGTATTCAACGACTTCCCATGGAATCAAATTTGGTGGTCGGGTATATAGTACCAAATTTCCTGCCGTGCCCTCAAATTAAATCAATGATTATCATATTAAATAGTACTAAATGAATAGAATAAGTTGTAAATGATTTGATTTGATTTATATTGATGCTACCAATGAGGGATACAAGAAATTAATTAACAAAAATTAATCGATAAATTAAAATGAAGAATGGGTACAACCACGTACCCTAGCTTCAACTACTTAAGAAACCTTCCTGTTTGTTTTTCTTTAGAAGATTTTTCCTACTAAGAAAGTGGTTTGTTTTGATTTTTCTAAATCATGGTTGTCGAAAACATGGCCAGCCAAGGTATATTTTGGTCGTCACGCTAGCTTCTCCTCCTCTCTCTATAGCTAGCTAGATAGCATATTTTTGTTATTACTCTTCCATGCTAGCTCTACCTTAAAAATGTCTAGGAGAGCCTTCGTTTTAATTAGGGGTGTAAATGAATAGCCGAAATCCCTTTTCATAACCGTGTTCGTATCCATTTAGCGCTATCCGAATCCGTCCGAAAGCTAAACGGATGCGGATACAGATAGGCTATAGCTATCCGAAAAGTTATATTTATATGTAAACGGATAAAATATTCGATCCGTATCCGTATCCGTATTTGTTTAACATTATCCGAATCCATCCGATAGCTAATCAGATGTGGATGCGGATATAGCACTATCCGAGCCGAATCCGATCCGTTTACAGCCCTAGTTTTGATGTATATATTCTTCTTTTAGCCTCACACAGGTAGGGCGAAATGACCACCCCACCCTTTGCCCGAGCACCTTGCTCAAGTGGAGTCCATGCCTAGCTTGTGTGAGCCTTCGTTTTGATATATATTCTTCTTCTCGCTTCTATGCATAATGATAATGATGCACAAGATCAAAATAGATTGAAAGATTCAAAAATCTTTAACGAGACTTACTATAAGTGATATTTTAAAAAATCTGTTTGATAACCATCACGCTTTGCTTCCTTGATTTCAGGTGGGATCCAATTTTTTTTTCCATAACTGATTAAAGTAAATCAATATTTTGATAACATTATTTTGGAATAGAATGAAATTAGAATTATCTTTTGGGGTGTCAACCAATCGGGCCTAGTTGGACCTCACCATATTTTTGTCTTGCACCGTGACTGCACAAATATGTAGTTGGACTTGCATATGGCAGGCATGGTACGGTTTATATACGGTTGGTCAGTTTTAGGGCTTCTAATAATCGGGCTCAACATGACATAAATGGGCTTTAAACGGACTAATGACACGTTTATCTCTAAACGGGTTGTAAACATGTCGGGTTGAGTAAACGAGCTTTAAACAAAACTATAAACGGACTCTAAACGTGTTTTAAGCATATTGGGCTGAGTTGGGCTACTAATCGGTTGATCCTAGTCGGGCGTTCGTTGGGTAGGACCCTTGCAACGAGAACAACCAAATGCTACTCAAGTCAAGCTTAGAATTGACAACCCTAGGTACGATATGTTCCATCCTCTAGTTTTACACTTTCCAATATTTATCAAATTGTCATTATCTATTTTTATTTAGGGTTGATGTTCTTTGTGCCGTAAGGCAGGCTGCGCCCAGACACATGGGAGTTGCTTTTCAACCATTCAAGGGTGTGAGGTGGTCATTTCACTCACCCCCCATGCGTCTGGACGCAGCCAATGCCCCTGACATAGAGAACAATTTTATTACGTTGACATTGGGTGTGACCACTAGACTTCCCTGAGAAACAATCGACAACCACCAACAAATCATATGCTAGATAGCCAGAGTGTCGACGCCCAACCGAGAGTTAAAAGGCCCGATTCATATGCCCGTGAAACTTATTCAGATTAAGTTTTGAGAGCCATCTTTGAATCGATCTAATTCAACTCATCAAAAATAAAAAATTGAGGGTCCTATAAAAAAAAAAATAATAGAAAATTAAGGGTTTCCATCCACGTCAGCGATCTATGTGAACCTCCTACCATTAAATATCGACGCTCCAATTGTAAGCCATTTTGGCGTTTCCCAACCGTTGATGCTTCTCCCAAATACGGAATTCTCCTTTTTCTCTGGATGTTATCCCCAATCCCAAGGCTCAATCCACTTTTCTAAATCCCTTCGAATCGCTTTCTTTTTATAAAATCGAATGGCTTTCTTCGTCTTCTTCAAAACTGTTCTTTCTTTCTTTTTTTGTTTTATTTTTACCCATCTATATTCTGTTCATGTAGTTATGTTTGTGGATTTGTAATTTGTTGTCTGGTGGATCTTATCTTCACCACGAAATAGGTGAGTAAGCCTTTTCCAGTCCTAGCTGTAGTTGCTAGTTCTGCAGGAGCTTTTCTGCTGTTAATGAGTTTTGGGTGAGAAATTTTTCTTCTTGGATCTAATCTTGGCGTGTCTCAGATGGGAAGAGAAAAGAATTTGGTTATTTTACCGATGATATAGTGCAACCTCTAACAGAATCCTTTTCGGCTCTCTTCTGCAGAAGAGATTTTTTAATCCTTTTCAGCTTGCTTCGGCGGAAGAATTTTTTTCTTTTTTTTGGGTCTCGTAAACCCAGATTTTGAAGCAAAAAATGAGAGCGCTACTGTCAATCGTTTCATTGGAATGCTGTCATTTGGAGTCGTTGGAATGGGCTTGGGTGGTATTGGCAACGGTAAACTACACTTCCACTTGAAGAGCCACCACCATCTCTCCATGTGTTTATCATAACTCATAAAGAAATGAAGGGAAATTCAAGAATGTTTGTAAATGCATGCATACCTATATTAATTTAAGGGAAATTCAAGAATGTTTGTAGATACTACGGTAAATATAAAGAATGTTTGTAAATGTATAAAGTGGTGATTTGAGTTTCATTTAAAAATTTGGGGTGACATGTAATTTATCCTAATTTATATTATCATGTAGAATGAACAGTAGATGCATAAATGTATTGATTTATCTTTTTTTTGAATTTACATTACCAGGGGATTGTTATAGCACTTTTACGGGAAACTTGGGGTTTTCCAACTACATTGACTGAAACATTATATTCTTTGTTGCAATGTCAAGCTTGTGGCGTACCACTTGCGCTCAGATATAATTCTTGAGGGTGCAGAGGTTATTTCACACAACCTTGTCTTTGGGCACAGGAGTTATACAATACACTCGATCAGGTGGTGTTCTCTTTCCCAATAGTATATGAGACAAGAGATATAAGTCAAAATTGAAAAACAAAAAATAAAGAAATAAAGAAAAAATATTTAACCATAGCTTGCATGACCTTAAGTTTTAAGAATTAGGATAATATATTCGCATGACCTTAAGTTTTAAGCATTAGGATAATATATAGGGTTAGGTTGTGGATTTATTCCGATTCCTAATTTGTCTATCGGTTTTGGAACCGTTGGAAAACCAATAACTTATCCGTATATCTAGAATGGACCTAATAAGCTATTGGATGGGTTGATTTCGGTTTATTGATTATGGTCCTTTAGATTTAATGATATAGAGTGTAGGATCCACGGATGGGATGCTTAATGATATATACATCTGCCTCAAGAACACACTATATGTCCATATGATTATGGCTTTTATTATTAGTTAATGAATGTATGTAAATGGATGACCATCGGTTATCACACGGCGTCTTGTTAGAGTTAACATACATATCTTTTATCCGGATTTAGAGTTATACATGTGCATAAATCTGCAAACTGGGGTTGTGGCAAATTATTTTCCTATAATAAAAGCAGTTTTCTATATGGGAGTGTGGCCTACGCCAGCGCACTCTCATGTGTCTATCTCTCTCCTCAAAACAAGGGGGTAGATGTGTTTTTTCATATGAGGCGGAGAGAGATAGACTCATGAGAGTGTTGATGTATGCTACACTCTCAGAAGAAGATCTTTTTCCCCAAAATAAAATTCTGACCACATGCAAAATGACCACCCCACCCCCTGTTTTTAGTTGGTTTCCATGGGCTGGACGCTCCAGCTCCCATCAGTGCAGGACAGGAGCCAAATCCAAAGGGGTGTGAAGTTTGGGCTGCCTATGGGCAAAATGGTAAGCTCACACCCCCATTAAGGGTATATTTGTTATTTTAAGACATCAATGACCAACACGTCAGCAACTAACGAGAATGCTCTATCAGAGTGGGGCTAGGTGTAACAAGTATCCTAAACTCAGGGGGTTGGAGTGGATATTTTAAAAACATAGGGGGTCACACTATATTTAGGGCAAACCTCAGGGGGTCACAGTGTAATCTTTCCAAAATGAATTGAACCGTAAAACTTAGTAATAATTATGGGAGGTGGTTTTCTGCAAGGAGTGTGGCCTATGCCAATACTCACATGTGTCTTTCTCTCTCCTCAAAACAAAGGGGCATAAATGTCTTTTTATATGAGGAGGAGAGAAATAGACTCATAGGAGTGCTGGCTTAGGCCAGACTCCTGGACAGAGTTCTTTTTCCCAATAATAAAATCATATCATATCATATTATCATACTATTATATAAGTGCACAAATGCATGCTTCTTGGTTATTTTTTCACTTGATTATTTTACCCTGTATTTCTTATTTAAATATCAATTCTTACTCATTATGCTTTCATTTTAATTTACCCAAATTACTGGTACCCTTCGTATTTAAATTTTATTTTACACACAAAATATTTTGGAAAAATTACATGATTAGCTACTTTTGGGTTTTCATTTACAAAATTGTCTACCCTATGTTTGAGTTAACAAAAATAGACAAAAACAAGTTTAGTTTTATAAAACTAGACAAAACAGTGACTCTCCTTCTTTCCTCGACAGTTCCCCTCTGAAAAAATCTCTTTTTTTTTTCTCTGTTGCTTGGGATAGTAGAGAATGGCGGTGGCTGGGACAAAGGTAAGGTTGCAGGGAACGGAGGATGCCTGGGCGAGAAGGCAATGACAAGGATAAAAATGTCTAAAAAAGTAAGTGTGGGAGGGAGAGACACTATTTTGTCCAGTTTTGTAAACCTTAACTTGTTTTTGTCTATTTTTGTTAACTCAAACATAGGGTAGACAATTTTGTAAATGAAAACCCAAAAGTAGCTAATCATGTAATTTTCCCAAATATTTTCTTACGATCATACAACTTACGGATCCACATCCTCTACTTCCATCCTACTTCCACGATTTTTGGGAGCAACACCTGTACTGACAACCATCCAACGGTTGTTAGTCCAAAATTTCAAATGGGTTTTGAACCTCATTAAACCCAAAAAAAACCCCGACCGACCCAGACGACCCAAAACCAAACACAACCCATTACAGTGATAAGGTTTCAAAACGATTTGAAATCCCAAATTTCCCCAAATCTCGACCTTCTTCTTCCCCGCTCTCTTCTTCTTCAAATCTGCCTGAACCACACCGAAAATGGGTGACATTGCAACGTCCATCTGAGCCGCGGCAACCATCGTGGAGAAAAAATGAAACCCTACTTTGCAATCCACCCTTCTCCCTTCAAAACCCTTCTCGAACGAAATGCCCTAAAACTCTGTGTTGCAGAAAAACTCCATCGCTCCAATTGTATTTTTTCATTTCACTCCCTTTCTGTGGATGAATAATCTCATCTTTTTTTTTTTTGATAGGTTAAACTGAACACCCAAAAACCCCCCATCTTCTTCTGCAAACACGAACATGCCCTTGTGGCAAAACTCTGGTTTGCCCCTTTCTCCATCCACTCCGCCATCTTCCATTTGTCTTTTTCTTCTTTTTCTGGATAGGTTAAACTGAACACCCAAAAACCCCCATCTTCTTCTTCTGCAAACACGAGCATGCCCTTGTGGCCTTGCCCTCATCTTCTTCTGCAACCTAGCCCCACCCCTGTTCTTAGCCTTGAAATTATATTATGGTAAGTATTAAACCATTAATAAATATGATTATCTTCAATGCTATAGTCTAAAACTTCTTCTGGGCTGAGTAAAGGACGGGCCAATTTCCAGTGTTAGGATGGTTATGGTTTATTTATTTGTTCCCTGTGAAATGGACAATGGTTGTGATATAGTTCCTCTCACACCTACAAATGCAATTTATGTGAAGGTCTTGGGTTGAGGACAAAGCGAGGAAAAACCAAGCATGTGCAAAGGTTCTTGAGGGAGGTCAGATGGAGGTGGAAATGGGATGACTGAGTGTGACTTTACTGGTTCATGCTATCAAGAAATTGGATTTATGGTTGCAATAAACAAGGTTGATGAGGCTGTCGAGAAGGGTCCATACATGATCCTTTTGGTTGTTGGGATCAAATCTGTTCAGTTTACTTAGAATAGAAGATGTGATAAGAGATTGCAGCAGAGAGATCAAAATTTACAGATTAAAAAACATGAAATTCCAGATAACAGAAACAGAGGGTAAAGGGAGATGATATTTTATTATAAGTAGCAACAGCAGAAATAGAACATAAGAGATGAGAGAACTGGAGGGGAGAAGAATAAGAGAGTAAATACC
This sequence comes from Telopea speciosissima, assembly GCF_018873765.1. NCBI lineage: Eukaryota > Viridiplantae > Streptophyta > Magnoliopsida > Proteales > Proteaceae > Telopea > Telopea speciosissima. Next base: position 58,019,909 of record NC_057919.1, on the reverse strand, counting down.
AGCCTCCATGGTTGATGACCTTCTGCAATCTGTGTGAACTAAACTATTTCTTACAACTATTTTTCCTCATCCTACACCTGAGTGGAGCGATGAAGTTCTTCTGCACCTCAGAGTTTAGGGCATTTCATTGGAATAGAAATGGGGATGATTGGGGGTTTAGTTTGAGTGAAAATGATTGGGTTAAAAGTGGGTTTAGTTTGAATGGGATGAACCGGTTAGGTTGGGTTGCTTTTTGGGTTTATGGTGGTCGAGATAGGTCTCATCAGATTTTCAAAAAAATTTGAATTAATTCAAACACAGCCGTTGGATGATCATAAAGATAGGTGGTGTGCTGAGAAATCGTGGAAGTAGGATGAAAGTACAACACATGGAAGTAGAGGGATCCTACAAGTTATCCCCTAGTTACCAAAAAATTAAAACAACTTACCCCACTTTCTCTTCCGAATTTCGATGCATCTCTCCAATCCACCGCTTCCTTGCATACCCGCCAAACTCGACTGTCTGCAGCGGCAAACCTAATCTTTTGTCTCCCTTTAAAAGATTTTCTTACAATCAAACAACTTACCCCACTTTCTCTTCCGAATCTCGACTCATCTCTTCAATCCACCGCTTCCTTGCATACCCGCCAAACTGGACTGTCTGCAGTGACAAACCTGATCTTTTGTCAGCAAAGTAAATTCTTGAAATTCTTAGGGTTTATATGGAACCCTGTGGAACCCTTTGTCCATGGGTTGTGGAAGTAGCTGCGATTATGGCCATCACCCTTGCTAATGGAGGAGTTAGCACCGACTTTTGCTTTGTGTGCTCTTTTGGTTTGGGGTTTAAAGGGGGTGGGGCTTTGATAGTCTACTCTTTTTTTATTTTTTCCCTCTTTGTTTGTCAGGCAGGGAAAACCTCCTGACTGGCAGGACTTTGATAGTATCATTACTCTACTACTTATCAATTCAACTATCAGTTTTATTTAGGAGAAAAATGCCTGGTAAAGTTGCTGCTGCTCTCATGGCGCGGCTCACTCCCAATGCTAAGGTATTGATAGAAGCCACATGTGTCTTTCCAAGTAGTTCTGCTCTGATCTACTTTGTCTTTTTGAAGCTGTGGTCATTGCCCCTAGTGTGCATACTCTCTTTGGAAAGGTTGCTCATCTCTTGGACATTACAAACCAAGTCAACCATTTTAATAAGTAAGCACAGATCTCTGTGTAATTCCCACCAATAAAGCTATTTTCTATTTATTGCTGGGTTTATTCTGATCCTTGTTTTTTTTATTTCATAGGTCTTGACTGCAATCGGGAACTTCTACATTTGTTCAATTGTTGTTGGAATGGTGGTGGAGATTGTTGTTGCGTATCCCATTCATCACTGGAAGTATCGTCCAGGAATTGACAATCTACTTGTCCTTCTGATTAGAGGGTTTCCCATTGCCATACCTACAGTTATTTAGGTAACAATGGCAATTGGTTCCCATCACTTATCTCAGCAGGTAGGATGGGTAGACATTTAAGGATGTTATTATCCATCACCCATTGTAGGTTTCACTATCCTATATACATGAGGCGCTCTGTTGCTTAAAAGAAATGGCGGGTATGGATGTGCTTTGTGTTGGCTAAACAACGTCTTCTCTCACGCATATTTTTGGTCCCCTATTTATAATAATAGGGTTTAATTAAATCCTAGATAGATTTAATAGAGCCCTAGTGAGAGTCCGACTCTCTCTCTCTCGCCTTACAGCCTGCTTTAAACTCAAAGTGCTACACAGGTGAAGAAGCGAGAATCTAATAGGGAAAGTATTAATTAGATTCTTTATTTAATTATTAATGGATAATTATAATTAGCACCAAATCCATTAATTAAATAAAGAGCCAATTAAATTAGCAAATTCCAAATAACTCCCTATATGATAACAATTTATCATATACAACCCCCCACTAATCAACACCATCATTATGGAATCTAGGGCATGTACACATGTACCGCCAAACCCCAATCCATAGTACATGTCCATATAAGAGCGTCTGTGCATCCGATCGGGTCCCGCAAAACTCGATAAAACACTTTATTTGAAATAACTATAAATAATGTATCATTTTATGTAAAATAAATTTTGCAAAACCATTTCCAAAACGGTACTGGATCCGCATTCGATCCGACCATGCACGATATAGTCTCTATCTTGGTGTTCCCCAATGGCGTGGTGACCGTGTTGGATAACTCCTTCACTCACAAAGTGTTCATGCATTCCAACACGCTTGACTCGCTTGAGTCTCGCATTGATGAACCAAAGAATGCGATCACACTTTGCAGTGACAGGGTTCCCTCAGTGCAGGTGTCGGACACATGTCTATCCCTTCCTATATCCGGCAAGAATACTTCGCCAATGCACACATCAAACATGTGAGCACTCGCATTCGACCGACATCACATGTCTAGGCATACCCAATGCACGACCATATGATAAGTGCCCAAAACCCTAGTCGTGACTACCATTTTAAGTATAACTTATGGACACATAATGCTCAAAAAGTTTATATCGCATGTGACAATATTAAACTAAAATGTATAAATGTTCAATACAAAGGTGAACCAGGTTGAACCGGACCGAACCGGTTTGATGGACACACACTTGTCCAACAATTTGCAGTGACAAAGCTGGAATTTTAACACTGGACAAGCTCATTGTTTACAAGAATCTTATTGAGGTTGATTGATGGGTGATGTTTATGATGATTGCTGTGGATGTAGTTCTGACCATAGTTAGCAAAAACGTGAACGGTAAAAAAATGGAGTTTTATGGTACGAGTTTTAAATTGAAAAAAATTGCAAACGGATGGTCAAATAAAATGATCAAAAAAATAAAGAATGGTAAAAAACAAAAAATGGACGGTATGGGAGAGAAAATGTTATATCATGAAAAATGTAGCCCTTCGTGTCATCTTTACATAGGTGAATGAATCAGGCCAATCAGAGTTTGGGAGAGAGAGATATGGTCAATTAAGTCCAAGGTCTTAAAAAAAGCCAAAAAAATGAGAACGTATTTTAAACATGTTTTAAAATGCGTTTAAAACGGAAATGCTTACCGTTTGCCGATTTTTACCGTATGTTTGGAAAGCATACGGCAAAACGTGTTTAAACGGTAAAAAACGGAAATGTGTTTAAAACGGATGTACTTTAAATTATTCCCTAACCCATAGTGGTCATGGATCACAGCAAGGTACACAAGGACAATTACCTACCCCCCAGGTGGGGGCTAAATGGTTGGTTATATGTTTGATATTTTCTATAGTGTGGTAAAGCTTAATGCTATATCTTATAGTTATTTAGCTATATATATTCTGTGGTTTTTCATGTTTTATTCATTTGTAGTTATTTGGTATTGTATTTATTTAGTTCAACATCTTATAGTTCTTCTATTCTTGTGTTTAGGCACCTTGATACTCAAGGGGACCAGCGGCCTTGAGCATTAAGGAATCAATTGTAGCCACATAGGTGACACCTTGACAACAAATTTCTAAACCTGAATTACATTTACTCAGGTCTTAGCAAAAAGAACTGATGCAGATAATATTGTTCTGATGGCAGCCCGAGCCTCCAGAGTGGAAAACCAGGATGCCATAAATGCTGCTATAGTTGGGATGCTTGCTGGCCCTAAGTAATTAAAATTATTAAGGGTAATTTACACATATCACCCTTGAGGTTTTACGAAAAGATAATTTTACCCTTAGTTTTGGAAAATTCTGCGTACCCCCTTGAGGTTTGTAAACGGTAACAAATAAGTCCATTCCGTTAGTTCATGACTAACGGTATTAAAAATATGGGGTGAAATGACAAAATTGCCCATGCAAAGAAAAAAACCAAAAAATCTGCAACTCATCTTCCCCAAATCGATTGGGGAAGATGAGTTGCAGGTATCCTGAAAATCTTTCAAAATCCTTCCAAATCCTTCGATGATCCTTGCTTTTTTTTTTTTTTTTTTTTTTTTTTAACTTTTATATTAAAGAGGTTTAGAGAATATTCATTAATTCCTGTGTGTATCACTGTTAGATATTGACTATAAAGGATCTGAATCGGCTCTTGGATGACCTGAAAGGCTGAAAGGTTCTCTTTAAATATGATTGGAACTTGTAATAGCCTGCTAATTTGTAAGTATCTCACAGATCGATCACCATTCTCCAGAGGAAAACCTGCAAGTCAAGTAACTACTGTTCCTTATTCCAAATGGCTTTCAGTGAAGAGCAGTAGGCTCTAGTAGTCAAGTCATGGGCTGTTATGAAACCGAATGCTGGAGAGTTGGGTATGAATATGTTCTTGAGGTAAAATCACTCCCTCCTAAAATCTCTTGTTGATCAATGTGGGAGATGATCAAAATTTTTGTCCCTCAAATCGTAATGGCTTTATACAGATGTTGTTGATGATGGATTTATTGTGTTGGTGAGTTGCATGATCTTTGAGATTGCACCAATTGCAAAGACCCTGTTTTCATTCTTGAAAGATGTAAAAGAGTGGTTAGGTATTGGGGTTAGGGTTTGTTGGGAAGAAAGAAGAGGCTAATGGGGAAGAAGAAGATGGAAGAAGAAACAGAGGAGAAGAAGAAAATATACTCAGTCAATCTCCTCGGAAACCCTAACCCTACTTTCTCCCTCCAAATCATGCCTCAAGTCAGTGATTTTTCTCTTAAGAAAACAACCCTCTTTGCTTCTAGTTCTACATCTATCAAGGCCAACGATAATTCTAAGGAGATAATTCTAAGGAGAATGGTGGAACTCATATGGATTTGCTTGGAGAGACTTGAGTGAATTTCATGGCCGCCCAGATGGGTTTTTGTCTGAGGTTGCAGTGATGGCGAAGACGGTTTTGCCGGTGACCAAATGGACTGTAGATAGATTCCGGTGGGATGTGAATTTTCTCTTTGATTTAGGGCTGATTAGGTGTAAATTGATTTCCCATACCTGGAACTCATCTTCCCCAATCAATTTTGGGAAAGATGAGTTGCAGGTTTTTTTTGTTTTTTGTTTCTTTTTATAAGGGTAATTCCATCAGTTCAAATCTAAGTTTGAACACAGTTAGTCATGAATTGACGGAATGGACTTATTTGTTACTGTTTGCAAACCTTAGGGGGCTAGGCAGAATTCTCCAAAACTGGGGGGTAAAATTATCCTTTCGTCAAACCTCAGGGGTGATATATATAAATTACCCAATTATTAATCATATGGATTTTCTTTTAATAACAATGATAATCAATTCTGCTATAGTTGTTATGTCTTTCTGTTTTTACCATAAAACGGCACAGGCTGACATTCAAGAGGTCCACTTCTTTCCATTTAACTCGACAGATAAGCGGACAACATTAACATATATTGACAGTGAAGGTAAAATGCATCGGGTCAGCAAAGGTGCACCGGAGCAGGTATACTGGAAATATAATGTGATCACAAACTTGAATATCTCCTCTCTCTTAAGTAGATAGATATGACCATTGACCAGGACATGAATCTGGGGAGAATAGATAGCAAGAAGAGATAAGAGAGCCTCTTATACATACGATTTATGTTAAGAAAACAACGCCCAGAATGGCGATTTGCAGAAGAAAAGCCAAAAACAGAGAAGAACAAACAACACACAACATCAGAAATTTATGTGGTTCACCTCTAAGATGGGAAGCTACATCCACAGCCAAGCAATAGAATGAATTTCACTATTCTCTAAAAATGTTACAAAACCACATTTACAGCCTGCTCAGAGATAAGAACATTATATAGAGAAGCCCTAACCTGAGAAAGTACAAGAATACCCCTGGACCCAGAAATTGTCAAACCGGACAGGGTCGGACCAAAACATAACGTATATCCCATAATATACCGTTTCGAAGATCTCAACCACACATTCTGGACAAAAAATCAAGCTTCACCAATAACAATTTATTCCCAAGAGAATTGTTGGATCATAACCAAGCCTATTCAATCAAGAATACTGATCTCTTGGCTGCAATGGCCTGAGTTGTCCCTTCTTCTAACACTAGTCTGATTAGTTTTTGCTTTTAATCAATTGTTTCCGTTATCAAATCTTATGATCAGATCTTCCCATTTACTGTTTGTTCCGAGCTAAAAACTTATGGTACATAGCTGTAACAACCCTGATAGAGTTTTCTTGATCCATTTTTGTAGTGGAATTCTATACCGTTCCAACAGGAAAATATATGAATACGTCTTCTGTTCTTTAGACAATTGTTGATGGCCAAGTTGCAAAATCTGATTGTGCCATTGAGTTTAAATTGCCAAAAATAAGCTGAATACCAAATTTCAGACCCAAACTAGGTCTAAAACCCACCGAGCTGAGGTTTCGAGTCGAAAAAAAAAATGCACCAACTCGGCGAGACTCGGTTTGGTTTTTCCAAGGGCCGAGTTGGTACCAAGATCCAAGTTTTAGTACCTTGAGCAAAGGTGCACTAGAGCAGGTATATATACTAGAAATATACTGTGATGCACAAACTTGTATATCTCCTCTGTCTTGAGTAGATAGATATGGACATTGACCAGGACATGGAAATTGGTGAGAACAGATTGCAAGAAGAGAGAAGAGAGTCTCTTATACATATGATTTATTCCCAAGAGAAATTGTTGGATCATAACCAAGCCTAGGGGTGCAAGTTTGGCCCTATCGGCTGAACCCGCCCCCCCCGAGCCCGAACAGGGGCCTGGGCTAAGATTTCTCGGCCCCGAGGGCGGGTTAGGTAAAAATTCGACCCCGAGTCAAGGTCGGGTGGGGTCGGGGTTGAGGCCTAGGGTTAGCCGACCCGATTTTGGCCCCGATTTTGACCCCGATTTTGGCCTTGATTATGACCCGATTTTTTACCCTGATTGTGGCCCGATTTTGACCCCGATTTTGACCCTGAACTTGGCCCTGATCTTGACCCGATTTTGACCCGATCTTGGCCCGATCTTGACCTTGATCTTTGCCCTGATTTTGACCTTGGTCTTGGCCCCGATGATGACCCCGATCTAGACCCTGATTTTGACCCCGATTACGTATAATGATAATATGATATTCTATTATATAAAAAATTATTAATGTAACAAATAACAACTAATAAGGGTTCATACATTAGACTTTTAAGTACATTATATATATTATATAAATAATATATATATATATATATATATATATATATATATATTATATGGAGACAATTATTCCAACATGCAAATGCAAAGCAACATCAGTACATCACAATGCAAAAGAAAAACCAAATTAATTAATTTTTAGATGGAGACAATTATTCCGATGCAAAATATTTTGTCCAAAAACCTTCCCGCAAGGTGCAATTAGGGCTATCCACCTTTGTATTTTGTTGCCCTTTTTTGTTTCAAGATTTTTTTTTCAATTAAAGAATGGAAAGTGGAATAGTGGATGATCCCATGAATCTCACACACAAAAATCTGTTCGGCTACACTTCATCAAATGGACATAAACCTTTTAAAAAAATAGTAATTATTTAAACTTTAAATTTAAAGCATAGCTGAAAATCGGGTTTTGACTTGGGGCGAGTCACCCAAGTCGAGTTAAATAAGACTCGGTATTTTACCCGAGTCATAAACTGACAAGCGACCAATAGCAACGAGCCAACGAGGGTCATAAATTGTTCAAGTCATATAATGCTATAAATATAATCATATATAATCATATTTATAACATTAAAAAATAAAAAAATGTGACTCATCTTGACCGAGTTTTATAAGGCTGACTCACTAGGGTTTTTTTTTCCTTGAAAGACGAGTCATGTCAAATAAGACATGATTTTCCTACTATATTTAAAAACAAAAAAAATACATAAGAAAGGTGAGAAGTCAAGAACCTTGATCTACAAGGCGACACCTAGACAACAATGTCGTCGGTGAAGAATCAGAACTTATCCACAGTGAAATACTAAAATCAAACCATGTCAATAGAGAATTGAATTAATAAAATTGCGACTTAGGTCGATTCAGAACCATATTTGGTTTAGCTCTAGACCTTTAGTGCTTTACTATAGTACTATACGTCTATACTCTATACTTTATACTCTATTGTCTATACCCATCAAGGCATCAACCTCCATAGCATCAGGGGAAATCGAGGAAAGTAAGACATAGATGTTACTACTTAGTACTTACTGATGTTAGTATGTCACAGAAGCAAAGAGCAAGAGTAAGAGAGAACTAATCATAAATGACCTAACTCAATAATTTTATTTATTTTTTGATTTAAAACAAAATCATCTATTCAAGGGAAAATTAAATTGACCAACACCGAGTCTGGTCATTTTCTAAGATTGACAACTGACGAATGTCCATGAGTCCATGACACTTGATCAGATTTTATAATTTTTTAATCAACTTAGATGACTCGTCTTGATCGAGTCAAAACCTGGTTCAATTGTCCATGTATGATTCAAATGTCAAATTTTAAAATGACCAGACCGATCAAAAACTCTTTTTTTTTTAGAAACCAGTCCAAAACTCAAAGTTAATAATAGTTTATTTAAAAAACCCCAAAGCAAGTGAAATCTTTTTTTTTTTTTTTGGGCTTAAGCAACTGAGCAAGTGAAAAGTCTGAAAAGTTAAAATTCTAACAAAAAAAAAAAGAAGTCTTAAAAGTTAAAACGAATCTCATTCTCTTAACCTCTTCTCTTCCCATTTTATTCGAACCCTAGCAGAGTAGCAGCCGCAGCCTCCCCCAAACCCCAATCATCTTCTTATTCTTCTCCAACTCCGATCTATGATCGCCGGCGAACCTTCTTATAAAACTCAAAGCCTCAACTCCTCAACGGTGACGGCGACGGTGACGACTCGGTTCCTCCTCTTCTTCTCCATCTCCGTTCGGTTGCAGCGGCAACGACTCGGTTCCTCTTCTTCTTCTCCATTTCCGTTCAATTGCAGCGGCAGTTTCCTTAAGGGTCCCTCCCTCGCCAACTTTCTCTTGCAGCAATTACATTCCTGTAAGAATCTCTTTCATTTCATTCAAATTGTGCATTTAATTTATATCTGGTTCTCTAAGATGGGGAATGTGGTTTGTGAATCAGAATTTTTTATTCGTTTTTCTCCCTCTTCTTGACTTTCATATAAAAATCTCTTTATTATTATTTTTTTTGGCAATGTAGATCTGCTGCTAGCCTGCTACTACTCTAACAGCCTAACAGGCTTGGTTCTCTCTGTTGGAAGGAATAGCCGAAACCCCCTTGTATATCTTCTCTTTTCAGCTCTTGTGTTGCTTGTGAGTTGTGACAGCTTAGATGGGGAACGTAGTCTGTGAATCAGAAATTTTTATTCTGTTTTTCTCCCTCTTCTTGACTATCATATACTCTTCTTGACTATCATATAAAAATCTATTTATTATTATTTTTTATATGATAAAAAAGAGGTCAGGGTCAGGGTTAGGGTCAGTGTCATGTCAGGTCAGGGTCAGGCCAATCAGGGTCAACCCGGCCCGACCCTGCCCAATCAGGGCCGATCAGGGCAGGTTTGGGTTGGGCTTGGCCCTGTCAGGGTCAGGGTTTTAAGACCCTGATTCAGGGTCAGGGCGGGTTTGGGCCTAGATAAGGGGACTCAAGGTTGGGCTGGGGTTTCAAAAAGCCCGACTCAACCCGACCCTGTTGCATCCCTAACCAAGCCTATCCAATCAAGAATAGGTATGCTCAAAGTGTTTGGTTCTGGTTTTTATTGAGCAAATGAATAGGTATGCTCCAAATCTGTACATTAAATCATTGAACTTAAGCCATCATTAGTAACACAATGTTTATTAAATGACTGGTCGTAGGAGGGTTAGAACAGTCCAGGACGTGTTTTTTACTAAAGATCGATTTGAGGGGGTTTACAGTGGAGCTTAATATTGGTTGGCTTTTTTATAAAAAAGTAACACATTATCAAAATAAGTGTAGATCACATTAGGATGTTGAGAAGCATGAGTAGAAAAACTAGGAAAAAGAACAATTAGCAAGAGGGCAGAGAAAATTAGCCTTCAATTTCAAACTGAATTGTAGACATACTATAGTTACATTTGTTTTTATAAATTTTAGGGTAAATTACATGTCACCCATTGGTTTTCAAACGAAACTCAGATCATCCCCTGGTTTTTTTAAAAACTCAAATCACCCCCTAGTTTAGACCCCAATATAACAAATTAGTCCCTACCGTTAGTTTTATGCTGTTAAGTGATGATGTCAATCAGTTAAATAAATTTAAATCCCTAAACTACCCTTGACCAATGTTGAAGATGAAGGATAGATTGTATTGTAAATTTAATTCTAATGTTTTAGTACATAGGTAAAATAGTCCTTTCACACCAATAACTAACAACAGATTAACACCGTCACTGTAGAGGGGGATGATTTGAGTTTTTTCAAAAACTAGGAGGTGATCTGAGTTTCGTTTGAAAACCAAGGGGTGATGTGTAATTTACCCTAAATTGGTTATTGATTGGAGTACTTGTACTGATTACTGAAGCAGTTAACCTTCTGAGATTATTTAATGTTAACTATAAGAAACTGAAACCAGGGGTAATCCATGTGACTTTAGACAGACATTGTTTTATTTTCCTTTTCTGTGTTTTTACAATATCTCTTTGGTATAATGCGTTTTTCAGGTGATAGCGATTACTTAATTCTTGTACTGGTGTCTAACTAAGTTTTAAGTTGATCTAAGAACTCAAAAATTATGGGAAAAGGTTTTTCATCTCTCGCTCTCTCTTTCTCTGGAAAAGGGGTTGGGGGAGGCATGAAGTTAATGTTACATGCAATTTTAGCATTCCAGAATTTAATGTCCTCAAGTTCAAACAAGCTCTGTTTCTAGGTACTTTTGTTTCGTTTCACTAATACACTTCTTATTCGTTGTCCTATCTGGAATTTTGACAGTGCTACCCTGCCACAGGAAGTGTGGAGGATCGAGGAGACTAAACAACTAGGCTAAGGTAATTTCCAGCTTCAATTTTTCGTATTTTAAATCACCAGAATCATGGTTCTTCATTTCCTTCACATTCCACCTTTCACACCAGTTGACTGTCTTAACATTTGGATGATATTGATGAAATTCAGAGTTGGTTTGGTATCACCATTTCTCCAATCCTCCAAGCATGTCTAAACCAGCTGGTCTCGTGACGGTTGATATGGATTTCTCTTTTCTCTATTACTCCAATTCGGGTTTGATATAGGTATGGTCTTGAGCCCTTCAATTGGGTAACAGTGCCTTCTGGAGTGCCTGTTTTTTGGCAGCCCAGGTTTCTTTTTCAATTCTGTGAATTGGGTGTCAAAGAATTTGGTCCAACTATAGAGGGTGAGTGCACTTACCAGAAATATTTTCTGCAGTTTGCACCCTTGATTCTACTTTTCCATTCAGGTCTTTTTGGATATATTTTAATAACTAAAAATACTAGCTATTGATTGGTGAGAATCACGTTTTAATTGGAATTGAAAATTGATTCATATACTGTGATGAGTTCGAAACATCAAATTTCGTTTTTCAAATCCGAATATAGAATGGAATTTGTCTAATAACAGTATATCCATCTAAGAGTATCTACATCGATTCACAGTCATTAGAATTTAATTCAATTAGGAGTGTAAACATATTATATAAATTATATAAAATATAAATAGTGTAATTTATTTTTTCCCGGTTAGGTCAGGTCAATAAGGTCATGAAAGATTTCGACTTATTTATTTCTTATTTTACATATAAATAATATATAATGGATTTACCTAGGCAAATACATGATTTTCTTTTAGTATTTCTGGGATCAGGCCTTATACTAGGGGGTCTGAGAGTAAGTATTCAACCTCATGGTTTTCGCTCATTGGTCTATTTGGTGAACTAGGTGCAAATGATTTTGGTTGAACTTTGTCAAGTTCATTCTTTACGTGATTATACTATTATTTCTTCATCCTATGTCTGGCTCATTCTACTTGGGCTGATTCTTCTTTGTTACAATTCATTTCTTCTTCTCTTGTACATAACTCTAATCTGGGTTAATAGTTACATTCTCAAAGTTTTTAAATGATAAATAATGCATATTCACTTCTTGGTCATGCATAACAGGATTATCATCTCATCAAGATCCAGTTTTGCTTTCAATTAAGTTAATGACAGAGTCTCTGATAATGTTCGGGTCTGTTGTTTCGTAGTGTACAATTTAAAGATTAAAATTGGTCAACCTCGTTGTTTTTAGATACAATTACAATTAATTCTGTAACGATACATTCAAAATATTTCCTTTTCCCTTGGATGGCTATAAGAGAAATCTCTTAATATACAATATCGAATCCGAAAAGGAGAATTGAATTCAGATTTCAACTTTATAATTGAACTCTTTCATTCCTTTAAACTATGAGTTTTGTTAGGCTAATTGCATAGAGAAAAACTCTCTATCCAAGTGACAATATCGAATGCTAAACCTCACAACACTCTTGAGTAGATCTCTAAGCCTTTTTATTCACATGATTAACATAATTAAATATACAGAGATAGTGAGCCAGACTCTGCACATTAACCCTATTGTATTAGATTTAACTTGTGTATCCAAAATCGGTTGGGATAGTCCTGGGAATTGCTTAGTTGTGGTACTCATCTGATGTATATAAACATGTAATTTTGATTGAATATGTAGGTGTTCAAGTTATGTTAGTAACACGAGTTATATGATGCCTTTATGCACACAAAGATTTAGATGATTTCTCATGCACCTTAGGAGGAGCTCTAGATGGTTGTGCAACAAGAGATGTCATACATATTGGAATTCTTATATTTGAGTCTACCATTTAACAAATGCCCACACGTGCATGTTTACTAGTTATTCTAAATGCGCAAAGAATTAGATAAAACCTAAATATTACTTTAAAAAGTTAAAAATTAAAATAACAAACAATCCCTTAAAACTTTTTTAGTAAAATAATTAAAACATTTCTACCAAAAAAATTAAAATATTCATGTGAAATATAATAATTGCATAAATAACCAATATGCCCTTACATTCAAAATCCAGCCTAGAATGCAACATTAAATGAAGACAAAAATATAGAATGGTAAAATATTGTATAAAGTTAAAGAAGTCACATATGCTAACAATGTACGTAAAATGAAATAATAAAAAAATATGAAAAACATTAAAAAATGTGATAAAACATGATGGAAATGCAAAACATACACAATAAAAACTATCCTAGAAGTTGAGCTGTTTTTTGGATACCATAACTTGTGGTAGAGCTATTATTATATATATGAGGAGTTAGGTTATCATCGTAGTTATGTTATATATGTTTCAATATCGAACTTTGGGATTTTATCCAATATTTGATGAATTATGACAAGAACAAGATTATGGATCAAAATTAGGATCAAAACAAGATGAAAGGGTTGATCTACTTAAATAATGGTTTAAGGAGTAAAAAACCTTCCTTGGATCCTAGAAACCAATATAGTTTGAAAAATATTTCAAAAAATTCCATTTGGACCCAAATCATTTTCCTATAAATTTGGTGCACTACCCAATGCACCACACTTAAGAATCCAACTATAAAAACATGGGCAATGATATCTTTTTATCCTTTCAAGTGTTGGCTGGATTCTTAAATGTGATGCATTGGGCCGCACTTGAGAAGATAAATGCCCTTGAATTGACTAGCATCTAAGGTTCTTTGAGGTCGAGTGGGCATTGACGAACTTCTTATGAAGAAATTTTAGGAGCTCTACATGCAGGTCTCCATATTGCTTCTGCAGAAAAATGAAAATTTCTAGGGCTAAATGATTAGGCTAATTTAAACACATGTCTGTTTAAATAACTTGGAGAATTAGATACAATTTGCAGGCAAGTCCGAGGTGTTGAAGAAGAAGAAAAGAATTAAATTGAAATTGGTTACTTTATTAATGGGGGATCCACAAAAATCACTTTTCTCATCATTTCCTTTAATTCCCTTTTTTGTTGGCTTACTTCATTATACATGGATCCCACCTATTTTACTATCCCTTGGTCTTTAGTTTTCCTTTTATCTGGTATCGGTTTTAATCTCGTTCACTTTTTCATATACATTTTTCCTACACCTTACTGGAACGTTCAGCGCTCTATATTACGGTTCACAAACCTTATAGGGTTTTAGAATATTCTCTAAAATACCCTTCTGAAATCTCTATGCATCTGTACCCGCCATGGTGAATGGATTCCCTTCCATTCACCATGGCTAAAGAAAAACTCACTCCAATTAATGAAAAAATGATTTTTATCATTTCTCACTTTTTTTTATATCAATTTTTTGGGTTTGGTTCGTTTTAGTCTGACCAGTGGTGAATCACTTTCTCAACCTCTCCGCAAAGCAATTCAAGGGTACATTATGACCCTCCTAGACCCTACAGTGGCAGGAGCCTCGTGCACTGGGTGCACCCTCTAGTGGTGGTTCAGTTTCTATCGGATTCTAAACATAAACCAAAGCAAAACTGTTAAGGGTTCGGGTAGGTTCATTTTCTGATCAGATTGACTAGTTCAGTTTCTATCGAATGTCTCCACCCCGAATGAAGCTTCTATCTCGAAGTTTGTATGATCTCCCTTCACAAAAACTGAGTGCCCAATTGCCAATACTGCATTCACCGGACTAGAGGCCTCTGCAATTACCCCCCCCCCCCCCCCCCCCCCCCCAAAAAAAAAAAAAAAAAAAAAAAAAACCAAACAAATTGGCATCAATTAGGGTTATATTGACACTCTCTAGTTCAATTTATAATCTGGTTTTCAAAGCACATAATAGCTTTTAATCAGCTTCTCTTCACTGACCTTGGAAGTTCAATCTCCTCAAGAACGAAAAACCTTCAACGCCATGAGACAAGGGTTTTTCAATTGTGAAATACTTAGCCCAGGGTATTTCCACACTACACTGTATCTCTGACGTGCGGTCAGTACGCTGCACACGAATCAAGAAAATCACCAAAATAAGTCTTTTATGCAAAAGCGTGTTATGCAGAAGGTTTTTCACGTTTTTTTTTATTCTTTATAAAGATATATGGGTCTCGTCTCTGTGAATGCGCAGCACTTCGCAGAGCTCAATTCTCATCTAAAACGAGGGAGATATCCTTGTTTTACTGAAACCCTACGATCTAGGGGCATTTCGGTCATTTCAGAAATGTTTCGCCACAGTTCATCACTCAACAGGAGGCGGCGTGGCGTTCCGTGTGTTATGACATAGGGCGGGTCTTTTCTAGACCGTCCGATTAAGCTTATTTCAGGTTGATTATTAACCGCTAGATCTTGTTGATTCTGCCACAAGCAAAGAGGGTTTGCTAGCAGCCAACAAAATAGAATCTCCCTCTAAGGTTTTGTATATATGCCATACACCAGAGAGGGAGCATAGGATGTACGAGATCAACTTCAAAGATATTCCTCCATTCGGGAGTTGTATGCGCGCGGTACTTATATTTACACCAAAACACAACTATATGTAACATATGATTCCGTAGTGTGATATGCAAAAAGTCAAGTACACATGACCAATAGAAACACTTGTGATGGTATCTAAACTGTCCCAACCATAGTAACGTTCCTAGAATCCGTTAAAACTAAGTCTTTCAATCTGGACCGTCTATATATGATAAAGTATGTGCCTGAAAACACTGAAGCTCTGTCCTCCAGACCTATCAAAGCTCACGAAACAAAATCTTTCTCAGAAAACACTCATTTTATACCCAAATCGACCCAAACAAATTGGAAATGACCTTTGTAACCACAAAAACGTGATTGCATAACCTGTTACAGAAATAAACAATAGAATATTCCCCAAATTCGTTCAAAGTCATTCAACCCTTTCTCAATTCCCTCCATTTTCACGCGACTACACGAAAACTTATGTTACTTCCTCGTACGACATTGAAACGATGTGAAACCAGTTGCATTAGAACCAAAACTTGATGAACTACATTTCTTGTGCAGATTACTTCTCCCATTTTTGCCATTATTCCAAAAATGGCTCTAAAGACACTGCCATTGCGTGAACTTGTGATTTCGCTACTTTTGATGCACATGACCTTCACCTGCTGCTTCGGACCTTTGCCAAACACTTCTTAGGGACCCAATATACTGTCAATAGTCATCCTCCAGCTTGGATGCCGCAGTAACATTGCCAAATGACCAAACTACCTTTGACACTGTGTAGAAGTCCGTTTGACCATTCCAGCTCTACCAAACCACCAATAGCTACTGTCACAACACTACTATGACGAAATACGTTGCCAACAATGACAACAACATTCCACACACTCCAGTGGACCAACAGTGTGCTTAGGAAGCATAATTTAGAAGCCCATTCCATGACCTCTTGGAACTTAGGGGTTTAATTTTCCGGATCGTGATCCTCTACAGTTGGGCAGCCGGAAGGCTAGCATGTGACCTCACATAGATAGGGACAAAATGACCGCCCCACCCATTGCCTGAGTACCGTGCCTGGGTAGGGTCCACGCCCTTCTTGTGTGAGGCAGGGAGTGGGTGAGATTTTTCATCTCATATTGCTCTCGCTTCTATGCATAATGATAATGATGCACAAAATCAAAATAGATTGAAAGATTCAGAAATCTTTAACGAGACTTACTATTGGTGATATTTTTTAAACAGCCGTTTGATAACCATCATGGTTCCACTTCCTTGATTTCAGGTGGTATCCTTTTTTTTTTCCCATAAAATTTTAAAGTAAATTGATATTTTGATAACATTATTCTGGAATAGAATGAAATTAGAATCATCTTTTGTTAATCAGTCGGGCTCAGTTGGGCCTAGCCGGGCCTACCATATTTTTGCATTGCACCGTGATTGCACGAATATGTAGCTGGGCTTGCATATGGTAGGCATGGTATGGTTTATAAATGGTTGGTCAGTTTTCGGGCTTCACTTGGGCTTCCAATAATCGGGCTCAACATGCCATAAATGAGCTTTAAACGGGCTAATGACAAGTATATCTAAACGGGTTGTAAACATGTCGGGCTGAGTAAATGAGCTTTAAACAAAGCTGCAAGCAGGCTCTAAACGTGTTTTAAACATGTTGGGCAGAGTCAGGCTACTAATCGGTTGGTCCCGGTTGGGCGTCCGTTGGGTAGGACCCTTGCAACGGGAACAATCGAATGTTAGTCAGGTCGGGCTTGAGCCCGACACGTTTAATAAACGGGTCGGGCCTAGCCTAATTGACACCCCTAGGTACGATGTGTTCCATTCTCTAGTTTTACACTTTCTAATATTTATCGAATTGCCATTTTCTATTTTTATTTAGGGTTGATGTTCTTTGTACCACAAGGCAGGCTGCGCTTAGACACATGGGAGTGGCATTTCAACGATTCCAGGGTGTGAGGTGGTCATTTCGCCCACCCCCATGCGTCTAGGCGTAGCCTATGCTCTCAGCACAAAGAACAATTTCATTCCGTTGACACTGGGCGCAACCACCAGTCTTTTCCTCCTAACAAACAACCGACAGCCGCCAACGAATCATATGCCAGACAGCCAGAGTGTCGACGCCCAACTGAGAGTCGAAAAGCCTGATTCATCTGCCCGTGAAACTTATTTAGATTAAGTTTTCAGAGCTTTGTACATTTTTTTTTTATGAAAAGAAAAAACTTTATAACTAAGAAATAATAAAAGTATGTACAGAGTCTTGTCAATACCAAAAGTGGCGATGACAAGTTACTGCTTTCCTAGCAAAGGTATTCATCCAGAAGATTATAGAATCATATGGGGTTAACAAAAAATAGAAAATTTACTACTAGTTCAGCTCTTCCCTACTTTCCTACGAACGTCCATTATGTATTTAAGAAAATTTACTAATGCTAATTACAGTTTGATCAAATTAAAAAACTAAAGAAAGAGAGAAGTTTTTTTTTTATTTTTTTGGGTAACGTATCGTATCCTTAGTTAGTAACTTCGGGATTGGATACGTTCAACAATTAAACGGACTAGATAACAATAATACTTTCAAAGAATCTGGCCTAATAAAACACATACGACAATAATATGATACATATTTAATATGTGTTTAATATGACTGCTCTATAAGCAAAAATACAGGCATATATTTAATATGTCATAGACATGTACCACCTAATAAACAAAATAATAGCATATAGACAATGATTTTATCAAAAGCAACCTCACAACTAAAATAAACACAATATAATATCCCCTATTACAATTCATAAGATTATCATTTAACAAATCAAAATATCAATAAAAGTATCTCATCAGACATTAAAACAAAAAAAACAAAAAAAAAACAAAATAAGACATAATTTGTTTTAGAACTCATTTCTAAGATGAATTAACATCACCAATGGAAGTTCATGTACCTTAGTAGCAGGTTAAAAATTTATATACTCATATGTCGAGCTCAGGTGATCTGTAGCCAAGCTTGTGCTTGATGGTCTAATATTTCACATGGCATTAGAATTATAGTCAATGGCCAATTGCATCAAATAACAATTTTGTCAACTCATGTTACTCGAATCATATTTGTTTATGAACATTTTGTTCCTTGAATTAAACCACACAAGGATGAAGATGGAAGAAAAGAAAAATAAAAAACAAAGAAAGATAAAAAAAGAGAAACAATTTACAGAAACGAAGAAGAGAGAGCCTCAGATTGAGTGTTCACACCAGGCCACTACTGCAATCACCGGTACAACCATTTGGTGAACGGAGATGGAGAAGAAGAGGAACAGAGCTTGTCCGCCTCTGCAATCACCGATTTACCCAGCTGCAATTAACTGGCCACTTAAATTGAAATGGGAATAGATAATAGGAAGGGAACATGGGGTATTCAGCCTCAAAGGAAGTATCGCCAACCACCTAAACTGGAATGAGAACGGAGATGAAGAAGTTGAATAGAATGGGGGCAGTTGATAGCTAGGGTTCGAAGAGAAAAATACTAAAATCGTATTATGCGAGGTTTTTGTTTTGCGTTTTTTCTTCTTTAAGTTTTGAGTTTTTTTCTTAATAAAACTAAACTTAAGTTAAAAAATATTAAACACGTTTGATTCGTATTTAATACGTATATAATACGGATGCACTTAAAAAACAAATATTTTACTATATATATAGAAATATATGATCAAATACGTTTTTTTTTTTTGTTTTTTGGGTTAAAAGGGAGCTTATATATTAGAGATTACCATCATAAGATTACATTCTTGGGTATTTCTTCCCCTTAGCATCATTCTGCAATAAAAGAGAAAGTGCCGTGGAGAGGGGGCCAACACAAAGCGAGACCTCCTACATAAAATATGTTCTTTTTTAATTAAACTTTCATATACACGTATAATATGCAAACTTACCAACTAAGATCGTATCTCAGTATACCTAGCCGAGGGCTACTTCAGACTTGATGCGCTACTTTTTAGAGAGAGAGAGAGAGCGAGAGAGCAAAATGAGGTATACTTTTGGTAATTCGTGTATACCCAAAGGAAATTAAAGAAGAGGTTTCCATCCACGTCAGCGATCTATGTGAATCTCCTACCATTAAATATCGACGCTTCAATTGTAAGCCATTTTGGCGTTCCCCAACCGTTGATGTTTCTCCCAATTACGCAATTCTCCTTTTTCTCTAGATGTTATCCCAACCAACCTTTTTAAATCCCTTCGGATGGCTTTCTTGATCTTCCTCAAAACTGTTCTTTCTCTATGTCTTTCTTTCCTGTTTTTTTCTTTTTATCCATCTATCTTCTGTTCATGTAATTATGTTTGTGGATTTGTAGTTTGTTGTCTGGTGAATCTTATCTTCACCACGAAAGAGGTGAATAAGCCTTTTCCACTCCACTGTTGCTGCTGTTGCTACTTCTGCATAAGCTTTTCTTTTGCTGTTGACGAGTCTTGGTGAATTTACCCAAAAAAAAAGGGAGTCTTGGCGAGAAGTTTTTCTTCTTGGATCTAGTAGTAGCGGCCTCCGACATAATCCTTTTAAGCTTGCTGCCGAAGAGGTTTTTTGTTTTACGTCCATTTGGAGTCGTTGGAATCGGCTTGGGTGGAGTCGGGAAACGGTGGAGTGCTCTTCGAGATGAAGGATCTCACCCTTGCACTTCAAACTCTGGTAGTCTGAAATCTACCTCTCCAAAGTTGAAATCATCCTTATCTCCCCGCGATATACCTCAAGAATGTTTGGACTTCCATAAATATATTAATTTATAGGGAAAAAGTTCTTTGTCGGGGGAGTGTGATCTATGTCAGCACTCCCGTGAGTCTATCTCTTTATGTGAAAAGACATCTCTATCCCTTGTTTTGAGGAGGAGAGAGATAGACACATGGGAATGCTGGTGTAGGCTACACTCTTGGACTGAGAACTACTTCCCTAATTTATATTATCCTATAAAATGAAAAGTAAATCCATAAATGTATTGATTTGTCTTGTCTTTGAATTTACATTACCGGGGATTGTGATAACACTTTTGTGGGAAACTTAGGGTTTTCCATCTACTAAAATAATATAGGGAGAGTTGCGTGTGTTGTAGCACTGTGCTCAGATATAGGGCTAAAATGATCGCTACACCCATTAAAGGAGGAAATTCTTGAGGGTGTAGAGGTCATTTCACATGGCCCTATCTTTGGGTACATGGGCCTTAGGGTAATATATAAGGTTAGGATGTGGATTTATTCTGGTTCCTAGTTTATCTATTGGTATTGGAACTGTTGGGAGACCAATAACTTAATTATTTGATCCAAAATAGAACCAATAACTTATCAGTAAATCTAGAATGGACCCAATAAGCTATTGGGTGGGTCGGTTTCGGTTTTTCAATTGTGGTCCTTTATATTTAATGATATAAAGTGTAGGATCCATGGATGGGATGCTTAATGATATAGACATCCGCCTCAAGAATAGACAATATGATTATGGCTTTTATTATCCGCTGTTGAATGTATGTAAATGGATGACCATCGGTTATCACACGGTGTCTCGTTAGAGTTAACACACATATCTTTTATTCGGATTTGAGGGTGCTATAGGTGTGCTAAATCTGCAAACTAGGTTTGTGGCAAAATATTTTTCTATAATAAAAGCATTTTTTGTACGAGAGTGTGGTCTACGCTAGCATTCCCATGTGTACGGGTGTTAAACGGTCCGATTTTGGTTAAACGGTTTGGTTTTGACTGCTTGAGGGTAGAAACCGTAACCAGACCGTTTAACTAAATGATCTCATAATCAAAACCTGAACCGTTTGATAAACGGTTGTGGTTAAATGATTTTTAAACGGTTTTACACGGTTTATGCTAGACGGTTGCTAGATGGTTTCATGAACCATTTACTAAGTCTAATTTACACTGGTTACCTGTTGCATTTTTTAATAGAAAATGGGGGCCTTTGGCAGTGCACAAACCATTAAGGAAGACACATAAAAATTAAGAATGAAATAGGAACAACAGAAGCCATAGTTAGAGCTTCAAAATATAGAGACCCAGAAGTACATAGCAGTACGAATCAATAACTCCCCTAAAACTGAGGTTTTTAAACGGTTAGACGGTTTGGTTATAATCGGCTTTAATTGGATTACATGGTTTGAAACCGTTACAATAATCAATCGAAACCGTACCGAACCGAACCGATTAAATAAACGGTATCATTTCTAAAACCATAACCAGACCATTTAAATAAACAGCCTGCCGATTTCTGTTTGGTTTCGGTTTGGTTTTGACACCCCTAACAATGTGCCTATCTTCTCCTCCTCAAAACAAGGGGGTACAGGTGTCTTTTCATATGGGGAGGAGAGAGATAGACTCATGAGAGTGCTGGTGTAGACCACACTATCGGACAGAGATCTTTTTACCTAAAATAAAATTCCGACTCTTATTTTGTTTAAAAATGAATCGAACCATAAAACTGAGTAATAATTATGGGAAGTGGTTTTCCATCCAGGAGTGTGGCCTACACCAGCAATCCCATGTGTCTATTACTCTCCTCCTCAAAACAAGGGGGCATGGATGTCTTTTCATATGAGGAAAGAGAGATAGACTCATGGGAGTGCTGGCGTAGGCCACACTCCCGGACAGAGTTCTTTTTCCCAATAATTATTCTAAATTCAAAAAGAATTAGATAAAGCCTAAATAATATCACTTACAAAGTTAAAAATTAAAATAACAAACAATCCCTTAAAACTTTTTTTAGTAAAATAATTAAAACATTTCTACCAAAAAAAAAATTAAAACATTCATGTGAAATATAATAATCGCATAAATAACCAATATGCCCCTAAATTCAAAATCCAGCCTAGAATGCAACATTAAATGAAGACAAAAACATAGAATGGTAAAATATTGTATAAAGTTAAAGAAGTCACATATGCTAACAATGTACGTAAAATGAACTATTTATGTATATAGAATTAGCAAGTCAGAAAGTTCCAGTTGGCGGAAAAGGAGGTGTTGACTCCCCCTCCAGTAAGTAGTGAAACGTAATGTTCTTAAAATTGTTTGAAACCTCAGCTATATGCAAAAAGAGGGGTAGGGAAAACCAAGAGTTGTTAGCAGCATCTGGATTGGTGAGCCACGAAAGTAACTCCTTATCTTGCAACCAGACATGGTGGAGAACAATCCCCTCCTGTCGTGATCTCTTCCAGCCCTGAAGTAGTCCATAAAGAACCGTAGCGGTTGAGTCCTGTACATTGATACAACCTGCATCGGTGACAAAACTGTTGCCATCTATCAAAAGGTTAAATGTCCACTTGGCTATGTTAAGTTCGGGTTCCACGAGGCTTGCGACCATTAAACCAGTCATGGGGGTCATAGTGTTAGTAATCTTCCAAAAAATCAGCTAATGAGAAGAATTGTATGTTAAAGAAGATGGAGATAAAGATGGGGGGCAGATCCATAGATCATTAGCTCACTTAATAACATTTTTTATAACAACCAGTGGGTCTGCCTCAACAGCCTACATTAGAACATTGTTCCTCACATACCAAAGAAAGTAACATGTAATGATAAAAATAGAAAAAAAAAAAACAAATGAGAGATTGCTTGTCCATAGCCAACGATGCATGAAGAGAAGTGTAGAGATTGAGGAAGGAAGAGCTTGAGAGATGCTCAGTTCTTAGTCCAAGCGGACCAGAAGTGTCACACCCCCACCCCGATGTAATATATATTGCCACATAGGGGTATGACTGGGACAATCGCACATCATCCCAACACCTACTAGGATCACAGATGTAGTGTCCCGAGCTACAGTGCACCCTATCAACACCTTATGATGACAGAAAGGAACGCACCAAAAGGAATAAATCGTTCCAATCACAAAGTTAGCGGAAGTAAAATCAAATTAAATTATGTGAAATTATAGAGCATCGGTTCTCTAATGATAACACATATTATAATATCAATGTTCGTAACCATTCAATATTTCCTAATAAGTAAACAAACAGTTTATACATGGTTGTGGAAGAAATACATAAATTAAATAAATAAATGATAATTGCCCCAAGGGCACAAATGCTTGGATGTACGTCTACATCCAAGTCACAATCATCAACTCCACTTGATTCGCATCCAATGGTGCTCGTCAAGAGATTATCTGCATATAAACTAAAAATGGTTGTACAACGGGGTTAGCTACACTAGCTAGTGAGGGAGCAAAGGGGAATGCGCACACATCACGCAATCAAAATCAAACAGAATGATGCATGCTAATGTTACATTCATTTTTCACCTAACACATAATTCTATCGGTCAAGTATATGCTACTGTGATAACTCGGAAAACACTGAGGGTCACTTATCCTATCGCCCCAGTGAGACCTCAATTATCATGAAGGGACCTGCGCCGGTAGAAGCCATCATGACCACCCAGTGGCAAACCCCGATAGCCATCACTACCCCTGCCCTGGCCTCTCCCACCTCCACAGACCGCAGGTGCTCAGACTATCCAACACATAAACCCCTGTTGGCAAGGGTCGTAGCATAAGGGAACAAGCAATCTTAGCCGCAGATATGCTATATGCAGGTCCTATCGTCCCGAGAGGCATTCCGGATGCATCAACTTCCCATTCCATCTAGTACACGGGTGCAGAATGGCACGGCACATACAGATCAGGATGACATATAACAGTTTTCATAATTAAATAAATTGGGGTTCCGGTACCGGCACACCCAGCACCGTAGCCCGATACAATGGTGAGCATACTATCACATTCGCAACAGTTCACAATTAAATAAAATACAATGCGCACTATGCTTATAAATATACCATAGCATGCTTAATATTAACAATTATATAATAATCAAACCCAACAAAGTCACCCAGAACCCACTCACCAGGCATAGGTGTCACCGGGCGTGATTGGCATGAATCTCCCTCGGGCTTCGGGTGGCATCCGGAGTGGTTCACATGAATCTCACCGGTGCACCAACCTAACATATAAAAGAAGGTATTAAAACAAGTATAAAAGGGTCCCATGCTAGGCCCAAAATGGTTAAAACCAAGTTTCAACCAAGACAGCATGAGCGGACTCACGGGCTGTCTCAGCAAAGGTGAATCCGCCCCTAACTCCGTTCAGGCCAAAAGGTGAAAACAGAGCGAGCGGACCCACGAACGGATCTTCTTAGTTGAATCTGGTCATTGATCAGTTCGACACCTAAGACAACCATAAAAGGGAGCGGATCCACGGGCGGAAGTGCTTCTTAGGTCTGCTCCTGCATTCGTTCGATTCCTGAGACAGGACCCGAGAGCAACAGGTCTCGGGCGAAAGCAAACAGAGTGAATCCATGCCTTCGTCCGCTCAGGCTAACACACAGGGTTTATACTAGGCGGACTGACGGGCGGTACCACGATAGGTGGATCCAGTCGTTCGTCCGTCAGCAGTCTCTTCCTAGATTTCAAGGAGTTTCAGCTCCAGCTTAGAGCTTGGAGCTCCTTAGCATCTTAGGAACAGGGGAGGGGTGTCTAAGCCTTCGTAGGGTCACTAGGTACTAGGCTTAACCTCATGGATCCAAGATCCTACAAGGTTGGGTCTCAATTTGGTCCAAAGAGATGGGGTTTTAATGTCTAAAATCCAAGTTCTCCAACAATGGCTGGAATTACAGCACCAAGGGGTCCAAACCAAACCTCGGTCAACTCTATTAGAGCTCCAACTAGGGGCCGAGCTCCACCTTGAGTCCCAATGGAACTCTAGGTCAGTCCAAGCTCAAGGATTCTACCAAAATTAAAGGGAAAATGGGGGAGAACCAGGTTTAGGGAGCTTACCTTGGTGAGATCCTCCCATGGAGGAGTGGAGTCCAAGGCTAGGTGAGCCTTCATGCTCTCCTCCCTTTCTTTCCATCTCTTCTCCTTCACCTTTTTCTTCCTTCTTGGTCCGATCAGCAAGAGGAGGAGATGTGGGGCAGCCAACCATTTTGGCATAGCTCCCATCTTCTTCCCTTCCCCTCTCATTCCTCTTCCACTCCTACTTCTTCGTTCTATCTTCCTCCTTCTTCTCCTCCACGGTTTTGGGGAGGGGGAGAGATAAGAGAATAAAAGGGGTTCTTTAGTTTTAAGGGGGTAGAAGGGACCTTATGGAGTGTTTGGTTAGGGGTCTTAGAATGTAGTTTAGATCCTTGGGCATAAAATGGGTTTTGGGTTAGACATTAGGCCATGTTTGGTCCAAGTCATGGCCCTTAGGTACATTTAGCTAATTAAGGCCTGTTTGGGATTCACCCTAAGCCCATTGGACTCAATTGTCCGCTAGGGTCTGTTTGGCCTAGGTTAGGGTATGTAAAACCCATTATCCACTTGAGTTTGGCCTTGTGGGCCCCATTTCATGGTCCAAACAACCAATCCATGGTATGGGTAGGGATTCATGTGGTCCAAGGGCTTAATTAATATGTCTGGGACACGGGTATGTGGGTCCCATAGGAAAATAATCCAAAAAGGCTAATGATAGCACGGGCGGATCCTCGAGCGAATTCAGTTCTAGTGAATCCGTTCGTGACTCCGTTGCTGCTGTCATGGCCCAAACTTCAAGGAAATCTGTGGGGCTTTGGCCCACACTTCCAAAACTTCGAGGGGGTTCTTTCTATGGTATATCTAGTTCAAAGTCATTACTGTTGACTATGGTCATAAGGCATTACCCATTGGGTAAGGTCTGGATGCCCTCGGGGTATAGGGGATATTTGGGGTGCGGGTGTAAAATCCCCCCAACCTTATTAAAAATTTCATCCTCAAAATTTGAGGCAACCCGGGTCTCAAGGGCAAAGGTTTGTTGAACAACAATACCTCCAAATACCCACTACTTGGACTCATTCAAGGTCGGGTCAAGGTGAGGTAGTGTCTAGTTAACACAACAGGTCAGGTTCCACACTCCACTCCCTTACATGGTCACATTACCACAGGGGTGTGGTCCTCAATACCCAGGCTCAATTTTGACTTTTAGAGCCGGTAGTCATAATATACCAGTAGGTCAAAGGGGTATCTCCTGGTCTGGAAAAGTCTACGGAACTTTCTCATTCCAGGTGGCTTAGTCTAGTGTGTAGGACACCACTCTGGCCTTCACAACTCTAGTCACACTTGGGTTACAGAACTCAACCTGTCCAGTTCCTCATTATAGGGTTCATACCTCGAATGCTGTCATTTCTGGCTATCTCATTACCTCACCCAACTTTAGAATGATTTGGAATATTGATAGAATCTCCTATTGTTCACTCCCAGTACGGAGGGAACGCATTTGGTGACCCATTACTCCCTTCATATCTATCGTTGGAGAAGGTCTTGTTACCTCCTTCAGGTTCAGCTTTCAAAGTCTTCAAACCCATCTCACGGTGACTATACAAGGAAAAGTCCTACATGGTTCTCCTTCGAGAGCCAAACAACCTTCAATGGTTGGGTCTAAGTCAACTCATGCTAATTAATCCACCCAGTCATCATCAAGGTCGTTTACTATTAATCCATGATCAACATGACCAAGAGTCAGGGCTTAACTAAGTGATCACAGTAAAGCCTAGGTAAGGTCATACTTGTAGTACCAGAGAATCACTCTCGTCACACAAGTCCAAGGTCTTAAGGGACATATCTATATATACACACGTATATCTCACCAATTTATAGGCAAAATTTCAAGAATTACATTCATATCCCTATAGACATATCTTTCATTTAGGTCAATTCACAAGAACAAAAGTTCTCGAGTACAGTTTGCTAAGTCTTTTTGGAGGATCAACTCACGGTGTAGGACTTCCTCTATGAGTCTAAACATGGTTTGGAGGAACCAAGTAAAGTACAAATAGAGTCGTCACTAACTCATGTGTCATGAATGGCCTCCAAATATACCTGGCCTTTGTGGCTCATTGAAATGAACCAGTCCAAGTCAGCCCAATACTTCCCTTACCTAATATCTACCCACAGGGTTAGGCTTCTTATTCATAAGGTCTGAGTCCATTTATTCACGCGGTCTAGGGGTCTTCATTTCCAAGAGTAACTCTCCTCCCCCTTTAGGTAAGAGGGGAGTCATAGCGCACACGATTGCCTTTCATTCCTCATTGGCCGGTTTGGCCGATGTGGGTCCAAGAATACAAACATCATACTCTGCCTCTAAGGCAAACAATTAACCATGCATGGCCAAGCAAAATGGGTGTCCAACCTAGGGTATGGACATTAATTCATCATACAAGGAGGTGGTTAAAAGGTCTCAAAAGTCTGGGATCAAAATCCTAAAAGAACAGCGAGCGGACTCACGAGTGGAATTGGTGCTGTGGGTCCATTCGTATTTGCCTCGCAAGACAGGGAGAGCGGACTAAAGGGCGGATGTGGAATGTGAATCCGTTCGTTCGTCCGTTCTCAAAAGACCAAAGGTCCGAGAGAATATGAATCGATCGGATCTACGGGCGATCTCATGACGGTGGATCCGTTCGTTGATTCGGTCAGTTATAAAGACATGAATTTTCAAATTCTAGGCGGGACGGATTGACGAGCGGAGTCACGATAAATGATTCCGTTTGTTCGTTCGTTCGACAAATTTCAACAAACAGAAATCGTGAGTTCCAAAGAAAACACAACCGTAGGGAGAGGGAGAAAGGCTCTACAACTTCCTTGAGGAGATTCTTTGCAACTTCAACCCTCCAAGATCACTTCCTACTTGTTTAAGGTAAAATTCCTCTTCTCCATTTTCTTTTAAATCCTCTATTCTTCTCATTGAGAGATTTCACTTGTGCCTCTTCATCTTCTCCTTCATTTCTCCTTGGCTTTATGATAATTCATTCCAAGTATGATCATGTCTTGACTTTGCGTGCACTCTTATGGTCATATACATCAAGTTCATGCCAAAATTGATCTAAGCCAAGGCTTTTGGGTTTGGTTCAAGCTCTAACTATCAATGGTACTATACAAACAGCTTCTTACTTGTTCATTGTATCATTTCAAGCATTTTAGAGATTGCTTAACTTGCTTAATTAGTTATCTTGGATTGGTTTCCATCTCTTGCTTGAATAAGCTCTCCCATTCTTTCATGCTTGAGAAACCTTTCAAGTCCATGCCTAATCCATTACCTGTATCTAGGCTTCACCAAATCATTGCATTGATATACCATCAAGCACATTCCTTTACACATTTGTATACTAGTAGACAAAATCCTTGGAATCTATTTTCTCTTCTTGATATTTCATTCTCTTAATGTGTTTCCAAATGCATTATATATCCTTGAGATTACTTGCACAATCCTTGGTATTCATTTTCTTTCCTCAATAATTGATTCTTGTTTCAAGTTGGAATATTCCATTCCAAAACTTATGTTTATTGCTCACTTAGTTTCATCCTTCACATTCATATAATAGTGACTACCTGTGGAGCTTTATTTACATCACATTCATGTCTTTTCTCCTTTTCTCCAAACTCATCTCCAATAATTCCCACGTTCCAATTATACATCATTATTATTATTTTTTGGGAAATTTACACATACCACTCCTGAGGTTTGACGAAAGGATATTTTCACCCCCAGTTTTAGAAAATTCTGCGTACCCCCCTGAGGTTTGCAAACGGTAACAAATAAGCCCATTCCGTCAGTTCATGACTAACACTGTTAAAAATTAGACTTGAATTGATGGAATTGCCCTTCTAAGAAGAACCCAAAAAAAAAAAAAAAAAGAGGTGAATGGACTAAATTACCCTTACAAAGGAAAAAAAAAAAAAAAAAAAACATGCAACTCATCTTCCCCAATTCGATTGGGGAAGATGAGTTGTAGGTTTCAAAACCATAAGGGTTTTTCTTTTGTTTCTGTAATTATGATTAAGAGAAATAAAAAGAGTGGGTTTTGAACTGGAAAACCCTAGGCAATTGGGTTTCAAAACACTTTTCAACCGTTTAGAAGTTTAGGGTTTAAAATTGGGGGAAAATCCCAAATCCCCTTTTGCACCTGCAACTCGTCTTCATCCCCATGACTCTGTTGTTCCATCAATACTTGTGGATATCTCGTCCTCCACTACCAACTGGGGAGGGGCAAGCGTGAGATCCAAATAGGATTAACATATTTATGGTCATGGATGATGGGTTGCAAGTGCAAAACAGAGATTGTTGAGAATGGTGGATTGAGATTGGTTCTGGATGTTCTAAGCAGAGGTTTGAAGATGGATTGTCGCCAAATCGATTGTTGAGAATGGTGGATTGAGATTGGTTCGGATGTTCTAAGCTTTTGAAGATGGATTGTCGCCAAATCGCATTACTTTGTTTTATCATTCTTAGGGAAGAGTACAGAATTTTGATAGGAGAAATACCAGATGCAGTCCCCTCTTTGGTGAACTTGATAAGAGATCCGATTGGTACGGTACCGATTTCTGGTCCACCTTTTGGGCGCCAGTTAGGGCTGGCCGGCACGGCGTGAACCCTCTTCTAGCATTGCAAGAACTAGCAGGCGAAGCCCATGTTTGGGTTTGTGATCCCGCAAGCAGCCTTCACAAACTGGAACGCATCCTCAAAGCTCTGGCTATGGTTGAGAATTCCTCTCTCTCTCTCTCTCTCTCTCTCTCTCTCTCTCTCTCTCTCACATACTCTCTGCCATTAATGGGTCATAATAGTGATGGTGATGCTGAAGATAATATTAGCTATGGTGATGGTGATTGTAAATTGCCAATAAGATTCTAGGTGTTGTAAGTGCAAAACAGACTTCCGCGATGCTGTTGTCGCCATGAAATTCAATATAGCCAACTTAATTGCAGGGTATATACGGGGGGAGAAAGAAAAAGAGAGAAATTAAATGGATAGTGGGGAATCAATTCAAAGAGATAGAAGAGAGAGATGGGTTTTACAGTTGCAGGTGATTAAAAATAAGGATGGTTGCAACTCATCTTCCCCAATCAATTTTGGGGAAGATGAGTTGCAGGTTATGGTTTTTTTTTTTAATCTTTTTTTGGGTTCTTCTTAGAAGGGCAATTCTGTCAGTTGAAGTCTAATTTTTAACAGTGTTAGTCATAAACTGACGGAATGGGCTTATTTGTTACCGTTTGCAAACCTCAGGGGGGGTACGCAGAATTTTCCAAAACTGGAGGGTGAAAACATCCTTTTGTCAAAACTCAGGGTTGGTATGTGTAAATTTCCCTTATTTTTTTTTCTACATGCACTTCTCCTTTGATTTTCTCATCATGAGTTGTCTCTCAGTCAAATCATTTCCACTTCAAATGGAGCATTTCACCTTTGTAAATCCATTTGCCAATCATATGCACCGTTATTCCAATTTGACTTATATTCTTGTAATTCTGCTTGGTGTTGTCTCGTATGTGCAGGTGGCGACATGGCTCCAAAAAGAGAGAGAGACACTACCATCATGCCTGTCATTCCTATCACGCACTGGGCGCCTCAATTGACCAATGAAGGGGCCAAGGGACACTCCCAGGGACATCTTTTCAACAGAAGAATCCTCGTGGAAAGGGATTTAACCATGGGTTAAGTGATTGCATATCAGGTGGAGACTAGATTCGAGAAGTTGGAGTGGTCCAACTTGCTAGTTCTGCCTGAGTTTTACTACCCTGCTCTGATTAGAGAGTTCTACTCAAAATTGCTATTGACTTAGGGGGAGGCTGGTGATCTCAGACTGACTACAACAGTAAAGGGCATCGCCATCAGTTTTACCACTGAAGAATTGGGAATCATCCTTGATATTTTGGCAAAAGGAAAGAAGGTTTACTATTCTTCAGATGGCCACCCAGACCAAAGTCTGCACCCAGAAGAAAACAAAGAGTTGTTCCAAGTGCTAATGAATAACATGTACAAGAAGAATAAGGATCTCTCTAAGTTTCCTCCTTCCCAGCGAGTCCTTACTTTAATTGCCAACACAAATTTGGTTCCCTCCAAGGCAAGTAGCACACACCCTTCTTTGATGTTTGCAGTATTAGCTCACTCCCTATATACTAGCCAACCTATTTGTCTCCCATATGTAATCATAAAACACATGGCTCGCACTGTTATGGATTCCACTCGAAGGCACGCACTGACCTACAGTCGACTACTCACTTGGGTTTTCCTCTGCTTCAAGGTTGACCTTGATCAGGAACCTAGGAAATCAAGCACTCGGGAGCCTATCGGGTTCGACACCCTGCGAGAGATGAACCTATATCCTATTTATGACAATACAGGGGGACAGGTTCAGCGTGATAAGGGAAAAGGAATTAATGATGGTGAGGAGAATGACAGTGAGGCCGGTCCTGAGCTCAAAGGTCCCAAATCACTTGCAGCAGGTACCTCAAAGATCACAGGGGGAGGTGATGACTTATCAATGGCCATCAAATGGCTGGGAGTGTGAGTGGCAGATGGTTTTAATAGGATAGGGAAACAACTTAATGCTCAGGCTTAGCGTATGGCGGATATAGAGCGATGGATTGACAACATCAATTTCTTACTTGGTTGTGGTGGTGACGCCAATGCCAGTGATTAGTTTCGATCTTCCTCCAAAAATTCTCAGAATTATCTTATCAGTTCAGTTCTTTCAGTCTCTTGCCCTTGAGGGGTAATTTATGGAACTATTTCATTTGCTCTTTTTCCTTTAGTTTTTCCTTTTCTCTTTTTTCTTTCCTTTCTTTGATCTGACAGTGTGAAAACTCTGAAAACCTTCAAAATCGATAAGTGTTCACCTTGATCTTGCATGGTTACTATCAGGTGTTTTGGGTCAGGGAGGTGAATCTGGTACTTTAAGTTAGAGAGGGCACAGGTATGCCCAACAGGGAATGATACAATCATGGATGGATCCGAAGGATTGAGTTAAACAGGCTAGAATCACAGGTGTCAAATGGAGAAGAACACTAGTTGCCTCTAGAAAAAATTAAATTCTTTGGAATAGTGTATTTAGCATTTATATATATACATATATAATTTATTCCCTCTTTTAGATCATGGTGGATTATGGTGGTTAATTAAATTAATACTGAACATGAATTATAACATATATATATATATATATATATATATATAACCGTCTAGTGCCTATTTAAAACTCAACCAAGCAATTACACAATTATTATCCCACAGCCTACATTTCAATTCTAGATTTCAGGTTGTCTATTATCATCTAGATTCTTATTTTCACTCCAATTAGTCTTCTCCCTACGTCTACACACAACCATTCATGTTCTTGAGATTTTTACTTTAGAACCTATTTGTGGAGAGTAAATCAAGAGGTTACGTCCAGACTATGGTCGGTGCAGAGCATCATTGCTCTGATACCACTCTGTCACACCCCCATCCCGATGTAAAATATATTGCCACATGGGGATATTGACTGGGACAATCGCACATCATCCCAATACCTACCAGGATCACAAATTCAGTGTCCCGAGCCACAGTCCATCCTGTCAACACCTTATGATGACAGAAAGGAACGCACCAAAAGGAATAAATCGTTCCAATCCCAGAGTTAGCGGAAGTGAAATCAAATTAAATTATGTGAAATTATAGAGCATCGGTTCTCTAATGATAACACATTATAATATCAATGTTCGTAACCATTCAATCTCTCCTAACAAGCAAACATTAGTTTATACATAGTTGTGGAAGAAATACATAAATTAAATAAATAAATGATAATTGCCCCAAGTGCACAAATGCTTGGGTGTTCGTTTACATCCAAGTCACAATCATCAACTCCACTTGATTTGCATCCAACGGTGCTCGTCAAGAGATTATCTGCATATAAACTAAAAATGGTTGTACAACGGGGTTAGCTACACTAGCTAGTGAGGGAGCAAAAGGGAATGCGCACACATCACGCAATCAATATCAAACAGAATGTTGCATGCTAATGTTATATTCATTTTCCACCTAGCACACAATTCTATCGGTCAAGTATATGCTACTGTGATAACTCGGGAAACACTGAGGGTCACTTATCCTATCTCCCCAATGAGACCTCAATTATCACAAAGGGACCTGCGTCGGTAGAAGCCATCATGACCACCCAGTGGCAAACCCCGATAGCCATCACTACCCCTGCCCTGGCCTCTCCCACCTCCACAGACCGCAGATGCTCATACTATCCAACACATAAACCCCTGTTGGCAAGGGTCGTAGCATAAGGGAACAAGCAATCCTAACCGCAGATATACTATATGCAGGTCCTATCATCCCGAGAGGTATTCCGGGTGCATCAACTTCCCATTCCATCTAGTACTCGGGTACCAGCACGGCATTCACATACAGATCAGGATGACATATAGCAGTTTTTATAATTAAATAAATTAAGGTTCTAGTACCGGCACACCTGACACCATAGCCCGATACAATGGTGAGCATACTATCACATTCTCAATAGTTTACAATTGAATAAAATGCAATGCGCACCATGCTTATAAATATACCATAGCATGCTTAATATTAACAATTATATAATAATCAAACCCAACAAAGTCACCCAAAACCCACTCACCAGGCATAGGTGTCACCGGGGGTGATTGGCATGAATCTCCCCCGGGCTTCGGGTGGCATCCGGCGTGGTTCACATGAATCTCACTGGTGCACCAACCTAACATATAAAAGAAGGCATTAAAACAAGTATAGAAGGGTCCCATACTAGGCCCCAAATGGTTAAAACCAAGTTTCAACCAAGACATCATGAGCAGACTCACGGGCGGTCTCAGCAGAGGTGAATCCGCCCCTGACTCCGCTCAGGCCAAAAGGTGAAAACAGAGCGAGCGGACCCACGACGGATTTCTTAGTTGAATCTGGTCGTTGATCAGTTCGACACCTAAGACAACCATAAAAGGGAGTGGATCCACGGGTGGATGTGCTTCTTGGGTCTGCCACTACGTCCGTTTGATTCCTGAGACAGGACCCGAGAGCAACAGGTCCCGGGCAGAGGGAAACAGAGTGAATCCGTGCCTTCGTCCGCTCAGGGTAACACACAGGGTTTATACTGGGCAGACTAACGTGCGGTACCACGATAGGTGGATCTGGTCGTTCGTCCGTCGGTAGTCTCTTTCAAGATTTCAAGGAGTTTCAGCTCCGGCTTAGAGCTTGGAGCTCCTTACCATCTCAGGAACAGGGCAGGGGTGTCTAAGCCTTTCTAGGGTCACTAGGTACTAGGCTTAACCTCATGGATCCAAGATCCTACAAGGTTGGGTCTCAATTTGGTCCAAAGAGATGGGTTTTTAAAGTTCAAAATTCAAGTTCTCCAACAATGACTGGAATTGCAGCACCAAGGGGTCCATTTTTTTTGGCTAAAGATCAGGAATGTATTGATTGATAGTAAGGTAAAATAGTGGTGATGTTTACAGTAGAGTACTGAAATAAATAGCTACACAGGGATTATAAGAATCTGTAATGTGGACGTCCCATTGCTTCCCAGGTGACCATATATAAAATGAAGTTTGGCATTGTGCTCCAGGTCCATGATGATTTGGAGATTGTTGCTTTAGTTGCTAGTGCATCCGCAGGCCCATTTCCTTCTCTAAAACAATGGGTCACTCGCCATTGTATGGTGTTTAGATAATCTTTTGTAGCCCACTAAGCCTGAAGGAACTTCCCTGGCAGCTTAGAAGTGAGAATAGCTGATACTACAGATGCTGAATCACTTTCTACCCATAAGTTCCTAATCTCAAGGTTCTTAGCCTCTTTGATGCCAATAAAGAAGGCCTCCATTTCAGCATAATAATTTGTACCAATTCCTTGAAAAGAGGCAAAGCATTTGATCACTGCACCTTGATGGTTTCTAAAAATCCCTCCCGACCCTGAAGATCCTGGGTTTCCCAGGGATGATCCATCTATATTTAATTTACACCAACCTGCTGGAGGCTCTTTCCACTTCACTTCAATAATTCTTTTAGGCTGAGGTATAGCAATTGTAGCATGCATTGCCCATGCCAAAACTAGGTCTTGAATCGATTTCATAGGTATGCCACTAATTCGGGTGCCTTCTGATACTTCTCTTAAGCATTTCATAACAATATGCTTAGGGGAGTTAATTAAGACATCATACCTTCTCTTATTTCTTTCTAACCAGATTTTTTGACATATGATTGTTATAAAGACTCTCCATATATTTGGAAGTGTAACTACCTTCACTTTCCTGCGCCACCATGAGAAGAACAGCTCCATGGAAGGGAATCCACTCCATCTCTCTTTGAACAGGGATAGAATTTTGCTCCATACTTGTTGTGAGAAGTTGCAATTTATGAAAATGTGCAAGCTTGACTCCATTTCAGAATGACATAGTTCACATCTAGACACTATAGGGACTGCTCTTTGGCTCACCCTGTCATCCATTGGAAGTGCATTACGCATCAATTGCCATCCAAAAATTGATATTCGGGGGTGTAACTGTCTCCTCCATATATCTCTTGGCCAAGCTATTAGTTCAACTTTTGTTCTTATTTCTTCCGACGCAATTTTCACCGTAAACTGACCACTCATTGAATATGCCCACAGCCAAGTGTCATTTCTATTTGAACTAGTGATACCCTGCTCCTTAATACCTGTTAAAATATTTTGAAGAGCTGTGCACCCCACCAGTGGAAAATTAAGCGTCTCCCCCTCTAAGAATTCTGCTACCGTAGCTGATAGTCCTCTTGGAATCTGATTTGGTTGAAGTACATCCTCTATGCTTTTGTCACCAAACCACTTGTCATACCAAAAGCTTATTGTAGATCCATCCCCCACCACCCATCGCTCCGCAGATTGAATGAAACTCCATACCTTTCTCAGCCCTGGAAGGATTGACAATCCAACCTGCCTTGTTAGAGAGCCATCAACGTTCATCAATCGTCCTCTTAGAAATTCAGCAAAATCTGATTTTCCTATTTTTATGGCCCATGCGAATTTAGCAATTAAAGCCAAGTTAACATCCCGCATCCTTCTAATGCCAAGTCCTCCTTCCTGCTTAGGTTTGCATAGCGAGTCCCATCGAACCGTGACTGCCTTAGCTTTCTCTGATTCTCCTGACCATATGAAGTTACGAATCCAACGTTCTAAAATTTCTATGGCTGAAGCCGGCCATAGATAGATAGAAAAATTGTGAATGGGAATGCTGCACATGACCGATCAAACAAGCTCAACCCGCCCAGCCATAGAAAGTAATCATCCCTTCCACGCAGAAAGTCTTTTTTGAAATGGTCAATCAAAGGCAAAAATTAGTCATTTTTAACTCGCCCTCTTATAAGATCAACGCCTAAGTATCTTGTGGGGAAACTGCATAATGGTACTCCCAAAGTTACTTTCAGCCGCTGCCTGCGAGCCATCGAAATGTTGCTACCCAAAAACGCCTTACTTTTTGTCAAATTTATTTTTTGACCTAAATATTCTCCATATTCCTTTAGGAACCTCATTACTCTCTGTACATTACGCAGATCTGCTTTCATAAAAATGAAAAGGTCATCTGGATAAAGTAAATGGGTGGGGGTTGATACCTGGCAAGGACCTAGAAGCGACTTTAATCCACCTGAATTGCATAGAGCAGCAAGGCCACGACACAAAACCTCTTCTGCTATTATGAACAGTAAGGGGGAAAGGGGATCTCCTTGCTTCAGACCTCTTTCTATGTGAAAGAAACCAATAGGGCCCCCATTAATTAGTACAGAATTCTTGCTGAGAGCATGATTTGATGCACCCATGAGATCCATAATGCTGAGAAACCAAATTTGCTGAGCACCTCGAACAGGAATTCCCAATCTAGTGTGTCAAAAGCTTTCTGGATGTCCAACTTCATGCTTAGACCTCCTCCCGTGCACTTAATGTTCATAATATTTGTTAATTCAGAGGCCTCACCAATATTTTCAAATATCACCTTGCCCTATTGGAATGCTCTTTGTTCCTGAGAGATCAATTTGTGGAGAATTGTTGAGAGTCGCGTTGCCATTATTTTTGGAATCAACTTAAATATGAAATTACCCAAGCAGATCGGTCGAAATTGGCCCACCCTATTTGCATTATCCACTTTAGGGATTAGGCTTAACAAATTACTATTGACACCCTTCGTTATCACCCCCTCTTTAAAAAAATTTTGTACCCCCCTACAAACATCCACACCTACCTCACTCCAACAAACTCTGAAGAAGGTACCTGGAAACCTGCCTGGTCCTGGCGCACTGGCTGGGTCAAGCTCGAACACTGTCTTTCTAATCTCCTCTTGTATAGAAATCTTTGCTAGCATTTCATTGTCATCTGCAATGACTAATGAAGGTATAACATTCAACAATCTTGGCTGGTTGATTGCCTCCCCTTTTTTGTAAAACTCCTCAAAGTGGGAAACCATACAATTACCTATGTCACTTGGCTCTGAAAGGATCGTGCCATCTTCCTTCCTAATTTCACGCAAAGTATTCCTTGTACTTCTAATTTTAGCGGACTAATGGAAATACCTGGTGCATCTATCTCCATACCTAATCCACTTGTCTCTTGATTTTTCTCTCCACAGTTTCTCTTGCAACACTACTGCATTGTCATATTCCTTTTGAGCTTGCGTCTCCTTGTCAAACAGCGCCTCTGAGAATCCCTCCACCTCCATTGCATCAAGCACAGTTTCAAGCTCAGTCTTTGTATGGGAAACCTCTTGGTCTACATGTGGAAATACCCCTCTAGCCCAAACCTTAAGAGGTCCCTTTAAACATTTCAGCTTTGGCATCACAACAAATAGAGGAGATCCTCTCACCGGTTCTGCCCATGATTGCTTCACAACATTTTTAAAATCATCATGCTTTGCCCAGAATCGTTGGAAATGGAAAGGTACGTTTGCAAGACGTGGCATTAAATCACATCGCACCAGTATTGGAGCATGGTCTGAGATCCCCCTGACCAACACCTTCTGTATACTACTAGAGTAGTGCTGCCACCAACCATCATTGCATAAACTACGATCCAAAACAGCCCTTACATTCCCTACCCGTCGGTTGTTCGAATAAGTGAACCTGTTCCCGAAAGAAGGAATTACGGATAGGGAAGCTGATGCGATCATTGCTGCAAATTCCTCCGATGATCCCGTGTTGAACCTCCCTGGGCCTATCTTATCTGAGGCATACAAATACGAATTGAAATCAACTATCACTAGCCATGGGCATGCTGCCCTTGCAAGAGATACTAGGTCACTCCAGAGGCTACGCCATATGGCCCAAAAACAACTAGCGTGCACCACAATAATGAAACTTCTTGTGCCTTGTAGCTCCACCTGTACTGTTATTTGTTGATCAGATTCCAATATGATTCTGGGGCGTGGTAGCTCTGATCTTCAGAGAAACCAGATGTTGGGCACCCCCCTCTCTGGTATTGCTAATGATTTCAGTTGCCAATCCCATTGCTTTAAGGTAGCGTAATGGGCACCTGTCAACCCCCACTTTCCGCTCTGCCAAACATAAAAAATCAGGTTGAATCCCCCTCATTAATCCTCGTAAATGTGCACGCGAGCTGAGATTACCCACCCCTCTAATGTTCCAAAATAAACATTTCATGGTAAACTGTGATAGGGATCTTGTTGACGCCTTTCAACTGCGCCCTCGTCTTGTACTCCTTACAGCTTCTGGTCTACCTGGCTAATTTCATTCATCCCATGGTTACGATGTCTCGATCCGGGGATAACGTTAGACTGTAATATGTGCTTCTCTCAGGCATGCTTTCGTTTCCCAAGCTTTATAAATGGGGCCTCAACGTTCCCGACCTCTTCATTAGCCTGCTCCACCTTGTCATGGTGCACAACTGCCATGTGGCCACTATCACAACATGTTACTATAATTGGCGACAAATCCTCATCAACGGCCTGACCCGTTGTCCCTACCAACGATGCATGTCTAGTGTTAATTGCCATGTCATCACCTAACTCCATTTCATATTTTGACGATGGAGTCCTGTGCACTCCGGGCTCAGCTCTGCCGATGGATTCCGTAGCATGGTGGGAGAGTGAATCACTTACTCGAGAAACAGAGTCCAATGGTGAGTCAATCGACTTTGTAACAAAATCGTTTCCAACGTGCGCCAAAATCTTAGCCTAAAGTGCAGCTAGCGCCACGTGTCCATCAAGGGGTCCAAACCAAACCAAGGTCAACTCTATTAGAGCTCCAACTAGGGACCGAGCTCCACCTTGAGTCCCAATGGAACTCGAAGTCACTCCAAGCTTAAGGATTCTACCAAAATTAAAGGGAAAATGGGGGAGAACCAGGTTCAGGGAGCTTACCTTGGTGAGATCCTCCCATGGAGGAGTGGAGTCCAAGGCTAGGTGAGCCTTCATGTTCTCCTCCCATCCTTTCCATCTCTTCTCCTTCACCTTCTTCTTCCTTCTTGGTCCGGTCAGCAAGAGGAGGAGAAGTGGGGCAGCCAGCCATTTTGGCATAGCTCCCATCTTTTTCCCTTTCCCTCTCATTCCTCTTCCACTCCTA
This sequence comes from Telopea speciosissima, assembly GCF_018873765.1. Classification (NCBI taxonomy): domain Eukaryota; kingdom Viridiplantae; phylum Streptophyta; class Magnoliopsida; order Proteales; family Proteaceae; genus Telopea; species Telopea speciosissima. Next base: position 57,980,157 of record NC_057919.1, on the reverse strand, counting down.
CTTCTTCCCTCTTTCTTCCTCCTTCTACTTCTCTTGTTTCTTCTCCTCCACGGTTTTGGGGAGGGGGAGAGATAAGAGAATAAAAGGGGTTCTTTAGTTTTAAGGGGGTAGAAGGGACCTTAGGGAGTGTTTGGTTAGGGGTCTTAGAATATAGTTTAGATCCTTGGGCATAAAATGGGTTTTGGGTTAGACATTAGGCCATGTTTGGTCCAAGTCATGGCTCTTAGGTACATTTAGCTAATTAAGGCCTGTTTGGGGTTCACCCTAAGCCCATTGGACTCAATTGTCCGCTAGGGTCTGTTTGGCCTAGATTAGGGTATGTAAAACCCATTATCCACTTGAGTTTGGTCTTGTGGGCCCCACTTCATGGTCCAAACAACCAATCCATGGAATGGGTAGGGATTCATGTGGTCCAAGGGCTTGATTAAGATGTCTGGGACATGGGTATGTGGGTCTCATAGGAAAATAATCCAAAAAGGCTAATGACAGCGTGGGCGGATCCTCGAGCGGATTCAGTTCGACTGAGTCCGTTCGTGACACCGGTGCTGCTGTCATGGCCCAAACTTTAAGGAAATCTGTAGGGCTTTGGCCCACACTTCCAAAACTTCGAGGGGGTTCTTTCTATGGTATTTTCAGTTCAAAGTCATTAGTGTTCACTATGGTCATAAGGCATTACCCATTGGGTAAGGTCTGGATTGCCCCCGGGGTATAGGGGATATTTGGGGTGCGGGTGTAACAAGAAGCCCAAATACGTTTAGACCAATCAGATGCAAGGAATAACTGCTAGATCGATTCATAAAAACTAAAAAATAAAAAAAAAGTACGTAAAATGAAATAATAGAAAAAAAATATGAAAAACATTAAAAAATGTGATAAACATGATGGAAATGCAAAACATACACAACAAAAACTATCCAAGAAGTTGAGCTGTTTTTTGGATACCATAACTTGTGGTAGAGCTATTATTATATAGATGAGGAGTTAGGTTATCATCATAGTTATCTTATGTTTCGATACTGCACTTTGGGGTTTTATCCAATATTTGATGAATTATGACAAGAACAAGATTAAGGATCAAAATTAGGATCAAAACAAGGTGAAAGGGTTGATCTACTTAAATAATGGTTTAAGGAGTAAAAAACCTTCCTTGGATCCTAGAAACCAATATAGTTTGAAAAATGTTTCAAAAAATTCCACTTGGATCCAAATCACTTTCCTATAAATTTGGAAATGACCAAAATTCATAATTAATCGGGATTTTCATCCTCTCAAGTGAGGTGTACTGCCCAATGCACCACATTTAAGAATCCAACCATAAAAACATGGGCAATGGTGTCTTTTTATCCTTTCAAGTGTTGGGTGGATTCTTAAGTGATGAATTGAGCCGCACTTGAGAGGATAAATGCCCTAGAATTGACTAGCATCTAAGGTTCATTGAGGTCGAGTGGGCATTGACGAACTTCTAATGAAGAAATTTTAGGAGCTCTACATGCATATCCATATTCCTTCTGTAGAAAAATTAAATTTTCTAGGGCTAAATGATTGAGCTAATTTAAACACATGTCTGTTTAAACAACTTGAAGAAGTAGATACAAGTTGCACGAAGGTCCGGTTGTTGAAGAAGAAAAAGAGAAGAATTAAGTTGAAATTGGTTATTTTATTAATGGGGGATCCACAAAAATCATTTTTCTCATCATTTCCTTTAATTCCCTTTTTTGCTAGTTTATTTCACTATAGATGGATCCCACCTATTTTACTATCCCACGGTCTTTAATTGAGGGACCTTTATCTGCTGCTATAACTGGAGCGCTGCTGTGCGCATCGTGTGGCGCAGCAATGGCCATGTGCACACAGTGGGGCCCGCTGTGCACACATGGCCGCTACTGCACCGCACGATGCACACAACAGCGCTCCAGTTACAACAGCGGATAAAAATTCTTAGTGGATCTTTCATCTGCTATCGGTTTTAATCTCGTTCATTTTTTCATATACATAAAAAATTGAGAAAGTTTTCCTACACCTTACTAGAACATTCACCGCTCCATATTAGGGTTCACAAACCCCTATAGGGGTTTAGAATGTTTCCCAAAATACCCTTCCGAAACCTTTGTGCATCTGTACTCACCATGGTGAATGGATTCCCTTCCATTCACCATGGCTGGAGAAAAACTCACTCCAATTAATGAAAAAACTGATTTTTATCAATTCTCGACTTTTTTAATCAATTTTTGGGTTTGGTTTGTTTTAGTCTAATCAATGGCTGATCAATGGTGGTTCAGTTTCTCAGCCTCTCCGCAAAGTAGGGGTACATTATGACCCTCCCCAGACCCCGCAGTGATAAGAGCCTCATGCACTTGGTACACCCTCTAGTGGTGGTTCAGTTTCTATCGGATTCTAAAAACAAACCAAAGCAAAACTGTTAAGGGTTTGGGTAGGTTCATTTTTCGATCAGATTAACTGGTTCAGGTTGGAATTTAACAATCCCTCACATGGAGGGGGAAAAATAAATAAATAAACTACAGACCCTGTCCAGACCATCACGCAACAACCTAAACATTTATTTATTGGGTAAATTATAGATTACCCCTTGGTTTTCAATCGAAACTCAGATCACCCCTGTTTTTGAAAACCCTCAAATCACCCCCTGGTTTAGACCCCAAAATGCCAAATTAGTCCCTAGCGTTAGTTTTATGCTGTTAAGTGATGATGTCACCCAATTAAATAAATTTAAATCCCTAAACTACCCCTGAACAATGTTGCTTTACTATTTTACCCTTGTAACTAAAATCCCCAAATTCTATCTATCGTCTTCCTCACACCACTCTATTCCTCACACCTGCAACTCAATCTCAAGTTGAACTTCACCGGAGAGAAGAAAGAGAGTAAAGAAGAAGAGAATCAAATCACCATGGAATAGCAGTCGACTATCTCACACTCCTTGAATTGGCCACTAATAGTAGGGTCGTTACCGATTGTCGTACTGTTCTCGCATTCGTTACGGATGTTGTGGCGGACATTGGGGGCAGAGGCGATGCCATCATCGCCGAATACATCATCACAGAAATCCTCAAACCCTCTCCTCCCCTACAAATGGTGCCTAAACTCACCCAAGAGCCATCATCGACTCATCCTTCCCAGTCCCAGGGCATCCTATATCCAGTTGCTTCCTCTGGTCGCGGTTTCATCCCCAAATCCTTTCGACTCTAATCCCCCAATCAATTGGTCACCATTGGGAATCACGTTTTTATCAAAAAAAAAAAACATTACGAATCGCGTTGCCGGTGAATTTTCTCCTCTTTCTTTAATGTCGTTTCCCAACCAGGTTCAGGTTCATCCGTTTGGGTTCCCCCCTGCAGACTCACATGCTCATGTAGTTCATGTGATATCGACTTCCCACTTGTAGCCCTCCTCGCAGCTTGGTTCACCACAGATGGGTGCTATAGTCCCCGACACTATCAAGAGCGTCCCTGCCATCAGTCACCCAAAGATTTATTTTCATGTTTGCAGTTGCACCCTTCTCTTAACTTTTTTGACTTCATTCATTCTCCTAAATTTAGGTCGATTTTATATTGCTTTATATGACCTCCGATTGTTAGTATAATTTCTATTTCATATTGTAAAGATATTTTGGATGGCTTGATTTGTTCTTTGGATAAGGTAAAATAATTGTGTCCATTTCTTTGTATATTCCAAAATATGCTGCAGAGAGAGGAATGTTGTATTCTTTGGGAACAAGATGGATATCTGTTAGTAATTCTGTTTCTGTGGTCTGGCGAGCACAACGAACCCGGGCAATCCAAGAGTGGAACAAAGCAAGGGTTGGAGGGTGGAAGGAGGTCAGATAAGTAAGGGTTGGGCAGCCCCTGAAGCAGCGGCGATGGCAAGATTGATTGACAAGAAAAGGAAAATGAAGAGAATGAGACTGGCGATGGTTATGCATTTGCAGGGTGGCATGGTGGGTTAGGGAGAAGGTAGAGTGAAGAAGAAGAAAGAAGAATGGTAAATACGTCATTTTAATTTTTAATTAGATTTTAGTTAACACCGTTACTATAGAGGGGGACATTTGAGTTTTTTCAAAAACCAGGGGGTGATGTATAATTTATCCTTATTTATTTACTCATAGTTACTAAGCAAAGTGAAACACCAAACGCTATCCGGAGAAGGAGTTCTATTCTCAGACAAACTAATTGAGATATTCATCCACAGTGGTGTATTTAACATCTGGATAAAGCTCGGACGCCTCCAACCCAAATGAAGCTTCTATCTCGAAGTTTGTATGATCTCCACAAAAACCGAGTGCCCAATTGCCAATATCAAATTCACTAGAATAGGGGCCTCTGCAATTACCCAAAAAAAAAAAAAAAACCAAACAAATTGGCATCAATTAGGCCTATATTGACACTCTCTAGTTCAACTTATAATCTGGTTTTCAAAGAATCATAGACCCTTTCAAGGGTCTTGCCGATACACTAGTTCATTGTTGAAAATTGTTGCAGAGGAGAGAAGACAATACAAATAATTAAACATGAATTTAATAAAAACTAATATTACTTCCAAACTTACATTTCTGCAAACTAACATTTTGTGTGTTCTTATGTTCTTGCAACACAAAAGAACAAAAGAACTATTCTCCGAGAGTACCAGATGCAGCATTGTATTCTGATCAATGCCATACTTTCTAAAAGCCTAAAACAATATAACTACATGTTTAGAATGAAAACTTGTTTGGTTAGGCTGATGAGCAAATTGATGCTCCCTTCTCCCGAATACCTTCGTTACAATCAACCGGTTGGAACTAAATCTGGTTGGTTATGGGTACATTGGTGGTCAAATCGCCATCTTCACTCTTTTCGGAATTGGGAACAATTTTTGTTGTTATATTGGATAAGAGGAAGGTTCTCATTCACATCAACTTTTCAAGCCTCGAGGGTGTACTAGGGGTGTCAAATAATTGGTTCGGTCCCGGTTACAATTGGGCTGAATCAGTTTTCGATCTCGGAATGAGTGAGACCAAAACCAAACAGTTAATAAACTTCAGTTTTCGGTTGGTTTTTCAATACCGGTTTAGATTAGGGTTGTTTTCAGATTCGAACCTTAATGAATCTTACATTCATAACTTATAGTGAGTAAAGATTCGATAAAAACACTTTAATTCACCTTCCCCAAGTCAAACAAGTAAATAACCATGAATCGGATAATTGATTTGATTTGTTCATGTTGTAATCGAACAAAGAGAAATAAATTGTAAAAGGGAAATAATTAATATTGAAATCAATGGATAAATAGAGTTTGTATTGATAGCATTGTTACAAATCATATCATTAATTAATTATAAGGGGGAAGATAACTAATATTAAAATTACAAAATGAATCCTACTTTGAAATCATTTAATTTGACTATCCAACTAATTTTGTATAGTGAACAAGAAGATCAATGGAAGCACTGTTAGAAATCAATTTTCCTATTTGTAACTTTATACTCATTGATTTGTAACAATTCCCCTTGCAACCAGAATTTTTTTTCACTAATATTAAAATCAATGGATAATCAATTCACATATTCTTTACACACACAAAAAATATAACCTTATACTTAATGAATTTTTTTTTATTTCATTCGGTTCAGTTTTTGGTTTAGATATCGGTCGGTTCAATGAGGTCTGGGTTTCAGCCAATCCCATCATACCCCAAACCAGAACAATCCGATAAGGATTGATTCGGTTCGATCAGAATTTTTTGACACCCTTTAGGGTGTTCCAGGAACATCTGGTTGGTCGCAGATTGTATTTTTGAACAGTTGAGCCCAGTGGAAACTTTGACAAGCTTAGTTTTTCCATGTCTTTCCAAGCGGTGAGACTATTTAACATAACCTGGCAAAATGGACATTGAATGACCATATTAGGCTAGTTGCCAACATGTAGGGTAAGTGCAAGGCAGGTCAGACCGATTACAGTCAAACCGAGATGAGTTTAAACTGGGAATCTAAATCAATTTCTAACCTGGAGGCCCAAACCAAATGAAACCGAATAGAACCGGATAATAGAAATCGATTTGTCATTATGTCATATGGGTTTTTGTGTGCTACTTGTGCTCCGGGAACACAAAAACACCCGAATAAAATTGTTTTTGTGTTTCTGTGTAATGAACAAAAACAAGTCATATTTGTATTTTCGTTTCTTGGAACAAGTTGATAGAAACATGCCCTCTTCAAAAAGGATTGCCCGATGGAAACAAGGAAAATTATCAGCGTCACCCCTTGACGTTTGTCTATATTTAAAACACACCCACCAACTACCATAATATCAATTATTGCCTATTTTTGAACAATCAATAACAGAATTGCAACCTCCGGCACTAGAACCAGCACCAGCAATAACGCGTACCAGCTCTGACGGTAGGATACAAGTAATTAAGCCCATTTGAAGTCTGAAGTCTGAACACTTAAACACTTGAACAGAGTCTTTTACCGGATTAAAAGAAAAGGGGGAAGCGATATTGGAGAGGCAAGATTGTAAATAATGTTTTAAAGATTGGAGTTGATATTGGTACATGTGAAACATTTCTCTCTCTCTCTCTCTCTCTCTCAAAGAGTCAAACCACACACAAAATTTATTTATGTGCATAGGAAGCATAATTTAGAAGTCCATTCCATGGGAAAATTATCCTCTTCAATTCCTTAAAGCTTGGCAGTGCGGCAATACTAGGTTGAAATGCCGACACGTAGCAACTCGAACATCCAACGGTCCGAGCTGCCTTGTGTCAGCATCTCCACCTAGCACTGCCGCACTGCCAAGCTTTAGGAATTGGAGAAAATAATAACCTCTTGGAACTTAGGGGTTTAATTTTTTGGATTGTGATCCTCTACTACCGGGCAGCTGTGCGGCTAACATGTGGCCTCACACAAGCAAGGGCGAAATGACCGCCCCACCCACTGCCCGAGCCCCCTGCCCAAGTGGGGTCCATGCCCTGCCTGTGTGAGGCAGGGCGTGGGTGAGATTTTTCATCTCATATTGCTCTCGCTTATGTGCATAATGATAATGATGCACAAAATCAAAATAGATTGAAAGATTCAAAAATCTTTAACGAGACTTACTATAAGTGATATTTTTAAAAACCCATTTGATAACCATCACACTTCCACTACCTTGATTTCAGGTGGGATCCAATTTTTTTTTCCATAAAATTTTAAAGTAAATCGATATTTTGATAACATTATTCTGAAATAGAATGAAATTAGAATTATCTTTTGGGGTGTCAACCGATCAGGCCTAGTCGGGCCTCACCATATTTTTGTCTCACACCGTGACTACACGAATATGTTTGGACTTGCATATGGCAGGCATGGTACGGTTTATAAACGGTTGGTCAGTTTTTGGGCTTTTTATAATCGGGCTCAACATGACATAAATGGGCTTTGAACGGGCTAATGACACGTTTATCTCTAAATGGTTTGTAAACATGTCTGGCTGAGTAAACGAGCTTTAAACAAAGCTATAAGCGGGTTCTAAACGTGTTTTAAACATATTGGGCTGAGTTGGGCTACTAATCGGTTGGTCCCAGTTGAGCGTCCGTTGGGTAGGACCCTTGCAACTGGAACAACCGAATGTTAGTCAGGTCAGGCCTAGAATTGACACCCCTATGTACGATGTGTTCCATCCTCTAGTTTTACACTTTCCAATATTTATCGAATTGTCATTATCTATTTTTATTTAGGGTTGATGTTTTTTGTGCCGCAAGGAAGGCTGTGCCCAGACACATGGGAGTGGCTTTTTGACTATTCAAGGGTGTGTGGTGGTCATTTTGCCCACCCCCCCATGCGTCTGGGCGTAGCCTGTGCCCCCAACAAAGAGAACAATTTTATTCCGTTGATATTGGGCGCGGCCATCAGGCTTTCCCTTCTTGAGAAACAATAGACAGCCGCCAACAAATCATATGCCAGACAGCCAAAGTGCGGACGCCCAACCGAGAGTCAAAAGGCCCAAATCATATGCCCGTGAAACTTATTCGGATTAAGTTTTCAGAGCCTTGTGCATCTTTGAATCGATCTAATTCAGCTCATCGCAACTTTCCTACCAACATCCATTATTTATTTAAGAAAATTTACTAATGCTAATTAAAGTTTGACCAAATTAAATAACTAAAGAAAGAGAGAAGTTTTTAATTTTTTTTTTTGAGAAAAAGTTCTCTGTCAGCCACACAGGAGTTTATCTCTCTCTCCTCCCATATGGAAAGACATATTTACCCCCTTGTTTAAGGAAAAGAGATAAACACATGGGAGTGCTGGCATAGGCCACATTGACGTACATAATACTGCTTACCCTTGTAACATACCGTATCTCAGTATAACGAAGGCTACTTCAGACTTGATGCGCTACTTTACAAAGAGAGAGAGAGAGAGCAAAATGACTTTTGGTAATTCGTGTATACCCAGAAAGGAAATTAAAAGAAGAGGGATTCCATCCATGTCAGGTATCTATGTGAACCTCCTACCATTAAATATCGACGCTCCAATTGTAAGCCATTTTGGCGTTCCCCAACCGTTGATGCTTCTCCCAAATACGGAATTATCCTTTTTCTCTGGATTTATCCCCACCCCCAGGGCCCAAGCCACTTTTCTAATTCCCTTCGGATGGCCTTCTTCGTCTTCTTCAAAACTGTTATTTCTTTCTTTTTTTTCTTTTTTTTCTTTTTTTGTTTTATTTTCACCCATCTATCTTCTGTTCATGTAGTTATGTTTGTGGATTTGTAGTTTGTTTTCTGGTGGATCTTATCTTCACCACGAAATAGGTGAGTAAGCCTTTTCCAGTCCTCTGTTGCTGTAGTTGCTAGTTCTGCAGGAGCTTTTCTGCTGTTACTGAGTTTTGGGAGAGAAATTTTTCTTCTTGGATCTAATCCTGGCGTTTCTCAGATGGGAAGGGAAAAGTTTTTTTGTGTTTTTTTGTCTCGTAAACCCAGATTTTGAAGCTAAAAATGAGAGCCCTACTGCCAATCGTTTCATTGGAATGCTGCCATTTGGAGTCGTTGGAATGGGTTTGGGTGGTGTCGGGAACGGAGCCACCATTATCTCTTGATGTGTATCATAAGATCCCCTACTCCCATGGTCTTGGCAGCCATCCCGTTGCCACGCTCTCATAGTGTGCCACATGTATATATGCACATCTAAAGGTACTTGTTAGAAGATTCTAAATCTTAAAATACTTACTTATCTGCACAACAAACCCTAATTGGTCCGGTTGATCAAACCAAACCAAACCAAAGAGAGGAACCTGAAGATCCTCGTCTTTTTCCTCTCCTCACCGCGATGAACCCAATCAATCGTCTTCTTCCTCTTCTTAACTTGCATCTCCTGTGAGTATTTTCTGATAAAGAAACTCCTCCCTCTTCAGGCTTTGTGTTAAATACTTTCATGATAGAAAATTCCTTTCTTCCTCTTCTTAACTTGCATCTCCTGTGAGTATTTTTTGATAAAGAAACTCTTCCCTCTTCAGGCTTTGTGTTAAATACTTTCATGATAGAAAATTCCTTAAATAACTTATTGTCATAGGTTATGCTTACAGTTTAGTTTTTGAAGACTTTTAGTTCAATGTATCCAACTCCTGCATGAGGAAGTTTTCAAGCTGTTAGAAACGCAGTCACACGTTCCAAACGCAGTTGCAGGTCGTCGGTACCTTATTGAAATCTAGGACAGTTGCACGCAATTGCAGAGCAACCGAAAGAGAGGAAGCAGACGGTCACAATGGCCCCAAATCGATTTTGAAAACAAATAGATTCCTTTAGGGTTTTGTTCGGTCTATTGTTTAGGTTTTAGTTTAAAACCGACCGTTTGGTTCAGTCTGGCCCGTCTTGATTGAAGTGGTTATTCTCACTCTAACCAAAGATTTGAATTTTTATGAAACATTACTGTTGGATGCTAGAAATAACATGTGGCGTCACCAGTATGCTTGGCAGCATGATGGCAGCCAAGACGTTGGCAGTAGAGGATCTAAATCCGTTCAAGAATGTTTGTAAATGCATAAGGGGGTGATTTGAGTTTTGTTTAAAAATCAGGGGGTGACGTGTAATTTACCCTAATTTATCATGTAGAATGAAAAATAAATGAGTAAATGTATTGATTTATCTTTTCTTTGAATTTACATTACCAAGGGGATTGTCACAGCACTTTTACAGGAAACGTGGGGTTTTCCATCTACATCAACTAAACCATTATATTCTTTGTTGAAATGTCAAGTTTGTGGCGTACCACTTGCGCTCAGATATAATTCTTGAGGTGCAGAGGTCATTTCACATGGCCCTGTCTTTGTGCACAGGAGCCATACGATGCAATTGATTAGGTGGCGTTCTCTTTCCCAATAGTATATGAGACAAGAGATACTAGTTAAACTTGGAAAACAAAAAAAAAAAATACTTGACCATAGCTTGCATGACCTTAAGTTTTAAGAATTAAGGTAATGTATTCGCATGACCTTAAGTTTTAAGAATTAGGGTAATATATCAGCTTTTTTAATTCAAACTTTGTGAATGTCAAAGATTTGATCTTTGATGGTAATTGCAATCGACATGCTCTTTCTTCTTGTTTTCCTAATCATGTTATTAACAATATTTTGAGGCTCAATATTTTGGAATCTAATGATCTTTGGAGATGTTCTCTTTCTAATTCAGGGTTGTTTTCCACTCAACAAGCGGCCAAGTTCATTTCTTCATCTAATCCACCCAGCCATGATTACCAAATGGTGGCGTTTTTTTTGGAAAATTACAGTTCACCCAAGATTTAAAATGTTTTTTAGGCATGTCTTACATGCAGGACTTCCTGTTAAAGCTACTATCTCGAAATGGATGTCCGTTGAATCTACTTGTGTTCTCTGTGGGTCTTGTGATGAATCGATTTGGCATCTATTCCTGTCATGTGATTGGACTAAGCGCATCTGGGCATCTGGTCCTCTAGGATTGAGAACCGAGCATCTATCCAGCCCTTCAATGACACATTTGTGTGCCTCTCTCCTTTGCTCAAAAAGCTTTGATAAACAATCTTTGATCTGGTTTTTCTCAGTGTTTATTATCACCTGTTATTTCATCTGGTCTGTAAGGAACAAAGTTGTTAAGGGTTTGGCCAAGGCTGATCTCATGCTGGTTTTGAAAGATGTATTTCGGTGGATTTATGATCTGCAAATTCAACCCCCCCCCTCTTATCCTATACATGCACCCTCACCATACACACATTCTTTCCATGAATTGAATCGTGTTTCTACCCCTGACTTACAATTCCTTGGCTTAATTTGCGCAGGCACTTATGACCCTGAACTACGATTAATATAAGGTTTAAAAAAAAAAAAGAATTAGGATAATATATAGGGTTAGGTTGTGGATTTATTCCGGTTCCTAATTTGTCTATCGGTTTTGGAACGATTGGAAAATCAATAACTTAATTAGTTGATCCAAAACAGAACCGATAACTTATCTGTAAATCTAGAATGGACCCAATAAGCTATTGGGTGGGTTCATCCTCTCAAGTGAGGTGCACTGCCCAATGCACCACACTTAAGAATCCAACTGTAAAAGCATGAGCAATAACGTTTTTTTATCCTTTCAAGTGTTGGGTGGATTCTTAAGTGTGGTGCATTGGGCCGCACTTGAGAGGATAAATGTCCATGAATTGACTAGCATCTAAGGTGCGTTGAGTTCAAACTTCTAATGAAGAAATTTTAGGAGCTCTACATGCATATCCATATTCCTTCTGCAGAAAAATGAAATTTTCTATGGCTAAATGATTGAGCTAATTTAAACGCATGTCTATTTAAACAACTTGAAGAAGTAGATACAAGTTGCAAGCAGATCGGTTGTTGAAGAAGAAGAGAAGAATTAAGTTGAAATTGGTTTTTTTATTAAGGGGGGGTGTAATCCACAAAAATAATTTTTCTCATCATTTCCTTTAATTCCCTTTTTTGTTGGCTTACTTCACTACACATGGATCCCACCTATTTTACTATCCCACGGTCTTTAATTTACCTTTTATCTGCGATCGGTTTTAATCTCGTTCACTTTTTCATATACATAAAAAACTGAGAAAGTTTTCCTACACCTTCCTGGAACGTTCACCGCTCCGTATTAGGGTTCACAAACCCCTATAGGGTTTTAGAATGTTCCCCAAAACACCTTTCCAAAACCTCTGTGCATCCGTACCCGCCATGGTGAATGGATTCTCTTCCATTCACCATGGCTGAAGAAAAACTCACTCCAATTAATGAAAAAACTGATTTTTATCATTTCTCAATTTTTTTAATCAATTTTTGGGTTTGGTTTGTTTTACTCTGATCAGTGGCTGATCAATGGTGGTTCAGTCTCTCAGTCTCTCCGCAAAGCAGGGGTACATTATGATCCTCCCCAGACCCTGCAGTGACAGGAGCCTCATGCACTTGGTACACCCTCTAGTGGTGGTTCAGTTTCAAACGGATTCTAAAAACAAACCAAAGCAAAACTGTTAAGGGTTCGGGTAGGTTCATTTTCCGATCAGATTGACTGGTTTAGGTTGGAATTTAACAATCCCTCACATGAAGGGGGGAAAATAAATAAATAAACCACAGACCCTGTCCAGACCATCACGCAACAACCTAAACATTTATTTACTTATAGTTACTAAGCAAAGTGAAACACCAAACGCTATCCGGAGAAGGAGTTCTACTCTCAGACAAATTGATTGAGGTATTCATCCACAGTGGTGTATTTAACATCAGGATAAAGCTCGGACGCCTCCACCCCGAATGAAGCTTCTATCTCAAAGTTTGTATGATCTCCCTTCACAAAAACCGAGTGCCCAATTGCCAATATCAGATTCACTAGAATAGGGGCCTTTGCAATTACCAAAAAAAAACCAAACAAATTGGCATCAATTAGGCCTATATTGACACTCTCTAGTTCAATTTATAATCTGGTTTTCAAAGCAGATAATAGCTTTTAATCATAGACCCTTTCAAGGGCCTTGCCGATACACTAGTTCATTGTTGAAAATTGCTGCAGAGGAGAGAAGACGATACAAATAATTAAACATGAATTTAATAAAAACTAATATTACATCCAAACTAACATTTTGTGTGTTCTTATGTTCTTGCAGCACAAAAGAACAAAAGAACTATTCTCCAAGAGAGTACCAAATGCAGCATTGTATTCTGATCAATGCAATACTTTCTAAAAGCCTAAAACAATATAACTACATGTTTAGAATGAAAACTTATTTGGTTAGGCTGATGAGCAAATTGAGGCTCCCTTCTCCCAAATACCTTCATTACAGTCAACTGGTTGGAACTAAATCTGGTTGATTATGGGTACATTGGTGGTCAAATCGCCAGCTTCACTCTTTTCGGAATTGGAAACAATTTTTGTTGTTGTGTTGGATAAGAGGAAAGTTCTCTTTCACATCAACTTTTCAAGCCTCAATGGTGTTCTAGGGGTGACAAATAATTGATTCGGTCCCGGTTACAATCGGGTTGAATCAGTTTTTGATCTCGGAATGAGTGAGACCAAAACCAAACCGTTAAGAAACTTCAGTTTTCGGTTGATTTTTCAATACCAGTTTAGATCGGGTTTGTTTTCGGGTTTGAACCTTAATAAATCTTACATTCATAACTTATAGTGAGTAAAAATTCGATAAAAACACTTTAATTCACCTTCCCCAAGTCAAACAAGTAAACAACCAAGAATCGGAAAATTGATTTGATTTGTTCATGTTGTAATCGAACAAAGAGGAATAAATTGTAAGGGGCAAATAATTAATATTGAAATTAATGGATAAATAGAGTTTGTATTGAAAGCATTGTTGCAAATCATATCATTATTTATCATTAATTGTAAAGTGGAAGATAACTAACATTAAAATCACAAAATGAACCCTACTTTGAAATCATTCATTTGACTATCCAACTAATTTGTATAGTGAACAAGAAGATCAATGGAAGCATTGTTACAAATCAATTTTCCTATTTGTAACTTCATACTCATTAATTTGTAACAATTCCCCTTGCAACTAGAATTCTTTTTTCACTAATATTGAAATCAATGGTAATCAATTCACATATTCTTTACACACACACACACAAAAAAAATAATAATAATAAAATAAAATTTATATATATATATATATATATATATATATATATATATATATATATATATATATTCATAACCTTATACTCAATGATTTTTTTTCAATTTCATTCGATTCGGTTTTTGGTTTGGATATTGGTCGGTTCGGTGATGATAAACTCAAATTCACACCAATCAATCAGGGGCCGCCACGTGCCCCGACCCAAGGAGGTGGACCATGACAGGACCAGTGAAGGACCAACCACGGGTGCGGACCACATGGCCCTCCATGGGCGCCGATCCGAATGACCACCCTCCGCGGGCATCGATCAGCATGGCCACCCTCGGGCGCGGACAGCCTACAGGTGTGACCTCGGACGAGCACAGGCGTAGACCCTAGTCTAAGATCAAGGTACCACTGCCGCCATCAACAAGACATGCATTATCTCCAGAACTCTAGACCACCGCCTATCAGCTGTACAATCCCAGACGGACACAAGCACTAGGTACCTTATCTGACAACGTATCAGCGTCTATCCGCTAGGTACATCAGCCCCACAATGATACTACCACTTGTAGGGAACACAATCTGCTCACCCAAATCGGTTGGAGGTCTCGGCCTTAGGTGATCAAAAATACAAAACAAATCTTTGCTTCTTAAATTAGGATGGAAGCTCCTCACAAACAACCACTCTCTCTGGGCGAAGTGTTTGAGAAGCATCTATTCTCATAACCTAATAGAGAAATACTTGTAAAAAAGGGCATATACATGAATCGAAAAACAGATAGATATCGAAGTGGGCCAGTGAATGAGTCCCCCATCTGTCTCTTTAGTGGATTTATATCCTCTGCTGGGACCAATCAAGGAAGAACCCTGCTACCTAGGGACTCTATCAACTACGTGGACTACTCGCCATAGACTGGGACTCTCCACACCGCTACATTCCACTATAAAAGGGAAGGTACTCCATCCCATCATCTCATCTTGAATATCTTGAATTCTATTCATTCATCTGTTTGCTCAAAGAGATCTAACTTAGGCATCGGAGAGTCCTAGGCTGGAACCACACCGGTTCTCCTTTGTCACCTTGGTCCTTTTGCAGGTTACGACACTTGAGGGACCACCAAATGATTTTTTGTCGCAACAGATTGGCGCCGTCTGTGGGAACGATGCTAGCCATCAGACCTACTAGCTCGATTCCACCATCACTCAATGGCACCATGGGGTAAGAAGACCGCTCCCTCCACCAACAATGCCACAAGGGAGGAGAACGGATCAGCTCCTCCAGAGAGCTCGCGTCGCAGAGCCAATGACCCTATCTCTCAGGAGAGGGAGGTCCCAGAGAACCAACAAGTTGAGGTAGTTGACCTCAACCCGGAAATAGTCATGGAAGCAGTCGTGGAGCTAGCACCTGATCCTAATGCACCAGCGACTGTGGGTCAGATCAATGACTTGCAGAGGCAGATCCTCAATGACCAACGACTCTTCCGTGACTACCTGCGGTAGCACGTGGTATCCCACCGTCGTAGGACAGACCCTATCCCTAAACAGGAGCAAAGCCCTAGGAGGTCACCTCCCAGGGGTGACAGGTCAGAAAGGTACACTAGGAAATCAAGTGCCACTCATCAGCGGGGGGATCCCTCCCAGCATCCTAGAAGAACAACGGACCTCTCAATAGGTCGGACCATGGGAGGACACCATTGCGTAGGACCGTGGTACCTATCCCAGAAGGGTCTATCAGGAGGTCGGTGTTCCAAGGTCGACTAGGAGGGAGTCATAAACTAGAGCGAAGCCAGACCTACAGAGAAGAAAGTCCCTCACGTTCACGCCAAGGTTCATCGCGACGTGACCATTCACCATCCCGCCAACATTCAAGATGGGAGGGGACTTCAAGGAGAGGACGAGAACGAGGTCGCAGTGAACGTCCAGCCAGACGTGAGGGACAATCACGAGAAGAGGAGCTAAACAAGGGACTCTGAGATTTGGACGAGAAGCTGGAAGGATTAAAGAAACAGACCAAGGGCGAGACACACTCATTACCCGGACAACATCCATTCTCGGCAAAGATCATGGCAGCCACACTCCCCTCCCGGTTCAGGCTACCTACCTTTGAACTCTACAGTGGTACCTTGGACCCCAATAACCACATCAACTACTTCAATGGGATGATGACCCTCTACGGGGGATCAGACGTGGTCTCTCCTACCGAGCATTCCCTGCATCCCTCAAGGGTGCAGCTACCTCATGGTTTTCCAGGCTACGACCAGGGTCGATAGGTTCGTTCGCTGAGTTGTGTGAATAGTTTGTCATCTGCTTCCAGAGCAGTGTCAAGCAGAAGAAGACCATAGTCAATCTACTGAACGTGGTACAAAACCCTGGGGAGTCCCTCAGGGAGTATGTCACTAGGTTCACCAAGGAGTCCTTGGAGGTTCGGGACTTAGACGACCAGACCCAGCATGCAGCCTTGGCTGGGGGCATCAGAGACCTGGACTTGATTAAGGACCTGGCATGACATGAGACCAGGACCATGAAGGAGCTTCTAGAACGGTGTAATGAGTTTGCCAACATGGCTCGGAAGAAGGCGATAGAGGCCAAGCCACATGATAACAAGAGGTCAACGTCGGATGATCGTAAGGAGAGCAAGAGGTCGAGGACCGAGCGTCAACAGGAGAAGGATGACTGCCCATCAGAAAGGACCAACCGTCACTCAGAGAGGGGCGAGCGAGCGAGCAAGTAGCCCAGAGTTCACACCCTTGAATACCACCAGGTCTTAGATCAAGGACCGTGACCTACTACATTGGCCATGACCCATACTAGCAGGACCTAAGAAGTGCAACCCCAACAAGTACTGTCTCTTCTATAAAAACACAGGGCATGATACAGAGGGTTGCATCCAACTAAAATGTGAGATAGAACAGATTGTGAGGGCAGGGAGCTTGAACAAGTATGTGAAAGAAGGACGCAACGACCGTTCATGCCAAGGAGGTAGAGGTCGTGACCGAGAAAGAGAGGAACCAAGAAGGGAAGAAAGAAGGACAGATCGAGATAGGGAAAGAGATCGCCCATAAGAAAGGAGAGATATAGCAGAGCCAAGTGGCACCAAGGGAGCCCCCATCCTCACTATACTAGGAGGACCAGGGCAGGAGTCTACTAGGAAGGCCAAATGCTAGGTTCGTGGGAGTAGCAGAGAAGCCGAGTAAGATAGCTAAGACCGAGACAATAATCTCCTTCTCGGATGCAGAGTTGGAAGGATTGAGTCTTCCACATGAGGATGCCCTAGTAGTACAGGTGGAGGTAGCCAACAAACCGGTACACAGGATATTGATAGACACTGGGGCATCCGTGGACATGCTCTGATTGGAAGCCTACCGCAAGTTCGGGTTCGACAACGACCAACTCAAACTAGAGGTTACCTACCTCCATGGGTTCTCGAGTGCGACCGCCTCCATTAGAGGTACCATAGAGTTACCCATCACCTTTGGAGAACACCCTCGACAGATGACAATCATGGTGAAATTCATGGTTGTCAAGTCCGTGGTATCCTACAACGGCCTCCTAGGGTGACCATCTCTAATAGCCCTTAGAGAAGTTGTATCACCCATCCATCTGAAGATGAAGTTCCCCATAGAGAATGGGGTGGGCAAGGTCCGAGGAGATCAGAAGAAAGCCAGGGAATGCTATGCGACCTTCGTCAAGAAGAACAATAGCAACACCCATGGAATGGCGTTGTGCATAGAGAGTCTTGTCAACGACCAGAGAGATGAACAGACAGAGAGAAGAGGAAGGCCAGTGGAGGACCTCGTCCCATGCCCTCTTAGTAGGGACGATCCCTCAAAGGTAGTACAAATTGGCTCATTGTTGAGCAAAGAACATAAGGATGAGCCTGGGCATCTCCTCCAAGCAAACATGGATGTCTTCGCATGGTCGACCTCCGACATGTCAGGCATACCCCAGTCCATAGCCGAATACAGGCTACACATAGACTCAGCCAGGAAGCCCGTCCAATAGGAGCGACGAAACTTCACCCTTGATCGACAAGCGGCCATAGAGGTTCGAGTTCAAGGTTCGAGGTCCGAGGTCTGAGGTCGAAGTTTACGAGGGGTCGAGGTCAAGGTACAATTAAAGATGTGCAAGTGGCCAAAGACCAATTCGAGTCAATATCAACCAAAAAAAAAAAGAATTTTTGCCACGACTAATCGAGGTCCGAGGTCGGAGTTCGCGAGGGTTTGAGGTCGAGGTTCGAGCAAAGATGTGCCTGTGGCCAAAGACCAATTCGAGTCAATATCAACAAAAAAAAATGGGCCACGGCCAAGGGCCATAGGCGACAGGGCATGGACATGGACGAGGTTCAAGGTCCAAGGTTGAGGATCGAGGTCAGAGGTCCGAGGTCCGAGGTTGGAGTTCGCAAAGTTTCGAGGTCGAGGTTCGAGCTAAGATGTGTCTGTGGCCAAAGACCAATTCGAGTCAATACAAAAAAAAAAAAAGGGAAGTACGATACGTCATATTTGTAGGGGTGTTCGAGGTTTAGAGGCAAAGTCTAAGAAGTTTGAGATGGTTCGAATACCAAGGATCAAGTACCAAGGGTTGAGATTGAGGAGGGGTCAAGCTGGATGGACCCTATACTCGACTACCTACAGAAAGATGTCCTATCAGGGGACAAGGTTGAGGCAAGGAAGATAAGGATGAGAACTTCAAAGTACACGATCGTGGACAGGGTACTATACAAGAGGGGAGTCACTGCACCACAACTCAAGTGCCTAAGACCCAAGGGAGCCAAGTACGCCCTGGCAGAGGTCCATGAGGGGATATGCGGAAGCCATATGGGAGGGCGAGCACTAGCCTACAAAGTCCTCCGCCAGGGGTTCTACTGGCCACAGATGCAAGAAAAAGCCATACGGTATGCCAAGACTTGCGAGCAATGTCAATTGTTCGCCTCAGTATCCCATCTACCCGCCATCAAATTGACGTCCAAAGTTCAAGGCTTTTGCCAACTCAACAACATTGACTATCGGCCTGTATCGGTAGCCTACCCACAGGCCAATGGTCAAGTGGGGGTGACAACCAGAACACTGCTAGAAAGAGTTAAGGAGGGCTAGAGCATCATAGCCAAGGAAGGAGGGCTAGAGCATTACAGCCAAGTAAGGAGAGCAAGCTGACGACCAACTGGGAAGGACCCCACATAATTTTCAAGCAGATATGCCCAGAGACTTACCGCTTAAAAATTTCAGGGGGCAAGAAGGTAGACCGTGCCTGGAACTTAGAGCATCTGAAGAAATACTACTAGCAGAGTAGCAATAGTCAACTTTCAGCCAATATTGCATTGCAGTATTCCATTTTTAAGAATGATTTGAAATTTTTTGGGAGTTTGAAGTAAATAATTTGTTCTGGATTACATCCATCTACTTTTGCTCTCTACTTTAGCACTTTCAAGCACCAAGGTCCGTAGATCACCAAGGCGCAATGCCACCAAGGTTCATAGACCACTAAGGAGCAATGCCACCAAGGTCCATAGACCACCAAGGCGTAATGCCACCAAGGTCTACGGACCACCAAGGCGTAAGGCCACCAAGGTCCACAGACCACCAAGGTCCACTAACCACCAAAGTCTGAGACCATCAAGGCGCAGGGCCATTGAGGTTGAACGACTACCAAGGCACATACAAGGGATGAGAAATAACAACACCCAGAATGAAGACTACTTACTTGGGTGGTACTTTCCCAACGTCAAGCTGCCGACTTCGGAGAATGGAAACGAGCTGCCACGACCAACAAGTGAACCCCTAAGGTACAATAAAAAATTAAAAAAAATCTGCCACGGCCAAGGGTCGTAGGCGACAAGCCATGGGCATGGGCGAGATTTAAGGTCGAAGTTCAAGGCCCGAGGTTCGAGGTCAAAGTTCGCGAGGGGTCGAGGTCAAGGTTCAAGTAAAGATGTGTCTATGGCCAAAGACCAATTCGAATCAATACAAAAAAAAAGGAAAGGGGGAGAGCAAATATTTTATATACCAGAGAAGATAGGCAAACGGTGTCACACCCCCATCCCGATGTAAGATATTTTGTCACATAAGGGGATGACTGGGACAACACGTGTCATCCCAACACCTACCAAGATCGCAGATACAGTGTCCCAAGCCACAGTCCACCTTGTCATCACATTTTGATAACAGAAAGGAACATACCAAAATGGAATAAATTATTCCAATTACAGAGTTAACAGAAGCGAAATTAAAATATAATCATATAAAATTATAGAGCATCAGTTCTCTAATGATAACACATAGTACCTTATCCATAAATGTAACCATTCAATCTCTCCTTATTAATTAAACATCAGTTTATACATGATTGTGGAATGAATACAGAAATTAAATAATAAGTAATTGCCATAAGGGCACCATTCTTGGGTGTACATCTACATCCAAGTCACATCCATCGGCTCCATTTGATTCGCATCCAACGGTGCTCATCAAGAGTAATACCTCCTGCATATAAACTAAAAAGGGGTTGCGCGATGGGGTTAGCTACACTAGCTAGTGAGGGAGTAAAGGGGAATGCACACGCATACACACAAACAATATCAATATCAGAATGATGCATGCTAATGTTAGATTCATTTTCCACTTAGCACATCAAGTGTATGCTACTGTGATAATTCGGGAGATACTGAGGGTCACTTAATTTATCGTCCCAGTGAAACCTCAATTATCACACAGGAACCTACGCCGGTAGAAATCATCCGATCACCCAATGGCAGATTCTGATAGTCATCACTACCCCTGTCCTGGCCTCTCCCATCTCCACAGACCATAGGTGCTTAGACTATCTAACACATAAACCCCTGCTGGCAAGGGTCGTAGTATAAGAGAACAAGCATCCTAGCCATAGATATACTATATGCAGGTCCTATCATCCCGAGAGGTATTCCGGGTGCATCAACATCCCATTTCATCTAGTACCTGGGTACTAGCACGGCACGGCACATAACGATCAGGATGGCATATAACAGTTTTCATAATTAAATAAATTGGGGTTTCGATACCGGCACACCTGGCACCATAGCCTGATACAATGGTGAGAATAATATCACATTTATAACAATTCACATTTGAATAACAATGCAATGCACACAATGCTTATATTTATATAATAGCATGCTTAAGATTGCATATTATATATATTCAAACCCAACAAAGTCACCCAAAATCCACTCACCGAACATGGGTGTCACCCTGTGTGGTTGACATGAATCTCACCGGTGCACCAGCTATCCATCGAGTTGGGTAGCCTAAAAATACAAAAGCAATCATTAAAGCATGTATAGAAGGGTCCCATGCTAGGCCCTCAAGGTTAAAATCAAGTTTCAACCAAGACAACACGAGCGGACTCACGGACGGTTACAACAGAGGTGAATCTGTCTTTGACTCGGTTCAGGCCAAAAGGTAAAAATAGAGGGAGCGGATTCACGGACGAAACTTCTTACTTAGATCCGATCGTGCATCCGTTCGACTTCTGAGACACACCCGAGAGCGAGCGGACCCATGGGCGGATGTGTTTCCTTAGTCCGCCCCTTCATCCGATCGATCCCTGAGACATACCCGAGAGCTAACTGACTCACGGGTGGAGGTAATAGAGTGAATCCGTGCCTTCGTCCGCTCAGGCTAATACACATAGATTATACTAGGCGGACTGACAGACGGTACCACGATTGGTGGATCCGATCGTGCGTCCGTTGGCAGTCTCTTCTGAGATTTCAAAGGGCTTTTGCTCCAGCTTGAAGCTTGGAGCACCTCTGCACCTTAGGGTCATGGAGGGGGTGTCTAAGCCTCCCTAGGGTCACTAGAACCTAGGCTCACCTCATGGATCCAAGATCCTATAAGGGTTTGGTCTCAATTTGGTCCAAGGGTTGGGTTTCATGGCTTAGGACCAAGGGTTTGCCAACAATGGCTGCAAAGTAGCAATTATAGGTCTTCAATGGGATTTGGTCAGCATCATTTGAGCTCCAAATTAGGGCCAAACATCACCTTGAGTCCTAAATGGAACCCAAGGTTAGCCCAAGCTCAAGGAATCTACTCAAAATGAAAATGGAAATGGAAGAGAACCAAGTTTCAGGTCTTACCTTGGTGGGAGGAGCTCCAATTCCAACCCTAGCTAGCCTTGAAGAACCACCACTTCTTCCTCCAACCATCCTCTCCATCTCTTCTCCTTCACCTTCTTCTTCTTCCTATGTACGGACAGTAAGAGGAGGAGATGTGGGGCAGCCAACCATCTTGGCATGACCTCCATCTTCTTCCCTTCCCCTCTCATTCCTCTCCTACTTCCACTTCTTCTTCTTCCTTCCTCCTTCTCCTTCACTTGTCTCTTCTCCTCCATTGTTTGCTTGGGAGGGGGAGAGATAAGGGAATAAAGGATTCTTTTATCTTTTAAGGGGTTAGGAGGGTCTTAGGTAGTGTTTGGTTTAGCTACCCCCAAAACACATTTAACCCTTAATCTTTTAATGGATTCTAATTAGGTCTTAGGTCATGTTTGGTTCAAGTCTTAACCCATTAGGTCCATTTAGTTAATTAGGGTCTATTTGGGGTGCACCCTAAGTCCATAGGACTTAATTATCCTCTAAGGTCTGTTTGGTTCTTAAGCTAAATAGTAAAACTCATTATTTTACTTTAAATCAAGTCTTGTCACTTTCATGGCCCACTCAACCAATCAATGGTAAGGGTGAGGGTCCACATGGTCCAAAGGTCCAATTACAGTGTCCGGGATACGAGGGTATGGGTTCCATAGGAAAATAAACCAAAAGGGCAGGTGACAGCAAGGGCGGATCCTCAAGCAGATTCAGTTCGAGTGAGTCCGTTCGTGACTCCGGTGTTGCTGTCAGGGCCCAAACTACAAGGAAAATTGTAGGACTTTGACCCACACTTCCAGGTCTTCGAGGGGACAAGTACAATAATATATTAGGTTCAAGGCCATTAGTGTTGACCATTGCCACCTAGGCATTACCCCTTTGGCAAAGTCTATATTGCCTCGGGGCTTAAAGGTATATTTGGGGTGTGGATGTAACAAATGGAGATGGGCGTGGACGAGCCAAATAGGCGCAGATCAAA
The DNA here is from genome assembly GCF_018873765.1 of Telopea speciosissima. Classification (NCBI taxonomy): domain Eukaryota; kingdom Viridiplantae; phylum Streptophyta; class Magnoliopsida; order Proteales; family Proteaceae; genus Telopea; species Telopea speciosissima. The sequence continues at coordinate 57,956,985 of NC_057919.1, read as the reverse complement.
GCCTATGGGCGTGGATCGATGGGCGCATATCGAAGGCCTATGGGCGTGGCTCGAATAGGCGCGGATCGAAGGCCTACGGGCATGGATCGAATAGGTGCGGATCAAAGCCTACGGGCGTGGATTGACAGGCACAAATTGAAGGCCTATGGGCGTGGACCGAAGGTGACGGGCGCCAATCAGGAGCGAATTGAGGCCTACGGGGGTGGATCACAGGTGCGGATCGAGGCCTAAGGGCGTGGATCGACGGGCGCAGATCAAAGGCCTACGAGAGTGGATCGACGGGCGCAGATCGAAGGCCTACAGGCGTAGATTGAACAGGAGCAGATCGAAGGCCTACGGGTGTGGATCGAACAGGCTCAGATCGAAGCCTATGAGCGTGGATTGACAGGCACAGATTGAGGCCTACGGGCGTGGATCGACGGGCGCAGATCGAAGGCCTATGGGCGTGGATCGACGGGGGTAAATCGAAGGCCTACGGGCGTTGATTGAACAGGCGTAGATCGAAGCCTACGGGCATGGATTGACAAGCGCAGATTGAAGGCCTACGGGCATGGACCAAAGGCGATGGGCGCTAATCAGGCGTGGATCGAGGCCTATAGGCATGGATCGATGGGCTCAGATCAAAGGCCTACGGGCGTGGATCGATGGGAGCAGATCGAAGGCCCATGGGCATGGATCGAATAGGCCTGGATCGAAGCCTACGGGCGTGGATCAAACAGGCGCGGATCGAAGCCTACGGGCATGGATCGACAGGCGCAGATCAAAGGCCTACAGGCATGGACCGAAGGCGACGGGCGCCAATCAGGTGCGGATCGAAGCCTAAGGGCATGGATCGATGGGCATAGATCAAAGGCCTACGGGCGTGGATCGACAAACAGGCGCGGATCGAAGCCTATGGGCGTGGATTGACGGGCGTGGATCGAATAGGCGTGGACCGACAGGCACGGATCGATACCTACAAGCGTGGATTGACAGGTGCAGATCGAAGCCTATTGGAGTGAATCGAAGCCCCACAGGCGCAGATCGAAGGCACCAGGCGTGGATCGAGTGCACAGGCGTGGACCGTCGAATGGGCGCTGACCTCATATGGGCGCGGACCGAGGACGATGGGCTTTGATTGCCTGTGGACTAGTGGCATTGGGACACAAACGACGAGTGCGAAGGGCACGACCGCAAGCCGCCAAGCCCAATGCGAATGGCAGAGTAAGATCAAGAAAGCATGCAGAGCACTACTGTTCATTGCAACATAAAAGCAAACATTTGGGGGGCACCAAAAAATGAAAAGCAAAAAGGCAAGAGAGAGATGAGCAAAAGTGAAAAAGGAAGAGAGAGAAAAAAGAGATATATCTACAAAAGGAGAAAAGAGTAAGAAAAAGACAAAAAGGGGCAAGGGGAGAGGTTTGAACCCACAACCTCTCCCACTTCACCAAATGATTCGTAGGTATACCCTCCAACGAGAAGAAATTCGCAACAAACCCCCTATGAGTGTAAAAAATGCAAAATCTACTCTCTTGGATATTCTGACCCAAGAGAGTGGGGGGCAAATGATAAACCTAAATTCATACCAATCAATTAGGGGCCGCCACGTGCCCTGGCCCAAGGAGGTGGACCATAACAGGACCAGTGGAGGACCAACCACGGGCGCGGACAGCATGACTCTCCACGGGTGCGGACCGCATGGCTACCCCCTCCACGGGTGCCAATCCGAATGACCACCCCCCGTGGACGCCGATCCGAATGACCACCCTCCACGGGCGCCGATCCGGATGACCACCCTCTGCGGACGCTGATCCGAATGATCACCCTCCACGGGTGGTGATCTAAATGACTACCCTCCACTGGCGCCGATCTGCATGGCCACCCTTGGGCAACGACAACCTACATGCGTGACCTCGGACGAGCACAGGCGTAGACCCTGGTCTAAGATCAAGGTACCACTGTCGCCATCAATAAGACATGCATCATCTCTAGGACTCTAGACCACCACCTATCAACCGTACAGTCCCAGACGGACACAAGCACCAGACACCTTATTTAACAATGTATCAGCGTCTATCCGCTAGGTACATCAGCCCCACAAGGATACTACCACTTGTAGGGGACAACCAATCAAGGAAGAACCCTGCTACCTAGGGACTCTATCAACTATGAGGACTACTAGCCATCGACTAGGACTCTCCACACCGCCACATTCCACTATAAAAGGGAAGGTACTCCAACCCATCATCTCATCTTGAATATCTTGAATTATGTTCATTCATCTGTTTGCTCAGAGAGATCTAACTTTGGCATCAGAGAGTCCTAGGCCGAAACCACACCGATTCTCCTTTGTCACCCTGGTCCTTTTGTAGGTTACGGCACTCGAGGGACCACCGAACGGTTTCTTGACGCAATAGGTGAGGTTCGGGTTTCAGCCGATCCCATTATACCCTAGACCAAAACAATCAGATAAGGATTGGTTCGGTTTGATCAGAATTTTTTCGGTCGGTCTTACCTATTCAAGCTAGGTTTGACACCACTAGGGTGTTCCAGGAACATCTGGTTGGTCATAGATTGTATTTTTTAACAGTTCAACCTAGTGGAAACTTTGACAAGCTTGGTTTTTCCATGTCTTCCAAAGTGGTGAGACTATTTAACATTACCTGGCAAAATGGACATTGAATGACCATATTAGGCTAGTTGCCAATATGTAGGGTAATAGCAAGGGAGGTGAGACCGATTACAGTCGAACCGAAATGATTTTAAACTAGGAATCTAAATCAATTTCTAACATGGAGGCCCAAACCAAATGAAAACCAAATAGAACCGGATAGTAGAAACCGAATTGTCATTATGTCATATGGGTTTTTGTGTGCTACTTGTGCTCCGGGAACACAAAAACACCTAAATAAATTTGTTTTCATGTTTCCGCATAATGAACAAAAACAAGTCATATTTGTATTTTCGTTTCTTGGAACAAGTTGATAGAAACATGCACTCTTCAAAAAGGGTTGCCCGATAAAAACAAGGGAAATTATCAGCGCCATCCCTGACGTTTGCCTATATTTAAAACACACCCACTAACTACCATAATATCAATCATTACCTATTTTTGAACGGTGTTAACCTTTAAAATTCCTTTGACCAAAATACCCTTTATACTTTATTTCTTCTTTCTTTTTTTCCCGGCTCTGCTAATCTCTCTTTCTTATCTCTCACTTAAAAGTAGGGATGTAAACGGATCAAATTCGGTCGGATAGTGGCATTATCATATTTGTATCCGATTATATTCGGACGGATTCGGATAATATCTTATCAGTTTTCGAACGGATTCGGATAATTTTTGGATAGTGATTTTTTGAATACAGGTTCTCCTAAATGGATATGAATACAGATTGAATACGATTTTTCGACTATCCGTTGATATATTTACCGTTTTTATGATGAGGGTTAGGGTTAAGACTTGAGAGTTCAGTAACTACCATTTCTTTTACTCTTCTTAGTCTTTTATTCTCTTACGTTTTTTTACTTTTGATTTTTTAATAGATATGTAATTCCATGTATCACATTGAATAAAACAATATATAAACCAATAGCAAATCTAGAAAAAGAATCATATTATCTTAATTTATAAATTTATAAAAATAAGATAACAAAATCCAATAAGGTAACTTAAAAGGATAGACAAACACAGAGTTATATTTTAGATATTTTATTACCGTCTTACTACTAAACGAATTGGATAATAATCGGTTGGATAGGGGGATTATCATATTCGTATCCGATTAATTTCGGACGGATTCGGATTCTCCTAAACGGATATGAATGCGGATCGAATACGGATTTATAAATATCCATTTACATCCCTACTTAAAAGAGAGCAAAAAAAAGGAAATGAGATAGTACCACCAGCAGCTTCTCTTCTTCCTCTTGCTGCAACCACACCATTCTCTCTTTCTTCTTCTTCCTGCAACTACACCCAAACTACCCCACTAGCCTTGCACCCTACTGCAACTCAAACCACCATACCGGCTCCTCCTCTTGTTCTTCTTCTTCTTCAAACCATCCACCCGCCCCTATCCCCTGCTGCAATCCAACCCACCACCCAAACGCCCTGAAAACACACCCCAACTCTCCTTCTTTCTTTACCCCTTCCCCTTCTTGACTCTTTGATTGACTGCTGGTTTTCAGAAACTACCTTACATGCTTTGTTTTCTGGTGGCCATTCAGCTCTTCATATTGAGGATCGATCACTTCTGTTGTTCACCCATTTCAGTCTCACACTTGGGGGTTTCAATCGATACCCATTATACTGAACCTCAGTTTGAGGGCTTGCAAGACCTGGAAGTTATAATGCAATTCAAATCTGATCTTTCTTTCCTACTGCCATATGTTATTGCAGAATAAAATGCCAGTTTATATTGACCTTTACTGGGGCTGCCATCTCTTGCATTCAATAGGGTTAGGACTTAGGAATTTAACCCCAAACTTTCACTTTGATTGAATTCCTACCGCATGAATTTCATTGATCACACCTGAGAGGCTGAGATGGGTAACCGCTGGTTTCTGTTCTGTATGAAAGGAAGAAGACGTCCTGTCAGATCCTGGTGACGGGTTGTTAAATGTTACCATGTCTCCTCGCTTTACATAATTATCCTTCGCTTTTACTCTTAACTCAGTCATCTAAATCCCTGAAACCAATAAAAAATAAATAAATAAATAAATAAAAGAGGTCACCGCCTAAACTACAACAACAGCTGCACCACTTTGATCACTCCTATGGTTGCTTCAGACGATTGTATCGTTCAGAGCTGAAGGAAAGGGTTAATGGGGTTAAGAAAGAGAATGAAGGAGAGGCTGAATGACAGATGGTATGGTGAGATTGGTTTTAGAGGAAAGAAATGAGAAAATGGAATGGACTATTGGTAGAATCAAAGTTAGGGTTTGGGTTTGGAGGGTACGGTCAATGAATTGCTAAGTAGGAGATGAGAAGAAGGCATGAAAAGGATGGGAGTTTGGTTATGATGACGTTTTTGTTAGTGGTCGGCTGAGTGTGCGAAAAAAGAAAGGTTTGTGGGCGTTTTAATTAAAACTGTAGATTAGGTACTTCACACAAGGATAGAATTGTCTTTTAAAAAATATTAAATTGTTGACATCACCATTTAACAGCTCTTAAGTAATGGTTGGGGCTCGGTGTATAAATAGTTTGGCAATGCAAGGAGACGGTTGATATTATTATAATTAGCGGGTATGCATTAAAATATAGGCAAACATCTGGGGGTGGCACTGATAATTTTCCTAAAAACAAAGGCCTTCACCCAAGGTTCAAAATCCAGGTATCAGACTCGAGCTTGGTAATGACCAAAACCTTTTCGGATTGGGATCGAATCGGTCCAAATCAGTCAGGATCAGTCAAAAGACCCCCCAAAATCGTTTTTTAAGGATCGGGTCATCTATCGGTGAGAATTGGTGGGTGTTGTGATCTCGAGATCAGATCGGTCGATATTATCTGGATTGGATCGATCAAAATCGATTGGTATAGGTCAGACAAAATAATATTTACAAAAAAAAAAAAAAAACTTAAAAACTTTGAAAAAATAAAAAAATATTTAGTTGGATCGGTCAAGGATCGGCCGATCCAATTGAGTTGGGCGATCCAATCAATGATCCAGTCAAATCTTGTTGTATTGGTCAAATCTCAGGATCGGCCTCGATTGATACCGATCCAATCCAATCCGGCCAATATCGGCCGATCCGATCCGATACCTCAAACCATGTCCGGGGCCAGGGCAAACTGGATGCAACATCGCTGGCTCTCATTGTGGTTGTGATATCTGTTATGAATCTTTTGATCTCTCACTCACAACCCTTTTGATTTCCTACACTCCCCCTCCCACAGGCGGCAGCGCTAGGTGCCACCAGGCTCCAGAGCAGCGGCAGCCGGAGCATCAGCGATCAGCGTGGCAATTTCCAGTACCAGGACTCCTTCGAGCAGCAGCCACCTTCGAGAAATTGGTTAAATTCTTAAAACCCTCTCTCCTTCTCTGCTTGTGGGCTACGGAGGCATGCGGTTATGTAGCTGTACTTTGGTCTCTGTAGTACCAATCTGACTTTCTCTTCTTTGGATTTTGGGACTTACGGAGTACTGTTTACTATGGTTCATTGAACAGAAAGATTGGCAATTCGTTGGACATCAACGTATTTGTCCTTTCTTGGTCATTATAGTTATCTCGAGTTGATTTCAATTTGGGATTGTATGATTCTTCTTTTTTTGGGGATTCTGTTTTGAATTTTGTTAAGCCCTAAACTCAAGGATTCTAGTAGTCAAGGACCTTGACTGTCTTGTTTGATTGCAAGTGAGCATGAGTATTCATACTTTCATTTTCCTACAGTCTCTCTCTCTCTCTCTCTCTCTCACTCACTTGATACTCTATTATTTTTTGATTTATTGTCTTCCCTCTTGGTTGTCTCAGGCTGTAGTTGGACAGGCTTTAGTTGAGCTGAGTTGAGCAAACTTGTCTCGACTTAGAGACCATGGGCCTGGAGTTAGCAAGCTACGGAACAGAGTATTGTGAGGAGATGGCGGATGTTGATTTCAGCGATTCAGAGGTAGTCTCTTATGTTCGAGACACCCTTAAATCCGTCTCTCAGGTAAACATTCTTGACTATTCACAGTCACATATCCTGACAGACTGACTTGGTTGAACTACTTTCTTGATTTAATCTTAAGTGGTCTGCTGTTTGGAAGAAAATTTTGATCTTATACTCTTTGGTCTTATGTCATTTGGCTCAATCTATTTGTTTGTTATGGTTCGTGGGATCGTGCTAAAGTTGGTCTTTTTTTTCTCAATGAAAATCACTTCTTTCTGTCAGTAATTTGAGAATCATTGACATGTTTTAAATTATGACAAAAAGTTTTCATTTCAAACAGGTAAAGTGCATTGTATAGAAATGCATCAAGAACCAAGATGAGGGTGCCTTCATGCTAACAGCTACATAGTGTCTCGGAAGATGATTGAGTCCCACTATGTAATGTAGTCCTAGAATAGGAGACAATCCTACTAGGAGCCAGGTAAAATCAGAGTGCAAACTATGTTGGCCGATTGGGACTGAATAGGTAAACTAGGGCAGAATTAGGGTTAGGATTAGGGATTTGAGCTAGGGTTTTATTTAGTAATGATGTGCAGGTCAAAAGGAATCTAATGGGATAGGTTTGAATAGGTTTAAACAAAAATTAAAATTCTGAAATTTTAGGGTTAGGGTTTCGGGTTTTAGGTTTTAGAAAATAGGTTGAATTTAGGGTTTCTAATGGGAGTTTTGGACAGGGCTTGGGATCGAGTTTTCTAAACAGGGAGGGGAAGGTTTGATCCAAATTTGGGAGGGTTTTGATGGTTGGAAGTACTAGTTCTGGAAAATTAGGGTTTTTGGGGTTTAATGGAGTTGGGGGATTTTAGGGTTTGAGAAACAAACAGGGACAACAGCTTGGGTCGAGTATAGGTAGTGGTATGGGGGGGGGGGCTGTGGTCTGAGTTTGATTGAATTCTGATGCAGGAACAGGTCTGGACAAAATTAAGATTAACTAAGGTTTTGGGGAATTTAAATAAAATAAAGGGGGATCAATTGGGGGAGGGAATAGAGGATTAGAAGAAGAAATTGATGAACAAGTTGCAGCAGAAGTCCATTGAGAGCAGCTTGAACAGGGTTGAAGGATAGAGCCACCTTCAGAGAAAGAACCTCCCAGCCGTCACGGCGTAAGGAGTCACAGGAGATCCACCTGCCCTCCTTCCTTGATAGAACCACAAGGCAACACTCCAGAGGAGCAGCAGCAGCAGCACTCGGCAGCCAACACTGTGGTGGCTGATTGTGCCCCTCCTATGTCTAAGCCAACATCAGAGATCACCTATACAGCAGGGTTTGAAAAATCGGATCCGGATTCGGAATTGGCCGATCCCGATTCCGGCTGATCCGGATTGGACTGATCCTCTACATAAACTAGGGTTTAGGGTTTTTTTTTTTGCCAATCTCCATTGATTCTGGTCTGATTATGGCTGATTCCTATCCAGATCAGAATTGCTCGGAACCAAACCGGATCCTGATTTCTGTTTTTAAACCCTGCTATACAGGCAATACGAGTTGCATGGCCAAGTCATATTAATTGTAATTTTTATTCATTCATTTGGATGGACAAAGACTTAAAAAGTTATTTCTGCCGTTAGATGGTGGGTAAGAAGGAAATAAATCTGTTCAAGTTGTTCTTTGTCACTGTGAATCCCACCTCGTCTATTAATGGGCCCTGATCCTTCATGCATGAGACACATGACATCTGAAGAGGGAAGCTCATAGTTCATATAAAGTTGCCCCTATTTTGACGCTGATCATTTTGTTTTACCACCTTTCTAATTTAAGGCTAGGTATAAATACCCAACCCCAGATAGGATCACCCGCTAACTCCAAACAATATCCCACCTAATGCAGATCCGTGGTTTGGAAGATCCAAATCGTATCGCTTGTGGGCCCACTCGAATAATAGACAACTCAAATCTGATGTGCAATGGCACAACTGTAAATAACCAGAATTTTCAAGGGTTAACTAGGCAAGTAGAGAGAAGGGGATATGATAGGGATTGTTTTGTATTGTCTAGGGATAAACTTGGAACCAAAGTTAAGGCAAGGGACATGGGAAATAAAGGAAGATAAGAAGGGTAATTATGGAAAGTAGGGAATAAATAAAGCAACAAAGGGAATCGTGGGAAAGGAGTTATCTTCTAAGAGGGAAAATAATGTAATTCTAGATTGGTAGGAGACCAACTAGAAGTCTAGAACCAATAACCAGGATCTGCTATGGATTGGGAAAATCGGCTAGGTCAAATTATGCGAAATTATGAAATTAGTGTTAGGGTTTGATGGGACCTAGGGTTAGATGTTAGGGTTAAGTTAGTAGAATGTGGATTGTATGGGAGAGAAGAGATGCTGAAAGTTAGTTAAATCAGATGACTAAATCTAAAGTTGTTGAGGAATCCTAGTAGAAATAGAATTGACGGGTAAAAGGGTAATTTCAGACAATCGGCTGGGTGGATGGTAATGAAATTTGTATCGTGTCTCTCTTAGGGTTTGAGGAGGATTCGAGCAAAATTTTAGCAGGTTCTAACGGTTGTACTTGGCTGGGCAGAATTCTCGCGAAAATCACCTTTCATTTGACCTTCTAAAAGGGTAGAAGAATAATTGCAAAATTTCAATTTCAGAATTACTTGTTATTTGAAAATATCTTGAACCTTGCAGAGAATTTCTAGCAACTGAATATGTTTCTTCAAGAGATCAGCTAGGTCAGAATTGGAGCTTGAGTGGAACTTGAACGGAGATCAATGGAATGGGGTTGGGGAGGGGAATGGCTATCTCAGCCTGGCAATCTCACCCAACCTATCTCAGGATTTTCACAAAGGCTAAAGCAAATATATCACCTATCAAATTCGTGTACAATGCTAGGCTCCCTTACAAACTTATATGGAAGACTCAAAAATAGACTTAGACACTAAAAAAGAATGGCCTAACCCTATCCTTAACTAATGAGGTAACCTAAATTGACTAAGAAAGTGAAATAATAAAGAAACAGACTCAAAATAGGACTCTAACTAAACTAATGAACTAAATCCCGTTTTCCTACTTTCTACCCATATTTTAGGCCCATTAAATTGGCCAATTACAAAATAAACCCATGGGATAAAAAGCCCAATACCTACATAACCAATCAAATGCTTATTTTTAATAAAATGAGCCATCTAAGTGACTTATTTACATCAATTCTCCCCTGCTTGAAAAAAATTCGTCCTCGAGTTTTGCAAAATGGAGGAATCAACTTTGTGTGATGAACATCTTTCTTCAACCCATAATAGTACTTAGGCAGCTCGTGGATGTTAGGAATGTGGTCTTCAAGGCATGGAACTTTCTCTTCAAAGAACTCTGGTGGCATAGCAAACTCTATGTGCTCAACTTCGAAATCAGCAGTCGTGTCCATGGGGTCTTCTACCAGTTGTGCCTTCAACCTGCTCTGCTTCAAACTCTTAACTCTTTCAGTTCTTCTTTGTCGCTCACAGTCCCTTCAATAGTTTCTTCAACCACCTTGTCATTTGTAGTACCATTCCACATCGTCCATGGTCTCAACTTTACTTGCTTCAAATTCTTCAATAAGCCTCGACATTCGAAACATTAAGGATTGACTCCTTCATGATGACAGAAATTGCAGTAACTTCAACATTTACCTCATAGATGCCATTGTTATCATCTAAGGTGTCTTCACACTCTTCTTCTTCAAGGGCAGCATTAAAAGTCCATTCATTTCCAAACTGTGGTTCACACACACCCAACATTTCTGTAATGGATTCAATGGTTGTGATCACTGAGTCTACCTTTTCTTGTTGATCTTCCATCTTCAAAATTTTAACGATTTCTATGGTAGCATCTGTGGCTTCAAACTTTTGCAATAAATGGTTCAAGTTCTCTTCAATTGTAAATGTCTTTTGGTGGTAATCTTGTCGAAGGGAGAGTTTTCTTTGCATATATTCTGGTAGGTACTTGTTCTTCAACTCATGCTTCATCTCTTCCCAAGTCCTAGGGTCACATCTTCTGGCTCTAAGTCTTTCTTCATGGGATTTCCATCATTGTTCAGCATAACCAGTCAATTGGAAGTAAACAAACCTAAGTTTCTCCGCCTCTGTTGGGTTGTACCGGTCAAAATATTCCTCTAGAGAATCCAACCAATCAAGGAATAGAGATGGAGCCCTTTGTCCGGCAAAGTAAGGAACTTCTGGCTCCATCTTCCTTGTGTTAACATCAACCCTAGGAGATGATAGTCTCTGATACCAAATAATGTAATTCGAGATTGGTAGGAGACCAACTAGAACCAATAACCAGGATCTGCTATGGATTGGGAAAATTGGCTTGGTCAAATTATGTGAAATTGTGAAATTGGGGTTGGGGTTTGATGTGACCTAGGGTTAGATGTTAGAGTAAGTTAGGAGAGTGTGGATTATATGGGAGAAAAGAGATGTTGAAAGTTCTACTTAAATCAGATGACTAAATCTGAAGTTATTGAGGAATCCTAGTAGAAATAGGATTGAGGGGTAAAAGGGTAATTTCAGACAATCGGCTGGGTGGATGGTAATGAATTTGTATCGAGTCTCTTTTAGGGTTTGAGGAGGATTCGATCAAGATTTCTGCAGGTTCTAACAGTTGTATTTGGCTGGGCAGAATTCTCGCGAAAATCAGCTTGCATGTGACCTTCTAGAAGGGAAGAAGAATAATTGCAGAATTTCAATTTCAGACTTGTTATTTGAAAATATCTTGAGCCTTGCAGAGAATTTCCAGCAACTGAAAATGTTTTTGCAAGAGATCAGCTAGGGCAGAACTGGAGCTTGAGTGGAACTTGAATGGAGATCGATGGAATGGGGTTGGGTAAGGGAATGACTATCTCAGCCTGGGCATCTCACCCAACCTATCTCAGGATTTTCACAAAGGCTAAAGCCAATATTTCATTCATCAAATTCGTGTACAATGCTGGCCTCCCTTTCAAACTTATATAGAAGACTCAAAAATAGACTTGGACACTAAAAAGGAAAGGCCTAACCCTATCTTTAACTAATAAGGTAACCTAAGGCTCTCTTTGGTATAATTTGAACATATGTGTTTGGTATTTTTTATAACCCTTATTTCTCATTAAAATAAATCAGTATAAGCATAAATTCATAAACAACTCGAGATTTGTTTATCATTTATCACCATAAAACTGTCAATGTTTATTTATGCGGGTACCATTAATGAACATGTGCAGAATTGCTACTTAAGTGGGGGTAAAATGGTAAATGAATGAAAATTAGAACAAAACCTCTCTCTCTCTCTCTCTTAAAATATATCATATTATATACTGGAGAAAAGTTCACTGTAGGGAGTGTACCGGCCACACCCAGACATAAAGGGGGATGGGGGCACGAAATGACCACCCTACTCCCATGAAAAGTGGAAATGCAACCCCCATGATGCCAATGCACATGCTATCATTGGCCCCCACGCACACGTAGGGGCCACACTCCCCCATAGTGAATATCAGCACTTATATTATATAATATTATATAATATAGTATCTATATATAATATACATACTAGTATATATATATATATATTATATTATATAATCTAAAAGGAAGGTTTTCGTTATATATATGATTAATATAATAATAATATGGAGAAAAGAATGCTATCCAATCGTGTGGCCCATGTGTCTCCTACGCCTAGACACAGAAGCACGCGAAAGTACCACGCTGCTCCAGGGAAAGGTAGAGATCCCACCTAAGGCGTGTACACTCCCATTGGCTAGCATGCGTGTGTAGGTTCTAGAGGCCCATGTAGCGATCTCTTGCCATAATAATATATTCTTCACTTAAGCATACCAAATATATTTTTCATTATAGAATCTATTAAATCTAGTAGTAACCAAACGATTATTGTTTATAGCCCGTAAACCATTATCATAATTGATTATTCATAAATAGGGCATAAACATAAAAATAAACTATGCCAAAGAGAGCCTAAATTGATTAAGAAAGTAAAATAATAAAGAAACAGACTCAAAATAGGACTCTAACTAAACTAATGAACTAAATCCCGTTTTCCTACTTTCTACCCATATTTTAGGCCCATTAAATTAACCAATTACAAAATAAACCCATGGGATCAAAAGCCCAACACCTACATAACCCAACCCGAAGCTTATTTTCAATAAAATAAGCCCTCTAAGTGACTTATTTACATCAGAAAATAGGATAAGACAACTATGTATGGCTGAAGGACAAAATAGAGTTAAAGAGAGAAGAGGAGACTATTAAAGCAAAAATAAAATATTAAAATAAAGGAACAAAGAATCTTGAAAGGGGGGGGGGGGTGGAGAAATTGTCTTCTATCTCTAGCGCAAAACAGAGATGGAAACCAGGCTTGATTTGAAGAGGAGAACTCCTTCGATAGGGATCCACTCGACCTGAAATTACTAGGGTAAAATCCTTGTTACTGGCCCTCCTAAATGAGATCCATATCGAGTTGGGATAAGAGACAATAAAGTAATTGGACAGATCTGGAATCAGACCAGGCGATCTCACAATTTGCAGGTTTCTACTAATGCTCGAATCTCACAGCTAGGGAAGCTTCTGGGCATGAGTTTCTAAAGTATGAATCGCCTTAGGGTGATGGTTTAACTCCCAAAATAAGAGGCTTGATGAAGAGCTCCTGAACTGGAAAATAAAACAGAACCGTGGGTGATTTTGGTTTTCGATAGAACAGGATAGAGGAGTAAGGAGAGAAGAAAAGAGAATTTCAGAATGAGAGAGAGTTGGTCACACAACCATGGTTTGTACCAATCTGGTAACAAAACTGTTGACAACCTAGGTCCTGTAACCAGTAACTTTAGAGAGGAGAAAAGAGAGAAGAGAAGATAGAAGAAGACTGTGCGATAGATTACTTTTACCGCTCCAGCCAATGTTCCTTTTTATAATAGCCTTGGACAGATTACATACTTAAAATAAAACTCTAGTCTAACTAGGAAAGGAACCAAACTAGGAAATTAAATAACTATGTCACGTTGGCCACACCCCAACTGACATATCTCAACACCCCCCCTCAAGCTGGAGTATACATGTATCAAAAGAAAGCTCCAGCTTGGACCAATATCCAATAGAACTGAAAAAATAAATGCTACACCAGTCTTGAATAGTAGTCGTAGACTCCAGTGAGCACAGAGAAAACTCCAATCAACCACCATAACACACACACTCCAAACATTCCAACACTCTCCCCTCAAGTTGGCGCATAGAAAGCACACATGCCCAACTTGAACGAAACAGGACAAAGCAGCTTTCCAAATTGTCGCAGCAGCATCTGGCAGTAAGTACCCACTTGTAATGTAGTACTTGGATTTGACACATGGGCGAATGGATGACACTCCCAATAATCCTGGACAGTTAAATCTTCAATAACTGGAGATAATTGATCTTCAAAACTTGGACAGACTTGATCAACAAACCGGGACAGATTTGTTCTGCAAAGCCTGAGAAGAATCGTTCTTCAAAATAGAGAGAAGCACCGATCTTAATAAAGGCAGAAAAAAAGGCAAACACAATCTTCCAAATAAGACAGCTTTCATCAATCTTCAATAGCTGTCCAATGATGAATCTCGGATCTTCACAGTAACATATAATCTTGAAAGAGATAAACATATAGGGCAGCACATCGAAAAAACCTGAATCAAACTCAATAGGGTCTGAAATCCTAAAAAAAAAATTCAGAAAATCTTCAAACTCCCCCTCATGGTAAATACAACCCAATAACAAGAGATACCCAATGGCAACTGTTGAAAAGACTGGTCTGCAAAGTCTGCAATGTGCTGCAAGTTATGGAATGGAATACTCAATCTCCCACTCACGTGTAGTGGTACACGGGGCCAAATAATGGAGATGATATAAGGGACAATGGGAAAAAAGTGTAATTTTTCAGAATTTTCCAAAGGTGCTATGGGTAAATAAAAAGGAAGGAATGGCAAAATTATAATTTACCAGAAATTTCCAAAGATGTTATGGGTAAATACCAAAGGTATGGGATATGGAGGGAATTAGAATTATTGCAAGGGGGATGGCAGAATTGCAATTAAATTGAAATCCAATTATAAACCCAACGAGAAAGTATGATAAAATATGGACAAGGGATGGCTTAGAGGAGTAGGGAGGTGTATTAATGGAAACTCAAAATAAAGCAAACAAAGATGAAGAGAAATCATGGGAAGGTCTTCTTCAACCTCATGACATAAACAAAGGCGGAGAAAGTCACGGAACCAGACCTGGTTCGAAGGGAATATCGCAGCAAATAGGGCTTTTTTCAACCTGAATTCTTGGGTAAGACTTCGTAATCTTCAGGCCTCTTCTACCGTGAGAGAAGAAAGCATACTCACCTTCAACCTTTGGCCACATCCGAAACCAGAAACGAAACCAGATTGGATTTCGAAGAAGAGAATTTCCTCACCTTTGATCTGTTCGATCCTAAATTTCAGGCAAGGTTTCGTAACACGTAGGCCTCTCAAGATCACCCAAAGACAGTCCCTGATTTTAGGTATTATGCCGACAAAGTGTGGCTGAAACAAGTTGGGGTGGTAATCTGAGAACCAGACCTGATTTGGTTTCAATTCTCACTGTAGGAGCATTAACAGGAGCCAAGATTCTAGAGTTTCGGTCGCCCTTTGGGAGAGAACAACCACACAAAGTTGCAGGAGGGAAGGAAGCTTTCGGCAATGGCCATCGACTCCCTCTCGACAACTTGATAGCACACATCATCCGCATTCGATTAAGCGAGACCTTCGATTCAGTGGAAGAAAACCAGCAGAGCCAGCAGAAACCCTCTACTTGTAATCGAGAGACAACGGGAAGACAAAAAAGGCACGGTGAAGCAGTATAGAGTCTTCTTCCTCCGGCAGTCGTAAAGTGGAAATACTTCGACATGCAGGTGGAAATCAGGCGGAACCCCTTCTACTAGTGACATCAAATCAGAGAAACCCTTAAGGCAGCAACAACGATGAGCAGAACAAATTGACACGATTTCCAAATAAATAAATAAACAAGGATGAAACGAGCAGGAAACGCTAGTTCTTCTTTTCTCTCTATGAACTAGGGTTTCTCAATAAATCGGAGAACCTTGAAACGACTCTCAAATCGGCAATCTTGGAGAGAATCAGTCACTGGTTGCCTAGCTCTGATACCATGTAGACAACCTAGGGCCTGTAACCAGTAACTTTAGAGAGGAGAAAAGAGAGGAGAAGATGGAAGAAGACTGTTCGATAGATTACTTGTACCGCTCCAGCCAATGTTTCTTTTTATAATAGCCTTGGACAGATTACATACTTAAAATAGAATTCTAGTCTAACTAGGAAAGGAACTAAACTAGGAAACTAAATAACTATGTCACGTTGGACACACCCCAACTGACTCAGCTCTCTACAACTCAAAACTTTTTTCATTCAAATCTGCTTCCATCGTTGGGTTACATCTCTATTTATAAAACCCAGAAAATTAATTCCTAATTGTTTACTAAAACTGAAAATTAAATTCCTAAATCAAGTGTACTATTAATTAGCCTATTCCTAAATGAACTCTGCTTCATCGTTGGGTTACATCTCTATTTATAAAAACCCAGAAAATAAACTCCTAATTGATTAATAAAACTGAAAATTAAATTCCTAAATCAACTCTACTATTAATTAGCCTATTAAAACTAAAGTATGGAAAAGACTCTTACCACTAAGTAGTCTATTTAAAATAAAAGATTACAAGATAAAATCCTAACTAATAAAAACCCTAATCAATAAATAAATTAAATATCCTACTGAACTTTAAAAAAATCCATGGACCCGGTCCATCGTCACATGGATACCCAAATGGGGTTGGGTCGGTCCAAGGCAGTGCACATGCATCACCACCATACCAAACAATATTCCCAACACAATAGGCCAGCAGCTAGTAGTGCCAACAATGCAACCGCTGTCGGCTGTCCTAGAGAACCTGAAGTATACCCTGGTCAGAATTGGCAGTCAAACTCTTCAGATGGAGCCTAACTTTCCATCGAGTTTAGACCTTTCATAGGTTAATAACTCCTCAAATATTCAAGCCCAGACTATTTATTGTTGCTGAGATATCATTGACTTACAGAATTAGAAATTAACCACTAAAATAGAAACTTAGTGAATAGAACTCAAACCAGCCAGCAGATCAACTCCAGGTTTGGATTGAGTGGAGAGGATGCTGACAGGGATTTGTGCTCCAAAAATTACTTGATTCCAATGGTTGGATACTTGGATGTCGAGTTCTGAAGGTCTGAAGTTGCAGCAGGGAAAAACTCTTGAAATCAGTACCGCAGGGTCTGGAATTCCACCTTGATCAGCAAAAGTTGTTGGCAGCAACTTAATGGAATATCTTCAGATGAAATATTGAACTCTAGCAGTAGCTTATTATAGTCTCGTTTAACCTCAGATTTGTACGGAAAGTAAATTCAGAATAGGGTGTCAATAGGAAAAAGATAGGAGGGTCTCGAACCCATGGCCTCTCACCATAACTCTCTCTCAGCAAACTGAATCTCACAGCCAAGCAGAAAGCTTAAAATTCTTTTATTCAAATCATTGGATTATGCTGCCCTCTTCCCTTTATTTATAATAGAAGTGTGGGTTACAAAATAGAAAGTATTTGCTAACAAGTTGCTTATAATCAAAATAGAAACTTCCTATAAAATCTAGTTGCCATACATCAAATTAGAAACTCCTATTATAGAGAATAAAACAAAAATTGTAACAAGCTGAAATTAGAAACTACCTAAGATTCTATTGCAATGAAATGAAATATACTTTCTAAATTTGAAAATAGAAACTAAACTATGATATTGGCAGCATCTAATATTTCACTCCAGCTGTCCCTATGGGGTCCACACCATTGTTCACTTGAACTACTCATGAACAGTAACTTTATCTGAATTCTATTTTGGTCATTCTCTTCCTCATGCTTCAATCTACATCAACTCTTCCCCAGTCAGTTTTACCCAAAAACAGTGCTCCAGAAAAAGAAAAGGATTTTTGTGAAATCTCAAGTTTCCATGCCTCTTATTTTTGGTCATTGCTGACCCAGTAGAACTAAATACACTTACCCAAGTACTTTTTCCTGTTTCCGTTAGCTTGCTAGCTTTGTACCGTTCTCTTTTAAAAGGATGGTTTTTCTGTATAATTTTTAAAAATAATCATACCTTTTGGCTGATCTTTCTGTACTTGTATTATTTTTGGGGCCTTGCCTCTCTGCTAATAAAATATGTGATTATCAAACAAACCTAGAATAGAAAAAAAGGAGAAAAGTTACTATGTTCTATATTGTTTTAGTTGAATCCTGAAAGTATGTATTTGTGTTAATATTTTGCGTGAAAACATAGTATATGGGTGGTCATTGTAATATGAGTTTTCCTGAATGCCTTTTCCCCCCTACTTGCTGTTTTCTGTTTGAAGGCTTCTCAGCAATGCAATAATTTCTTTTACAGTTCAATCAGAATTCTGACTAGGTATTTGTATATAAGATTTATGGAGTCCAAAATACTATATTTTCTTGATGAATTACTATAGATTGTCTACTCTATTGATAATGTAATTTAGTTTAAACAATATATTTTTTATTTAAGATCTTTTAATTTATGTAAAAAGCTCGACTTTGCTGGCTTAGGGTGACACCGACCGTTTTAACCAGCTAATTGGAGTCATGCATTACACTGAAGGTCTTGCTCCAGATGATGTCGCCTTGCTTGTGGTAGGTCATGTCATCTTGGCTAAAATCTTGTTTGGGGATTTATTCATAACTTAATGCAACTCAACATATTGGCATATTTATCTTTTTTGTGACTTCAAATTTACTATCTATATTCTTTTTGTTAACTCTCGACTAGGTATCTGTATATAAGATTTATGGAGTCCAAAATACTATATTTTCTTGATGAATTACTATAGATTGTCTACTCTATTGATAATGTAATTTAGTTTAAACAATATATTTTTTATTTAAGATCTTTTAATTTATGTAAAAAGCTCGACTTTGCTGGCTTAGGGTGACACCGACCGTTTTAACCAGCTAATTGGAGTCATGCATTACACTGAAGGTCTTGCTCCAGATGATGTCGCCTTGCTTGTGGTAGGTCATGTCATCTTGACTAAAATCTTGTTTGGGGATTTATTCATAACTTAATGCAACTCAACATATTGGCATATTTATCTTTTTTGTGACTTCAAATTTACTATCTATATTCTTTTTGTTAACTCTCGACTGTACAGACAAGTTTGAAGGCACTTTCTGGAGTGGTTTCCTATGTTGATATTGTTCTCCATGAAGCTCTTCTATCATCTGTAAGTCGATACTAAATTTGTTTTTCTGCATGTATCTATACAGTTTTCATGAAAATTCTTTCATTATTCTTTCTCCAGATTTTTGGGATGAGTATGTGGAACTATGGACCTGATGTTATGGATCCGTTAGTGGAACTAATTAAATCTTTGGTATGTGGTTTTTGATGTATTATCTTCAAGGGATCTTTTGTTGATTGGATTCGTGGTGATAATATTCCATTTTTATCATAATGCAGGCTGCTTCAAATGGAGCATTTGTTGATTCATGTTTGGATATGCTTGTTAGGAATTTTATGCCACCCAAATCCTTCATAGGTTTTTTGAGACAGCCCCGGGGCTGTGCAAGAAAGGATGAGGTTCTTAATCGGGTGCATTCAGCGTTGACTGACATTGCTTACTTGGTGCCACTTGCTCCCTCTAGATTGTTGCCCATAATTCTAAAGAGAATGCCAAACATGTTTGATAATGAAGCTGTGAGTAGTCTAACTTGAGTTTCTTTATATTGGATATATATGCGGATGACACCATCTATATGAACTATGGAGGCTTGTGACAGATATTACAATTTACAAACAGGTTCTCTGCCCTCCATTCAATGGGGCCTGCAGAGGAGATAAAGTACTGCTATTAAAATAATTGCAAAATTTTTCTTTTTCTTCTAAAAAAAAATTAAATTTCAACATTTTTTAGTTTTGGCATTTTAGGGGGTCCGAAATCCAAAATTATCCAACATGTGGATTTTAATGATAAACCAGTACTCATTCTATGATTCAGCAAGGAGAAATAAATTACCTGGGATGGAGTTATTTTCTGTATTTACATTTATTTGTGCACATATTTACATTTATTTTTGCATGTGCACATGTGTTTTTACTGAATCCCATTGTTTATTATCTAATTATTTTAGGTCTAGAAAGTATTTACTAAATTCCCATTTCACAAGTGAATTTTTTCCCCTTTGATATCTTGAATAACTTATGCCAACCTACTAGAGAAGATTGGAGCTGGCTTATGTATGGAAGAGTGAGATAACCGTGTTTTATTTCTACTGTTTGAAGATGTCTCTATGCTGGCCTAGCTTGCTGCCCCCATAATCTAGGAACTTTTTGAAATTTTAAGTGAATTATTGTCCATCCCCATCCTAAAACATGGTTACTTTGTTGTCTATTTCTTTTTGTTAATTTTCCTTTTTTTCCCCCCCTGGGTTTTCACCTTCTCTGAGTTACTTCTTTACCTAACCTATTTGGATGAGTATTTCTACGTCTTTGTATTTTTTGTCTGCTAAGTTGTTAGCGTTTTTGGCTCAGTTCTGAGGATATATCCTTCTGTTCTTCTAGTTACTCGTGATGTATGTGGAGAGCATGTTAAGGCTGGAAAGCAGTGCAATTGGAGAACTTATTGGTAGCACAATGTTAATGGCAGTGGTGGACAGGCTTGTAGATTTAGATGTGAGTAATGCAGCTCTCTACAAAAATATTCTAGGAATCACTATGCATATGTGTTTTTTAATATTTTTATGTGTATATTGATTTCCAGGTGGAGATAGGATGGGATGACATTATACAGGAGGACTCAAGTAAAGGAATATTTCACATGGAATTAGAAGATTTAGAGGAAGCTGCAGATTATGCTGCGAAAGATGGATCCGAGGTATGCTTTCCTAATGTACTCAATTTTTATTTGTTTGTTTCTAAAATTAGGAATAATTGCTCTTGAACAGATTGTAATGAAAAGCCGTCATCCTCCTTTTCACATGGCACATTTGTGAGGGTTCCAGAGAAGTTTTTGGATCAGATGGTTGAGACTTGGGATAAATTAGTGGGTTGATTGTTCCCTTTTTTGGATCCATTGAGTGCTGAGTCCCACCCACCCTGCATATGTACCAAGTGTAAGGCCGAGTTTGGCTGGTGGGCTGCTATCTGCTCTAATCTGCAAGTATCCTTTGCAAACTAGTTTATTCAGTAGACATGGGATTTTTTTAAGTCTGTCAGTAAAATATCAGATGTTCTTGCATTTGTTCAGTTTTTGAAAGGAACTTTGTGTGGACTGAAGTCAATGAACTTTGGAGGCAATGTGGTTGCTGAAAAATTGGATAGCTTGATGGTACTCACTTGCCAACATTTGGAATCATGTTATGATGAAGGCCGTCTTACAAAGGTATTCCTTCTACTGTAGTTTCATCTTTTCTATCTCTTGGGTGTGTACTATGCTGATAGGGCTTCTTACCTATATCTGCTTTTTTCACTATGATTAGGTATTTGATACTCTTCTTCAATCCTTTCGGGTCACTGTTCTCAATGCCTACAAGTCAAAGTTTGCTCAGGTAATTCTTGCTTCTGATGCTCTTCACTGTTTGTAAGTGTGTGTGCTCCTGAATTTTGCTTTTTATTTTTTCCCTTTCTTTCATAATCAACTTCAGGTAGGTCTTTCTTTCTTCGGTAAGACAGGTAGGTGTTTCTTATCTTCATAAATATCATATTCAGGAACTATATGTGGTGTTGTTTTTTTTTTTTTGATAAGAAGAAGATTATATTACTAAAACAAAAAGATTACATAATTAGGGAAGGGGATTGGGACACATAGTTACACCATTTAAAGTCTACACTAGTAAAGTTATCAGTTGCATCCGCAAGTTCAAAATTGTTGTTTCCACCTTGACTTGACTGATGACTGAGACTCGGTTGCTTTCTTATTGCAGTTTGTGATGTTCTATGCTTGTTCACTGGATCCTGGAAGTTGTGCTGTGAGATTTGCCAACTTGCTTTCAGACATATTTCTGTGTGAGACTCACCCTCCACTTACTAGGTAAGTTGGAAGAGTATTGACAATTGTTATTGGAGCTGTCTGAAGCCTCTCTTGAGTGCAATATTTCTTGTTGCATTGTGCCTTGGTTAAGGTCTTTCAGTTTTGGTATGTTTCTCTCTTTCCTGTGTAAAAGTGTATAACAATGTTAGGAGTGGACACTGTATTCATCTTTGCAGATTCATGCATTGGTGAGGTTCATCACCCTGGGACTTTTCTCTAAGAGTCTACTAGGCGACTGGTTAAGACTTCATAAGTCTTTAATGCTTGATTCTGACCTGAAAGCACCATTAAGGTTCTCAGGTTCTTTAGTGCTGGCAAACCGAAATGCTGGGGCATGTGCTTTCTGTTTGGTATTAATGTACTATTACAGCCTTGTTAACTTATTTGTTCTCTTACGATCATAAAATGAGGGGCTGTGCTTCTCTCTCTCTCCATCCCCCCTCCTCTTAGAATATTACTTTGATTTCTTCACAACTTGTCTCGTTTTTTTTTGTTTACATTTCATATATTGACTGGATATTCAGTGTCCTGTGCGGAGAATATATATATATATAAATTTTTCTTTCTTATTGAGTAGTTCTTCTGGAACAATTTATTCCCTTTTGACACCTGTTCTCTTTTGTAGCCTATCACTAAAGTTCTTAAAGACCATGACAGCAACTCAGAGGCTTATGCAACTCAAGTTTACAGACTAATTGATCATTTTTTCTTTTGGGTAAATAAATATATCACCAAACCTCAAGAGGGGGCAGGGGGAAAAAAAGGGGGGGGGAGAATATACAAGAAAAGAAGAAGGGAGAAAGGAGGGAGGGGGGGAAAGAACAATCAACCTGACCTACGCAGAGATGGTGGACTGCAAAAGATGCAAATCAAGACCCCAGGAGGCAACAATATGCCTGTTGTCTAATTGATTAGTTGAGTAATTGATCATTAATGCTAATTGATCAACTAATCAATTAGACAATTGATCATTAATGCTAGTAAAATTCAGAAAATAGTTTTTTTTTTAATTTATTAATAATCAACATATGAAACTTAATCCACCAGCCCACAAAACTCTAGGCAACAACTAATATATGATAAATCTTTCTAATGGTGATAAATTTTTTTTTTCAGTTGTCTTTTCATTCTTTCAAGAAATTGAAGTTGGAAAGAGTAGTAAATTGAGGGAAGACTAAAAGAATATGGGTTTGCAAGTTTAGTTGAGAAAAGTTGTAGAGCAAGAATCTAAGGAAAAGGTTGTACCTATGGCGAGGGTCAAAGTGGTGGGGTGGGTTTGATTAGTTGAGGAGAAAACGTGTTGGTTTTATACTATTTGATTTTACTATTTCGCCAAGTGTATTTTGGGGCTGGAGATTAAAATGGGGTCTAAAATTTTTGAGCTTCATCATTAGGCTTAAGTTCCTGAAGGATTCAGGTCCTCTGTCTTCCCTTTCTTGGTCTAATGTTAATCAATGTTGCCGTTTTATTTCCCTGTTATATGTTATTTTGTTATTTCTTGTTTTGATCAGTTTCATAAAATCATCAGTGTCTCAACATCACGTTCTTAAGAAATGTAGGACGAACTTAGGTTGTTGAATCCATGGTATTACTATGAGGAAGAGGTTTGAGAGAAAGGACCAAGGGTTCCATTTTCTTTTGGGGGGTGTTTAGGGTGTGGAGTTGAATGATGAAAATAGTTGGATATTCACGATCTAGTGGAGATGTGATGATGCAGGAATGATGGCTAGGAGTTGCTAGTTTTATTTTCTTTTAATTTTGATTCAATTTGTAGTTTGGTTCATTAGAATGGGTCAGTTTTAAGTGGTCATGTGACTATTTACTTAGTTATGTTCATTTTCAACGTAGGATAGTAGTCTGTTGTTTTTTTTTAAGGAGTCATGTTAGAGATAAACCTCCATGCGTGGGAGAGTCATAGT
The DNA here is from genome assembly GCF_018873765.1 of Telopea speciosissima. NCBI lineage: Eukaryota > Viridiplantae > Streptophyta > Magnoliopsida > Proteales > Proteaceae > Telopea > Telopea speciosissima. The sequence continues at coordinate 57,933,333 of NC_057919.1, read as the reverse complement.
CTGTTTTAGAGTCCTGATTTCATTTAATATCTTCTTTATGTTATTAAAAAACAGGGCTAACTAGCCCCACGATGAGTTAGAATACAATTTGTTCTGTGTGTGGCTGGTCTACTACTCGGTGAAGCTTGGAAACCCAACTGATCCTCTCCTCCTCCCCCTCTCTTCGAATCAGGTCTGAATACCCCCCTTCTTCCTTCTATTCTGATCCTTTCCTCCTCTCTTTTTTCTTTTCTTAATTAATCTTGCTGCTGTTCTCACTTTCTTAATACAGGCAGTACCTTGTTTCTGAAACAAGTTTTGGACTGCTATTTGTTCATATCATCTCTGTTAGTTATTGGTTAGGCCTGAAACTTGGCATCTACACTTCTGGCATTATTCTCTAGTAGGTTCTATCCACTCTTACTAGTTTCTATTTCCGTTTATTACTGTTTTAATAATCTGCTCTGTTTTCTGAAGTTTCCTGCAACTGTTTATCGCACCATTCTAGCCCATTAAAATAATACATCATGGACTAGTTCTGTTCATTAGGGCTGGGTGATTCTGTTGCTGATGCTCTATTCTTGTTTGTTTTAGTTTTTGAGAGTTACAACCTAATTGAGGGAGTTGGTCTACCGCTGGTCTCTCCTTTGAGTCACTTGCACTTGTGTGGGCCCATAAGTGAACTCAACAAGGTTTCCAAACCCTGGGTTCCGCATCATGTGATGGGGCTGAGGAGGTTAATAAAGTTCAAAAGGGTGTACCCAATGTACAAGGCTCCCAACCCAGTGGGGTCTGGGGAGGGTTATAATGTATGAAGCCATAACTCTGCTTTGCGGAGACGCTGTTTCCCAACTCGAACCCGCAACCACTAGGTCGCAAGCAAGCAACCTTATCGTTGTGGCGGGGATGTTAAAAAAGTTTAGAGTTGCTAATTCCAGATCAATATTAAATTTTCTAAAATAAAAATCCCCCACATGCTAATAATTTTGGATGAATTAAGGAAGCAGAGAAGAGCATGGAGGAAGTCAAGGGATGAAATCTAATAGGATATAGGTGACATTGCTTTCTTGGGGCAGAGATTATTGGGGTATAGAAAGTTGTCAAGGCGTCCAGGCGCCTTGTTCGCCTAGTTGTGTCGCCTTGAATTTTGACCCTCTCCACCGCCTTGGGTCGCCTAACCGCCGTGACAACTATGATAGAAATACGATACAATAAAGAATTAGAAAAGGAGTACAAACCAATAACACTGGATAAAAGAGAAATGATGGAGAAGACCAAGAAGAAATCGTACCACATACACTAATTAGCTATTTAATTAAATTCAGCTCACCTAACCTTCAACCCAGTGCAATGTGGTTGGCTGCATGAATCCTGTTTCACACCACTCAACTTTACCATATATACTATTTCTTGAACTTAATAATCCTACTATTATATGGGTGGTTTCATTTAGCTTGGCGGCATTGGTGACATGGGTGGGACCATGTGATATAGGACATCAAACCCATCTCACTGGCCGAATTCTGACTTGAAACATCAAGGAGATATAGTTAAAAAGGTGAATTTAAAGTTTCATAAAATTACAAGAATGCCATTTCATTCTAGTGATATGTTTGGAACAGTCACTTTGGACTCACTTTTGGGGCACTTCTATGCTTGTTTTGGGTTAAAATTTGACCATTGAGATGGTGTGGTGTTGATGCAGACAAGTCACTTAGTCACCTATAGGGCTTATTTTGTTGGAAATAAGCCTTAGGTTGGGTTATGTAGGTATTGGGCCTATGATCCCATGGGTTTTCTTTGTAATGGCCAATGGGCCACGGGTAGAAAGTAGGAAAACGAGATTCACTTCATTACTCGAGTTAAAGTCCTGTTTTGAGTATGTTTTTTTGTGTTATTCACTTTCCTAGTCAATTTAGGTTACCTTATTAGAAATAATGTAAACTAGTCACAAGTGATAACCAGTCCACAAGAGGATCACAAACTTCAGATCCAGCAATGGTAAATACTTAGATCGTTTCTCAGATTTGCAGGAAATTTCAGAACAATAAAAAAAAAAAAAAAGAAATCGAAGAAGGGGGAAGAAGAAGATAGGGTACTACTCTCTATCAGACTCAGGTCTCTCATCCACAGCCTCTCACTATATTTTGCTCTCCCACCAGTGGCATCTCACCATAATCTCTCACAGAGCAAAGCACAAAGCTATTTGATTCCCAATCTCATTAATCAAATTCATGTACAAGGCTGTAGCCTCTTACAAACTTATATAGACAACTCAAACACTAAAAAGGAAAAGCCTAACCCAATCCTTACTAATAAGGTAACATAAACTGACTAGGAAACTAAAATAATGAAAGAACTTGACTCAAAACAGGACTCTAACTAAAATAATGAATTAAATCCCGTTTTCCTACTTTCTACCCATATTTTATTCCCATTAAAGTGGCACATTACAAATAAAACCTATGGGATCAAAAGCCCAACACCTACCCAATGAAATAAGCCCTATTTCCAATGAAATAAGCCCTCTAAGTGACTTAGTACTCTGTCACGTGGAGCCACATCTGTTTGCCACTTCGCAATTTGGTGCTGGTGGGCTAAACCACTTGGTGATTTGTTGTATGAAATTTCCTTCTAAGCATAGCTGTATTTCCATTCATACCTTCCCATAGTACCTTCAAGCAATTGCTTGTGCAAGTGTACCTATCAATTGGACTTAAAATTTTTACTTCCATATTTCATTGAACCAGATTTATTTCATTTCTGTCAAACTCTGATCTGAATCTTGGTTGCCCTGCATAAGAGCAGTTCTACAACATTGGATATGAATGTCTATTGGTTCCATACTTCCATGTTAAGAAAACAGAAGTTACTACTGAGAAGTATAGAGGAGATGAAAACATAATGACTTGTTCCTTTATGTATCAGAGTCTAGAGGTGATATAATCCATGGTAACTGCCTAACTGGTGTGTCTTGGCTGTGTGGTCAAGGCTTACAGGTTCATTATTTCAATCCATGACTTGTAGATTGTCTATAGTTCTTGCATTGCAGTACCTTATCAAATCAGGATTCTTATTTTGACAAACTTGGGTGTGGGAATCCTTAGACTATCCCTTTTTCTGATCTCTCCCCCTCCCCTGAAAAACATTTATCTGAATTTTTTTTTTAATCTTCTTTCATTGGTTGTTTACAGGATGGGTGCTGCTGCTTATCTTGGTAGTTATTTGGCCCGTGCGAAGTTCTTGCCATCCTCTTTGATTGCCTACATGTTGAAAAGGTCAATGTCATTCTTATTTTTCTCACTGTAGAAACTTATGATACATGTATTTAAAAATAATTCCTGACCTGGTGTGCACCTTTGTTAACCTCCTTGTTTCAGACTCGTTGGTTGGTGTTATAAATATATCCAAATTCAGGATGGTGAAGTGAAGACAATAAATCCAGTGACTCATAGGATCTTTTATTCTGGGTGCCAGGTACATGATTAACTTGACGATTTGGTAAAATCTAACTGTTCTTGGATATGAATAACTTCGTTAATTGGATAATTCTTTTTTTTTCCCTAATAAAGTAGAGAGGGGAGCAGTTAAATGTCATTCAATCTTTTGGGTTCTATTGTGTGGGTAAAATTGTCAAGTTCCTCAAATCTATCTATACAAGTGGTTATCTAGTTTCTGCTTTCTTGTTTCCATGTCCATTCACGAATCACGATTGAGTTATTCAAGTTATTTTATTCTTTTAATTATGTAGTTGTTTGACTTTGAACTACAAGGGTGGTTAAAAATCCTTGTTTTTGTTACCCTAGATGTCAAAAGATTGAAATCATTGTTTTTCCAAATCGTTCTGATTTTCTATCGAATGGCCTTTTTTCCCCCAATTCTTTCTATGATTTTCTATTGAATTTTTCCAAAATTTTCTCTGATTTTCTATTGAATGGTCGTTTTGCTTGGACGGATTCTTTGTGAAAAGTGGAGCATTCCTGTTGTAGATGTGTGATCCAATGGACAATTGGACATTGATTTTGGTTTTGTCCAAATGATATACAAAGGTTATAGCCTGCAAGTGTGTCCTGATTGGATGCTCCTCACAATTTGTTATTGGTAGTCTTTCGGCTATGGAGTTGAAAACTGGATTATTTTCATCCAAATAATCTCTTGACCAAATTGTGCTTGTAACATTAATCTTCAGGATTTTTTTTTATTGGTAGTGGGAGTACTCTCATTTGGCTAATTAGATATTTGGATTAATAACATATACTACTGTACTGCATTCCACCCAACATTAAAGGATTGAGTTCTATGTAGAATGCTGTATGGATAAAAGACTTGCTGGATCAGGTCTTGTGTGTGCGTGTGAGTATAAAATATATATTTGAATTTTCATATTTTTATTTCTGTACAGGCTGTCATGTATGTGCTTTGCTTCAGAATGAGCTCAATGGTTGACGTCCCTCCTCTCAAATCACAGCTTTTCCAAATGCCTTTAGAACAAATCTTGCATCACCCACTGGATCCATTGAAGGTAAATTATTGGAATTAGGATGCATCTATCATTTTCAAGACCTGTATTTTCAAATTGTTATCGACTTGCCTGACCTGCTGATGTGGGTCTGGTTCCTCTAATATTTTATCTGATCATAGACACAATGTGCATCAAAACGAATTTTAATGCTAAACAAATATGCAGTAGTTTGACCCGACTAGCTGGTTTAACTGATTAACTGTTTAAAATCAGGTTTAAGTTTGATTTTGATGTCATATCCAGTTGGGGTTTTAAGGGTGTGTTTGGTTGCGTAAATCCACAGATGGTAATTTCATAGAATTGTGATTCTCAATTATTAAACCTGTTTGGTTGTGTAATTCCACAGAATTAAGAGAACCACCTGATTCCATTTTTTATACTAAAGTTGCTTCATTCTTGAGTTCACCTCTTAGTGAATTCACATATGGATCACCTGATTCCTGATTCCATTGTTCATTTAAATATCATGATTTAACCTGGAAGCAATATTTTTAATAATTAATATTTTATTAAAAAATAAAGCACTAATATTTAATTAAATAAAACACTAATAGTTAACAAATAAAATCTTATATTTATTAAATAAAATACCATTTTTTAGTTAAAATTTTATGCTTATATTTTTTTAAAATAAAACAATAATAATCAATTAAATAAAAGCTAATATTTAATTAAATAAAAAACTACTATTTAATTAAATAAAAAACTAATATTTTATTAAAAAAACAGACTTAGGGTAACCAAACAATTTTTCATATGGATTCAAGATGAATCCAACTGATAGACTCAGGGTAACCAAACAGTTTTTTAAGAAGATTCACATCACAGAATCATGATAACCAAACATTTTATTTTCCAGAATAACGAATCCACAGATGGTAACTCTGTGGATAACCACCCAGAATCAATGCAGGCTCCAGTGTGGATCATCTTGGCTCCACATACCATGGGTAGGTAGTTAAGTCATAGATAAAACCGTAAAGTAATACACACCCCTGTATATAGGATTCTATTATTGATTAATATTGATTAGCACAGATAGCTTTGTGACCAATGTCAATGTCCTCTTGATTGTGTGTCTAGTCTGTTACTTCTCTCTGTACAGCTAGGTGATCTGCACCCTCAAAACACTGATGAAGAATGGTCACTTGTTTAACTAATCAAAGTTACTTATACTTGCACTTGAATTATCACTATATTCGATTGGTACCAAAATATAAGTATTTCTTATGCATTAACATCTTAGAAAAAGGGAAGGTCAAGGAACCTCTGTCTTGCTCATTGGATACAAATTTTTCCATATGTATACCAGTCTTGACTCACTGAACCTAAGTTCTTTCAGCTTTCTATTGGAACAGGTGTGCCTGCCCTCAATAGTGAAGGAATTTCTCCGACAGGCAAAAGCAGCTCGCCTGTTCACACTGTCGGAAAACTTCCTTTTCAGTGACTTGCTGGAATCAGATTTGTCCAAGGCTTTTGGAGGGATGCAAAGATTGGACATGTTCTTCCCTTTTGACCCATGTTTATTGAAGAAATGTGACAGGTAAAGTTTCAAAGCCCCATATTTCTCACCTAATCCCGCCTCACAGAGGTACATGTCTAGATGGAAGGTTTCTTACTGCCTCCCCTGCACATAAGACATTATCAAAGATTTGATCCATAGAATGACCATATCATAGGTCAAAAAGAGGTTCAATTGAATGATCTTAACCATTGGGAGAGGCAAGTAGGATGATTTTTCACTACAATTAAGGGCCAAATGGAATCTTGCTCTGATACAAAATATTTAGGATTTTTTTTTGGTTTTGACTTCAGGGTTTCACCTCTCATTTGAGATTGCCCACATGTTTTTTTGAAGGTTTATACGCCCAAATTTTGTGTACTGGTCAATGGTTAGAACTACATACGATGAAGAAGATGAAGCAATCACTGAAGAAGATGATAATGATGTCGTGTCAGATGATGCTGCTGCTAGGAGCTTTGATGAGCATGACATTGATCTGGATGAATTTGAGTACTCAATGAACAAAATGTCCATTACTCCGAGGAATTCCTCAAAGCATGGGTTGACCAGTGGGCTTCGGGCACCCATGAGAATGCCTGCTAAAATAAGGCCTTCTACGAGTCCAGAATCCCTGTGATTTCATAAATGCTCCTCTCAATGGTGAGGAACCAAAATTTTGGATGCTTATGAAAATAAAAAACTATGATAATGAGCCAATTTTGCTGCGATTACACCTTTTAAGTACGACTGAGGTCAGGTGTGGTGTATGTGTAGCGGTGTACATGAGTGGAGTGAGAGTATACCATTATAAAAGATGCAGATGAATGGGTCCCTTGGCTGGGGTACATCATGCTAAAAGATGCAGTTAGATAGATTGGATCTGTGTCTGGGATACGATGCCTACAGAGCTAGTCTGGATTTCTCAGATAGTGAGAGCTTGTTGTATGAGTTGTAAATTTATAATTATGATGCAGTTATTTGATAGCTAGCTTGATTATTCATATTTGGGTGGTACTATTACTAATAGATGTGGTTATTTGATTACTGTGATAAATTTTGGGAGAAAAAACGTTAACCTGTGCCTCGGTGTACCTACGACCAGGCACAGCCACGCATGAAATGACTGGCGCACCCTCCTGGAAGGGCAGAAGGGATCAGGGGTGTGATGGTCATTTTGTGTGCGACTGTATGGGTGCAGGTACACATCGAGGCACTGTACCGGTTAGCGTTCCTTTTCCCTGATTTTTTTTTCTCTCTTCCTTTTGGGGTCACCGATGAGAGTCCTGGTCACAAGCTTGTTTTTATATTTGAGTACATGTGAGGTGCGGGCAGAGTTGTGGATCTACTTGGATTTAATGTTAAAGTCGGTAACTTTGTTCAGTTTTAGATCCAGAGGCAGGATCTAAAGCTCGCACTTTTGGTGAACCTCTGCTGTGTATTTATTTTTTCTTCCACCAAGTTGTGTGCTGTCTAGCAAGCTGTATGTAATTGACAGAAAGTAATTAATTGGTAAATCGATAAAGGTTAAAAGGGCCGCGGGGGGGGAAGGAATATTTGGTTTTGTTTAAGAGTGCTGGCTGTGCGTCAGCTAGATACCAGTCTACTGCATTGTGGATACTAGGGTTCAACAGGTCTGGGTTTTTGAAACCCCAGCTCCAGCCTCAGGTTTCTAGTGCCCATGATTGTGCTGAGATATTTCAGTCCAGGACTTCCTCTGCTGGGATTAGGGCAGGTTGGCTTGGCCCTGTTTTGTCATTAAGTCATATGGTTAATCCAATGAGGGAAAATATGCTAACTGATCGTGCGGTTCCTATGCCTAGATATAGATAGTGCAAAATTACAGCTCAATCCCAAGTAATTAAAAATATCCTATTAACTTAAATGCTCCTACACTAACTCTTATTGGCCCTATGCTAGTGCATGACGCCACATGACAGGTTAGCATTCTCTTGCCCATTCAATAATAACCATTTTAAGGGAAAGAGCTCTCAAGCGTGGATCTGCCTGTGGAGGGGCCAATGGGAGAGTAGGTGGGGGCATTGAGTGGGGCATTGCACATTTCAAGGTTAGGGTGGGGGTGAAATGGCTTCCCCCCCCCCCCCCCCCCCCCCAATGTGTTGGTGTACAATCTTGAACAGGGTTTAATTTTTTTTTTTAAAAATAAAAAAATAGTAAGTAGGTCTTTAGGGGGGTCAACTCTTGACCTTTTAATTGTGAAGTGTTGGTCCGTATCAATTAAGCTATTGTGGGTTAATAAACAATTTTGAAACTGTACTGTTAGAACATCAGGATCCTATAATGAGACCAGAATAATAAAAGAATGACGAAGAGAAAAAAGAGATGGAAGAGAGGAGAAGAAACACATAAGGTTCAAAGGTGGGAGAGAACCTGCGGCTAGAACACGGCTAGAACAAAATGTTCTACCGTAGGTCTGTCCCTCTCTGTTTATAATTAATCATAGTAAAAGAATAGGACAATACTGCCCCTATAATCAACCAACATTACATAGAACTCAAGAACCGATAGATAAGAAAGAGGAAAATACTAAATTGCCCCTAGCACACTAATACTTCAACACTCCCCCTCAAGTTGGAGCATATATATCAACCATGATCAGCTTGTTACAACAAGAACGAAAACTAGGAGCGAAAAGTGACTTGGTAAACACTTCAGCAAGTTGATCAGATGAGGAAACAAATGGTGTCTCGATCAACTTCTTCAACACGGCACTACGAATGAAGTGACAACCCACTTCAATATGTTTGGTCCTCTCATGAAAGACCGGATTACTAGCAATGTAGATGGCTACCTGGTTGTCACAATACGTCTTCATCGGAGTTGGGACCGGAAAACCCATCTCAAGAAATAAAGATCGAATCCACATTAACTCAGCAATAGTATGCGCCATAGCTCTATACTCTACTTCAGCACTAGACCTAGCAATCGTGGTCTGTTTCTTACTCTGCCACGTAACCAGGTTCCTGCCAACAAAAGTACAATACCCTGTGGTAGACCGATGATCACTAGCTGAACCGGCCCAATCTGCATCAGAGTATGCAACTAACTCCATATGTGTATTGGGATGGTAAATAAGCCCCTTCCCAGGAGCACCCTTCAAATATCGAAGTACTCGAATAGTTGCATCCCAATGAGACTTACAAGGAGATTGCATGAACTGACTGAAAACTCCGACAGCAAATTATATGTCTGACCTAGTAACAGTCAAGTATACTAACTTCCCAATCAAGTTTTTGTAGGAATGGACCTTTTTGAGAGGTTCACTATAATCAATCCCAAAATTTTGATTAGGATCCATAGGAATATCCACTGGTTTGGCAGCAAACATACCGGTATTAGTCAAGAGATCTAAAACATACTTTCTTTGAGATACGTTGATCCCCTTTTTGCTTCTAATAAGCTTAATCCCAAGAAAGTAATGAAGCTGGCCCAAGTCTTTGGTATGAAAATGCTGTTGTAACCTCCTTAATGCTACTCTCATCGTTTCCTGAGACCATGATGTCATTTATATAGACTACAAGAACAACCAATTTCTCTTCTTGGTGACGAATAAATACTGAATGGTCAGAAAAACACTGAGAAAAACAATAGCCAGATCACAATAGCACTAAATTTCTCGAACCACGTCCAAGGGAACTATTTCAGCCCATAAATAGCCTTGTGCAACCTACACACACGCCCACCATTCTCTCCCTAAGCAACATACCCTGAAGGTTGCTCCATATAGACCTCTTCGAATAAGTCACCATAGAGGAAGACATTTTTAATGTCCAACTGAAATAAAGGCCAATCAAAGTTAACAGCCATAAAAATAATAAGACGAACGAAATTCAATCATTCCACCGGAGAGAAAGTCTCAAAGTAGTCAACACCATAGGAGTGATACTTAATAGTATACACCCACCTACACTTTGTTAGGATATTGGGTTTAAGCACTAGGTTGCTTAAAGCATTACACCCTGCATATCAAGTTTGGAATAAACAAGTTGCTGCCTCTAGCTAGTATTTATAGAAAAAACTAGGGTTTTAGGTTAGATGAGCTCTATCCAGTGGGGCCCACTATAACCTGATTCCTTATTCAAGTAAACTTATATTAGAACATATTTTAGGGTAAAGAATATACCTAACACACTTCACCAGGTCTTTGCCAGGAGGTAACTCCATCAACTCCCGTGTATGACGAGTCAATAAGGCATCCATTTTCACATCCTTTGCTTTCTTCCAAGTAGGAATAGCAAGGGCCTCATTTTGAGTACGAGGAATGGTATAAGTAGACAGAGTGTGAGCAAAACTATGGTAACAAGAAGAAAGATGGGACAGTGACAAACTTATCAATGGGGTATACAACTAAAGATTTTTGGGTACATGATTGTTTACCTTTACAAGCGGCAATTGGCAAGTCATCTGGTTCAGCTGGTAAGTTAGGAAGAGTAAGTAAGTGAAGATCTGCACCAAAGGTTGAGGACGGTTTAGGAAGAGATGGGGATGGACCAGTAGTATCTGTATGGAGCCGCCCAATATGCCTCTTGCACTAATACACATGCAGAGGAGGGGTAGATAGAGGAACAACCACTGGAATGGGAGGAGGGTCAAAACAGTCAAGGGATCGCCCGACAAGGTGGGCTGATTAGAGAAGTAAGAGATACCTTTAAAGAAAGTGGCATCAACACTGACAAATGTCTCCGAGTAAGGGGATCATAACAATGATACCCCTTCTGGGTACAGGAGTAATCTAGAAAAATACACTTGGTTGACCTAGGGTCTAACTTATCACCCGGTTGATGGAGATTATGAACAAAGCAGATACATTTGAAAACCAGAGGTGGTAAGTTAAAAATCGATAAGTTGGAAAATAACACAAAAAAATGGAGACTTATCAACAAGCACAGAAGAAGGCATTTGGTTAATTAAGTAACAAGCAGTAAGAACTGCATCACACCAAAAATGTTTAGGCCCTTGCATATGATGCATAATAGCACAGACGACCTCAATCAAGTGTCTATTTTTCCGTTCCGCTACCCCATTCTGTTGAGGAGTGTAGGAACAATTGGTTTGATGAATCATTCCATTATCAACACAAAAAGAGAAAATATCATTATGAGCAAATTCCAAAGCATTATCAGAATGAAAAACTTAAATGGAAGCTTTAAACCGGGTTTTTATTTATTGCACAAGTTATAAAATATATGTTAAAATTCAGAACAATCCTTTAAAAGATATAACCAAGTAAGCCTAGATTGGTCGTCCACAAATGTGACAAGATACCGAAAACCATGTCTATTACTTGCATGACAAAGAACCCATACATCTGAATGAACCAAAGAAAATAGAGACGAACTACGGGACACCGTACAAGATGGATAAGAAGCACGATGATGCTTTCCCAACTCGCAACCCTCACACTCTAACCTATCTAAAGACTTAAATTGCGAAAATAAAATTTTTAACCTAGACAAGGACAAATGTCTTAACCTGGATTGGCGACTCTCCACTAACAGTAATAGCAGCAGCAAAAGCACATGGGGCAGCATCATAGAGATAATATAGGCCATCCTTCTCACGCCCTCCACCAATAGTCTTCCTCGTGTGAAGATCCTGAAAAAGATAGTGAGAAAGAAAAAAAATGTTACTGAGTAATTCAGATTTTTAGTGATTTAACTAACTGAAAGAAGACTTACAGGAAATTGAGGTACATGTAATAGGGAAGAAAGAGAAAGGTTAGAGTTAATGCAAACAGTTCCATGCTCAGTAACTAGTGTAAAAGATCTATTGGCAAAGATAACGGATGGAGTATGAGAGTTAGATCAAATAAAATTAAAAATAGATGACTTATAAGTCATGTGAGCAGAAGCCTCCGAATCAATAATCTAGACTGTGGAAGTAGTGGAAAGAAAAGCAAGTGTACCTGCATGAGCCAATGTGGCAGCGGAAGTAGATGCCCTAGTAGTGGAAGTGGATGATTCAAGACTCTTGATGCGGTGCATCAGCTGATGAACCTCATCACAAGGAGTAGTGGAGGATTCTGCCATGGTTGAACCTGATTTAGTATCACTGGATATAACCATATATGTACCTTCTTCAGGAGTTGCATGATTGGCCAAGTGTTGGGTCCATTCTGGTTTCCCATGCTTGGACCAGCATGTATCAATAGTGTGATTAGATTTCCAGCAATAAGTACACTGCCAGGTAGCTTTGTCAATATGCTATCCACCAGAGTCACAACCACCAGTACCATGTCCTCCCCCTAAACCACGGCCTCTACTAGTGGTGAATGCTGAGTTTTCCTTAGGGGTGGTATCTGGTTTGGAACTAGGAGAGACAATACGCTGCAGCCTAGAGCAAGTATCATTGAGAGTGGGAACTGAATCACCAGCAAGCGACCCTTCACAGCCTTCACATTAGGATTCAATCCAGCCAAAGATTTGGAGACAAAAAATTCATTCCGTTGGGCCTTCAATTTTTCAATATCAGTGGTAAGGGGCTGAAAAACATTCAGTTATTCAACAATCCCCTTGAAAATACTGTAGTACTCCTAAAGAGATTTATCGGACTGTTGGAATTGGAATAGTTTCTGATAAATATGGGTCATACTCTTCTCTTGAGAATATGTCTCCTTCAAGTCATCCCACACTCCATTAGCAGTTGTGTGAAACATGAAATTGGTAGCAATATCGGGTTCCATGTTATTCCACAACCAAATCAGAATAATTGCATTCTCCTTCACCCAGATACTGTAGTCCTTAGAATTTGGAGCCGGAGGAGTAAAAGTAATATAGCTAAAATTATCCTTAGTCATAAATCATAATGTAGACATGGACAGCTTGGCCCCATAATAGATAATTGGAACTCCCCTTGAGCTTGATAGATGTAATATGAATGTTGACATTATCGGTGGAAGTCTTTGTGTTAACCATAATGAGATTAAAATCTTCAAAAAAACCAGTAAGGGTAGCAACAGTTGATTCAGGAAATTCTTCAAACACCTAAAAGGCAGCAACAGTTGATTCTGGAAGAGATAACCAAGGAGCAACTAACACAAATAACTCCAGTATGTAGAGGAAAAAAAAAAGGAATAGCAACTGACTCCAGTAATTAGAAGAGTTTGAATCTTCATCAGCAAGAAGAAACAAACCAACAGAATAGAAGACAAAATCAAACCAACCAAGAGGAGATCGATGTCAGGGTTTTGAGAAGAATACTCCCAACTTCAAATACGCAGTATAGGAATTAAATATGAGGTGCAATCAATTGCAAGTACCAACTAGGAACCATAGCATCACAATCTTCAATAAGCACAACTCCCAAAAAAATAGCCATACAGAGGAGATCGACATTGTCAAGGTTTTGCCTTGGAATCAATTGTTGCAGAGTTTGGTTGTAGGAGATGTAATATTCAAATCAACAACCATCAGTAGTGTAGGCAGAATTAAAACACTCCATTAATAGGGAAATAGTGGTTTTAACTCATAGTAACCACAGCAATAGGTGGTTGTACACCACAAGGTGAAATTGTGAAAGAGACTCTAATCTGATTATAGGTGCTCTGATACCATGTTAGAACATCAGGATCCTTTAATCAGACCAGAATAATAAGAGAATGAAGAAGAGATGAAGCACTCAAGGTTCAAAGGTGGGAGAGAACCTGCGGCTAGAACAGAATGTTCTACCGCAAGTCCGTCCTTCTCTATTTATAATTAATCATAGTAAAAGAATAGGACAATACTTCCCCTATAACCAACTGACATTACATAGAACTCAAGAACCGATAGAAAAGAAAGGGAAAAGATTAAACTGCCCCTAGCACACTAATACTTCAACATCTACAATTTCTCTCTCATTTATAGATTCTCACTCTCTTCTTAAATTTTCAATACAATAATAACTCAACTTTATCCCAATTAAATGGGGTTTGCTTAAATGGATTCTTGCCCTCTTTTTAGTTCTATTCGAGGTCATACTTAAACAAAGCTTCCACCTCCTCTTCTAAGCTCCTTCAATGGCCACCCCTCCCCTTCATCTGCACCGGTCTCCTGCTCTTTCTTTTCAAAGCAAGTTTTCATCGTATTCACGTGTCCGCAATATGTACTTTCCACATATGTAGGGGAGTGTTGGGAGTTTAGTCCCACATCGGCTACTCATTAACTTACAACCCCTTTATACACTTGGGAGTCCGTTCATCTACTAGTTCAAACTTTTGGGATAGAAACGTTAAAATCTATATGCTTCTAGGGAAATATATATTAATTCATTAGATTTAATAATGTTTATCTGTAAATGAAAGAGATGCTTAATAAGGGGAAATCATGCATATGGAAGATTGAGACCCTTTGAATATGTCGGTATCACTTGATCCTCCAGTTTCCCATGTAGCTATTGTATTATCAATAATATTGTAGCTATTATATTATAGGGAAATTTATGAAACACCCCTTGAAAATGGGTCGAAACTCAGATCAACCCCTAAAATTTGAAAATACTTAGATCAGCCCCTCTACACTAACGATGTTAGTCCGCTGTTAATTATTGTTGTTAAAGGACTATTTTAGCCTTGTATTAAAACTTTAGAATTAAATTTACAATACTACCCTTTCCTTCATCTTCAACCTAAAATACCCCACCCTTTCCTCTCTCTCCTCTCTTCTCCCTCGTCGGCCAGTAGCCCCCCACCCCTCCTCTGCTCTGCAACTTGCCCGGGGCTCCTCCGTTCTTCTCTGGTTTTCGTTCTGTGTAGAGCTTGAAAGAGGGAAGCAAGAGAGGGGGTTTCCATTTCATGAGAGAGAGAGAGAGATGTGGCCGCTGCAACTCTCGGAAAGAAACACCCTAAAAACTCGAACTATAAAATTGAAAGAAGACTCAGAAGTTTACTCCTGTTCAAATTTTGGCAATGCTTTTCTCACATTTGAAATAGATGGCAGAGAAAAATCTGCAAAATCCAGTCTCAGACTGTGTTATTGGCATTCCTTCATACTTCATAGATTTGCAAGGACGTGGGTATTTGAATGCTGCAGCAATAGGGAATACAAACCCCACAAACGTTCAATGATATAAACCGCAGCCCAAAAACTGCAAATCTGAAGTAAATAAACCCAGAATTTGGTGATTTTGCAATAAAATAAGATCTGGGATTCAGATGGACACCAATGGATTACCTCTGCGGATCTGAAATGGAGGCGTTTTAGGTAAATTATTGGAAAGTAGGGCAATAAAATAAGAGAAAGCAGATTCATGGGATGAAGGTGAAGTACAAGGGGTTTTGAGAGAAGAGATAGAACCAGAGCAGAGAGACGAACAACAGTAGGCAGTAAAACATATTATGTTCAAGATCAACCGATACCTGCCGAAAGACCTCTTGTAGAGATCGAAAGACTGAATTGAAACCCATTGAAGAAAGCAATTAATTCTGCACAAAGTTTTGCACGATTAGTGGTTCCATAATTCGGCAAAGGAATAATAAAAAACATGAATTAGCAAGAGGTTTGCGACTGCCAAAACCCTTAAATTTCCAAACTTTGTAGAGAATAATCACTATAATATTCCATCATAGAAATCTCCTGACCTGGAATATCGAAACTAAACCAACTCATATACCCCCAAAATTCGCTGAGTTTTAACCTATCAATCCACTAAGAAGGCGGCGAGAAAATTTAAAAAAAAAAAAGAAAAAGAAAAATTATCTTGTGTGCTCGGATTTTGAGAGAAGAGATCGAACTAGAAATTGGGGCTGCTACTACCGTCCAGAACAAGGCAACAGAAAAATCGCTGGGAAGAAGAAAATGCAAGAGAAAGAGAGAAGGTTTGGGTTAATTGATTTAAGACAATTGGTTTTTAAAAAGAAAAAAAGAAAGGAAGAGGGAAGGAGTCTCCTCTGGTTTTCGTTTTCTCTGGAGCTTGAAATCGAGAGAGGGAAGAGGCCAGGGGTTCTCCTCCGTTCTCCTCTGGTTTTCATTCTATGTAGAGCTTGAAAGAGGAAGCCAGAGAGGGGGTATCCATTGGTCGATTGGGTGGTTTCTGGTTGAAGCCCACGCCCCTGATTTCCTGAGACGGAGAACAGTTTTGCCGTGCTGGTTCCATGCTATGGCCGTGGCCGGAGAGAGCTGGTGGAGGTCAACAGCCCCAAGACCCAGTTTTTGGGTGCAACTGCAAGCCATTTTTGGATTGCGAGGAAGAAGACGACGGCGACTCGTCTACTTGGGATTGAGTTGCAGGTCATGTGAGGAAGAGAGTGTGAGGAAGAAGATAGATTTTGGGGTTTTTAGATTAAAGGGTAAGATAGTAATTATATACTAGTCAAGGGTAGTTTAGGGTTTTAAAAAATTTAAGTATTTGACTTCATCAGTTAACTAACGGTAGGGTGTAATCTGAGTATTGGGCTCTAATACACGGGGTGACCTAAGTATTTTCAAATTTCAAGAAGTGATCTGAGTTTTGACCCATTTTTTAGAGGGTGTTTCGTAAATTTTCCTATATTATATTATCAATAACACAATACTACCCCAAAATGATAAACTAATCAAAATGGTCACAATCAATCCGTCGAACAGTAATGGTTACCAAAGATGTTGATTAGAATGTTCATGATCATTTTTTATTTTTGTAAAAAAAACTTTGACACAAAACGGTTATTGCAGGAGCCTCAATTAGAAATGTTAATAAAAACAATGATGCAACATCAGTGCCAAAGATCACTCTCGCACCAAATAAAAATTTTTGAAAACACAAAAACAAGCTTTTTCATTAACATGTATACAATAAATGTATATGTATCATGTGTAACCAAATAATGGTAATAAAGCATTAATGCCAATTGTCGAGTTTTTAATATCTAAGGAGTTTTTTTTTGTGTGTGCACGAGCCAGGAATCAACAATGAAATTTATTAGAAAAGAATGAATGGATTACACCAAAAATGGTTTGGTTTAGTTTCAATAAATGGTTTCGATTTGAAATTGACATCCTTACTGTTGATCATCTATTTAGTAAAAAATACCAGCCAATGAATTTATTTGTGTTGCAGGTTAGCCTGCAAAGAAATTAATATAGGCTTCAAGGATTCAAACTTGGTGATTACATTGTTGTTTTTAGCACAAATGAATACGCTCATGTTCTTGGGGTGCAGCTTTGTGCAATTTGAATATTCATTCAAAATAAGATTCATTACCAAAGTTGTAATCTAGACAAATTAATGAGAAGAACCTTAGGAGAAGTATGCATTGGGTGTTTTAAACTCCTCAAAAATACCAGGGGAAATCTAGGTCCTTAGTGAGTATACGCTTGATGGGCGTCAGTAACGGTGTAGGACATTTCGAACCTTCAACATATAGAAAGGAATAACTATGACCTTAGATTTTATGGTGAACCCTTCACTGTAGATGAAGGAAAACTTTCTCCCATGGATTTTAACTATTGTTTACTAATTTGCAGCGGACTCTGGAAGTGTTGACCATCATTTTAAGTGCCACTCAACTGTTCTGGATGGGTCCAATCCATGTTGGAATAACAAATGTTATCAGTCGACGCAGGCGTCGAGCTTGTAATGGAATAGCATTGCCAGTATCAGTTCACATATCCTTTCCTTAAACTTCTTTTGGTTTCTGTATGTTTTCTTTTCTTGGATCATGTCTATAAAAATCAGGTGATAACTGTTAAGTATTCGTATCAGACAGCATATCAGAAAGTTGATTTTAAAGAAACGTCAGAGTATGGAAGAGACACTAAGAGATGTTAGATACACTTTGATATGTATTGATATGCTTATCTCTATATTTATGGCACCTATGTGATTCATATCTTCATTGGCAAGTGCAACGTCAAACCTACTGATAAGTAATAAGAAGCAATTAAACAAAATTTGGTAAAAGATGTTCCCCAACACCAACCCAAACCCCCCCCCCCCCCAACCAAAAAAAAAATTTAGATGTTTTAGGTTTCAGAGACCTGTGTATCAATTCAATATCAGTTAGTATCATATTAATCTGTACCGATTCTTTTATCAATCTGGGTCGATTCAATATGCAGAGACTCAGGGCAGGACAAGGTTCACCATTATGTTATGGAAGAGATGCCATTATTTTTCCTCATTAGGCAAAATTAAACAGAAACAAGAACAACTTAACTGGATCTTACAAGGGAGTAAAATAGTAAATGGTAACAATTCAAAGAAGTAACATTTTCTGATGAACAGTACCAAAATTTAATTATCTCAAAAACTGTTTAGACAAGATTACACTCCGAAGCACAACTTACGCACTAGGAAAGATTGTGGCTTGTATGAGAATCTTTGGAATAAATAGTATTTGAAACTGAATGGTTGCTACAAACAAAAAGCACAGAAAATTTCTTCTAAGGTTACTTGTCATTGATTCATTCTTCTTCTTGGTCTTTTGGTTTGGTTGAGATGGAATCTCTTTGTGGACGGTGCTTTTTCCGCTTGAGCTTGGGCAAGTCCATGATCCAAGATGGAACCTCACAGCCAGAAGCCTTCATCACATTGGCTATGTTCCGCAAAAATGGTACATCATCTTCTGTGTACAAAGTAATAGCTTCCCCACTCCTCCCTGCTCTGCCAGACCGACCTAAAAGAAAAACTAACCGCCTTAGTTTCACAAACATTTGCACACAACCTCAGATAATCAGCAAACAAGGAGTACAAAAAAGTTCATTACTTTGAACAAATATGCACAGCATATACATTACCATATAACTGAGGCCTCTACCTGGAAATTGTCCAGAATTGTTTTTAAAATCTGTGCCCGACACAGACATGTCTCATACTTGGTTGTGACTAGTTAAAGAATGCAAGAAACTATAAATTTTCTATATCCAATCTCAATTCTCAACTACTGACATGTCTTTTGTACAATTCTGAACCAGACATATTCTTGGAGTCACCCCTTCATACATCAGAATCTTCAATCCATGTATTGGGGGGGGGGGGGGGGGTGTCAAGGAATAGGGAGGGAAGTTATTATGAAATAAAATGCCAAACACATTGTTACACTACAATGAATGCCCTTCGTGCTTCTTTTAGTATAAAACATCCAAGTCAGGCTGAGCCTCATCGGGCATTCCATCACATATTCATACCAAATGTTATATGGGAGAGAGAGGGACCAGTAAATCACATACCGATCCGGTGAATGTATGCCGCAGCAGATTCAGGAAAATCGTAGTTAATCACACAGTTGACACCCTTGAAATCCATGCCCCTGGCAATAACATCTGTTGCAATTAAGACCCACGTCTTCCCTGCTCTGAAATTATCAACTGCATCTTCTCGCTGCATTTAATTAAAGTAATTCAGGATTTACCAAAAGAATTAAAACATTTTAAGATTTGGGCAATTTTTTAAGCACAAAAGACGACTTGAAAATGCAATATGACTACAAAAAATAAATAAGAGATCAATCAACTTAGACAATTATCTTTATTAGCTTTTTCACCATGATTGTAATGGTAATCTAACATTCTGAGAAGCAACCGTTGTAAAAGTAACCTGTATCTGGGACAAATCCGCATGGATGACATCAACCCTAATGTTGTCAAATGCCAATTCCCTGTAGAGCTCCTTTGCCCGCTCTTTGCTTTGGACAAACACTAGCACAGGTGGATTGAGGCTCTAAAACCCCAATGAGATCATCAAAGGCCAAAACAAGAGCAGGGAAGCTAGTCAGTGAGAAGAAGATTACTTAAATTAAAACAAACAGAATAATAAAGCAAAGAATGATGCTAGAAACAGCATTTTTTCTATTGTTTCAATTGATTATCAATGTTATGTGGCCAAACTTGTAAGTTCAGATTTTTTTTAAGACACTGACCATTAAGAAAGTCATATGGCTTAATAACATTCACTTTCTCTTCTTTAAAACTCTATACACTTGTAATCCTAATGTTAATAAAAAATTATCTTGCATCTTTGGATGTTTTGGCAGTTTGGCACCATTCATCAGCCAAATGGATTTGCCCCATCTTTACCTGGCTCAATCAGAAATAATTTCCATGAATCAGGACCATAAGGAATAAATTGAACATGACAATCACTTTTTGGATTTTCCTTTGCTTTGGAAAAACAGTACCATGTACAATCATATGGAATGAGGCAAAATTTTATAAATCAAGAGGGAGTTCTACTGGCTCATCCTGTCTGAAACTCTGGACCCAAGAGAAGAAAGTAGCTATACTAAAATATCAGCATAGTGAGAAGAGCAGAATCCAAACCGAGTATAACACCTGACAATGAAGAATAATATACAAGAGCAAAATAAAACTAAATTCGTCATCCTCCATAAGCTGGAAGCGAACTTGCAACCATGGTTTGAGGAATCGGTATAGGATCGGCCATGTCATACTGGTACCGTCAGAGACCGATACTTATTCCTGGCAGATCCCGTATCGATGGATCGGTACGGTCAAGGGTAAAAATGTAATAAAAAATCATGTTTTCTTAAGAAAAACATGACCGATCCAGACTGATACCGATTACTAAAACCCTGCTTGCAACTGGAATGTTTCTCTAAGAATCATCCAACCGAACTATTCTCTTAACTTTACAGATGTTACCAAAAATTGAGTTTCTCATTTCTAGGTTTCAGCACACGTTTCAATTTATCCTTTTATAGGCTCCAAGTATCAGAAATGGGAGGCATAGAAGCAAGTCAACAATTTCTATACAACGCACAATCAACTGCATACATACCTCAGCAAAACTTTGTCGAAGTGCAAGTAGCTTCCCTTCTTCGCTACCAGCAAAAACCAGCTTTTGCTTTATCAATTCTGAAGCAGAGTTTCTGTAAGACCCCTCAAATGAGTAAATCTTTAAGCATGAAGCAACAAGCAACATAATTGAAGAGCAGTCATTGGTTAGAAGCCTAATGATGCGGGAGCATACTAAAGAAGAGTTCATATTGTTTGTTTGACCATTGGGTTCAATTGTTGGTGATTGGGGACATCGCATTACAGGAAATTGGGTTATTTCCGTCACATTTCTTAGAGATTATTTTTAACCAGTCAAAACTTCTCTATTTTGCATGATATAGGTGAGTCATTTGACAGGTTATTAAGTTAGCTATCTAAGAGACCAAGATCTTGCAATTCCGACTTATCTATTTTTAATTAGTAATTTTATTTAACTAGGAAAGTGGTTGAGGACTCAAGGGAGTTGCTATATAGTAATTAGATTCATATTAGGAGTCTTTATTATTTACGCTAGTCTATTTCACAAGATTATGTCTTAGAGTCTAAATCCACTCTCGTATTTGGGAAGGGTTAGTCCATATGCAGGGTCATAAACAAGTTTGTTTGTGGTCTTCAATTGATATAATTATCAGGGTAAGGGTATTCCTATGGAGCAAGAAACAAGAGCGACTTCTCCTTTTTTATTGCTGGTTTTTTACATGGTACCAGCCTGGTGACTTTTCTGGTTTCCATTTCTAGTTGTTTTTCTGGTATTTCTTCATCATTACACTGTTTTCTAATTTTCTTCACTAATTACATATTCCATAGGTTCTGGTTCAGGGTTTCATACTTCAAATTTCCCCAAGGCCGATTACCCACGGGCATAATAAGGGATTTTGATTCCCCTCTCTCGTGACCTAACAACGGAACAGGAATAATAGCATATATGGTGATGCAGATAAGTCACTTAGAGGGCTTACCGAGATGGGTTATGTATGCATTGGGCCTTTGATTCTATTTGTTTATTTTGTAATTGGCCAATTTAATAAGCCGACAATATGGGTAGAAAGTAGGAAAACGGGATTTACTTCACTAGTTTAGTTAAAGTCCTATTTTGAGTTTGTTTTCTTTATTATTTCACTTTCCTAGTCAATTAGGATACCTTACTAGTTAAAGATTGGGTTAGGCCTTTCCTTTCCTTTTTATTGTCTAAGTCTATTTTTGAGTCTTTTATATAATAAGTTTGCAAGGGAGGCCAACATTGTACACGAATTTGATTAGTAAAATATTGACTTAAGCCTTTGTGAAAATCCTGAGATAGGATAGGTGAGAGACCTAGGGTGAGATACCCATTCCCTTCTCCCATCCCCTTTCATCGGTTCTTGATTCAACCCGTAAAGCTGTCCAATCGATCTCAAGGTTTATTCAAGTTGTTGTGATTTTCTTCTGTTGCAGATTGTTCTCATTCAAATCTGGAAGTACATCATTTCAGAATTGCTAGCAAGATCCACCTTCATCCACCGAATCAGCAGAGACAATTCTACCACTGATTCAAGGGAAACTAAGGTTTCAAAACCCTAAGGCTGTTCAATCCCTGCTCTGATCGTGTATTTTATTTGGGATTCATCCTACTTTCAACAATAGTATCCAACCCATTTTCTACTTTAGCAGGTTATTGTTCCCTCATTTGAGTTCTCATTGTTCTCTTTCTTTGGTGGTTACCAATTTGAGATCTCATCATTCTCTTCCAACCAATTTGAAATCCCATTGTTCTCTTTCTTGTTCACTGGAGGTTTTCAATTTGATCCTGCATTGGATTAGACCTATTCTGGTTCTAGTCTTACATTATGTGGCATAGTAGTAAGCCAGGCAAAGACCTGATCACTACTAGGTGTCTACAACCATCTCTCCAAGAAACCCTTTTTCTGGAGGGCACATATTTCGTTGTCCACCCTTCTAGAGCATTAAAGACAGTATGATGGTTACAACCATCTAATCAGGTCAATTTCTAGCACAAGGATATATTATTGGTGGAAGGTCGGTAACTCGGTCCCATCATCCATATCTGCAAAAGCTTTAAAATCAAAAAGATTGTTTTAATCGTCTGATCAGGTCTTCTAGCAAAGGAATATTTCTTTATAGAAGGGGGATCCCACTTATATGAGCATCACATGTCCAATGACCACATTCATAGATCATCTTAGGTGTGTTAATGGCTAGGGTCTACATGGGCATACTTACAAGAAACTTTAAGTTTGAATTTTTTGCCATGGTAAAATAGATATAAAGAAATGCTGAAAATACTATTTTTTTTTAAAAAGGAAAGGAAAAAGGATGTCCACTGGCCTTATAGTTTAAAGGGAAGGCAAAACAAGACTCAGAGAAGAGTAGTGCTTCATATTTGATTGTGTCTAATACTTACTTCCTACCCACAATAATTCGAACTGCATCATGCATTATTGTGCGTGCAAGATCTTCAACAGTATCAGGTAAGGTTGCACTGAACAGAGAACGTACTATAGAAGGATTTGAACATGCTTTGACCACAGAATCAATTTGCTTCATAAAGCCAAGCTCAAATAGCTTATCGGATTCATCCAACACGAGGTACTCCACCCTTCAAAAATTACAGAAACTCAACTGGATCAGCAAAAAAGCAGTATGACGTTCTATTTTCATTTCTACAGGAGCTACTATCAGATCTGTATGCTATTACAATAGAATATAATCTAAATGAGTGAACTGATGCATCTGTACATTATCTTTTCTTTTGTAAATAATCAAATTTTCACCCTTCGCCAATTCCCCACTCCCCCCCAACCCCCCCCCCCCCAAAAAAAAAAAAAAACAAACAATAACATTCTCTAGACTTCTAACTTTGCACTCTGTAAAATTTCAGTGGACAATGAGGCATGACTCTTCATAATTCTGCCGGATCAATCATGTTATAGCTTGATAAATTCCAAAGAACTGGTCATAACTTCCTTTTCTTTTTCTAATAAGGAACCATCTCATGCCATCACAGACATTTGATAAAACCATAGGATCTTGGAATTTCTTTATTTCCTCACACGATTTACAATCGTCCAAGTCATCTGCCCATTGATTGAGATTGGCAGGCTGCCATGATTGACATTGCCAAGCTGCCATTCTAGAGTTCATGAGTCTTAGCTGCATTGGAAAAGCCTCGTCACGAATAACAAACTATTGTAGGACAATGAAAGTAAAGAGATAATTAACTTAAATACTAATGAAAAGGCATATGAACATACCAAAGGTTAGGACTTTTGAAATTCACATTCCAATTTCTCCTTGATAAAAATTGGAGAATATGTGCCCTACAAATGATTAAACACTCATTTTACACCGTTCTCTACAAATGATAATTCAAACAACTAGAGTCAGAAGATATTGCAACCATTATGAATCTACCTGATGTAAGCTATAAAACAGGTCAGGATGTAGTATAGGAAAGCTTGATTACCACAAGGGCTCCCACGTGCAACATTTGGTCTAGTGGGCTACACCAGTCTGTGCAGCAAGGAAAACCGTGCTGGGCAGCTGAAGAAGGCTATACCTGTCAGGTTCATTTTTTTGGAGACATTCCAAATCTTTTCTACTGAGGTTGCAACAATACTCTTGGAATTTTATGCTCAAACTTTCGGTTTGGAGCCAAATTTGAGTCTGGTTAGGTCTTATGTTACTTCAGGCTACTTTTATGGTCACACTTAACCTGTTCTCTATATTCAAAATCTTCTCTTGTAAGGTTACAATGACCCTATTTATATTTTGGGCTTCATAAATTTGTTGTGTCAGACCTAAGCCTATATTGTATACTATTCCTGGCCAATTTTACATTATTAGTTTATGTTCGGACTTAGCTTGAGTCGTTTTGTCACTTTTTCCCAAAGTCATTTCACTTGAGTTAGAGTTAGCCCAGTCACTTTAATGTGCAGTTTTTTCTTCTTCTTCTTCTTTCTTTCTTTTTTGGGAAATTTACGTTTACCACCCCTGTGGTTTCAAACAATTATATCTACCACCCTTAAAATTTTCAAAATTACATCCGTACTCCTGAGTACTAACTCTGTTAGTTTTATTTTGAAAAGACAATTTTGCCCTTTCTTATTTGTTATTAATAAACTCACTCCACCCCTTCTACCCAAAAAAAAAAAAAAACTCACTGGAACCCTTGTTACCGTTGCATACCCTGACGACCTTGCATCTTGCTACCACCTCCTGCTCCGACGACCACCTGCTGCTCCGCCACCATTGCAGCTCTGGCAACCACCTGCTGCTCCGAC
Source organism: Telopea speciosissima (assembly GCF_018873765.1). Lineage (NCBI taxonomy): Eukaryota > Viridiplantae > Streptophyta > Magnoliopsida > Proteales > Proteaceae > Telopea > Telopea speciosissima. The sequence goes on along the minus strand of NC_057919.1, from coordinate 57,908,340 downwards.
GGGTAACTTCTTCTTCTTCTTCTCAATATTATTCTGTAATTAAAATGTCCTTTTCCAGGCCTAAACAATCAATTGGAGCCAAGTTTTTTGCAGATTAAAGCTTGCGGCAGATTATGTAATTCATTGGAGTCAAGGTTTTTGCAGATTAAGGCTTGCGGCAGATTATGTAATTCATATTTTCTCACAATCGAGATCTTTAATTATTCTTTATCCAACCATTGGATTCTCTTCAGCTTTGGGGGTAGATTGAACCCACTTGGAAGTCCACTTGATCAAGTTTTGAAGCAGATCAGACTTGCAGATCCAAATTAATTGAAGATCTTCTCCACTCCTGGTGGTACTCTGTTTTGTAGTTGGTTTTCAGAGACTGATTTCTGAAATTATTAATTATCTGTCCAGCAGTTTTTTCTTCATACTTTGTGAGATTATTGCCCTCCAAGGACACCTACTTCGATCCAGTTTTGGGGCCCATCTGGGCGTGGTCTTTTGGCAATCAGAAATATCCATCTGAGTCTGGTGGTACCCTGTTTTTTTGGCCTATTTATCGTAAGAACAAAAATACATTTCAGAAATTCACAGGTGCATAGTTGAACTAATTGTATTAAGAGTCTTGATTCAAGGCCAGAAGGTTCTACGTTACTGAACTGCTACAGAAAACCATCTATAAAAACCCCTCACCTGAAACCCCTTCCTGAAACACTCATTACTAGCTTAAACCCCTACCTGAAACACCTCCTTGAAACCCCCATTATTGCACTGTCGATTTCTGAAACCCCATTACTAGCTTCAAACCCCACCTGAAACATCTCCTTGAAACCCCCATCAACACGCTGCTGATTCCTGAAACCCCAAAGGGTATCAGCAGTGCACTTCACCGAAACACCTCCTCTCCTTGAACCCATACTTGCCAATCCACCTCCCTGAAACCCCGTTCTTGGCAGCGCACCCCACCTGACCTTGCAGGTCCATGGTGACCTGCAAATTCAGGAACTAAAATAAAAAAATAAAAAATAAAGTTGTTTCATGCGTTACGGGTGTTTGACTGAACAGAGCCTGAAGAAGACGAGAACTCCTCTCTTGTCAATGATGATATTTGTTTAAAAAAACAAAAGAAACCCCCTGTTTCAGTCTTTCATATGCGCAGCAAGGGTCTTAGATGGGTTCTTTCATGGGTTCTTTTTTGGCCAGCTCTGGCATTAAATGAACAACAGCAGGGGTGGGGGTGAGGCCGTGAGGGAGGGACAAGGATAAGTGGCGGGGATGGGGAGTTGCAGATGGTAGAGAATGAGTACCTTCTGATCATCGGCGATTTTAGGTTAGGAGGTTGCAAGAAAAGGGGCTGCAGGAGGAGGAGGAAGAAGGGTAAAAGGGTCATGTTACATGGACCCAGGGTTAGTATGGGGATTAAAGATGGTGGTTCATCCCAAGTGGGGGTAAATATGGAATAGCACCTTTATTAAGGGTATTATGGGCATTTAGATTATATTTGGGCCATGACATCATCACTTAACTATTCTCATCTAACGGTAGGGGTACATTTGTAAGCTTATTTCAAAATACAGGGGAGGTTTATGAAATAGATGAAATTTCAGGGGTCGTAGACGTAATTGTTTGAAACCACAAGGGTGGTAAATGTAAATTTCCCTTCTTTTTTTTTTTTTTGGGAGGGGGGGGGGTGTGGGGCCAAAACTTGGCAATAACAAACTTTCGCTTAACTTAGATGTCTCTAAAAGGAATCTATAACTTGCCTATCTAGTTAAACCAAGATCTGACAAATCTAATGTGATTTAAGATGGTTTCAGCCATATTGGTAAGGATGTAAGTACAGTCTGATAGGATTTATAATCTAGAATATGGAAAGTCATATATAATGGCCTAATGTACATGAAAATTTTACATATACTAATGAAGAAGCATCAGTTGCTTCGGTTTTCTGTCCAGATCAATTCAAGATATGATACATAGATATCAATTGGAGATCACATTATCCAAGTATAATTCTGTGTCTCTGTGGAGGGTGGACCTTGGTGCAACGATTAGGTTGCTCCATTGTGACCAAGTGGTCATGGGTTCGAGTCTCCGGAAACAGCCTCTCTGCGAAGTAGGGGTAAGGCTGTGTACATTATGACCTTCCCAGACCCCGCAGTGGCGGGAGCCTCGTGCACTGGGTATGCCCTTTTTTAACTTCTCTGTCTCTGCATATTATTTACTCGTGAAAATTATTCCCTTGCATGGTCCCAACACTCTTATCATATTTCATCCAACAACTTGATTTACCTAATACCTTCAATCAAAACCTGCATCGCTACATCTTTCAACCAGCCATAAAATTAATCTTTCTTCTCCCATTTCTTCAACTGATTCCTAAATCCTCCATCTGTTTTATGTCCATCAAACCAATTTTCCCTGATATGAACTCCTTTAAATGAGATCCCAATCCAAATAGAAGCCCAGCATCAAATATTCTCCAAGCCTAACCACTAAATGCTATTAAGTCTTTAAATTTTTCCATTGTACCACTGTATATTAGTATCAAAATCCCTTGTCCTGCATCATGACCATGCATGGACAAAAACTATATTTTCTCCTTCTCCTTTTTGTTTTCTGTGCATATTGTAACCCAGAAAGGATATATTTATCAGTTCCTGATAATCATATAGAGCATGAAAGGTCAGAATGTTCAGATAAACTAAATAAAAAATATACCTGCTTAAATCTAGTTTCTTTTTCTGCATTGCAAACCGAATGCGAAGTGGTGTAGATACAAGAATATCACAAGGCATTTTCTCAAAATTACCACTTCTTGTGAGCTCCTTAGTCATTAATTTAATGTAGAATTTCTTTCCTTTGGCCAACTTCTTGCACTCTCTGGTTGTCTGCGCAGCTAATTCCCGGGTGGGGCAGAGGATTACAGCTCGGATACCATCTTTTGATCCATGCTGATTATATGATAAAGGTCATTTATGATTCAAGAATGAAATTCCAAAGAAATAGTTTGAATGATCCATGGATGATACCTTAAGTTTCATTAGTATAGGACATAGAAAAGCCAAAGTCTTGCCTGAACCTGTTGGAGCACAAGCAAAGCACTCTCGGCCCTGATAAATAGTGGCAGAAGATTGTCTTCAGGTTAAGTGGTTAAAACATGGCAGAGACAAAACTTTGTCATATATGTAAATTAAAACCATAATTAATATCCTGATCACAATAAATATTTATAAAGCAACTTACCAACTCAATGTTTTTTTTTGGGGAGGGGGGGTGTGAGAGAAGAAAAGATAGCTTAAAATAGAAGAGCATACAGAGAGGAGGACTGGAATAGCCTGCCTTTGGATTGGCGTTGGTTCTTTAAATCCGAGTTCCACTAAATTGCGTAATAAATATGACTTACAGCCATACCTGCTCTAAGATCAAATCAAGATTTCATTTTTACTAGCAAAGATTTGCAAACAATAAATAAATATAAACCAGTAAAACAGAAGGAAACGATGATGGCAGAAAATGGAAACCACAAAAAAAAATATTTTCATTATCGAAAAGAATATTAGAAACAGTGAAATTCGTTGGGGCATGAGGTGTGCAACCATCTTCATTTTTGAATGGTTGATTAAAATACAACTAGGACTAGGACACCGACTATAATAAAAAATGAATACAGTTGTTGCATATGTAGTGGCAACAGAACCAAGGAAAAACAGAAAACATCAAGTATTCCTCAATATGCATACCCAAAGTTCCTTCTCATTATTTTGATGAAGCAGAACAAGCCAAAATTGATGTACCACTCCAATTAGGTTTATTGAAACCATGACAAAAAAAAATCCTTAACTTTCTCATAATCCTTCCCCTTTTTGATGAGTGTCAAGCCTCAAAGGAATTTCTTGTGAAGCTAGACAAGATTTTCGGACTGTCCTAGTGAAACAGCTGGGAAACTGATCTAAGTCACACTAAGCTGTTGTAGACTTGCAGTAGCTTTGATCTCTTAACAAACAAGATACGAAAGCATCATCAAATTCTTAATACTTCAAATTTTTTTCAACAAAGAAAACCAAAAACCATCTCAGAGGAAACCAAATTCGCATATGCACATGAATTGCATATTAGAAGAAAGAATACCTTGAGCTCAACTCCGAAAAATCTTTAAGAAGAGAGGGGACATTATGCCCAGAAATATGAATTCCGTGTTTCTTACGAAATAGTGCATCTCTCTGAAATTGTGAAGCAAAATTGAAGTCAGTCAGTAAACCCCATGACTTTAAAGAAGACTCCCTTTCAAACTTGGAACAGACAACTATTACAACCACCCTCTCCCCCCCCCCCCCAACACACACACACACACCACAAAAAAAAAGTGCTTATTAACCTCAATCTGTCTGTTCATTTCCTTCCTATCACGAGAAAGATCATTATCTGCATTGTCTTCCAGTTCATTGGCAGTGTCTGAAGTCTTGAAGACATTGAATCCTTGAACAGTTTCTGATGCCAAAGCAAACAGAATGAATAAAAATATACGAACAGACAGATTAGGAAGCATATTGCCAAAAGCAAGAACCCATAAAAAAAAAAATAAGTAGAGATTAGCAATCATATTGTCTACAAGCTCACTGCCTCAATGATACAACATAAGAACGAAGGTTACCAGGAACTTTCACTCTCCGCTTCCGCTTTTTGCCAGATAGAATCGCCTCTTCTGCTTCGACCTTTCCAGTTTCCACCAAGCTCAGGTTTTCCGGTGATTCCTCACTCTCTTTTTTCTCCTTAGTAGCCAAATTGATAAATAAAAAAAAAATTAAAAACAAAAACAAAAATTCAAGTGAGTTATTATTAGATTAAATAAGAAACACTACAGAGAGTAGAAAAGCAGGAATTTCCCTTGTAATAAAATCAAGTAAAAGGTTTATCGAACTTATGTTTGTAATAAGATCTCACCAAAATTAGCAATGGTGAAAAATTTCAGGAAAATAATAGGTCTTAAAAAGTTTTAAATAGAAGAAAGAATTTACTTTAAATAAGGAAAACTCTCTGGTGAACCTCTTCCGGTCGAAATGGGTGCCTGAGAACAAGAAAGAAGATCCCTTCTCCATGGCTGATGATGATACCTGAAGCAGACTGGAAGTTTCTTCTCTTTCGTTTCTCTGAAATTCCCTTAAACCCTCCAACCTAGGGCTTTTCTTCTCTTCTGGTTAAAGGAAGTTTACGCAGTGTAAACGTTAAGAAATGTAGTGATATTCGGTTATTTCACGAAGTCGAAAATTTTCATGACCTGAACAAGCCCATGACAACGACTCAGACCCAGCCCACACAGGCCTTGGTCCTAAGGCCACGTTTGGTAACACAACCATAGCTCTCAATTCTGGAATTTTGGCCCAGAATTAGAATGTGGAACCGGTTGTAGTACATGTTTGGTTTCAATTCTAAGAACCAATTCTAAGAATTAAGAACACATGTTTAAGCCAATGTGAAGGCCTATAGCGCAGTTTGCTCATGTTGATTAAGTAAATCATAAATAAAATTACTCCAATGTGATGGACACGTTGTTTTTATCATACATCTTTTGACACTGCTTGTGAGAATTGTATAAAAATTAAAATATATGATTCCAAATATTAGAGGGTTTTGTCGTTTTTTTCTAATAAACACCTTTTTTTTTTTGGGTTTTTTACAATTATCACCCCAAAAACTTTATTATCTACCCCCAAAATCTTTGAAACAATTGTTACCCCCCGTACTGCAAACTAATAACCAACTGAACCCCACCATTATAGACCTGTAACGGTGGGGGTTAGTCGTGATGGTTTGCCGTTGTCACGATTTTATTAAGACCAAAATACTCTTAGTAATGAAATAAACCATTGTCACAAATTTGTTATGACTAAAATGCCCTTACTAGTGGAATAAACCCTATTCTTCACTTTCTCTTCACCTCATCCTCTTCACTTCATCCTCTACGTTTCAACTGTTGCAGCAAACCGGAGGAAGAAGGAGAAGTTCAGCTCAGCCCTCTTTCTTAGGCCATGATTTCTTCCACCGTATAGAGAGGTGTTACCGTCAAAGGAAAAAACGTAGTTGATTGCTCTCTGAGAAGGGAGGAGAGAAGTGAAACCGGAGGAAGAAGAATAACTTATCTCAGCCCTCTTCTCATGCCACGATTTTAGCCCTCTCTGGTTTAACTATCTCCATCGTCTCAGGTGACATTGCAATTTCCGGCGAAGTTAAGGTTGTCTTCTTCTCCTTATTTTCTCTCTTCGATTAGGGCATAATATCACAATGTCTTGTTGTACCCTTTTGATATTTGTTGTAGATGATCTCTTGCATTAGATATTGTTTATTTTCTTCTCCTCCACCAGTTACATTTTTAATCCCATTCGTGTTCTATACACTCCAATGGAAAATTTCATTTGTGGTCTTCTATTTCGTCTCGTTCACCAAGAATGATCGCTTCTTTGGTGCTTTTCAAGACTTGCTCTGGCTGCAACTGTGGCCTCAAATCAGGTAGTAGCACTGGCCAATGTAATCTTGGAATAAACTGGGTTAGAGTTCAGACTTCTTGTTCTTCAATCCCCATTTAATTCGCATCCCAAAATCTGGCATTTCCTCTAGATGGTCAATATGTTGAATCACTTTTTCAGTATGATTCAAACTTAGGAGATTGCATACCAGACCTTGAACGAAATGAAACTCAACTTTACTGCCATCTGGGTAGCAGGAATGGTCTTGCTACCCTCCTGGAAACCAAGGAAATAAAATGGGATCTAAAAGGATATGTTTGGAAAATACTAAAAACCTTGGAGGATATTTATGAACCCATAGGGGAATGTGAATTATTTCATTTTCTTGCCTGGGAACATCAGTAGCAGAAATGTTATTCCATTTTCCTGGTTGCGAGTGAGGGTTGCCCTTTGACACTTTATTGCATTAGATAAGCTACCATTTCTTGACAATCCATCTAGGCTATAGCATGTGATTACTCACCCCTGTTCTTGAGCTGCTTGCAGCCCGAGCATGTCTTCTTCTCCTTATTTTCTCCAGTAATAACTTCCTGAGATGGCAAAGCATTGACTCACCTAGTAATTTCTTGTTAAAATTTAAGCTTGTCTTGACCAAGAGATCAAGGTACTCATTGAGTGGTCTTGAGAGAATGCACTTGTGCTTGGTTGTAGGACTTGGGGAACAAGTGGATAGTGATCTTTTTTGTCAACTCATTTAGATCCCCATGTACAAACACCCAGCTGCAAATGGGTTTCTAGTGAATGAAAAGCCAAGTAATTTTTAAAGAAATTATGGAAGTGGGTCTTTGTTTGACAATTCATGAAAACATCAAATACTTCTTTGTTTAAAAAGGAAACAAAGACTAACCCATTAATCTATGGCTTGTTCTCCTGAAATGTTTGCAGGTAAGATGTCATCTGGGAGTGTGAATACCGGCTGTGCAAGGTGGGTGATGTTCCAAAACATGGAATGTTATTGTCGGAGGAGATTTGCTGTGAAGATTTCAGAGTCAATGGACAACCCAGATAGGCTGTATTATATTTGTTTTAACAGAGACAATGGTGGTTGCAGATTCTTCAGATGGGCAGTACTCATTGGTGAAACAAGCCAATCTGTGCATGCTAGTGATGCACCAAACAATGAGGGTGAAATAGAGCAGCAGAGAAGTGAAGAGATCGGTAGTCTGAATATTAGATTGAATACTGTGGAGAAGACTGTAGCAATAATGAAGATCACAAATCAAGTAGTGTAGGTGCAGTGGACGGAGGGTCGCTGAGCGTGCACCCGGGGGAAAGAAGGAAAATGGAAAAAAGGGAGTTGCCACCTAGATTTAGGGTCTAGGACCCATGAATGGTGCCCCTCCTTTGCAGAAGGGGCCTAAATTAACTCCAATGACTCAATGGATGATCTGCCCCAGATCTCTAGATAAGTGTCAAGTTACAGGCTAGGAAGGTGTTAGGCACCCAGCAACCGCCCGGCCGACGGCCGGTCTTCCTAGACCAAACTCTGTTGTGTACTGTTGTGTTATACATATTATGCACCTAATTAAACTCATTTTTTTTTTTGAAGATTTTTTTATTAACTTGATTGAAATTTATGAACCTAATTAGGCTAATTAAGATTAATGTTTTGATCCTAATTACTACTCCTAAGTTTTGGTGATTATGTACATTATGCATCCTAATTAAGCTAATTAATGGATTTTACCTAAATTAGAAAGCCTAACTCTATGGTCAAAAACATGGTTGACTGTAAAAAAGAAAACCAAGTTTAATTATATTATGGAAAAGGACAATCATCGATAAGCAAAATAGCTCATAGGCCAAAATAGCCAAAATTATGAAAATGCCACTAAAGGGCCAAAATATGTACAAAGGCATGAAATCATATTTAAATACTGTAAATAAGCAAAACATGATTAAATAACATTAACATCATGCATTTGGATCATCAAGAGCACATGAAATGGCAAGAAAATGTGGGGTGGTAAAAATTACCAAAATGCCCCTGTTATGGCAAACATGTAGAAAATGCATGATAATTCATGAAAATGCTGACTTATGCTTAAAACATGTTTATTAAATGTTAAAACATGCGGCAAAAGTAACAGGAGTCTTTCCAGGGTCCTAAGCAAGGTTTGGTCACAAAATGACCAAAATGCTCCTAAGGGCAAAAGGGCAAAATGGCAAAAGTGTCAAAAGACACTTAGAATCATTGTAGGCATCGAAAGTGATGTTAAACATCCTAAAATGACTGAACACACCAAATGATATTTTCAGAATGATAGCCTAGGCCCACGCTTGGTAAATTACCAAAATGCCCCTAGAGGGCGCAAATGACTTTGTATGCATATCTATCAAGCATGATGGTCACGTATGCATATGAAAACATCCTAAACCATTCGAAAACAGCATGTCATGCATAAAAACATTTTTTTCTATTTTTCCAGAATTTTTCATTATAATTAGAAAAATGACATTTATACCCCTAAATGAGGTGGGAAATGTATAAAAACTATCAAACATGCATGTCAGTGGATAATGATTCCATAAAATCAAGCATGATGAAATATGCATTCCATAATTTTTTTGTGAATTTTTATGCATTTATATTATTTTTAATATTTTTTGAAATACTAAAAAAGAAGGGAAAACAAAGAAAAATACAAAATCCCCATCACAGATCCGAATTGGATCAAACCAGAGCCCATTCCCACTAATCAAAACATGGTCTTTAACATGGTCATAACACTTTTGTCCAAATACCCACCCACATGTTCAGATTTTACATAATCCAAAATCCTTTACAGGGGTAAAAATGTCACAAAAAAAATGATTTGGAGCTTGAGAAAATTAATGAATGTCAAACATGGTGACAAGCATCATCCCTGAAAATTTCATATTTTTATCACTCTTGAATTATTTTTAACATTTTTATAACTGAAAAATAACCTTTGTTGTAAAGAAAATCAAAACAAATACTTAGAAATAAGTAAAAAATATGGAAAAATACCCTTGAAGCGTGGAAGTGCCTGGGCTCAGCTTGAGTAACCTTTTTTTGACCGCAAGTATTGCCGGAAACCTCCAAAAGCCACTCCAAGTGTGGTTGCTCCGAATGGCAAGAGTGATGAAGAAGGGGTATTTACGGAGTTTTATATCAGTAATGGAGCATAACCTATGGATAAGAAAATCATGGATGGAAAGAGGGGATCAAGGACTACGTGAAGGTAATTTTTCACTAATTTTCCTCTGTCCCTAGACCCTCCAAATGGCCTCCTATTTATAGGAGAAAATCTGTTCGAGGAAAAGTCTCAAAGACCCTTGGGGCCTTAATGGCTAGGATAAGGAGTGATGGGCTGGCTTGTGTGTGGCCAGGCTTGCTGAGCAGCCTGGGCTTGCGTGTGCCTAGGCTTGCTGTGCAGCCTGGGCATGCGTGTGCCTAGGCCTGCTGGGCAGGTGGGCATGGGTGATGGGCCTTATGTGGCTCAGCCTAAATGGTGGGGGTTTGTCCCCTGCCGACAGTCCAGCTGGGCCGGGTCAGTCCCGTCTGACTCGGGTCTGTCAAAATGTTTTTTTAATTTTATTTTTCTCTCTTTCTCAAAGATTCCATTTTAAAGGCCCACATTCAAATATTGATATCTTCCAATCCGTGTGGCCGATTTTGACGCGCCACATATTGCCGCAAAGGTCTCAACCCGTACTTTTCATTCGTGTGATAGATATGATCGGATTTTGCCTAAAAATGGCACGGATATCGAGGAAAACACATAAATGGTGTTTCACACCAATCAAGGTCCAAATGATACCAAAATTACATGAAATTTTACGTGTAAGCACAATATGACCAAATAAAGTTATCCAAATGATTTCAGGTCACATCGGGTGGCTTGGATACCAAGAACCATGTCAGGGGTAAAACGGTCATTTTCACAAAATTACCCGATTTGGCTGAAACTTTACGTGAAAACTTAATATGGCCAAATGAGGTCATCCAAAGTATTTCGAACTAAATCGGGTGGTCCAGATACCGAGAACCGTGTCAGGGGCAAAACGGTCATTTTCATGAAAGATGTTGGATTTGGGTGAAACTTCAAATGTGAACTTAAAATGGTTAAATACGGCTATGTTAAGGGTTTAGGCTCTATTTGGGACAGTTTGGTTACAAAAAGTGGGGTAGGGATAATTTGGTAATTCTTGCCATTCATTCACCACACGAGTTACGTCCTTAACCATCATTGTCAAGACATACTTCCAAGGTGTCAAAATGTGGTGTCTACAAGTAGTAATAACTCTGATTGTATTGTACTGTATTTGGAATGTAGTGATTTAAGTCTGGGAATTTCAAAGTCATTTTGTTGAAGTCTATTTTGGTTACTCTTGGGTTGTAATCATGGATGTTTATTAGTTTTGGGTTGTAATGATGCATGTTAATTATGGTTGAATATTGTAGTAAAGTAGCATCTTGTGAACTATTCTCTGTTATTAGAATATGAGTAGAATTAAGCATCAATGGTGTATGTTCACATCAAGGTGGAGCTGGAGCTGGAGATTCTCATCTGTCAACACTCAACAAGGTGGTTTACATAGCTTTCCAGTTGGATATTTTAGAGACCTATCACTGTAGGTGCCAACAAAGTTCTTTTTATTTTTTTTATTTTTTTTTTATGGTGTGGAATAGGAAAGGAGAAAAATAAACAAATAGAGAGAGAGAAAGAGGTACATGATTAATAGAGTCCTGAGATTTTTTACTGTTGTACTGAGAGACTCATTGTCATTATTTCCCTTGGTAAAAAAACTGCTGTTAATCAATGAATGAGAATGGCCTAGAATATCACATTCAATTTTAAATCTAGAGGTGCTCAAAATTCTTTAAAAAAATTTCTGAAAGAATGACAAATCCTGCGCAGCCCACGATCACAACAGAGAGGGCACGTGAATCTTCCTCCAGGGACAAGTTTGGACAGTTTTAGAGACGGGGATGATTCTGAATACACCTATCTGACCATGCTATGGCAACTAGAAAAATTTCAAACAAAAAAAATCCATTATCAGATTGAAACTGAGAAAATTAATGTAAACAGCTCCATGTAACTAATAAAGTCATTTGGTTCCTGTTAAGATTCATGTGGGAATGAATGTTTCAAATATAACTACACAATCACCTAGGGATTGGGAAGAACATTCTATTTGATTTGATTTACTACTATATATGTTGGTAGAATAGAAACTAGTTTAAGGTGAGTAATTAAAATGTGTGGAGAAACAGTTACCTGCTGGAACACATTAATTATATACAGCTCATCATCTATTCAGTATGTCTAATGTTGTTGGATCATGTCATTGAATATCTCTATAATCTATATTTGAAAGCAAGTCTACATGTAAATAGTCTCTCTAAAAAAGTCACAATGAAATTACAAAGAACCATTGTACTTAATATTGTTACAAACAACCTATGACCCTGCACCTTAATACCAGCCCAACCCCAAGACATATTTGTAACTTCTAAAGACATAGTTGCAGCATCTCATTGAAGTTGGCTCCTCAGCTCAAGATCACCTCACCATACCTACAAGTCATGAAACAAATTCCAAGTAACCAACTATACTTAAGTAAATGTTAAATGTTTGTTTTAAACAAATCAAGTTAATTAAGTTTTACACCCCATTGATAATTAGTAGGACTCATACCCATTATTGTTGTGGGTTTGTTCTTCTGAATGCTATAACCTTTGCAGACTTGGCAGCCATTTTTTCCTTCACCTTGTCTTGTGCACACACAATGTCTGAAGTTGTAGTAGATTGCTGTAAGGACCTGGTTACCCTCTGTAAAGAGGTAGCATCATCATCCTTGATATTTCTCTTTCTCTAAAAAAGTCAAGAACAAAAATATTACATTCTACATAGTTTTATCATGCAAAATTAAATATGACATTGAGTATGTTATCATGCCATACCTTAGGAGCATTGCGAGAAGTAGATGGTCTCTTGTCTTTATACTTGTAAGTCCTCTTGTTATGATCAGTACCTCCACAGAGTTGACATTTGATACTCGTTGTCTTCTTCCTTGAATTGCATGAAGCTGCATCTTCTGATTCTCTTCTCCTACTCATACGAGGTCTACCAATCCCCCTCTTTAATATTGGAGGAAGCAAGTCAGTCTCTTGTAGTGTACTAAGATCACTCATTGGGTAAATTATTTCTTGATAGGCCATTAAATATCTTTCTGTGGTGTAAGCTGGATCACAATAGTCCTCTAAAGTTTTCCTATAATTTGGAATGCAAACTCCAGCATGTTTACAAGGTAATCCCGTTGCTACCCACACCCCACACTCACAAGTTGACTCAATCATGTTAACAACATATCTTAGGTCAGATCCATCTTGTATCTCAAATAGCTCTCTCTACCTGCTGAAATGGGTACACAGTGTCTCATACCCTTCCGTACTGCCTCCAGTTTCTCACAAATTATTGGAGTCAGCCTTGTGACACTGGTTAAGCCACTCTCATACCTTTTATGTAATTTTTTCATCATCTTCACTCTAAGACCATCCACCAAAGTAAGGATAGGCTTACTCCTCAAGGGTCCTACCCAGTGATTGAATGACTCAGTACAGTTGTTGGTGATGTGATCACTTTTGGCTCTATGATCAAAAGCATGTCTTGCCCACATTGGTACTGGTGTCTTCATCAACCAATCATAGGCCCCTTCATTATCTTCCTTTACTTCATTCATAGTCTTTTGGAATCCATAGGCATTATATGATTTGCATGCAGTCCAGAACTGACTCCTCAATTGAATGCCACTACGCCATCGAGACTTGAAGTTATTGTATAGGAGTCTGCAGCAATGCCTATGGTGTGCCTCAGGGAATAATTTTGTAATAGCTTCAATAAGACCCTATATACGAAAAGAATATTCACTAGTCAAAAACCTAAACATCATTAATATATTGCCATAAAATAAAAAATATAATGTCAACTATATTAGTCATACCTTCTGTTTATCTGTCATAAATGTATATGGAAGTCCTGTAGGTGTGACTGGACCTATGGCATCACGTAAGCAACTAAGAAAGAATATCCAACTGTTAGTGGATTCATTCTCAAGCACACCGTAAGCAACTGGATACATGTCATTGTTTCCATCAATTGAAACAGCAGATACAAGAACTCCACCATATATTCTCTTCAAATGACATCCATCAAGGCCCAAGAATGGCCTGCATCCCTTCAAAAAACCTTGAACATAAGCATTAAAATATACAAACAAACGCCTGAACTTATGATCTACTCTGTATTCATCTCTGAATAATTCACTCTCTACCAGTCCATGTTGGAATCCATTCTGATATTCTATCGCTACTTGATTCTCAACATTTGCTCTCATTATCATGTCTGCATAACTTTCCAGTCTCCTAATTGCTTTTTTATGACTTGAACTATCTTTCCCTAGGGCAATCCATTTAGCCCTATACAATTGCATATTGCAGGTGTCCAATGCATACTGATCACTCAACAGTTGTTCCATGGTTTTCATACTCATATCTGGGTCCGATCTAATTTTGGACCCAATCTTTCATGCTATCCAACGTGCACTTACTTCCTTATTTCTAACCAATTTTATACATGTGTGAGTGAGAGTAAATGTCTTGATAGAAAATATAATGTCATCTTTTAAACGTGAAGCATATATCTTCCATGGACACCCTTTTCCTGCACAAATTGCACTCACTTTTTTGCCCTCATTTTTTTATCTTCAATGTCTTCGAACATTCTTGCACTTCATAATCTTTCAAAACTTCTCTGAAGTGCTGCCCATTCTTGAAAAATTGTTCAACTGTCAAATGGATCCTATTGCTTGGATCCCTCATTATATCAGACTGAGTGTCATAATCCTCTTCCTCACCATTTGATCCCTCTTTACTGTTCTCTTCCTCTTCTGCATCACTTCCAAATTCTTCATAATCTTCATCACAACTCTCTGAACTGTCACTTAAATCATCAAATTCTCCAGCTACATAATTAGAATCTGATGTGTCATTATTCACTTCATGTTCCTCACCCTCAAGTACCCTGCTAGTTGATGGATTGGTTGGATCATGTGATGGAATGATTGCATTATTACTTCCTAAATCTACAGTGGTAGTAGTAGTTGTAGTAGATCTCACAATACTAGCACTCCTACACCTACTAGACATACCAACTTCAGTAAAAGCAACCCCACTATCATGCATTACTGCAGAACTCCTATTGTCAAATATGACTCGGTTATGAGATGCACTAGTTGATCCAAGAACAGCAGTCTGACTGCTATTATGCATCACAATAGCACCACCCTTCTGAACATTCATGTCACTATCCCTTTGAATATTTCTGCCACCATCCCTTTGAGGATTACTGAGGCCACCCTTCTGATATTAGCTTTTGGCCTAGTACTTGTAGATATATTAATAAGGGGAACAACTGGATATGATGCTCCAATCTCTGGTCTATTTCTTGCAGTATCACCCACAAACTTGACATGGTGTCCATTGATGGTAACATTATCAGTGTTATTACCAACTTGGACATTGTAGACATACATGTGGATACAATCCACCTAAGTACCAAGCATGTCTACCATTTCCATCACATCTTTATCTGTTTTCACTACCATATCTTTCATCTTGTCAACTGTCAAATATTTGACATTGAAGTCCATAGATCTTCCTTTGGGAACAGTACTCAAAAGTGAGTTATATATGTCAGATATCATATCTAGGTAACCATATCGTTCAACATCAATAATCTTTATAAATGTGCCTTAAAGATAGTGGTACTGTACTTCAGTCGTTGTCATTTTGAAAATTAGAGACTGTTTGGCTACATGGTATATGGATTTTATAGAAAAGTGGGAGAAGCATCACATTAGTCAAGAACAGTCATTAAAATTCAAGTTTGACAAATTACATCCAAGTATCAATATTATTAGATAGACTTCTCAACTAAAGAAACAAATACAAGATTATCCACTAGATAAACTTCTCAATTAAAATGAGGATTTCAGTTTCAAGAAGGGAAGAAGTTAGGGCTTTAAAATAGAAAAAAATTCATGCAAAAGCCTGAACCTTTGCCTATTTTTAGAACCAAATTTGTAGCACCCCATTGAAGTTGGGTCACATTAAAACAAAATGCAAGTGACAATGAGTGTTGACTTGGATGAAATATGGTCCATATTTCTGGTGGGATCTATGAGAACAGTTTGTTTGCTAGGGTCCATGCATTTTGTATTGATCTTTGATTTGCAGAATAATCATGACTGCTGGTTTACTACAATTATGTTTAAAGGGAGGGAAGCCGCCTCCTTAGTTAATGAACTGAAATAGAATGAAGCAGCATTTCTATCAACATAGAAGAGAATCAACAAATTTGACTACTTAACTAGCTAAATCCCATGTAATCAGGCAAGAGATTGATCAAGGAATGCATTCTTTCTGTAGCATCTTGAAGAGAAAAACAGAAAATCTCTCTATTTTCAAGCAAAAATAGAACACCAGACACAGACGTCAAACATGTTTATTAACATGGTATGAACAGTTTTTGCCATGAAGAAACTTACATTTAATTTTGTAATTTAGAAAGATCAGTCTCGGATTCTCTATTCACCATGAGCACCTTCCCTAAAAATCAATTCACCTAGCATGTCTAAAATGGTAGCCCCCATTAGGACCATACAGAAATGCACAGGGGGTTTACCAGGCCAGCTGGCCACCCCTCTCACCCCACTTCACTCTCTCTTTGTCTCTCTCATAAACTCTTTCCTCTTTCTTCTCTGCCATCATTACACTTTTTGGCTTATATCATGAATTCTCTCTCATTTGTTTATCAGCTATGTACTAAATAGTTCAATTTTACTGCAAAGAAGTCCCCGCCAATAAATCAAACAACACCATTACAGAACCTGTGTGAGCTTTTATACCATCTTGTGCTTGATTTCAAGGGTGTACAATTTAAGGCTAGTAATATACATGCTCTTCTACAGAGCTTAAAGACAAAACTACAAAAGAAATGAGCAAGTAAAAGAAAGGAAAATACTAGAATTTCTTACAACAGAATGTTAAGACAAATAAGACAAATGTGGATAGGAGGGAAATACGCCAGATCAGAAGACAGGTTATCTGTTCAAGCACAATATCTGTGACAAGGTTTCTGTACTGATCCTTACAGGAAATAGAGAAGGGAATCCTAAGCAAATGGGAGGAAATAAGGAAAATGGGTTGATGTGTGCCAATGTCATGAATGCCATTTACCATTGGATAAGGGGTCTATAATCTTCCCAAACGTCACCACCACCCCACTTCAATACAACATAAAAAAAGAGAAATTGGACAGATCTCACACAAAACAGAGACAGATCCAATAATACCATTATCATAATCACAAAAGGAACAATCTCACACTAAAATGGACAGATCTCACACAAAACAGAGACAGATGAGTTCAATAAACGACAGATCTATGGTAGCAACAAATTGACAGAAAATCTTTTCAAAACATTCACAACGAATGAAAATTTGAGTCGAAAAACCTTAGTTCTTAGCGAGTTTAAACCGAAAAATATACCTCCTTTGTGCCCTTGCTCGCTTCTCTCTTCCCTTCTCAGAGAGCAATCTGCGTTTTTTCCTTCTGTCTTGCTCCGAGAGCTTTAACGGTGGCACCTCTCTATCCTTTTATAGGGTGGACGAAATCGTGGCCTAAGAAGAGGGCTGAGCTGAACTTCTCCTTCTTCCTCCGGTTTGCTGCAAAAGTTGAAACGAAGAGGATGAAGTGAAGAGGATGAGGTGAAGAGAAAGTGAAGCATAGGGTTTATTCCACTTGTAAGGGCATTTTAGTCCTAACAAATCTGTGACAATGGTTTATTTCACTACTAAGGGTATTTTGATCCTAATAAAATTATGAAAACGGCAAACCATCATGACTAACCCCCACCGTTACAGGTCTATAACGGCGGGGTTCAGTTGGTTATTAGTCTGCAGCACGGGGGGGTGATGGTAGATAGTAAAGTTTTTGGGGTGGTAATTGTAAAAAACCCCCCCTTTTTTTTTGGGTAGAAAAAATGTTGATTGATGAGAAGAAAGGTGAACAGAAACAAAACATTGCAGCCAGCCTGGGCAAAATGTAAGAGAAATAGGAGAAGAGTGTTAAGAAAACAACGCCCATAATGGTGATTTGCAGAAGAAAAACGAAAATAGAGAGAGCATACACTACGCACAACACAGAGATTTACGTGGTTCACCTCCAAGATGGAAGCTACGTCCACGGCTGAGCAGTAGAACAGGTTTCACTATTTTCTCTGAAAATGTTACAAACCCTCATAACCCTATCTCAAAGAGATAAGAACAATATATAGGAAAACCCTAACCCTAGTACACAAATGCCCCTAACCCAAAAATTGCCAAAAAACCTGAGCCAGACCAAAACATAACACATGGCCCCGCCATTTTTCGGCATTCTGAGATCGATTCGAGGCCGAGACAGCCCTCCGAAGATCTCAACCGCAAAATCAGGCTTCACCAACAACAAAGAGCTCCTTACCCCAAACTTAGCTTTAGCATGAGCAACACTATTAGCAACTATTAGCAAATCTACCAACATGGTTGAAAGATACAAAAGAAAAAGGAGTCAAAAACAAAATGTCATCAATTACATAAATGACTTCAAAAGGAGGAGTACCCTTCTTGATGGCATTGATAAGCTCTAAAAAGATTCCGATTCAATTCTAGGCAAGTAATTCCGAGGGTTAGAGCAAGGAGGATTCCTTGTTTGACAGTTTTAGCTTCCAGCATGGTAACATTTAATTCACTATCAGGGTAGGCTGATCCGGTAATGACGGTGTCTGAATGTCACAGATGGCAGTTGACGTTGAACTTCGTTTCATGTTGGACTTTGTAGCCGCATCAGTATTCAACTTATAGACATTGCTTGGAGGTTTCTTCCAAAAAGATGGATTGTAGACAGTAATGTTGGAAGATTGGCAATTACCCACAACATCCATTTGCCGCTAAAGAATCATCAAAAACTTTGAGGTAATCCATTATCCTTTCAATCACTTGATGAGAGGAGAATCCTTGGTACCTAATTAGAAAATCTAGAAAAATCTTCCAATCTACCACCTTGTAGGATCCTCTTTCACTACAAGTGCAAAGGTTCAAGCTTTTCGCCAAAATTCTCACCAAATATCCTTCAATATTTGGGATTCCCAGGATTAGTGGTGGAGGATTGAAATTGACAATTCACTTGGGGTACGTTTTCGGGATTGGTGGTGAAGGATAGAAGTTGAAATTGTCGGTAGCAATTGAGTTGAAATACTGTTGTTGGATGAAAATTGTTTCGTCCATTAGAGGGCTCATATGATATGGAGGAGAGAGAGAGAAAGAGTGTCAGTGTAGGACATATACAGTTAGGACTTCAGATGTGGGAGGGAGTGGGAAAGTAGCTCCACATTATCAGTGTGAGATTCTTTTTTCCCTTTTCATTTAAAAATTTGAATCTATAAATTAACTTTATAAAATTAAAATGAAGAGCAGAAAGTAAGAACAAAAAGCCATTCAAATCTGCCCAAAACTAAAACCATATCAATGCATGAAATTAAAAAGAAGGGGAAATATCTTCGTCACAAATGCACTTGTGATTTCCCACAAAATCACAAAACTTGTTTACCCCTCCAAATTGATATTACAGAGCAACTAGAGGAAGGGTAATATAGTTATGGGTAAGGTTCTATAAGCTATAATGATTTTGTGCGTCCTCTAACCTAAAATATTTATTTTTTTAAAAGAGAAAAATAATTAACAATATTTCATGCAAAGAGGCATAGGAAACCTTGGTAGTTCAGAAAACTTTTTTCCCTATATTTATTTTGGGAAGTAGTTTTTTGTCTAGGAGTGTAGCATGTGTCTATCTCTCTCCTCCTCAAAATAAGGGGGCAAATGTGTCTTTTCACATGGGGAGGAGAGAGATAGATTCTTGAGAGTGGAGGCATAGGCCATACTCTCGGTTACCCATTTGTTTTATGGGGGGAGAGTTCTATGAGCAAATGTCATAGAGGACGCACCAATAAAAGTGTGACAATAGTATCTTACATAGCAGAACAACGATGTCATTTCATGTGAGGAGAAGATACACATAGAGGTAGGGGTGCAAGTTTGGCCCTGTCGACCAGAACCCGCCCGAGCCCGAAAGGCCTCGGTGAGATATTTGGCCCTAAGAGTGGGTCGGGGCTGAAAATTTCGGCCCTGAGTCGGTGTCGGGTCGGGTTAGGCTTGAGGCGCTTGAGGCCTTGGGCTAAGCTTGGCCCGGTCTGGCCCTGATTTAAGTTATACTATAAAATATATGTTGATATAATATATACATTATAAATTTTAAACATCACCCAAATTTTTTTATATAATATAATATATATGAAGACAATAAGTGATTTAATACATTTTATTATAGTGTTATTTTATGTAAAATTGATAGTGTTTTCCCCAGCCCATTTCCAGTCCCATGCATTTATTTTCCCCTTCCCATGATCAGGGCCAATCAGGGTTAGTCCGGCCTGACCCTGAAGGCGGGTCAGGATTGGATTTTTTTGGCCCTGAGTCAGGGTCGGATCGGGCCTGGGCCCAGCTAAGGAGACTTAGAATTGGGCTAGGGTTCTATAAACCCTGGCCCAACCCGACCTTGTTGCAGCCCTACATAGAGGATCTAGTGTATCTTACCCCGATGGGTCGAATAACCTTTTTCCTTATTTTATCTTTATTTTCTCAAGGTCTTGGCTTATACACTCCCATGACCCAGACGTTGGATCAGTCCGGGTTTGGTTCAATCTGACTTAATGTACACCATGCCCATACAAAATCAAACCAATCAAATTGGTCGAACACACCCAAAATTGGAATGAACCGATTCCGTTTGGGGTATTATGAAACCAATTGAAATCAGACGATATTGGTCCAATTTTTTAAACCAATTGAAATCAGACCGTATTGAACCAATAAAAATTGGACCAAATTTGATACAAACATTCTTCATAATTGTTTATATAAATATAAATGGAGAACCGGAACCAAACGTACCAAATCCGATATCAAACTAATAAAAGCCCAATAAGAAATAAGCGAAGTAAAACCGGGTCTTTTCTTACCAGACCGGCTACGGGTTGATCTGGTCATTCCTACGGAAACCGGACAAACCGACGATTCGACACCCCTAGTAATTCGACGACATATGAGGGATAGTTCTGTCTTTTGGTTTCGGAATAGGAATATACTTATATACGCAATCTCTGCAATTTCCATAGTCCCCATTTGGGGCGAAGTGAAAGTGAAACCCCTTATTAGAATCTAATGTTCGAAACCCTCCGGAGTCGTAAAGACAAAGCCACTTCACTTCAGCTTCACTCATGAACTGTAGAGTTGTCACCTTCCCGACGGTATCTCTTCAATACCTTTCCACAAATCCTACCCGCGGAACCCTAATTGCTTTGAATTACGGTTCTCGATTTCTTTCCCGGCATTCAATTCTTGAATCACAGGTTCCATGGAAGAAAGCTTTGCTACCACTAGCTGTGAAGAGCAGGAAGCTAGAAATCAGGTGTTTAGCCGACGGTGATGGTGGTACAGGAAAGTGGGTGAAGTGGGTTCCCAAAGGAGCTGTGGCGGAAAGGATTTTGAGATTAATCTCTGGTGCAACTTCGAGTCCCATTAGCCAGTACGTGTCTTCGCCTACAACATTTTTGCATTCGGTGGACCCCAGAATCAAATTGGTATTTTGCTTGTATTCCCTGGGTTTTTTGCGTGGTTAGGTTTAGCTAATTCATAGCATGTTCACATGGATTTGAAGATTCTCCTCGTCAGCCCACCACATCCATACAATGGAGCAAACTTGTTGATATGAGATAGAATTTAGCTAGTATTACTCCCAGTTTTGATGGGATACTGGATCGATTTGTTGGTTTTTGAAATTCTAGATTACCTGTAAGAAACTGTTCTTCCTTTAATTGAGATAGCCTTTGTTCTCTCTTATGAATTTTAGTTTTACTGCCATTTTTTCTGTAATTATTAGATGCTTAGTCAATGGTAATTATGGGTGGTGGGGGGGGGGGTTGTTTGCATGGAGGCAGAGAAAGCAAATTAGGGAATTAATGGCATTATAATTATCTAATTTTTTTGGTTTTGCAGGTATGGCTTCTTACTCTTGTACTGTTGCCGGCGAGGTCACATATTCTCATGCGCTTTGGATTAGTTATTTACTTAGCCCTTCTGTCAATTTGGATACTCCCGAAGAATATGTGGATGGTAAGTCTGACCACTAACTTTGTAAGCTTGGATGGTTATAAACCCAAACCTCACTCATGGAACTTCCTGATAGTGACAAGTGGTTCATAATGCATAACTATGATTTGAAGTTATCTCATTCTCATATCAAGGTCTAAATATTCTTGTTAGACTGCCTTGTCTGAACTCCATCGTTGATGCATAGACTAGGATGAGTTCAATAAGTTTAGAAGAAATGGGTAACACCAGTAGTCCAGGACAGGATAGGTATAATTTAGATATGCTGCATTCCTGCAACTTGTTCTATGTAGAGTTGAGACCATTAGGCCAGGTTTTGCTTGTATTACTTGACCTTTTTGGTGGATACAGTATGCCTTATTTTTATCTTCAGTCTACTTTTCTTTTTATAGTGATATCCTTTTTTTAAAAAAAAAAAAAAATTTTCTGTGATGATACAGATTGAGTTCTCTCCTTTTTCTCCCCATTCCTGAATATGGTTGATTTTATTTTATTGTTAAACTTTGAATATGGTTGATTTAATTGTTAAATAACATAGTGCTTTCCTGAGTTTGTTTCCAATGTATTGTGTAGGATCAATTGGGAAGAGTTGCCTTGCTCTCTGGGGTTTTATTTCTAATGTTGGGATTGGGCTCAGATGGTGTACCTCCGCTTGTCCAGTTAAGAACCCCACCACCAGCAATGATGGGTTTGCCTAATATTCCTACATCTTTGGGAGGTTATTCTTATGTTGTTATGAAGCTAGGGCCGCTAAAGCTTACAAGGAAAGGCTTATCGGTGGCAAGCACATCTGCATGTTTAACCTTCACTGTATGTCCCTTATGTTATTTGTCCATCTTCTTTTCAATTTGGCACTTTCATCATTCATATGGTTGGAAATAGCTCTGCTGATGAAACAATTTCTTGTTTCTTTTTCTTTCTTTCTCGTTATGGATTTTTAATTTACTGATTCTTTTTAGGGCAGAGAGAGAGAGAGAGAGAGAGAGAGAGAGAGAGAGAGAGAGATCAATACTAGGATTTTACCAAAATCTCCTCCTTGATGGCTTTCTGTTTGCTTAATTGAATTGCAATAACTTTCTAAGACTATGTCTCTCTTTTCATTTAAGATCTTCCAAAGTGCAACCCTTTGTTTGACTACCACAACTCCGGAGCAGCTGGCATCTGCTTTGCAGTGGTTTATGAAACCTTTGATTCTCATTGGTGTTCCAGTTTCTGAAGTTATCCTTACCCTATTGCTCTCTTTGAGGTTTATCAATCTAGTGTTTGATGAGGTAAGGTCTTGTTTCAATTTGATAGTTGACTTTGATGAACTTTCATGCGTTTTCTTTTCAATCTGATTCCATGGTTCATAACTAATGATTATCTTGAAGATATGATGTGTTGGCAGGTCCGTAATGCTGCCTTAGGGATTGTAGCACGCAGGATAAATTGGAAGCAGTTGACAATAATGGAAACAGTTGATGGTAAGTATACATTTCCTGTCATCATTTTTATAGTTGTAGTTTTTGTCCTCCTAGCGTTAACCCTACCATATGGGTAGGTTGACCACAAAAATTGATTTCTTGATTGCAATCAATTCAATCTGGACAATGTCTTCTGTAGAAGGATGAGTTTTAAAAAATTTCTCTACTTGGAAAATTCCAAAAACGCATGAAGCACTTGTGTCATTAGAAGGTTGGTTCATTAAAAGCTTTCGACTAATGTACAGACAAATGGGTGACAATTATTTTTTTGATCTCATGAAATTCCCCTTGGTGCTTATGTTTCTTACTAATGGTACCTGTCTTTTGCAGTTTTTTTCATGTATGTTCGTCGAATCTTCAAAAATATTTTTAGCAATGCTGAGCAGATCTCTCAGGTTGTAATACACACTATTCACTTCTTAAGATTGTATATGTTGCAAGTTCTGTTGTTATGTACATGTCAAATACATGAACATCAGATGCATGGGACATCAAGGGATCAGGACCTGGTAGACCCTGATATCAGTTCAAGAGGACTTGACATGTGTGCCATGGCTTCACAATGATTGTGTCAGTGATACAAGAGTCAAGTCTTCTTGCCAGTTTTTGGTTGATTATGATTAAAATGAAAAGGGCAGCAGATTTGTGTGCATCAGTATCATACTTTGCATGAAGTTCTGCTGGTCACATTAAAATTCACCTTTACCATTCACACACACACACACTCCCCCAAAAAAGAACAATTTTAAAAACTAACTACTCTGGCGCAATGTTTTATTAAAGTTCGTATTCTTATCTTCTCACCACACTTTTGCAGGCAATGATTGTCAGAGGTTTTCGTGGGAACAGCAATTCTCACAAAATTTACTTACCAAACAAACCCATTGGGATGGCAGATTTTGTTTCATTATTGTGCCTTCTTGGTTTAGTAGGTGCCACTGTTCTGTCTGAATCCTCCCTTACCTAATAACTCTCAACCATGGTAAGTTCCAATATTTTTCAGTTCTGTTTTCCCCCCTTCGATTCATCCAATTGGAATCCTCTATCACTTCTGGAAGATTCTACTTACTCTTAGCAGGTATGGCTTCTGGCTTTTAGTTGTTAATGGAATTGGCATCTTTTGGTTCCAGTGGAGATGACATGGTACATTCACAAGCTCAGATTAGTCCACTTGTGGGATTTCATGATGAAAGCACTCGAGTGTCGTTCTCTCTTACGGGTACTGTGTTATCTTCCTTTTTCATTTTTTTCTTCCTTCGTCTTTTATCTCACCATGGCATTATCTGGTTTGTAGGGAAGGCATAATTGATGGATTAATTACTTTGCTCCACTGCTCCTATTCTGGCCATTATGCTGAATGCTGATTAGTATAATAATTTACCCAGAATACAACAAGGAATTGACAACTATTTATCTTATTATGAAATGGTTGATACTAGTTTCTGTGAAACTCGCCTCAAGTTGCCTTATTTAATTTATATTTGCATTTTTTTTTTTTTTGGTACATAATCTATGATCCATTTGAGTGTAAACAAACCTGCAGAAAACACACTTTTTCAACAAAGGAATTTTTTTACTGGAACCGACAAGCAAATGTTCTATTATTAAGAAATGTTAAAATGTTGGAAAAAAAAGTAGAATATCAACTTTGCTTGAGCCATTTTTCTGGAAGCATCCGATCTTGGTCAGTAAATTGACTATCAACTGTTGAATTGCAACCATCGAGATCATTCCCCATCGTAGGGCTAGATCTTTTTTTTTTTTCCCACCAACAATGCTTTAATGCACCCTGTTGCCATGTGGAACTGTGAAAGATATAAGGAACCAAGTACCGTCCTTCATGGATGGTTTTTACTCGCACAGAATAAGTTTGTGTTTTGAAGCTTTAAGTACTAATGGAGCCTTATGAATTAATCAAGTAAAAACTTGATCAGAGACCGGAAGAAGAGATTATTAGTTACAAATCTCTCTCACGGAGTGCAAGACCTTGTTCAGGTGTGTAGCCATTTCAAAAGCTGAAAACTAGTTTACAGGCCTTTTCTCTTATCTCCCTGCCTGTTATTATTGTGGTAGAGGGAGATTTATTGAGACACTATTATTTGTTCAAAACACTATTGAATATAATCAACCAGCTTTCTTCAAATGGTTATTTCAACTCTGAATGTTGTGCAAGTGGGAATATATATCAGCAACAGGTGCTTTGTAATTTGTATTGATGCTTGGATCTCACCTAACAGAAGGGAATGGGAGATGAGTCTTGCAAAGTTCATTTCATCAAAATCTTTGGTATAATTTGTGGCTATAATTCATAATGACCCTATTTCGATTTTCTTTGAAGGACCGAGTTTCCTTTTACCTCCATCATGGGTATCAATACCATCAGATGCCCCAAGAGGAGGGGTAGTTTCGACTCCAAACAATAGAGGGTGGGAGTTTGTGATGGGACAAGAGCCATCAGGGTCTGGTGAGGGGATTCTTCCTTCCCCATTGGTGAAGGAAATTTTTCGCTGTTTCAAAATACAAACTGCATGCTTAGAAGGGTACCCTCCTGTGAATCTACTTTGACTCAACTTTTTCTATTTTCAGGTCTTCATGCTGCCACCTTTATCTTGCTCATATGCTTAATAATTCTATAGAATAAAAACAGAAATGTGATTGATGTTTGTAGGTGGGCCAGTCTAGAGAGGGTACTCCAGGTGGGTCTTGGTTCTGCTACATAGTAGGTCAGACAGGACTGTTATTTTGTGGATAAACGCTAGGTACCTAGCTGACAGGTCAAATTTCATTTCTATCGGTTCCGTTTGTTTATGTAAAATTTTACAATGTCTGTTTCTACAAGATAAAATATGATGTAAAATTTTTCAATATTTCAATATGATTGCTCATGTTACAACTTTCTAAACAAATTGCCAACTGTTGATTCAACTATTTTATCAAACACTTGGTGTGCATCTTCAAGCCCCATACTTGTTAGCTTTTTTTGTACATTCCTCTCCACCCAATCGGGAACAAAACTTTATATTGTGATAGACAAAGATCCGGCCATTCCATCATAACGTTTCAACATAGCCACCAACTTCTCCAATCATCTTATCTCTCATGTGAAGAAAAACAACACTTGCATAAATCAAATCATACTGCAAACCTAATCCAATTCTACTGAAATCCACATCCTCGCCTTCCAAAATCAAAGGGCGGTTGTACAGGAGACACTGAGTTGGAAGCTCATACTGAAATGCTGCCATAAGAGAATGCTCATCCTTTTCTAGGAAATGAAAGTGCTCTGGAACCGAGTAAAGGATAAAATGCAGTCCAACGCGAAGGGTACCACATCCAATCTCTAGGACATGGGAGTCTGGCTTCAACGGAACTGACTCTGCAAGGAGCTAAAACACGTTGCGCCCTCTAGCCCAGGGTTCCCCATAGTTTTCTATGGTGTTCCTCTACAAGTAATTCTCTAGGGTATGACAAGGAAGTGTGGTGTTTGCTTCATAGCTTTCATAGTGCGAGATACCTCTTTCCTGAATCCTGATATCCAAGAGAATTCGAATTGATAATTGACTAAGAGAAATACCAAACCAAAAAGAACAGTGACCAGAAATTTCGTGTTTGCATATCCAACCGATTAAACCTTAGATCTGTTCACTCAACAATCAACCTCTGCCCTTACGGTGCTCTTAAACTCCCATGAACCACCGTCACTTGCAACTCATCTTGAACCACTGTCGCCTACATATCTCTGCTCACAAATTCACCTCCACCATCAGGTCATCTACCAGATCCAGCATCTAAATCGCAACCTTCAAAGCTGAAACCACCGAAAATCCCATCTCTCTCTCATCGGGGAAGACGATGGGCAAGATGCCCTCTGTTCGTTTTTATCAAAATTTTATCGGGCACGAAATTATTTTATGTGACGGCCTATTTTACATCCATTTTTAAATGGAAAATTTGTTGGGGGTGTTTTCTGGTAAATGCATCGATTTTGGTAAAATTTTACCTAATGAAAAATTTCCATTATAAAACAAACAATGAAAAATATAATTTAACGGTAAAATTTGTTTTATCGACTATTTTACGCTGAAACAAATGGAACCATTGGCGTTTCTGAAATGGTAAAATCAAGTCTTGAAAAATTAAGGGCTACGGATTGAGTGAATGCCAAGAAATGAATGCGGTTCTTAGTTGGATAATGCAAATGTCTGTTTAAGTGAGTGGTTCCTCATTTTCTTCGAACTAAAACATAAGCCTTTGCCAGGTAACAGGGGTTCAAAATTAATATTATGGGAAAAAGAATGTTGCTTGGCCCCTCTCTTATACTATTGAGTGGTGGTGAGATTAGGGTTTTGTGAAAACCCTAAGTGCCATTGGAACTCTTGCGTTGTTGGAACACATCGTTACATGGGTGGGAAGAATTGACTATGAAAAGACTAAGATCACCTTGCGCTTATGAGATTACAAGTAACCTCTGTTCCCTTTCCTGTTTTTGTGAAAATTTTTTGAACGCTCATCCCCATGGGTGGAACAATCCTTACCCACAATGATATCAGAGCCTCCCTACTAATGGGGGTTTTCATTAATTTTAATGATGATTGTTTGATCCTTTTATTTTATTAACCCCCCCCCCCCAAAAAAAAAAAAAAAAAATAATAGCTCGGCAAAGCAGCCAGCCTCGCAGGCCCATAAGGCCCCGTTGTTGGCAGGCTAGCCACGGCCGCAAGGCCCTCACAAGCCTGCAAAGCCGTGCTTTGCTTGATGTCTCGCGCACCGGATTGCGCATGCCCCCGCATCACAGGGCCTTGTATCATGCTGTCTTCTCACACAGTATTTTCGTTGGACACCTGGCGGGTATATTCGGCCCTTGCATACCTCACCTCTCATGGGTCGCATAACCCCAACCCTGTGTGGCATGGCATCGCATGAGATGCCTACATGACAGCGCTTGCCTCACGGTCCTCTGTTGCAGAGCCCCGCATGGCCTAGCACCGTGCCCGCCTCTGCTCCCATGAGATGCGTTGCACCACACTCTGTGCAGCCAAACCTAGAATCAACTCCTCAAATATGAAAACCCAACAATCTGGTCTCAAAAAGCCCTAGAATCGGCTGTTCCTGAGCATCCAGAATCAAGAATGATCACGAAACACTTTTGAAATCAGTCAATTCAACTGATCCGATTTTTCAAACAATGATTCAACTTGAATAATCACATAGAGATGGGGCCCTACCACAGGTCAAGTTTCATTACAATTGGAGTTGGTCAAATGACAAATTCAAGTATTGAGAAATGGAAAAAGTTTTTCAACAATGGTAGCCGAAGGGCCAGCCACCATCCTAGGATCATTAAACATCTCCCTACTGGAAGAAATAATACCCGTCATGTACGACCTAGTTGATGGAAAATTTGGTCCTTGAAAAATAGAGTTGGGATCATGTTCAAGTACGTGAACGTGCGAGGCTCTCAGCCATTCAGATGGAATACAACTAAAACAGTACATAAATTTGCCACGTAGCAGGGGTGGCAAACAGTGGATGTCAATCTTCTTTTTATTCTTCACTATGTCCAAGTTATACCACCAGACATAATTGTAATGCAATGAAGAGTAGAGTCCTAGTTTATGATCAATAAACATAATTTCGATTCAATTTTTTCACTTATAGTTTTATTTTATTTTATTTTATGGTTTGACTTCTTATTTTTATTGCTTAAGGTTAAACCAGAGTCGAAGACAAAAAAAGGAAGTCGTGGGGAGGGGGGGGGGGGGGTTGGTTACAACTTAAAGGACTCAGGTCCTAGGATATGTGGGTATAGGCTCCCCTAACTCTGCTGTCATCTTTTTGTAAGCATTTTGTACTCTCCGAGTCACAGGCCCGACTTCTCCATTGCCAATAACACGACCATCAATCAGGACAACCTGGAAAAAGGAAAACTCAAATTAATTAGGAATGGCCAATCCCAAATAGATGTTTTGTAAGAATTTTGAAGAAAACAGACAATTTCTGAGATGACACATTGCCACCTACAGAGATTCAATAAAATAGTTGACACTTGGGGTTCAAAATGTTATTTGGGAATTGAAAGCTAGAAAACAAGTTTGGCTCCTTAAAATTGAGTCAATCTCACTAGGCTGACCTAGACCTAGTCACTTATACTGGGTTTTCAAGTAACTAGCTGAGTCAAAGTTTGTGCTGTCAAAACAGAACCATTCAGTAGGAGTTCAATGACTCTTGATTCATATGAGCCAATCTAATCATGCCTCCCTCAAAACTACCCAGTGAAAGCATAGTTCAACAACTCTTGATTCATATGAGCCAATCTACTCATCTCTCTCTCTCTTCCTGGTTGGTACAGTCAAACCAAGCCTTGTTGATGTAGTGAGGCTCAACTCAACCTTCTGAGCTAGCCCATGTCAACCCCAAATCCAGATTTTCAATTTGGCACTCACATGAGCCATACCAGATCCATATTGGATCCTGCAGTGGCTCAGTCCATCTTAGATACTGATTCAAGAGTTTCATCACCACATCTGTGACCTAGTTTAATAATCTGTTTGCAGAAATATAAGAGAAGGATCATAGAGTCAAATGTTTCACTATATCACATGAAAGGAACTTACTGGACTTAATTCTCCCATTGTTCCTGTAGTCCATACCTGCAGGTGAAAATCTGTTATGCATAGAAAATTGAAAATTCTCAAACAAGTAGTGCAACTGTCAAAAACTATTACGAGAGACTTGGTCCTGTAGCTCAAATTGGTTAACAATCTGCAGCATAAATATGAGGTTGCAGGTACAACCCCAACTTATAGATAGGAAAGAAAAAGTTGAACAATAACATTTCTATTGGCAAGGCAAGTCATATTCCTGTATAATATTCCCTATACATTATGACATTGCCAAGTTAACAATGTCACAGGAGGAAACATTTAGAAAATGCAAAACCATTGGTTAGACCATGAGGCTAATGTGCAATTGACATAGTGGTACCTGTGGCTGTGACACAGATGCAACTGTATTGGACATTTCATTTTCAAAGGCCATAAGCACATATGTTAGTTTATGTCTGTATGCACAGAAATGACAGTGATCACATCATGCGGGCTAAACAATTAATAAATTAATGCTTCCTAAAGCCACTTCATTAATTTCTAGTTACTATTTTTTTCACTATTATTAATTTTTCTAATATTAATGCACTCTAACAACATCTACCCCCCCCCCCTTTTCCTTAATGTGAATATATTTTCTTTAACCTTTATATAAGCTTTCTTTACTTTTACCTCACCAGAACTATTTTTTTTTATACTGCATTATGAAACTGAAAAGAACTCTTCCATGATTCATATCTTCGGTAAATAACTGGAATGCCACATCTCAATATTTCCATGAAATTGAGGGGGTGCAAATTAGGTAGACTGGAACAACCAAACTATATGACTGAGGTTTCAGAGAAATATATCCCACACCCTCACTCCAAAATTTGAGGTTATTGAGCAGGAATATTACCCTCTTTGAACCAGGCTGTTGGACGGTATGATGAGATCCATAACATTATGGCCCCTCACATCACCTGTAGCTCAATAGTTATTTGACTAAAACACCAACTCCTTTATCACATCATTCTCAATAAACCTAAATAGTCTTTGAAAAATAATAGATATGCCAGCTGACTCATAAAGTACACAGAATAAGCAATAGTACTATGGCTTATGATGCTGCCTGCACTAATGAAAAATACCACCTACAGTAAATCCATCAAGTTGATGCTTGGAGTTGCATGAATTTTACCACTATTTTGCAAAATATATAATTTATTTTCCAACCAATTCAAATGAGAATCAGTTTCTTCTAACTGGGAAGAGTAAAAGGTAAACCTCATCTGCAGTATGGAATTCAGACAAACTGATTCTCCGTTCCTCTAAGACTAGATTTTCTTTTACCACAAGCTCCATTACCTGCAACATCAGAGAATGGATTTATTGGATCATTGCCCACAGGTTAGATGATGTATTACCGAATAAAAAAATGGAACCACTGACAAAATTTGCTAATAATGCTATAGAACACCAGCGGGATACAATTTATCCAAATTCTTTTGTGTTCTGTTCCTTTGTCAACCTTTATACTTCAGTTCATTTAGTTTGCGAAGAAACCTAAAGTGAGGTAACTGTGACATCCAAATTCTTTTGTGTTCTGTTCCTTTGTCAAACTTTATACTTCAGTTCATTTAGTTTGCAAAGAAACCTATAGTGAGGTAACTGTGACATCCAGATGCATTAAAATTCCCAGTTTCTAGTGATCAAATAAAGGACAAAAGGTTTTCTGAACAGCATGCATGGATCTTTCAGGACACCAACTCCTTTTCCAGCCAAGTAAGGGACAATATAATTTAGGTCAACCTATACTCAACCTGTATTAAACTGCATCCTCAGGACCTTTCTGCTACATGTCAGATGGATATTGGCCCGAATTTTGTAAATTGAGAAATAGGTGGGATGCATTCAGATTGCTATACTACCCAACACATAAAAAATAATAGGCCTCTCCATAGACCTATTGAGAGAACCTGACTAATAATAACATACTCTCTCTCTCTCAGAGCTTACCCATAACTGCAAATTGGTTAGTGACAGCAGTGAGTAGTTATATTTCAGACTGGTACATGACAAACCGGTTTGCTTGGGAAGGTGGAAAGGGGAGGGATATAGGCAAGCTTGGGACTTCCATTCTTGATTGAACTTATAACTTGACACAAAGAAGTTGACTAATTCACAATTTCAGGATCAATCAAAAATAGAATTCCATGGAACTTACAGTTGCCCGAGTAATTCCAGGAAGGCAGTAATCAGCATGAGGTGTCAGCACAGAACCTTTCTTCACTAAGAACTGCATTATGAAACATGAATATTTCATCATGGATAGAAAATTGTGAAAGATGAATAACCAACTTGAAGTAGAATGCCAAGTTAATAATAAAAAAAATCTAGGGTACTTTGGCAGAAGAACATAATGGCCCATGCTTCTTGTCATTAGTTGTAGCATCTGAAAGGATGAAATAGCTGCAGCTTTAAGATAGAGGTAGGCATTGGTCGGCTTGGGTGGGGACTGTGGGGAGGATAGCCTGGCCCTGAACCCACTCCATGTGAACTTCACTCTGATATCTTAACCAAAGTTCAATCCAAAACTCAAACATCCCATCCGAACGTGGGGTTTGGTTCTTGTTAGGCTTGATAACTATAGATAAACCTACCCAAGTGCCCACTCCTAGAAGTTGGCAATTCTTGTATGATGATGAAGGGCACCTTTTGCCCAGGTCGAATGCAATAATAGCCCACTGAACCATACATATTGTATACATTTAACTTTTCTGAATTTTTCTTTCATGCATTCTTTTTTGCCTTGTCTACCAATAACGTCTATAAAAAACAGTTTCATAACACTGTTTTAGCACATGCATAAAGGTTGGATCAACCACTAACTTTCAAGGAAATTCCCAACACAATATGTCCTGGGAACATCATAACCATAAGTTTCACAATAGACTGGTATGCTAACCTGGTCGAGTTTTTATTTATTTTTTTTAACCTGGTCAGTTGGATCCCTGCAGTATTTCCTATACAAGAACCATGCTACCACTACTATGTTGGTAGGCCATCTATATGGTCGGACAACTTGAGTCCATACTTCCTCATGTAAGAATATGTCTAGGAGAAATGGGGAAAATAATAGCCTCACAATGTTTGTGGCATTTGTTTCTGATACATAGCCATCTTTGTCTAGCATGATTGCATCATCTGCCTTTGCAAAATTCCCTTCTACCTGCACCGTAGAAAAATCAATCTAATGTTAAAACTTGATAAGAAAGAATATAAATATAGGGTAATGCCACTATAGCAGGGTTTCAATAAAATATGGGATTTTCGCCATACAAAAGGTGCACACTCTTCTGAATCTTACTATCCACAAGATAAACCTAATTGAAGCATTCCCAGACAAATAATTGAAATGATGGTTATGAAAAGTCATCAAAATGTAATAGTCAATTTCATAATTTTGGATGCATAAAATACTATGATTGCAACTCAGATTGTAATTCACATACAGATTGCAATTCATTAGTGTGTTTATGATTCCTTGTCCATTTGCATTTGCTTTTAGTCATTATCAATAAAGACTATTGACCAGTGATAGAACATACACATTGTGCCTATCATTGGTTCATTTTCTTCAATATCTCTCTCTCTTTATCGTCTCTTCTTCTCTTCTCTGATCTCTGGCTGGTTGGTTCTTATTCTTTTATCAAGTTACATTACAACAACGACAACAACAAAGTCAGCCTTATCCCAACTTAACAGGGTCGGATACATGGATCCATACAAAAAAAAGTAGGTAAAACTGAAGTCTAAATGAGAAAAAAAAGGGATGACAAAAGAGTATGGGAAACGAGATGAGAAGTTAAACACAAATTGCAATTCATTAGTGACATATCTACATTTAAAGGCCCAGTGAATCACAAAAACTATTATCAGTGTTAAGTTATAGTTTCTATTCGGAGTCGTGGACTCCTAAGACGTGGAATCCTATTGGTAGTAGTTGTGTTTCCCCTATCTCGCGATAGGGGGAGGGGTCTTAGTGGCTATTTAGTTTAGATAGGTTTGTTGTTTCCTATTTAGTCTGAGTTCCCTTACTTGTGTAGAAAACCTAGGACCTGTAACCAGTAACTTTAGAGAGGAGAAAAGAGAGAACAGAAGATGAAAGTTGTAATGCTTGAATGCTTGAGTGATTTTATTGATCAGACAAGCCCTCTATTTATAATAAAGGAAAAAATACAAAAGGGACTAAATTACCCCTACACAAGCCGACTCTATAAGAGACAAGGCTATACCTAATGAAATAATAATTAAACTACCCCAAAAGGACCAGAATACCGTGGGTGTACATATTCCAACAACTTATTTATGATTCCTTGTCCATTCGTAATTATTTTAAGTCATTATAAATAAAGACTATTGACCAGTGATAGAACACACACGTCGTGCCTATCATTGGTTCAGTTTCTTCAATATCTCTCTCTCTTTATCGTCTCTTCTTCTCTTCTTTGATCTCTTGCTGGTTGGTTCTTATTCTTCTATCAAGTTACATTACAACAACGACAACAACAAAGTCAGCCTTATCCCAACTTAATGGGGTCGGATACATGGATCCATACAAAACAAAGTAGGTAAAACTGAGGTCTAAACGAGAAAAAAAAGGGATGAGAAAAGAGGTATGGGAAGCAAGGTGAGAAATGGAAAATGGAAAATGACAACTGAAAGGTTGAAAATAAAAAAGAAAATGAAAGATGAAAGTGAGAGGAAAGAGGCACAGCCCAACAAGTCAAGAGATTCTCAGCTAGATGGGGTCTGCTACATGGATCCTTGCCCTCCAATAGGCTCTATCCGAACTCATACTTGGCACAAGGCCTAGACTACGCATGTCCTTCTTCACAACTTCTCCTATGATCATTTTAGGCCTGCCCCTAGCTCTTTTAGCTCCTTCAATTGAAATCGTATCGCTCCTCCATACTGGGGCGTCTCTAGGCCTCTGTTGAACATGACCATACCACCTCAAACGACTCTCTCGGAGCTTGTCATTGATTGGAGCAACTCCCAAGTCAGCTCTAATATGATCATTCCTTACTTTAAGGATTTATGCAACTGCATGTCACTTCATTATGGCTAGATGTCTAGCGTTATGTGTAGTTCTTTTTATTATTTTTACAGTTTTATTTGGGGTCAGAACTGTTATGTACTAATGTTGTAAGGGAGTTATTAGGGAGTTATTGCTGGAGAAGTAGTTATTAGGGAGTTATTTCCTCTCTTTTTTTCATCCCATTTTGGGGTTTAAAAAGACTGTATTGGGAGATGGAAGGCAAGAAAGGAAAGTATTTGAAGGAATGAAAGTATGAGTGATTCTATGCAATTCTTGGAGTGAATCCAAGATGGAGTGAAGCCAAGATGAAGTGAATCAAAGATGGTCTGAACCCAAGATGATGTGAACCCAAGACGATCTTCTTCTTCTATCCACTCCTCTCTTTCAAACTCTATATCTATTGCAAACCATCCCTGTTTGATTCCCTAAATCCATTGTTGTTTATTCCATCATATTTCTCCCAATCTCCATTTTCATTTCCTAAGAGCATTCCATTTGTTCTTTCAACTATAGCAACCCGTAAACCCCAATAAATCATACGTGTGGCTAGAATAGGACTGGATTGTGGTTTTATGTGGATTCCCAAACCTGTCCTCATCAACTTTCGTATCAGAGCTAGACTTAGTACAGCTTGTATGTGGATCATCAAGGACGAGCTTTAGTGCCTTAAACCTAATTTATTAGAGAGATACCAGATCCTACTTTCACTGAAGGTGAATTCTTCCCACCCGGGGAGAATTGATGAGGACATCACTTAAGGATTTATGCAACCACATGTCACTTCATTATGACTAGATGACCAACATTATGTGTAGTTCTTTTTATTATTCATGAATTTTTATTTGGGGCCAGAACTGTTATGCACTAATGTTGTAAGGGAGCTATTGCTGGAGAAGTAGTTATTAGGGAGTTATTTACTTCCTTTTTTTTTCTTTTTTTTTCATTTTGGGGTTTAAAAGACTTTCTTGGGAGATGGAAGACAAGAAAGCAAGCAAGGAAAGTATTTGAAGGAATGAAAGTATGAGTGATTCTATGCAATTCTTGGAGTGAATACAAGGTGGTGTGAAGCCACGATGGTCTTCTTCTTCTATCCACTCCCCCTCTCTTTCAAACTCTATATCTACAGCAAATCATCCCTGTTTAATTCCCCAATCCATTGTTGTTTATTCCATCATATTTCTCCTAACCTCCATTTTCATTTCCTACGAGCATTCCATTTGTTCTTTCAACTACAACAGCCCGTAAACCCCAATAAACCATGCCCTTTTGGCTAGAAGGACTGGTTTATCGTTTGATGTGGATTCCCAAACCTATCATACATCAATTAGTCTATCACAACGGTAGTATGTGTTGAATCTTTTGTTTGACAGTGGTATGCTTGCTTGTAAACCAGTTGATACTCCTATGGACCCACATAAAAAATTTGGCATAGATGATGGGGAAATGTTTGATGATCCGCACCAGTATAGAAGACTAGTTGTTTACACCCTATTTTCGCTCTATTTCGGTCAGCAGAAAAATAAACCGAAATCTATTTCAGTCAAGACTAACTTGTCAGTCAGTGACTGGGTCAGTGATAGTGACCGATAAACAGTCAGTGACCGACGAACAGTCAGTGATTGAAATATTGTGAGTGACTGATAACGCTTAGTAATTGAAATATTGTGAGTGACCGATAAACGCTCAGTAATTGAAATATTGTGAGTGACCGATAAACGGTCAGTAATTGACAAATTGTGTGTGATCGACGAACGGTCAGAGATTGACTAAATGTGTGACCAAATGACGGTTGAGAAATAGGTAGTTATGAAATTACCTAATAACTGCAGAAACTACCCTAAAGATGCTTATAAAAAGGAGTTTCAGCCACAGAAGAAGGCATCCAAAGATCAACAACACAATACTCTACAAGAGTCTTTATTTTATCTCTTCTTTTTGCTGGAGTTGGTTTCCAGCCACCAATGTCTTTATTTTATTTTATCTTTCATTTCTGTCTTTTATCTTTCAAGATGTAGATCGATTTTATCTCTCATATTTGTTTTTAGGAGTAGTGTATGTAGATGTTATCAAACAACATGCCTTTTTGGCTTGCTTCAAAAGACATCCATTATCATCAAGTTGCAAGCTTCAACAGTTCATGGCTGGGAGAGTTTTGAAGACTTCAACAAATTTGTTGCTATGTTGTTAGCAATTTGGTTGTAGAGTAGTGGTAGTGTAAATACCAAATTGTAAGCCTCATCAGTTTCAGATTTGTCAAGTTGTAATGACTTCAACAAATATGTTTTGTACAGTAAGTAATTTGATTCATTTTTCTTCTTCTTGGCATTGTGATTAAATGTCCTTGGAGTGATCGAGGCAATGGAAAGAACCCTTTCTTTCCTGGTTAGAAGTCAGATTCAATTATTTTATCATCTCTCGAGTCCTTGCGACTTGGCATGCCTGCGCATTTTTCAACTCATGCTGTTTGCCGAAAAGAGAGTAAACATTTTGGCACGCCCGGTGGGACACCAGAATTGAATCATAAAGTTGCTAAGAAGAAGTGCCGATGAAGGGAATCCAATCCCAAATCAGGAACTGAAAGTGCTCAATCAGGGGCAAATGCCGCCGTAAATGAGAATCAAGAAGGCCGTAACCCATCAGCAAAGGGGCAAGGTTTACACAACAGCCTTGTGGTTGTTGTTTTGCATGGCCAGTAGTTGGTCGCCACCAAGCATGGGGCAACCACTCTCAGATTTTTGCTCTCCTAAAGTCTAGTTTCTATGAAACAGAGACGTGTAAAGAAAGAAAAAAGAATTGGAAGAAGACCAAGCAATGGGCAAATCCTGCGTATTTTTGGTGTTGAGATTTTTCTGTTACTCGAAGGTATTCAGGAGCCAAGCGATCCATTGTGCTTATGGTTACAGTGGCATCAAGTAAACAATAGTGGAGTTTACTCCCATCGAAATTTTGTATTGTTGATGATGCCACGGGAGAGTGTCTAAGTGGATTTAAAAAAAAAGAAAGAACCCTATCAAGGCACTTCTGTTGGATATGAAATCATGAACCAGAAGACTTTCACCTTTTCATGGCACCAGCCTTAGAGCCGAACAAGATCACTCATCCCCACTTTTAGTGGCATAAAATATTCATCTGATTGACTCGGTATTCAGTTTAGTAACGGCTCGGCAGTTTTAAAGGGTAAAGTGGTCAACCATAATGGATAAAACCACAAGTATTTTAAATTCAAATGCTATGTTGTGTTATCTTGAGATGCATACAACATCATCATCATGACATCATACCCCATACATGAAAGCACACCTCACATGAAGAACTTACCGCCACAACTACTGTAGCAATTTCCTACCTATTTACTCCTCAACCCCACCATTGTTTCTATTTTTCCATCTTCATATTATTCATATTAGAAGAGACAATGGAAGAAAGCAAAGAGATGAAGTACGTGGATGAAGACAGCCTCAATTATGGAGTTTAAGAAGGCCCCATAGAGAAATTGTGGTCGACAGAGCCAGTGTGGATAGAAGCAGCCAGAAAATTGGATTTGAAACAAAGAAGAAGCAAAAGCTCCACGGTTATAGCCCTTTCAAAACTTCGAATTTGGGCATTTAAATTTGTTGTTGGGCCATGACGGCAACTGCAGCGTAACGTGAATGCTCGAGTTTGTTGGTCGTTGACATCGTCCTTAGTGGCCTCAAGGAGAGACATTTGGAAGGAAAAGATGCTGTAGTGGGAAGGCATACAGCATGAAGATCAGGATTCCTCAAGAGTTATTCCATTAATCATCAAGGGTGTGTTCAACATATTCCAGGGGCAAAACCTGCAAAAAACACTTACAGAAGTTCGACGAAGACATGCCGAGGACGGTTATGAATTTAAGTCCAAGGTTGTATTCAATCTGTTATGAACGGTCAAAGCGAAAGCGACGAACAGATTAAGAAACTTTCAAGAAGAAGAAGAAATGTCAATTGCAGAGCAAAAACTTGAAGTAGAAGACGAGGATGACGAATTTGAAGCCAGAAACAATATCTCATTTCTCATGAAAGTAATGAAGCTGATGAACATCTCTTTTATCATTCTCTTCACCCTTTTCGTTTTCGTTGTACTGCTCGTCTGCGACTCTTCTTTCGGACCCTATTCTCGGATGATTCATTGGCTTTGATGGCCTCAAACCAGATTTTGAATCTCTTGGTTAGCCCTGGTATATATCCAACATGGGTGAATGGACATTGAAGGATTGGCTTCAACGGCAAGGAGCTCTATAAAGGCATCAACTCAGATGGAGCCATTGCCTATGGAGCCGCTGTCCAGGCTGCAATTTTGAGTGACGAGGGACAGAAAAGGTGCAGGACCTTCTATTTTGGGACGGTAATTACCCCTTTTCTCCCTTGTTTTGGAAACTCCTGGAAGGATCATGATCATTTTGATTCAAGAAATACTACAATTTTGACCGAGAAGGAGCAAGTGTTTTCCACGTACCCGACCAACCAGCTTGGTGTGTTGATTCAGTCAACATTTATTTAGGAGCCTAATCCTAGGTAAGAAGGAAGAAGCCGTCAAAGCTGTTCTTGGAAATCAGAGAGTGACTGACCATAAAGGAGAAATACAAGGCACTAAACAAATATGAGACTGATTTGTAAACTTGGTGGGCATGATAAACTTGAGCGTCCACAATCCCATTTGAACTCCTGCGATAAGGGTTGGCCATTTCTTTTGGGTTTAGTGATGTCACAAGTCACAAACCCATTGAACTCTGAACCTTCGATCTCGTTCAAAGGGTTTGTGAGGGGCATTATTTACACCCTATTTTCGCTCTATTTCGGTCAGCAGAAAAATAGACCGTCTATTTCAGTCAAGACTAACTTGTTAGTCAGCGACTAGAAAACAAAACGGTCAGTGATAGAGACCGATAAACAGTCAGTGACTGACGAACGGTCAGTGATTGAAATATTGTGAGTGACCGATAAATGGTCAGCAATTGATAAATTGTGTGTGACCGATGAACGGTCAGAGATTGACTAAATGTGTGTGACCGAATGACGGTTGAGAAATGGGTAGCTATGAAATTACCTAATAACTACAGAAAATACCCTAAGGATGCTCATAAAAAGGAGTTTCAGCCACAGAAGAAGGCATCCAAAGATCAACAACACAATACTCTACAAGAGTCTTTATTTTATCTTTTCTTTTTGCTGGAGTTGGTTTCCAGCTACCAATGTCTTTATTTTATTTTATCTTTCATTTCTGTCTTTTATCTTTCAAGATGTAGATCGATTTTATCTCTGATCTTTGTTTTTAGGAGTAGTGTAATGTAGATGTTATCAAACAACATATCTTTTTGGCTTGCTTCAAAAGACATCCATTATCATTAAGTTGCAAGCTTCAACAATTCGTGGCTGGGAGAGTTTTGAAGACTTCAACAAATTTGTTGCTATGTTGTTAGCAATTTGGTTGTAGAGTAGTGGTAGTGTAAATACCAAGTTGTAAGCCTCATCAGTTTCAGATTTGTCAAGTTGTAATGACTTCAACAAATACGTTTTGTTCAGTAAGTAATTTGATTTAATTTATTTTTCTTCTTCTTGGCATTGTGATTAAAAGTCCTTGAAGTGATCGAGGCAATGGAAAGAACCCTTTCTTTCCTGGTTAGAAGTCAGATTCAATTATTTTATCATCTCTTGAGTCCTTGCGACTCTGGCACGCCTGCGCATTTTTCGACTCATGCCGTTTACCTAAAAGAGGGTAAACACTAGTTGAGAAGTTTATTTATCCAACTGTTACCAAACTTGACATTTCCTTTGCTGTGAGTATTATTAGCCAATTTAAGCAAATGCCGAAGAAAGTTCACTGGGAGGCAGCTTGTCGTATCTTAAGGTACATAAGGGGGGCTCCAGGTAAGAGGCTCATTTATCGTCCACACCAAAATATTGATCTAGTTGGGTTTTCTAATGTTGATTGGGCCAATGCTGATGGTGATCGACAATCTACCACAGGTTACCAAGGTACTAAAACTCGGAACTCGGTACCAACTCGACCCTTAGAAAAACCGAGTCGAGTCGAGATCTTGACGAGATCTCGCAGAGTTTGTGCAATTTTTTTTTTTTTTTTTGAGTCGAAGCCTCAACTCGATGGGTTTTAGACCTAGTTTAGGTCTGAAACTTGGTATTCAGCCTATTTTAGGCCATTTAAATACAATGACACTATCAGATTTTGCAAAAACAAAGTCCAAATAGGAGTTTCACTTAGTGGGAAAGCAGGCCATACACTTATGCTAGAAACCACGACAAACACAGGACAAACACACTTTAAGCTTTCCAACAAGTCCAAGATAGCTTAAATCTGATTTATATTGAAGGAGTTATGTACCGATCAAACTTAATTTGGTGTGCGCAAATGCTGTCAAAATCGCTCTGAATGAAAATATTTTTTTGGACATCAAAACAAATGAATATTTTACCGCACTTTTGGTTCTTAGCAATGTTTTACCATATCAAAATTTATGGAATTTTTAGATTTGAGAAAAACCCCAGCATTAGAAAGTTGAAAATTGCACCTACCGCCGAAAATCCAGTTTTTGTTCTTGAACTGGGGGGTCGACTTTTTTTCCTTTTGGAATTTTATTTTTTAACTATTTTTATTGGATTCAAATAGGGGGTATTTGCTTATTTATGAATAATATCTTAAGTAAATGAAATACAAATATAAATAAGTGGCTGTATACCAAGGTTTGCATAGATAGGTGTCAGTATACCAAGATTTTCCAGTAAGATCTTGAGATCTGGCACTCATATATAGGAGTTTGGGTCGAGATTCTCGAGATCTCGAGATCTCGATTGAGTTGTTGCACTTTTTCAACTAGTATTCCAAC
This sequence comes from Telopea speciosissima, assembly GCF_018873765.1. NCBI lineage: Eukaryota > Viridiplantae > Streptophyta > Magnoliopsida > Proteales > Proteaceae > Telopea > Telopea speciosissima. The sequence continues at coordinate 57,866,520 of NC_057919.1, read as the reverse complement.
TCGTCTCAGTTTCTCAAAAAACCGAGAAACTCGCTGAGATCTCGCGAGTTCTCGAACTTTGCAGGTTACTGCACATTTATTGGTGGTAACCTTGTCTTGTGGCACAGAAAGAAGCAAACAACTGTAGCTAGATCTGTGCTAAGGCGGAGTATAGACTTATGACTCATACTGCAGCTGAGTTGATGTGGTTGAGATCACTTCTTCAAGAGTTGGGCTTCCCTGTTACTCAACCCATGAAAATGTTTTGTGATAAACTAATAAATAAACGGCTGTTTACATTGCCAGCAACCCAGTGTTTTTTGAAAGAACCAAACATATTGAAGTTTCCTGTCACTTTGTGCGGGATGTTGTTATGAAGAAGATGATTGTTACTCCATTTGTTTCATCTGCTTAACAGTTGGCTGATCTATTTATCAAGTCTCTGTTTGGACCTGCTTTCCGGAAGTGTTGTTCCAAGCTAGGCATGGGAGATTGTATGCTCCAGCTTAAGGGGGAGTATTAAGTTATAGTTCTATTAGCATTTGTGGACTTCTATTGGCGGTAATTGTGTTTCCCCATCTCACGATAGGGGGAGTCTTAGTAACTGTTTAGTTTAGATAGGTTTGTTCTTTTCTATTTAGTCTGAGTTTCCTTATTGTTTATGATTGCTTGTCCAGTTGTAATTGCTTTTAGTCATTATAAATAAAGACTATTGACCAGTGATAGAACATACATGCTGTGCCTATCTCTGGTTCAGTTTCTTCCATCTCTCTCTCTCTCTCTATATATATATATATATATATATATTCTCTTCTCTTCTCTAATCTCTTGCTGATTGGTTGTTAATTTTTAACAAGCTACTATCAGAATATCAACTGCAAAATTTTACTGCTTCAAGATAATTGTTTATCCATAGTGAGGATAGAGCAAACCTTTGCAAGTATGTTGTTCAGGAGATTGTTATGGTGGATTTTAGAATCCAGATTCTGGCAAAAAAAAAAAAAAAAAAAAAAAAAGAGAGAAAAGTAATCAGTTTCAGACTCCAGAGTGGGAGATGAGAACTACAAGAAGCAAAACAAGCAGTCTTTTATATCAACTGTTGGAAGGGTAGTTGACCCCTTGGATTATCCCAATGTCAACTTTGAGGCTCCATCTCAACCATATGATCCACCAGGCATTGAACTTTATTTCAGCCATTAAACCCAAAATGCAAAGATGAATTTCCAAACATTTTCAAAGCCTTACATTAGCATGTGGGAAAAAAAATGCCTCTAGGCTGAAACTTACCACATGGATAGAAGATAATTTTGCACATATGCACAAAATTTAATACCAATTAAGCTGCCATGCAGCGGATAACAACAACAACATGTAGCATGAACCTGATCCACCATTCTTCCCAGGTTGGAGACATTTTAAGAACTTGATCAACTGGGAATCTTTGATCTCCAGAAGTAGATGAAAATGGATACATATAATAAATAGAAACAGTTAAAAAATTACTTATCAGACAGTTGTGATCATCTGATAGGACAGATTTTAATGTCAAGTATTTCCAGGGGATCATTTGAATGGTGGAGGCCAAAGCCCTTTCAAGTTGGTCACTTATCATAGACAGAGACAGGAAAGGTGCTCCTAGCCTTCTAGTTGACTTTTAGTTGAAATGCAAAATGACATTGTTCTCAGGTTGCCGTGTCTGTTCTGAACCAGTAAAACTATCTTTAATAAGATTTCGGATTCATCAAGAAAAAGGAAAAGGACCAAAAGAAATTGTTCACTGAGAATCTTACATTTGGTGAATTCCGACGTGTGGTTGCAGTTACAAGAGTTATTCCACTCAAATTGTCATAAACAGGTGGTTTCCACTCAGCAAGCACTGCATTTTCCCAAATGAATAAAAATGAAAATATTGCAGTATAAGAAAGTCAGATACATCAACAAAAAACACATTCTAGTCAAGAGGAGAGATTTTCCTATATCAATTCTGAATACTATTTCAGAAAACATGGAAAAATTAGCACATTACGAATGAATCAGCTAGTGTACAGTATCCATAGCTCGTCTTGTGAGCTACCCTGCCAATTGAGCAGTGTGTAAGACACCCTAGTATCAGACTAGGGTTCAGCAAATCAAAGCTCTGATACCTGATCATCACGACTCGGGCCAAAGTCCACAACTTGATCAAGAAGGTGTAATATGACAACAAAGGAATGGCCGAATCAGGTTCAACAACAACAACATAGCCTTATCCCAACTAAATGGGGTAGGCTAATCAGGTTGATCCAACTAATGTAAATTTTACCCACCCATCAGAATATATGAGTATTTAGTAAAGAGACAGAAGATGAAGTCATGCATATACTTTACCTCTACAAAGCTATACTGTCATGCAAATAAATAATAATGAAGCATAACAGAGGAAAAAATACTGGATGAGAACCTAACTTCTTATTGGCTGGTAGACCTCCTCAATAACCCTCCCCCACTGCCCCCCCCCCAAAAAAAAAAAAAAAAAAGGATGATGAAAAATAAAAAAAAGGGGAGGGAAAAACCCACTTCAAGGTTTATGGATCTCCTATGGAAATTTAACTAACTTCAACCAATTTTCTACATCCACCCATATGGCATCTGCGTTTGCAAGAGAACTCCACAAATAAAAAATTCACAGGTCCTGATATAAAACTTTTCCAACATACCATTCACTCTATATTCTGTAATTCCTTTTCTCAGACCGAATGTAATCAAAATCATCATATTTCCAACTGCCAGAACATAAATTCTATCTAAATAACCGACTAAGACTAAGCCCAAGTTCCGAAGTACTTGGGGTTGGCTACAGAAATCCTGTTTTGCCATTCCGTTATTCCAGAAAATCTAATTTAAAAAGGTAGTCCTAGCATCTTTTCTGGAAAAGACATTGAGATCTTGTCCATTCTTTAAACCATGTTTTTTATGCTTATCATGCATAAGAAGTGCAAAAACAGGTTGTAAGAATTCAAAGTTAATGAATAATCAAAAATACTATGCATATGACGAGAGAGAAGATTAAGGCATATTACCAATTAAAGTGCATCCATAAAGATTTAATGCTGGGCTCATTCCAGAAGTAACCTGAACATGTGGAAAGAGAAGAAAAAAGTAGTAACCAAAGTAAACCATCAATAAATTTATCACTCTTTTCCTCGCAGACCTTTCACGAGAACATGAACTACCGCTGATGGCAGAACCCACATAGCCAACAGGTGGTGGATTTCCCTCGATCCCAAACATCAATTTGATGGGACAACCTAATGCATAGTGTGGCAGTCCTGAAAATTTAGTAGGCAGCTATTGAGCTGACCATTAGACTTCTCCATTAGAATTTAGAAAATGGGTTACTGTACCTCCAAAAAGTAACCTAACAAGAAGGTCCCAATTGATGCTGATACCATGGTTGGTGAGTCAGAGGAGGTGCGACCACAAGTGTATATCAAAGACACAGGAAAGGGAATAAGATGTGAAAGTAGTTCTATGAACAAATTTTGAAATATCAAAACGAAATGACCTTTTTTCCACGTGTTAGAGTGAGGCGGACGTGTGTGTTGTCAAACATGCCATTTGAAATTAGAGTTTTGAAAATGGCTTCCTTAACCTGCAATTTGTAGCAAAAATATAACAGTACATGGTGTAAGATGATCATTCTATAAAAAAACTGTGAGCAAGCAACAAACAGAGACACCCTGTTTTCACAAACCTATGAGCCTATCCAGAAAACCATCAAATTAACACATTCAAACAAAAAACTCCAAACAAAGTAACATTCATTAATGATAACACTAACAATAACAATGATGATGATGACGACGCCGACGATAGTGATCATATAAAAACTAATAAATATTAATGATACTAACAATGAGTTGTAAATCATTTCCAGATTTTCACCTCTTCACGAGTTGGAACATTTTTGAAAGCCAAAGCTTTTGCCGAGTCAAATAACCTGATGAGAGAAGAATTCAAGTCATAACTACACAACTTATTTATAAAGTTATCAAGAGGCATGAATGAAAGAAGTCAATCTAATGCTAACCTATCCAAATGCTCATTAAGTTTAAAAACCTTGCCGCTATAAATCCGAAGTCCCTCCCACACTGCATCACCGCCTTGGACAACCGAGTCGAATACTGAAACCTTTAAAATTTGGTAAGAAAACAGATATAGAATAAGCAAGTCTGTGGTTACCATAAAAACTCAAGAGAAATCATCTCATTGAAAAAAAAAATTCTGCAGAAGCTATTTTCACAAAGTTCAAGTACCTTTGCACTGTCACGGGGCACAATCTCATCACCAACCCAAACAAGTATCTTCTCATTGGCACGAACAGGAAGACTAGGAATAGGCAAGGAGGGTTTAGAATAGGCAGATGTCCGCCTAGCCTGGCGCCGAAGCATGTTGTAAAAAGGCAGATTTTGCTCCAGTAAGTCATACAGTGAAGATGGAAGAGGCTGAAATGGGAACAAGATAAAGTTATACAGAAAGACAACCATTTGGTCATCCTACAGTAAAAACTTATTCTTAGGGGTATGGATGTTGGTAAGCCCCAACAGTAAAAGACACAGGGAGAATTTCTAGGTGACAGTCAAGATCTAAAGGATGGTGTGATGCAAACATCCATTAAAGGGCGGGCCTTAGTTCAACAGTAAGATTGCTCCATTGTGAACAAGTGGTCACGGGTTCGAGTCAGGAAACAGCCTCTCTGCGAAAGCAGGGGTAAGGCTGCCTATAATCCTATATTATGACCCTCCCCAGACCCCGCAATGGTGGGAACCTCATGCACTGGGTACAGCCTTTTTTTTATGTGAACTCCACATGTAAAAGAACTAGGTAGATTAGATATTATGTAGGGGTATCCAGTTATAAAACCAGAAATTCCTCATTCGAAAAACTGATGCTATTGGATGGGTTATGGTGTTTATATGGATCCTGCCTTGTTTCAATATTTACATTTCCGTTGTGGAGCAAAAAAAAAATCAATTTTAGAGTTTAACTTGCCAATTTTATTAAATCCATATTTACTACTTTTTATAATTGAGACTTAATTCATTGTAAATCACACTAACTAGTTTTAGTAAACCTTGTCTTTGCTATTTTGGTAAATAGTTGTGTAGTAAAATTGTGCCTGTAGCTCAATATTTGAGATGATTTTTTAATTGTGTAGTAAAATTCTAATTTTACTATCCCTATTAAAGTTTCTCCATTTCTGTCTCGGAATCGTCAGTAGTTTTACTTAACTTGAGATTTCAGTTTTGAGTCTTAGTTTAAGTTCAAGTCGAGTAAGTATCAATTACTCTTTCAAGTCTTAGTTTATTGAAAAGCAAGGTGGTGATCATGTGGATATGGATGCCTTGGACTCCTTCAATGAGTGTATTGAGGATATAGGGGCAAATGATCTCAGATGGACTGGTTTTCCGCTTACTTGGTCCAACAAAAGGGCTGGTTCCAATCGTATTGCTTGTAAACTGGATAGAGTTATTGTTAATGAAGAGTAGCTGACCTCTTTCCCTTTATCTCATGCTTCCTTTGATAACCTGGGTATCTCTGATCACTCTCCTATTTCCCTAACCATCCAGCCCTTCTCTTCTTTTGGCCCTAAACCTTTCAAATACTTCGATATGTGGTCCTCTCACCCTTCATTTCTGCCCCTTGTTCATGAAGCCTGGATCAAGCCTGTTTTTTCCTTCTCCAATCCCCTCCTTGCTTTCCTAAAAAGGCTCAAAAATGTCAAGGCTGCTCTCAAGGTTTGGAACCTTCATACTTTTGGGAACATTACCCTCCAGGTGGCTGAATGCAAAGAAAAGTTGGCTCCCATTCAGCTTCGGTTGCAGTCTGATTTCCTTAATGGCCCCCTTGCTGATGAAGAGAAAGAGACCTCTATTGAGCTTTCTTTTTTGCTTGCTAGGGAAGAAAGTTTTCTTAAGCAAAAGTCTAGAATCAAGTGGTTGGATCTGGGAGACTCGAATACTGCCTACTTTCATCAGTCTGTGAAAGCTAGAATCAATGCAAACTCTATTGCTCAGCTCTCTCACCCGGATGGATCTCTTGTCACTTTAGTTAATGGCATCAAAGACTTGGCTGTTCAGCATTTTAAAGACTTATTCACTAGCCATCAGGTAGACCATTCTCCCATCCCTGATCACTTGCTCAACAATTTTGTTGCTCCAGAGCTTCATGCTTCCTTGTGTAGCATTCCTAAAGAAGAGGAAATTGTAGAAGCTATTCACTCTCTCAAGGTGAATGGTGCTCCGGGCCCTGATGGTTTTAGCATGGGGTTCTTTTTAGCTTGCTGGGATATCATCAAAACTGACCTCATTGCCGCCATTGAGAGTTTCTTCTTCAATCCCAGTCAAATCAAGGGTATCAACCACACTTTCCTTTGTCTCATCCCGAAAAAGGAAGGTGCAAATGTTATGAATGACTTCAGGCCCATTGCCCTTTGCAACCTGCTCTACTTTATAGCCAAGATTCTTGCTAGAAGACTAAAAAGTGTTGTGGACCCGCTAGTCAGTGACAACCAATCTGCTTTCATTCCTGGCAGAAATATTGCGGACAACATCCTTCTGTGCAATGACATTGTGAGAGGTTTTGACAGGAAAAACCATGCTCCTTCTATCCTGATGAAGATTGATATCCACAAGGCCTTTAACTCGCAAAGGTGGGATTTTATTGCTCAAGTAATGACCAACATGGGGTTTCCTTCGGTTTTTGTCAATTGGATTACCTCTTGCATCTCATCACCAATGTTCTCGGTTTTGGTTAATGGCAGCCTGGCAGGCTATTTTGGTGCTTCGGTGGGCATTCGTCAAGGCTGTCCTCTCTCCCCTTACTTATTCACTTTGGCATTGGAAGTCCTCTCCAGAGATATCCAGATTAGTACTGATCAGATGCTTATTTCTCCGATGCCCAAATGTAAAGCTCTCAAGCTTACTCATTTGGCCTTTGATGACGACTTGATGTTTTTCTCTAGGGCATCGATTGCTTTGCTTGAGTCCATCATGCTTTGTCTCCAGCACTTCCATGAGCTTTCAGGTCTCCGCATCAATCCTGCCAAGTCCCTGTTATTCTTTGCAGGGGTTTCAAAGTTGGACAAATCAGCCTTCCTGGAGAAATCTGGTTTCCTCGAAGGCCATCTTCCAGTCAAATACTTGGGCCTCCCTTTGATCCCGGCAAGACTCTCCGCTCACCACTCCACCCCTATGATTGATCTTATTCGGAAGAGGCTTCAGCTTTGGAAGGGCAAGCTTCTCTCCTATGCTGGCAGATTGGTTCTCATCAAATCAGTTCTGGAATCGTCTAACATATATTGGTCAGGCATCTTTAGGCTCCCTCAATCCGTTATTAAATCCTTGGAGTCCCTCATGGCTTCTTTTCTTTGGAAGGGCAATGAATCTTCTAGATTCCTGCATCCTATCAGTTGGGCAGTTGTGTGTCTTCCCAAAAAAGAAGGCGGTCTTGGCATTCAAAGAATAAAAGAAGTGAATTCTGCAGGTATCATCAAGCTTATTTGGAAGATTGCCTCCAAGCAGAAAAGTATCTGGGTCGACTGGTATATTCAGGTCTTCTTCGCCAGGACTCAATCTGGACTGCTTCAGTCTTATCTGATGCCTCTTGGGTCTGGCGTAAGATCCTTGCTAGCCGTCATCTGGTCCTCCAAGTCATTTGCTCCACTATTGATGATGGCCTCTCCTCCTACCTGTGGTTGGACCATTGGCACCCCATGGGAATTCTTCTTCACTTGGTCACTCCGAGAATCATTTATGCTTCGGGTCTCAACAGGCTATCCTTAGTGGCTGACATCATCGATCAAGCTGGCTGGGCTCCTCCCCCCTCCTCCTCCACCTCCCTTGGTCTCATCTGGAATGAGCTCCCTACCATTCCCAGAAGGCCTGCAGCAAGAGGTGACTGTGTTACATGGAAGACCAACAATTCTTGCTCCTTCTCCTACAAGGCTGCCTAGAATCTCATCCATCTGAAAGGCCCTTTGGCCCCTTGGCGTAAGCTTCTTTGGTTCAAGCATCATATCCCTCGTCACTGCTTCATTGCCTGGAGAATCTTCACCAAAAGCCTCCCAACACAGGCTTTCCTCCACACCAGACAGATCTTAGTCTCTACTGCTTGTTGCCTCTGCTGGAACAATACTGAAGACTTGGATCATCTTTTCTTTGAGTGACCCACTGCTGCTGCCATCTGGAAAGGAATCTTGACCAATTGTTGGCCTACCCGCAGAAGAATCCTCCCTTTCTCAAGGGAATGGATCTGGATTGAAATGACCTTTGTTGGCCACTCTATTTGTGACTCAATCGGAAAAATGGCTTTTTGTGCAACTCTCAACCACATTTGGATGAAGCGCAATATCAGGAAATGGGCCTCCAATTCTCGCTCATATCAGAAGATTTGGGATTCCATTTCCTTTGAAATTAAAGCAAAGTTATCGCTAGCTCCTTCTTCTTGTTGTTCTGACACCCCAAGGAACAGGCTCATTGTTGATTCCTTGGGCCTATGTAATGTTTCTTTTGCTGCTTCTGCTGGCCTCTAGCTAAGCTAGGGCTTGGCTTTTTATTTTTTCTCCTCCCCCTCGGGGCCCCCTGTTTTCCTTTGCACTTTTGGTAATGAAATTTTTATTCACCCAAAAAAAAAGTATCAATTGATTAAATGTCAGTTGAGTTGACAGCTGATGTGAAGAATATACAAGTATTCAAGTCTTCATCCTACCTCTTATAGTTGGTTCTACAGCAATGTCAACCCAGGTTGGTAAATGCCACTCTGTTTACATCATTGGTTGGACTCAATGTGTTTCTTGTTTCTGTTTGCTGTGTTACTTGCTGGTTTATTTGCTTGCATTCTCTATTCTCTTAATTCTAGAAACTAACCACCCTATTTCCTCTACTAAACCAGTCTTCAGATGCATTACCCAAATGATTCTATGTTGTTCAATCAAGATCCCAGAGCTTTTGAGGGCATCCTGATGATATTTCCTGTAACATCTATCACTGGATTATAAACTTAATGAACAGAATTTGGTTCCAGGTGTATTTTTGGCTAAATTCACCATGTCCTTTGGAGTTTTTGGCCACTACATATGACAGAACAAGAGTAATTACCAGGTAGTAGAAATCATTGTGGTATATCTAAAGTGTTCTTGTAACAGCATAACCATTGGTAGTGTCATAAATTTAGAAACCGCCAAAGTTAGGACAAAGGTAAACTATGACAATCTTTCTATGACATTGATTCACAACAGTGCAATGGGATTCCATGAATCAGGCGTTGGTTGATTCAACTTATCTGTGTCAAATACCACTTTTCAATTTACATTTGGTCCAAACTAGTCCAAATATGATTTTTTTGTCACCTAAGTGTATAGTGTTTCGCAAAGAATTAAAGATGGGCGATCGGAGTACTGTGTGACCGTCACATTCCTTTAAAACTTAAAAGGAAAGTTCTACAGGACTGTTGTCCGACCAGCTATGATGTATTGGGCGGAATGTTGGGCAGTTAAGAAGTGCCATATAGCGAAGCTATGTGTAGCAGAGATGAGGATGCTAAGATGGATGTGTGGCAAAACTGTGAAGGATAAAGTGAGGAACGAACACATTAGAGCTGACGTGGGAGTTGCACCGATCAGCAACAAGCTCTGAGAATGTTGTCTGAGGTGGTTTGGCCAAGTACAACGGAAGCCTAGGGATGCCCCAATGAGGAGTGATCTGATCCCGATTGAAGGAGCTAAAAGAGCTAGGGGCAGGCCTACAATGACCATAGGTGAGGTTGTGAAGAATGGTATGCATAGGCTGGGGCTTGTGCCAAGTATGACCTCAAATAGAGCCTATTGGAGGGCAAATATCGACGTTGTCGACACCATTTAGCTAAGATTTTCCTGTTTTCCTAGGCTAGCCTCTTTCCTCTTACTATCATTTTTCATTTTCTATTTCTCACTTTTCTTAACTCATTTCTTCATTTTTAATCTTCATTTCTCTTACTACCCTTTCCCTTGTGAGGACCTCAGTTTTCCATACTGTCTTGAAAGGATCCATGTAGCCAACCCCATTTAGTTGTGTTGGCAGAATCGTGGGTTAGAAAGAAAGAATAATGTGTTGTATTCATTGATAGGTAAGCCCAGGGGAAATTACAAACAGACTAAACTAGGCGATGTGGGACTAAAACCCACATAGCCCACTTACACTTACTAACATAAGAAGAATAAAATTACCCCAAAAAGACCAGAATACCCCCACGGTATTCTGGATTACATATTCCAACACTCCCCCTCAAGCTGGATTATACAAATAAGTAAAGAAAGAAGATCCAGCTTGAACTAATAAGAAATAAAACTCTAAATATGCTAACACTCCCACATGCTAACACTCCCCCTCAAGTTGGCGCATATAAAGCACAAATGCCCAACTTGAACAAAATAGGAAGAAACAGAGAGAACTTCAGTGAGCACTGGAGAAACTCCAATCAGCCATCATAAAACCAGCAGAAATATCAGCCCAAGCACATCAACATCAGCAGCATTAGTAGATAAAACGTTGTGTCGGACCATTAGCAACGAACAAAATTGGATGATAGATAACATCAACCACAATCCAAAAACAGCAGATAAATAACGATGACAGATGCTCTCCAATAATTGCGGAACTTGATTTCTAATAAAGGAAGACTCGATCTTCAAAGGAAAAATTAATTCAATCGCACAAAGTGGAATTTTCCTGTCGATCTTTAAAAACACCATATAATGCTTAAAAGATGGAGGTCAGCAACTTCGGACGTTACTAAAGACACGAATTGATAATAAATCTTCACTGAAATAATCTTGAGAAAGGTACGACTCTCCAATTGATGACTTATGCAGAGCAGATATGCAAATAGTAATATATCCAATTCCAATCTCCCCCTCACGTGTAGCATTACACGGGAACAAATAACGGCCAATTATCAATATCTCAAAGCACGGGCATCACAATAAATCCCATAAACAAGAGCACCGCAAATAACAGCCGTAGGTAAAAAGAATCCCAATATCAGTTTCTAACCTCCCCTCACTGGAGCCAACAACCACCATGTAAGGTCCAACCTTCAAAGAAGTATAAATCCCACATGTGTTTGGGGCCCACCTGGGCAACTATACTTCAAGAATTTTGAAGAAATGTCGGAAAAAAGGCAATGGCAGTTTGGTATATAACCAACATCTCAATAATTTCCAATCTCCCCCTTAAAACAAACTCCAACCTCAATGTCATGTAAGTACCAATTTGCCAAAAAACAAATTGATGTGATCTAGGCCCACCAAAGCAATAATATGACACATATGTATACCCAATGGCAATGCTGTAATTACATCATGCAATCTCCAATTGATGTGGAACCCGGGTAAAAATATCCAATTTCGTTCAGGATGGACCCATCCAAGAATACAATAGGCAATTGCAAGAGGTAATGGCAGAACCGTAATTTAAGTGAAAACCATGCATGCATAAAGCATGGCCAAATTTAAGGGAGGAGTGACAATCTGGGAATAAACCAGAATTTAAGGGGTTTTTGGTAAACCAAAAACAATGGGATGCAATAGGTAAAATAATGGCTATGGATAGTGGCAATCTTGTAAATAATGTAAATTTAAAAACCCATTACAAAAGGATATTGCATAATACTGTAATAGTAAACTGTAGGGGCAAACCTGGGAAGTAGGATTTAAAAAAGGATAAAAGTCTGTTACGCAACATTGGAATTCATGAGGATATTGATTGAATTAGACATAAAGGCAGGGGCATATATGGAAATCAGGAAATAAAAGAAAGAATTAAATCATGGAAATCCCATCATCTTCAACCACGATCCACGATACCATCATCTTCTCAGCAGTAAGGAGTTGAGAGTGGGTGAGGGTAACAAGATGATTCCATCAGCTCCTTCCTCTAGACGCAACCAGAGGTGCAAACAGTGGCAGTCGAGAAAGGAACTGTTGAGGCAGAAACCAGAGAAAAGGCAGTGGCAAAGTGCAAAGATGAAGCGGAGAATACAGCGTTCGACACCATGAACCATGAAATTCCAGGGAAAAACCAGGAAGCGGTAACTATGTAAGACCATGGAGATAAACATGGGAGAGAAAACCAGCAAAGAAGGGATCTCACCAACAATAGCAAAGTGGAAATACCAGCAAATCGCAACCTTAACGTGGGGCGGTAACCTGAGATGCTTGCACTGATAAGTAACCGATAGCAAATCGAGAAATCTAAAGTTCGATTTATCTCAGCACGTCTGCAAATAAATTATGAACCCCTTTGCAGCAGACGCAATATTCATCGAAGAACCCAACCATAGCAGTAGAGCTTCTTCAACCATTGACGGTAGCAGGGGTATCGAAGTAGCGGCAACATATCACGTACCCAACAAGGAATAAACTCCTCGAATAAAAGCAGCGGCAAACAAGAACCAGATCTGAAACTGGCCAGAAAAAAACTGTTCCCAATAATAACCTTTATCGATCTCCAAGGAATCGTCAAACAGAACAGCAATCGATTCCGAAAAATACACTGCAGAAAATAGATCTCCAAAAAGGCAGAGCAGAACCTGAGCAAATCAAATCAGCAACTCAATGTACGAAACCCTAGTTCTTCTTCTTCTTCGATGAACTAGGGTTTCTTTCTAAAAGCAAGAAACCCTAAACGACTCTCAAAACGACAATCTTGGCAAAAATGAGAACCAAAAAGGAGAGAACAAGAGAAGAAGCTCGAGGGAAGGAGGAAAAAATTCGAAGGGAGGGTTTTTTCCTCTTTTTCTAACCTAGATCAGACCTGCTCTGATACCATGTTGGCAGAACTGTGGGTTAGAAAGAGAGAATAATGTGTTGCATTCATTGATAGGTAAGCCCCTCTATTTATAATAGAGGGGAAATTACAAAGAGACTAAGCTAGACGATGTGGGACTAAAACCCACATAGCCCACTTGCACTTAATAACATAAGAAGAATAAAACTATCCCAAAAAGACCAGAATACCCCCACGGTATTCTGGATTACATATTCCAACACTCCCCCTCAAGCTGGATTATACAAATAAGTAAAGAAAGAAGATCCAGCTTGAACTAATAAGAAATAAAACTCCAAATATGCTAACACTCCCACATTCTAACAAGTTGGGATAAGATTGAGTTGTTGTTGTGAGTTTTCCAAATCTTTGCATATCTGAGATGATGGTTTCGACCAAGAATGGTTGCTGGCTTTCATTTATCCTAGCTCTTTAGGATTCCCAAAAAAATTGAACTGAAATTAATGCCCTCAAATTTATTCATAAAAAATAATTGACATGTAGTTATGCTTTTAATGAAACAAAATTTTTGCATCACATACCAATGGATAAGTTTTTGCTGATGCAAAACCAGTTGATTTATGTACACTTTTATACCACCAAGGAGCCCAGATCCCATCCATTGGCTTTGGACCAGCTTCCCATCTGGAAATGTTTGATACAACAATTCATTATGCACACATTCTCCAAAATATAATTCATCCAAATAAACCACTTTAATTTCAGATGAGCATTCACCCTGGCTCACAAAATCATCTGGAAGGTCTATAGTAATTAAGTAAAATGAACAAGCAAGCACCTTGCACATTAAGAGCTCATACTCTAACAAATTCGGACAAAGCATGTGAAACACACCCATTAAACAAAAGATAATGCGAAACCGTACTTTGAATACAGTAACTGTTTCACATTTTCTCATCGAAAATCTCTCTGACGACTCTAATCCAGTGTAGACTAAAGCGTTACAATATGTGACTGAAGACTTGCAGTTATCAGCAAGGACAGGATTTTCATACTTGAGCATTGCTTCCTGGAAAGGAATATCCAAATCATCACAAAGACCACGTAGAGCAGCCTGCATTACATGGAAAGTTAAAAAATTGCATTACATTAACTACAAGAGCTTTTTATAACCCGAGAACTATTTGGAATATGTTATGGTTTAGTTTTTGATGGGTTACACATTCGTTTTCGCTTGCCATCAGATCTCTAAACAATAACTCACTCATAGGACAGGCCTCACATGGATCATCAGATAGGTGAATGAGTACTGAATCCCCAGTTAATGGAAAAGCAAACATGTTTGAACCGGAAAGACCAAATAAGAGAAATTCAAGTTTACACAAAATTTATAGAAGCAGTTTTAAATGCACTTAGTTTATGAATTTAGTATAAAATGTCCATAAGCATTCAACAATAAAAATTCAGGGTTTGGATGCTCCGAATAAATCCATCACTTCCATTCTCTATTAGAATTCCATACCTTCTAGAACTTTTGAGCCCACAGCCACGGGATGATATTTTTTAAGAACATATCATCCGAATGATATTAATGCTACAGTTAACCAACTTACTGAGCAATCAAAGATTCTGCTTTTTATATCTATTAGAAAAGGCACAGAAACATAGCAGTTCTCCTTAATATTTGAAACATCAATGAAACCTGCTTTAGGAGTAAGCTCATCCCTGAGTGTAATCAGCAACTTTATAGAACCTCTCAACCTCAGACAGTCGTATTTCTAAGACCCAGACATGACAGTAGTTGTGGAAAGGGAAAATAGACGATACAGGAAAAAAAAGGTCAGCAAACAAATAGTAGATTAACTTTTATAGGTTATATGTTGGATGGTCAGACTCTACAATTACGTTCCAAAGAGAAACTGCTTACATTGTAGAAACTACTTTACTTTTCAAATCAGATCTTGATATATTACTCAAATCATTCGGAGTAAAGCAAGATTATGTAGGAAAGATTTATATTCCGAAAATGTCAGTTCTAATAGCAACAGGTATGATCTCACAACATGTCATCAAGAAAACATTATTCCCACTAGGATATTTTGTAACATAAACCCTGGCCATTTCCAACTTAATCCATGCTTTATGTATAAAAGCCTCAAGGAATTTATATGCAATCATGTTTTAACTCTGTTTAAGAACTTTTTGTCCATGTTTGACATATAAAGTCCAAAAATAATTAATATCCAGTTATGTTTAAATTCTTAGAACTTTCTAACCTCAGGATCTTGTTGGAGGTCTGCAGCATCTATGACTGGTGGGAGGTTCCCAAGTTCGCTGAGCTCACTGTATATGGTGACCAAGTTTGCCAAACCCAGCTCAAGAATGGATGGTGGCACAACTTTATCAAATGATGGCTAGAGGCAGAAATAAAGGAAAAAGTAAGCATAAAACTGGTGGGACAGAATAATATCAAAATAAAATATTCCAATTTTTCATCACTAAAATCTTTAACACAGTAAAATTTCCCAAGTTCTCTTCCAAATTAAGGATAAGTATGAGATTAAAGACAACCATTGTAAAGAAATACTATTAAGAATAACATCTTCCTGCGGAAATGCGCAATATACTACAATTGTTCGAATGTGTTATCTGTAATATTTAAAACATAAAAGAGAGAAAAGAAAGTCTTATGAATAGGTCACTGCTCACCAAAATATCGAGGGGATTCCTTATCAGAATGAAATGCTTTCCTTTCTTCATCAAATCATTTGTCAATCCAGGAACATGTTGTTTTGCAATATGCTGTAGGCAAAAAATGGTAGATAAGAAAGTGGAAACCATGGTACATGTTGGCAGACATTGGGAGGTCCATGTTAGGGGGGGGGGGGGGGGAACCCACATCAATCCCACTATTCCAGTGCTCAAGTTTCAGCCCAAAATGATCACGCCTTCTGGGTCAAAATTGCGTCCAAAGTTGAGGAAAATTATAAAAATAACCACTAACCTATACCAACCTTTGTCGCATTTTTTTTTTAATAGTTTTTATAACTTTGAACCCTCTTTTTCCCTATGTAATATAATCATTCTTCAATAAATCTTGACTGGTGAACAAGTGTGGGGTTTTTATCAAATGAACCTGCACAACTAGCCAATGTTACCAAGTTCTGTAGCCTTGGTAAACATTACATTTCCCTACATAGATAGATATACAATTACATACATAAAAACTTGGGCAAGCTTTATACATCAACTGGAAAGTTCAGTCCGTATCTTAACAAAATAGTGTAAAGTTTATCAACAACTTGCCTTGCAGAACCGATATTTCTTTTCACCTGGACCAAAAATCACCTCTTTTACGATTTTGTTGCCATCAGAAGCCTATTCATATTCATGCACACAGTTTCAGTGTTAAGCGCATTGAGCGAGAGAATATCATATGCTAGCATATATATCACTGTATGAACCTAAAGAAAGAAGTGCAATAAACAAACAATGTTTAATTTCAATAGCACACAGCAATAAAGATGAATAGCCATTGTAGCTTGTTAGTCCAAAGAAGCAAATAAATGTTTGCGCACATGAAAATTTTCCCAATGGAATATACTTGGAAGTTGGATACGCTTTGCTACTTGGTTGAGGAAAAAAGCTGGAATTCTTCTGTGCTTTTCCTCCTCCTTTAGAGAAAGTGTTCCTGCTTTTGTTTGGATAACTTGGGGAAGGAAATTCAACAGTTAATCAAATAAAGAGAGGGTATTCAGTGTCAGTAACTTTTAGTGGTTCAGGATCCTCTAGATACTCTGTAAGTCAATGTTAAGGGTCCTTTCCTTGCATTGGGTGTGAGAAAATAATGTTTTCGGGAGTAAAATCAAATTAAGGGTTCTGGTGTTTCCGTGGTCAAAACTATCCAACACAGTGAATACGATCAAAGTCTACAGAATCTTGCTGCCAATGTCAGAATTTGGTACCGAGTATTTTGTTTTGGCAACGCTTTTTTCATATGAATAAGATGGTGACATTCTTTCCTCATCAAACAAGGTTTGTACTATTGCCACAATTTCCAATTAAAAAGAATAAGATACAGCATGAATGCAAAATTCATGCAATTTTAAGAGAAACACTTCTAGAGGAAAAAAAGATAAACCAGACTCCTGACATTATAACTTGATTTACCGTTTTGGATAGAAGCTCATCACGGTAGGGCCTCTCCAAACCTGTTACCCGAAGGAAATTTGCGTAAAGCGGTTCATCGAGAACTTCTGTATCATCTCTCTACAAAATTAGGAGGGAAAAGGACAACCAAAACTTCAACAACCAAGATGGATAGCAATATAATGAGAAAAAAAAGAACAACTAAGTACCAAGTCGAGAAAATGAATATCCATCTGACATTACATCAGCAACTTCCATAAAGAAAATTACTTCTTTATCAGGTAGAGCAACCAGGCACATAAATCAACAATTTTTAATGTAAAGAAAGAGCAACACATGTATAAGGAAAGATGGGTAACTGAGGAAGAATTACACACCCCATGACCTTCAACTGAAACTAAAAGATGCATACACAAAGGGGGAGGAGGGACAAAGCAAAGGAACAACCGGCTTGCTTCTCATCTAATTCAATTAAAAGTTCAAACTACTCAAATGATTGACAGAATCTGAAAAACAGCCAATGTTCGGACCACAGTATAATCTCTGAGTCCTAATAATAGAACTTAGAACTGATAAAAAGAAAGAATATGCAAAATCCACAGCTGAGTCTGAAACCTTAACCAAATTTCAAAATCAGAAGAGAAAAACTTTAAAATCAAGGAATCTAAAGTCAAGACTGAAAGCGGAACCATAATTAACTCGAAGATGCCAACATGCAAAATTAGATACTGTCGTCAACAGGGGAGGAGGGGAACAGGGAAAGAAATATCAAAAACAAAAAAAAAAGGCAAGATGGGTACCTGAGCAAAGGAGTACATGAGGCAGGTGCTGAGAGACCTTGGAGCTGACCATGAATGAATCACCTCTATCTCCTGCTTTTCACCCATGGCTGAGACTTGGATCTTCTGTGGAAGCCTTGACAGTGTCGCTCTCTCCAAGTGTGCTTAGAGAGAGACACAGAGACAGACAGCCTATATCTATGGCGCTAATTTCCAAATCATTGATAACTTTTCTATCTTTGCGTTGACGTACAATCACCACCATGGGTGACCTGATTTGGTGAACGAAGGTAATTATTTCTTGATCCAATATAGTATATAAGATATTTTTAATATTTGAAATTATGATAATCACATCAATTGGGATGGAGATACTCTCCAGCTCACTACTCTTCCAATGACCCTCAATGGTTGACACGTGGCCAGTTTGAAATCGAGGGTCTGAAATCATTTAACCCATTTAAAGCCCTTTACCCACAGATTCCCTTGTGGGTCTCAAAAATCCTGAGCTGGAATTGTTCTGTTCTCATACTTTTATTTTAGTAAAATTGGAAAGAAAAAAATGAGAAATGATTCAAGGCTTGAAAGAGAAAGAGAAAGTGAGCCTTGCAAGCATCAATAGTCCAAACCCAAATGGCTTATAAGAAAAGGAAATACAGTTTCATCTCATTTTTGTTACTCCACCGCTCTGGTGTGTTTTGTTTCTCTCCTTCTGCTTGCTGGAGTGACCTCTCTCTCTCTACTCTCCCCATTTGATAATGGATTCTAAGGCGCTGGCACTTCCCTCTTCCCAAACAGCTGCTTCATCCTCCTCCCCTCCACCCCTCCACCCCTTCCAGATCAGCAACCCTATGCTTCAGATCAGCAACCCTTCGCTTCAGAAGAGGAACCTTCTGATGATGAAGATACCTTTACAATTGCTGATGAGTTGAGGACCGTCTATCTCATAGTGAGACTCACTCTTTGGACAACGAAGATAAGGCTGATTAAGTCCAGCTGTTGTGGATGTTGTGGATAATGGTCCTACCTGTCCTTCTAATTCCACTCACCACCCTTCTACCTTATCGGACCAGACCTTGCCAATTACGTTATCAACCCCTATCTTCTTATCCTAACCCTTCATCTAATCCTCCCACCACCGAGACCTCTAGAAAACAACTCAAGCTCCTCCTAATTATATAACCTCCCAAAAACTCCAGAAATCTCATATGCCTTAACGGCACTTCTCTCTCACCTATCTAGTTTTTTATTTTTGGTGAACTCTCACCTATCTAGTGGTTCTCTTTCAAACCCGACTCCAGTGGCCTACAACCATACGTCTTCTCTTCTTTTGGGGGATAACCGCATCATGCCCCTCAACCAACCTCATATCCAAGACCCGATCCATCCCAACGAACCCTATAACCATGATCCAACCCATTCTGGCCGTCAACTGCAGGCTCCTAAGCACCTACGTCTATCTTCGGATGACTCAGGTGCAGGGGGTAATACTGATATGGGCAACTCTATGGCTGATGAAGACTCTTCCCATTTTTTACGACTGAAACCCATGGATGCTGGAGAAAGCCAGCTCTAAGGGTGTCAAAATAGAACCGAAACTGATTGTCGAAACTGAAATCGACCGTTTACAATCGAATCAAACCTCACCATACAAAAACGACGCGATTTTGATTTCATAGGTTCTATTACCAATTTGGTTCGATTCAAAACTGGAAAACCGTCGGTTAACCGAATAGAAATCGGGTAGAAAACTGAGATTAGGAATATTCTTATTTGTTTAAGAATGGGATTAAGCACTCTAAAATATTAGGACTCCTTACTATGATTATTTTTAATTTCACTTTGAGTGCCAAATTCATGAAGGGACAGAAGGTTTTAGTACGAGCAGCATGTCTTAGTGGACTTTGTTAATGAATTACACAAACACAAAAGAGACACAACAAATTAACGAGGTTCGGTCTTCCTCAAAAGCCTACTCCTCGGGATGAATCTCCTAGTTTTCTTATCTTCTAGAAAGAGAATGAATTGCTTTTTATAATAAAGGGAATACAGTAGGGTTGCTATACAAAGGTAGCAAAAGAAAAGAAAACAAAAACAAATCCAAAATTCACACAATATTGACCAAGAATCCTTCCAAGAATAGGAAACTTGATCCATATCCATATCTCGCCAACACTCCCCCTCAAGTTGGGTCGAAGATGTCATCGGAGGTCAACATGGCTATCATATCTTGAAATGAGCTTTTAGATAAAGCCTTAGTGAAAATATCGGCTAGAGGGTTTCAATTGTCCTGTCTTGAACCTTCTCCCTCACAAAGTGACAATCCACCTCTATGTGTTTGGTCTTTTCGTGAAAGACCGGATTTGAAGCAATGTGGGTGGCAGCTTGATTGTCACAAAATAATTTTGCGGGATTGGATGACGATCCATACCCCAGTTCTTGCAACAACAATCGGAGCCACACTATTTCACTGGTAGCAGATGCCATGGCACGGTACTCAGCTTTTGCACTTGAACGAGCCACTACAGTTTGGTTTTTACTCTTCCAACTGACAATATTTCCACTGACGAAAGTACAGAACCCAGTAGTAGATCTCTATCCATGGGGCTTCCAGTCTAATCGGCATCAGTATACCCAACAATTTCTGTGTGACCATTATTCCTCATCAAAATCCCCCTTCTTGGGGATTCCTTCATATATCTTAAGATTTGATCAATTAGATCCATATGTCCCTTTGTAGGAGCCTGAATAAATTGACTCACACAACTGACAGCATAGGCAATGTCAGGTCTAGTGATGGTCAGGTAAATGAGCCTTCCTACCAATTGTTGATATTGTCCACTGTCTTATAATGGAGTATCATCTGTTGTGAATTTACTATTGTAATCCATGGGCACGCTGGTAGGTTTAGTACCCAATTTACCAATCTCTCTCAACAAATCTAGAACATATTCCCATTGAGAGAGAAACAATCCCTTCAAAGAACTAGCCACTTCAATTCCAAGAAAGTATTTCAACTTACCCAGATCTTTGATGTCAAAATCTTTACTCAAATATTGCTTAAGAGTAACAATCCTAGAGTGGTTATTAACTGTAATGACGATGTCGTCAACATAAAACAATGACTATCACGACACCTTTGTCAGTGTTTTTGACAAACATAGAAGAATTCGATTCTCCTCTTTTGAATCCAAAGCTGATGAGGGCAGTACTGAGCTTCCCGTACCACGCACGTGGAGACTGTTTAAGTCCATATGGCCTTCTTGAGTTTGCAAATCATCCCATCTTGATTTTCAAACACATGACCACGAGGAAGATCCATATAGACTTCCTCTTCTAAGTCTCCATGCAAGAACGCATTTTTTATGTCCATTTGAAAGAGAGGCCAACCACGATTAACAACAACAGACATGAGAACTTGCAGTTTCAGATCCTCATACTCAGGTTTAATGCTAGCCAACAGTTGAAATATTCTATCATGTTCTTCCTGTTAGACATAATCAGTAACGGATTGTGTAGAGTGTATGTATTGACAAAGCTCGTCCCATTTTTTCTGTAAGTTACCAAGGTGTTCAGTAAACGGTTGGGTAGAACCTTGCTTGGAGCTAGCAAGTTCCTGTTGCAACTCAAAGACATGTGAATCTGCTTCACCATACATCTCACTCAAAGAGTTCCACAGGTCTAATGCAGACTCAGAATAAGCAAAAATTTCATAAACATGAGATTCCATAGAATTAAAAAGCCATGTCATAACCGAATGGTCAGTGGCTTGCCACTCAGCGAATGTTGAATCAGTCGGCAAAGGAGCCTCTGTTTGGCCATTAATGTGATGGAGTTTGGACCTGCTTCCAAGTGCAATGGTTATGACCCAAGACCATGGAAGATAATTTCTTTCATTCAATACAACAGAGGTAAGACGTTGGCTGTTCACTTCATGTGAAACAGCCTTAGTAGTGTCAGAAGTGGTATTTGAACCAGAAGCTTTATCTTGATTAGTGTCAGTCATGGTAAACTCATGTAAATCAGCGGCAAAAACCAAGAACAAAAAAATAAAGAACTTAACTGACAAACGAAGGCAGAAACAACAAGTTTTGAATGGGTATCAACAACAGCCTTTAATTGTCACAGAAGAGGACAACAGTAAGATCTGGTTCAATCTCTCACAGACAACATGGATTTTTCGTTTGGTTCACGAATAGAAATCAGTAGTAAGGACCTCCGTTCAGATCAATGATTAGAACAAAGTTGCAGATGAGCAGGTCATAAGAAGAACACCAGGAGAATAACAGGAAGCACAACTGGTCTCGTAGAGTCGATTCAAACCCGCTCTGATACCAAGTTTCAGATCAGAGACACAAAAACAAAAGAGACACAACGAATTAATGAGGTTCGGTCTTCCTCAGAAGCCTACTCCTCTGGATGAATCTCTCAGTTTTCTTATCTTCTTGGGAGAGAATGAATTGCTTTTTATAATAGAGTTAATACAGTAGGGTTGCTATACAAAGGTAGCAAAAGAAAAGGAAACAAATACAAATCCAATATTCACACAATATTGACCAAGAATCCTTCCTAGAATAGGAAACTTAATCCATATCCATATCTCACCAACACCCTATCTTCTTATCCTAACCCTTCATCTAATCCTCCCACCACCGAAACCTCTGGAAACCAACTCATGCTCCTCCTAAATAACCTCCCAAAAACTCCAAAAATCCCACATGCCTTAATGGCACTTCTCCCTCACCTATCTAGTTGTTCTCTTTCAAACTCGACTCTAGTGGCCTACAACCATACATCTTCTCTTCCTTTGGGGGATAACCGCATCATGCCCCTCAACCAACCTCATATCCAAGACCTGACCCATCCCAACCAACCCTATACCAATGATCCAACCCATTCTGGCTGTCAACTGCAGGCTCCTAAACGCCTACGTCTATCATTGGATGACTCAGGTGCAGTGGGTGATACTGATATGGACAACTCTATGGCTGATGAAGACTCTTATCAGTTTTTAGGATTGAAACCAGTGGATGCTGGAGAGAGCCAGCTCTAATGGTGTTAAAATGGAACCGAAACTGATTGTCGAAACCGGAACCGACCATTTACGATCGAACTGAACCTCACCATACAAAAACAGCACGATTTTGATTTCATAGGTTCTATTACCGGTTCGATTCGATTCAAAACTGGAAAATCATCGATTAACTGAATAGAAACCGGGTAGCAAAATCACTCCTTACTGTGATTATTTTTAATTTCACTTTGAGTGCCAAATTCATGAAGGGACAAAAGGTTTTAGGACGAGCAGCATGTTTTAGTGGACTTTGTTAATGAATTGCATGGGGTATGGATTGGTGATGTCCTCAGGTTGGTTTCTCTTGCGGTACTTTGCGGCCTTGAGTAATCACTTAAAATTATCATTGCAACTAGAATGTTTAAGTGAACTTTGCCTAGAGTTAGATATGTATGAAACAATATAATTTCTCCCACATAACATGGATATGGAAAATTAGAGGGTACAAAGGTGAAACCGGTATTACAAACCACATGTAAACCAGATAACGAAAACTGAATAGAAACCACTAAAAGTACCACATATAAAATGATTCTAATTTTGGGCGATTCTTATCCAATGCGGTTTTGATTTCTACCTTGCAAAATGTGTACCGAACCGGAACCGCACCGTTTGACACCCTTAGCCAGCTCCACGGGAGATTATGAAGCTATTTGGGTGGAACTGTCAAGGGCTGGGGAGACCCTCGACAATTCGATACCTTAATCATCACCTTAAAAAAGATAGTCCTGAAGTGGTTTCTTTGATGGAAACAAAGAGTACAAGAGCAGTGATTGAGAGAATCTAAAGAAGAGGAAATTTCCAGAGGTTTGCTACTGTGGATCCGATTGGTGCATCGGGAGGACTTGCTTTATTATGGACCGTTAATGTAAATATGGCCTTATTGTCATCTGATTCTAATATGTTTGATGTAAGAGTGAATTTAGTGGATGTTCCACCTTTTTATCGATCTCATATGCGTTTATGTGATCCTGTGAAACATAGAAGGAAAATGGTGTGGGATCGTATTTCCTCTTTGGGAAGTCAATGCCAAGGTAACTGGTTTTGTTATGGCAATTTTAAGTCCTTCCTTTCTTGGCAGGAAAAAGTAGGTGGTTCCCAGTCATGCTCTAGAGATTCTGAAATCTTCAGGGAATTCTTAGATGCGTGTTGAATTTCTTGATCTTGGCTTCCAGGGTCCTACATTTACTTGGAGTAATAGAAGAAGTGGTCAATCGAACATTAGGATTCGCCTTGATCGTGAACTCTGCAACACATCTTGGAGAGAAATCTTTGATGATGCTATAGTATTTGTGAAACTTGTAGAAAACTGGGATCACAACCCTATTATTATAGACACTGAGGGGAGTAAATTCCATGGACAAAGACCATTTCGATTCGAGTCCATGTGGATGCTCCATAATGACTGTCAAAACACTACTGCTCGGGCTTGGTGTATTTTTACTACACAAAATTCTGCTCAACGGGTGCTAAGGAAGACCCAACACTGCCGGAGTGTTTTTAAGAAATGGAACAGGAAGATATTGGAAATATCAAGGAAAACATCAAGACTTTGAAATCTCAGCTTGAACACATCCAGGGTCTACCAAATTCTAATTTTTCCCAACATAAAGAATTAGAAGTGCAAAAATTTCTTGAGGAGGAATTATAGATGGAGGAGGAGATGTGGAGGCAGAAATCAAGGATTGACTGGTTAAGGGGAGGTGACAGAAAGACTATTTTTTTTCATGTTTCGACTGTAAGGAAAAGACATCGAAACAGGATCTTGAATTTAAAGCACCCTTCTGGTAATTGGTCATCTACTGAAACAGAAGTGTTTGATATTTTATGTAATTATTTTCAGCACATTTATTCTTCAGAACATGTAGATGATCATGCCTTAAGTTCAGTCTTGGATTCTTTTCAACAAATTGTGTCAGATTAGATAAATGATGCATTGTGTAAGGACCCAACAATGGAAGATGTTCGGCTAGCACTCTTTGCAATGGCTCCTTTGAAGTCACCTGGACCGGATGGATTACCTCCAGTGTTCAACCAAAAATACTGGGATTTTGTTAAAGAAGATTTATTCTCTCTTGTTGTGGATTTTTTCAGAACAGATGGTATCCCAACTAAGTCGAACCACACCTATATGTGCCTCATTCCAAAGGTGGGAGTACTGGAGACGGTTGATTAGTTTTGTCCAATAAGCTTATGCAATGTGGCCTTCAAAACCATCACAAAATTAGTAGCAGATCGATTGCATGGAGTTTTGGACCAAATCATAGCACCAAATCAATAAGCCTTCATTCCAAATCGCCTCATCTCCGACAATATTTTGGTGGCAAATGAGATGTTCCATTATATTAAGAAGCAGAAGTGAGGTAAACAAAATTTCCTAGATCTCAAATTAGATATGCGAAAGCCATATGATAGGCTGGAATGGAATTTTGTGGAAGGCATGCTCTTAAAATTGGGTTTTAGTCGCTTTTGGGTTGACCGTGTGATTTCTTGCATTACAACTGTTCCATATAATCTCCTTATAAATGGGTGTATTAAAGGCTCTATAACCCCAACTAGGGGTATTAGACAAGGAGACCCAACTTCTCCTGCCATTTTTATTTTATGCTCCCAAGCTCTCACATCTATTATAAAGCAAGCAGAAGTATCCAGTACTTTACATAGTGTAAAGGTGCAACATAGGGGTTAAACTATCACTCATTTATTATTGTCCGATGATTGCTTGTTATTCTCCAAAGTGAACTTGCAGAAAATTAATTCACTCAAGGAGTGCCTGGATTTGTATTGTAAAGCTACAGACCAGTCTATAAACTTGCAAAAGTCAAGTCTTACATTCAGCCCAAACTCTCATGTCAAGTTCAAAAGATGGTTCTCAAGAGTCCTCAAGGTGAAGTATGGAGATGGCCCTCCGAAATACTTGGGGTTACCAACAGATTTTGGTATCTCTAAGAAAGTCATTTTTAATGAAGTTAAAGGGAAAACCATCAACAAATTGCAAGGGTGGAAAGGTAAGCTGCTGCCCCATGCAGGTAAGGAAGTCCTCTTGAAATCTGTAGTTGCTCTTATGTCAATTTTTGCTGGATCTCACTTCAAATTGCTGGTCTCCTTCCATAATGCGGTTAGGAAAGCATCATCAAACTTGTACTGGGGAGGTTTTGATGAAGACCAAAAGACCCATTGTATCTCATGGTTGTGGCTGTGCAGGCCGAAGTCACAAGCAAGTTTTGGGTTAAAGGACTCACGATTACAAAATCGTGCTCTACTGGCAAACGTAGTATGGCGCCTGTGGTCTAACCCAGTTTTGTATTGGGCTAGATTCATCAAATCCTTTTACTACCCTGCAACCGATTTTTTAAATGCTAGATTGGGAAGCCGTCCATCATGGGGCTGGAGGAGTCTTTTCGAAGAGAGGTCTATGCTAATAAAAGGCTTGATATGGAGAATTGGTGATGGGAGAAAGGTTACCAAAGAGATCCTATCCAGCACCTTGCCCGAGTTGCATGTGCAGCGTCGGACTGAGTGAGGCGTGAAAAGACCGCCTCACTCTGTCCAGTGCTACATGTGCAGCTCGGGCAGGGTGCTGGACAGGAGCCAAGTTTGAAAGGTTAACATTTGGACAGATCAAAGCCTTCTCTGGCTGACTTTAAGGTACAAACTTTAAGACTTGTGGGCTGTGATCATACATATGTAGTAGATTTAATAGACCCGATAAGTCGGTCTTGGAAGGCCAGCCTTCTACACAAGTATTTTCAACCTGTTGATGTAAATGCAATTTTAAAGATATCACTAAATCATCTTTTTATGGAAGAGGATACACAGATCTGGGGTGCTTCATAGACTGGAGATTTCTCAGTGAAGTCGGCCTATGGTTTGTTAGCTAAGAAGGAAGAGGAGGTCCAACGAACAAATGCAGCTACTTCAAGGCTTCACAAATGGGAGATGATACCAAAATCTATTTGAAAACGAATCTGGAAGATTATCAACCAAGAGAATATCGAGAATCATATCTTTTCTCCCAAGTATGGAATCGTGAAGAATCACAGATCATATCTACCATATAAGTGCTCTACAGGATCTTGAGGATTGCATTGCAGTTACATATTCTAAACTTTCCCAATCTGTTATGATCACATGTGATATGGCTCAACCATTTTCTAATTTGATTATCATCACATGTGATATGATGTAACCTTCCATCTTATTCAAAGATTACATAGGATAGTTTCCATTTCTGAGTGGATCCATAAAGGATCTCACAAGTTGTAAAGATCTCACATGTGATATCATTTGTACATATATAACTCTACATCTTGTAGAGAGATAATCAAGGATAACAATTATTCTCAACATGGTATCAGAGCCCATAGCTCCAACGAGCAATACTCCTTTTTTTTTTTCTTTTGCTTCTTCTCCCCTCCATTATGGTTGGAACGGATTCTGTCGTGGGATCAACCACCACCATGACCACACCATCCCTCCCCTAGTGGAGTGCATCACTTTCTTTCCATCAAGCTTTCTTCAACTAACTTTGTGTATTGGAAAGCTCAGATTCAGCCCTATCTCATTGGTTATCGCCTTTACGACTATGTTACTGGCGACAAACCTCGCCCTCAAGATCCAACTGCCGCCCCTATTGCCAACTTCACTTAGGGTCGGGGTTCTGGCTTCTCCAACCCTGGTCGTGGCACCACCAGGGGCCATGGGTGTGGCCATGGCTTTGGACATTCCAATGCCTTTGCTCACAGCCCTTGCACTGTTTGTGGCAGAACAAATCATCAGGCGGCTTCTTGCTACTATCGTCATCAGGCACCGGGTAACACCAATACCACTAAACCACCACTTTTACTCACCCCACCTGCTCAACCACTCACTCATCCCCCCAACCCTCCCACCACATATTTTACAGCCAATCCCCAACCATATTACAATCAATCCAACCCACCACCCTACCCTCCATCCGCTTCCTACATCTCCAACATCCTACCCACCACCGTCCCACATTGGATCCCTGACACGGGCACCACCTACCATGCCACTCCAGATCTCCAGGCCTTCTCCACTTATGATCCATATTCAGGTAACAATCAGTTGTAGGTTGGACACGGTATGGGACTCTCTATCTCTAATACCGGTACTATATCCCTTCCATCTCATTCTTGTTCCTTTAATTTAAGTAATGTCCTACATGTTCCATCCCTTACCAACTTTCTGTTGTCTGTTCAAAAGTTTTGTTATGAAAATAATGTTTATTTCAAGTTTCATTCTTCTCATTTTTTTGTGAAGGATCCGATGACCAACCAAGTGCTTCTTTTCGGACCGAGTAAAAATGGCCTCTACTCCCTACCTTCATCACCATTAATAAGTGCCACCCATGCTGCACAAACCTCTTATGATCACTGGCACAGTCGCCTTGGACATCCCCATGATCGAGTTCTTTGCATGATGCTCCCTACACACAAGTTTCTGTCGTCATCTCATCTCTACCCTGCCTGCTAGATGGGCAAAGCGCATCGTCTTTCCCTTCACAAGTCATCCTCTAGAAGTTCTTTTCCTTTAGATTTAATTTTTAGTGATGTTTGGGGTCCTCACCCCACTGCCTCTTCTGAAGGCAATAAGTACTTTGTAATTTTTGTTGATGATTTCAGTAGGTACATTTGGTTTTATCCCCTTAAGTTAAAATCTGATGTGTTTTCAATTTTTAAGCGCTTTCAATCCTTGGTAGAACGGCAATTTTTCCGTCAAATAAAATCTGTGCAAACTGATTGGGGGGTGAATTTCGATCATTGCCCTCCTTTTTTGCTAATATTGGGATTCAACACCATCTCTCTTGCCCTCACACTCATGAGCAATAAGGGACGGTTGAACATTGCATTCGCCATATTGTTGAAACGGGAATCACTCTTTTATCTCACAGCTCTGTTCCTTCCTTTTATTGGGACTATGCCTTTGAAACGATAATTTTTCTTATTAGTAGAATGCCATCCTCTGTTACAGGAAATGTTTCACCTTACCAACTAGTGACACAGTAGGCCCCTGACTACTCTTTTCTGAAAATTTTTGGGTGTCTCTGTTTCCCTTGGCTTCGTCCCTATAACTCTCATAAAACCGATCCCCAGTCCTCTCCTTGCGTCTTCTTGGGATACAGTCCAACGCATTCTGGTTATCGGTGTATGGATCTCACAAATCACCACATTTACTTAACTAGACACATTCGCTTTGACGAATCAGTGTTTCCCTTTCAAAGGGTCACCCCACTTCCCCCCCCCCCCCCCTCCATTGTGTCCAACTCCATATGCACAATCTAATATGGCGCCCCCGGCCCCTTCCCCACCTCTAAACCTGCAACCTTTACCACCTATGGCCGTACCACCCATACCCCAACCCATTGTGGAAACCCCACCTCCCTCACCCGTACCCTCACCTGGCCATTTGGCCCAAAACACCCCGCCATCTCCCTCAGCTCCCCCACCTCGAACAAAATCCATCACCACAATCTATGCGGACCCTAACTCCCTTCCCCAAGCCCACTCCATTCAGCCTACCCCCACACCCGACCATCTACCTGATGAACCCACTTGCTTCTCTCAGGAAAATAAGGATGTCCTGTGGCGCTCTGCCATGGCTGATGAGTTCAATGCATTGCTATGCAATGGGACTTGGTCCCTTGTTCCCCACAATGCTGCTATGAATGTTGTCGGCTGTAAATGGATGTACAGAATCAAGAGAAAGGCAGATGGCTCTGTTGTGCAATACAAAGCTCGCCCTGTTGCAAAAGGCTTTCATCAGCAACAAGGCCTAGATTATAATGAAACCTTCAGCCTGGTCATTAAACCAACCACAATCAAGATCGTCCTATCTCTAGCCATCTCCAATAGCTGGTCCATCAGACAGCTAGATGTCCACAATGCATTCCTTTATGGAATCCTCAATGAAGAGGTCTATATGGCCTGACCACAGGGTTTTTACCGACCCGCAGTATCCTAACCATGTTTGTCGACTGCACAAGTCCCTCTATGGCCTTAAGTAAGCCCCACAAGTCTGGTTTCATCAGCTCTTTGAATTTTTTGTTCGCTCAGGTTTTCGATCATCCCAAACCTGACCCATCATTATTCATTTTTCTTAAGGACACGATTACTACTTATGTTCTAGTCTATGTTGATGACATTTTGGTGACAGGCAAACAAGGCTCACACATCACTACTCTTCTTCAGCAACTCGCAACTGAATTTTCCATCAAGGATCTTGGCTCTCTCAGTTTCTTTCTTGGTATTGAGGCCATATATAAGCCATCTGGAATTCTTCTCTCTCAATCCAGATACATCTCTGATCTACTATAATGGGCCGGCATGACCGATTGTAAACCGGTCACCACACCCATTGCCACCATGATCTCATCATCAAATGCAGGGGGTGTGGCCATCACTGACCCAACCAAGTATCTTTCGATTGTTGGTGCCTTACAATACATTACTCTCACCAGACTGGATGTTGCTTACTTGGTGAACTGTGCCTACCAATTTATGCACGCCCCAATAGAAGATCACTGGTCCATGGTCAAACGAATCCTTCATTATCTGAAGGCCACCAGCAATCTTGGCCTTTTTTTTCTCCAAATCCGACTCTCTCCAGCTTCAAGCCTTCTCGGATGCGGATTGGGCTGGTGACAATCTTGACAGCAAATCCACCGGGGGCTATGCCATCTATATGGGCCCAAACCTTATCTCTTGGGCCTCCAAGAAACAGAAAACTATTGCGAGATCTTCCACTAAATTTGAGTACAAGGCTGTTGCTGATGCCTACGCTGAACTGACCTGGTTACGCTCTCTGTTTGGGGAACTCAAGATTCTAATTCAGGCACCACCGGTTCTCTGGTGTGACAACGTTGACACTACATATCTGTCTGCCAACCTTGTCTTTCATGCCCGCACAAAGCATGTCGAGATCGACTTCCACTTCGTGTGTGACAAGGTGGCCTCTCGTGAGCTCCAAGTCCAATTTATTTCAACCAAGGACCAAATAGCCGATATTCTCACCAAATGACTAAGCACAGCTCAATTCAACTTTCTTAGGGACAAGCTGTGAATTTGCGAGCCAAAATCCCCATCTTGAGGGGGTGTATCAACCAAGAGAATATCGAGAATCATATCTTTTCTTCCAAGTATGTAATCGTGAAGGATCACAGATCATGTCTACCATATCAGTGCTCTACAGGATCTTGAGGATTGCATTGCAGTTACCTATTCTAAACTTTCCCAATCTGTTATGATCACATGTGATATGGCTCAACCATTTCCTAATTTGATTATCATCACATGTGATATGATGTGAGTTTCCATCTTATTCAAAGATTACATAAGATAGTTTCCATTTCTGAGTGGATCCATAAAGGATCTCACAAGTTGTAAAGATCTCACATGTGATATTACTTGTACATATATAACTCTACATCTTGTAGAGAGATAATCAAAGATAACAATTATTCTCAACAAGGATTGAGACCTGTAATGAAGGTATTGCCACGGGTTCAAGTCTACGCTCTCGACAGATACCTATCGATCCATCGTGCTTAAGAAGTGGAGCAGAGGTTGAAACTGATGATCATCTCCTACTGGATTGCCCCTTTACGAGAGTAGTATGGTGTGGGAGCACACTGCAATATTCCCCACCTACAAACTTTATGCCAACTTTGGCTGATTGGTTAGGTAGCTGACCGGGATGCTTTGTTTCGCCATGATAAGAGGAAGGCACATGAATCCTTGTCTAGAGTGTCTTTCATATGTTGGTACCTATGGAAGGCGTGTAATGAGCTTGCTTTTTCTTCCAATCGCTGAACACCTTCAGAGGTTATCTCAATGGTGGAGAAGACCTTTCTAGAATATGCGGCGATATGGATGCCTTCAAAGGCTGGCAGCGCCTCAACTCACTCTGGAAATGCTTCACCTCCTCAATCTTGGAGTGCTCTACCAAATGGATTTATTAAAGTCAATTGTGATGCTGCTCTCCATACAATAGTTCAAAAGGTGGTCTGGGGTTGGTATACAGAGATCATGCAGGTGTTCAACGAAGATGT
Source organism: Telopea speciosissima (assembly GCF_018873765.1). Taxonomy (NCBI): domain Eukaryota; kingdom Viridiplantae; phylum Streptophyta; class Magnoliopsida; order Proteales; family Proteaceae; genus Telopea; species Telopea speciosissima. Next base: position 57,834,666 of record NC_057919.1, on the reverse strand, counting down.
GTCTCCATTCCACACACTTTTGGATCAGCACCATAAGTTGAGCTGCTGGCTATGTGTTTCGCATTAAGGATGGCTTTGACTTCAGGCTTCATACAAGTTCAGCTTGAAACTGATTGCAAAGAAGCATTGGACTATATCTTGGATCAAAATCGCCTCCCCCCACGTGGTGTTATCGGATATCAGAAGACTTTCTACTTCTTTGTCTTCTATTTCTTTCTTTTGTATTCCATGGGTTGTCAATGGTGTAGCTGATTCCCTGGCAAGGAAAGCCTCGTCACTTGTGTGTGTGTGACAGATTGGCCTTTATCCACTCCATGGCTTTATGATTTATGTGCTCATGAAGCAACTGGTTGTACACACCCCCCAGTTCAGTAAATTTCCCTTTTACCAAAAAAAAAATAAAAAAAACTCTGAGTGAGAATAGACGATTTAGATTAAAAAACTATCCACAGAAACAGATAATTTAGATTTGTCTTGTGATTTCCCCGAAATATAACATTCTTTTGTTACATGGATAACTACCCTTGAAACTAGTATATTGCATATGTGATCTAGTGCTTCAGACTACGCAAATCAAATGTACCCTCTCTCCCATACTCCCAAATCCCTATGGTCCGAAGAAGGAATTTTCATGTTTCCTTTTGATAATTGTGTGGAGTTTATGACACTGCATGGACGATAGGATGATGGCCTGCTCAGTTTTATTGTGTAGATTGTTATACTCGATCTCCTTGATTGAATCTTTTTTTATTTTTTGGCTAAACATATTGGTTAATAGAATCTTTGGAGGATAATGATGATCCATCTTCTCCTCCTTATTTCATCATTTACATGGCCAACTATGATTGTGAAATATTGGTATGGGACTATGGGGTCTATGGGTTAGAAAGAGAGAAAACGTGCATATATTAACATGTAAACCTTGGTCATAGTGCTTAAGTAAAGGTCGGTGAACCATTGTTGCATAATAGATGAGTCTTTATTTTTTAGGTAAATGTGAATGAAACTTTTTTTAGCGACATTTTAGATTTTACGCATAGTTGGAAAACAAGGTTTTCTGACTCGACTCGTTTTTTAGAAAAATCTGGTGACTCAGCCTAGAGAAATCCAGTCATGTCAATTCATGTTTTTATTTTTTATTTTTTTAATACAATAAATATGTATAAATTAGTAAAAAAAAAATTAAGGAGTAACATATCAATGCATTTTGAGTTTATACCATTGAACAAGAGAAGGGAGGCAGAGAATTGAGGGTTTCCACTGTTTTAAAATACAAATTTGCTATTTTACTCCACTAAGTTTCTAAGTGAACCAGTTTTATAGTTTTTTTAAAAATGACAAAACTCGCCGAGTTTGTCATGACACAGGTAAAATTACCAAGTCTTATTTGACTCGAATGGTTTATGATCTAGTCTCTCATTTTTTACTATGACCTAGTCTACACAACTCTTGACCAGGTTTTCCAAAATTTTGACTCGATTCAGGCGACTTGCACCAGTCAAAACCCTATTTTCCAACTATGGTTTTCCATGATGATTTTTTCCCCCAAGTAAATGTGAATGAACCTTTTTTTAGTAGCATTTTAGGTTTTATATAGAACGCTGCCTAATCGTGTGGTTCTTACACCCAGACATGCATTGAAGAGGAGTCCTGATCTCCAATAACCTTCTCCTAGTGCCACGTTTCATATCAATTCACGGAGACTTAACTCCGTTTCCCTTTTTTCTATTTTTCTTTTTCCTCTCTCTCTCTCTCTCTCCCTCTGTTTTAGGAATCCATAAAACGTGATTGAGTTCAAAAAGGTAATAAAGATTATTACTAAAAAATTAGGTACTTGAGATAGGAATCTTTAAATCATGTCCCAACCGCTTTAAAACTTTACATACAAATCGTTAAAGTTTAACTTGAAAGCTTTTTTCATCAAAAAAAAAAAAAACTTGAAAGCTTTAACGAGACTGTTTATCATGGTCTAAGATATTATCACATCGTCTGCGATATGTATCAGTATTGCCATGGTTTGGGGTATCGGTATCATATCGCTCGTATTGGGGCGATATTTAATGGTTTTGGTTGTGGCCGATCCCGATATCTTATCCATGACACGGTGCAAACAAGGGGTAAAACAATCAATTATCCTCTTCAAAGAGAAATCGGGGGCAATTTTGTCAGTTACGACCGATCCTTGTCGATACCGTAGCAGTATCATATTGGTTTTGCAAGTGACCAATACCTGATCCAATACCATGCACTAAAAGGTTTTAGTAATCGATATCGGTCTCTACTGATCCAGATCGATTAGGTTTACCCCTACTTCCTTAAAAAAAATAAAAATTTTAAATTTAAAAATTTACCCTTGTCTGTACTGGTCCAGCGAGATGGGATTGGCTGGGAATCGGTATTGATCTGAACTGATACTGAAACGAATCGGCCGATCCGATACCGATTCTTCATAACATGATCCTGATATTGCGCCGATACCGTATTGGTGAAATGGTACAGGCACAAGGTAAAATAGTAAAAAAATCTATTTTTTTTAAAGAAAATCAGGGGGGTAAACTTATCCGATACAATCGATCAGTGTCAATGCCATATCAATATCATATCAGTTTTACAGGTGATCGGTACCCAATCCGATTCAAGTGACCAATACCCGATCTGATACCCTGCATTAACTCTTGACATTAGTAAACACTCCGACAATAATTTCCTCACAATCCTTCTGCAAGACCAGATCGGTAGTTGTTCAGTAGAACCAATGCGTTGATGTTTGAGAGAGACATTTGATATTAGATTCCTAGACTTTTTTTTTTTTTTTGGTAATATTAGATTCCTAGACTCGATTACTTATTTGAACTCAATCACCTTTTATGGATTCCTAAAAAGAAAATAAAATAAGGAAAATGGAGGAAGAGAGATGAAAAAGAAAATAAAATAAGGGAAATGGAGTAGTCTTCGTAAATTGATATGAAACGTGGCACTAGGAGAAGGTTATTGGACAGGAATCTCCTCAATGTTTTTGGAGAGGATCCGGACTCATATTCCAAGGTAATCCATCGAACACGGTTTCCAAAGTTTATGGATCCACCGTTTCCTATTTGTGAGGAAGTACGCACGTTTCCGAGGACACAGACCTGCCACTGTCCTATTTCTCAGGAAGTCAGGAGTTATGAGGCAAAGTCATACACGCCCTTTTCCACTGTAACTTAGAAATGCTCCTCTTTTGTTCTTTGAAGAAATACAGGGGAAAATTTTTGGTCGGTTGAAACAGGGGATAGTTTGAAGCTTCTTCATCGAGGTGCACATCTCTCTCTCTCTCTCTCTCTCTCTCTCTCTCTCTCTCTCTTGAGAACCAATGTGTGATTCTTGTTATTGCTTGTTGGGCTTCTGATTTCATTATTTTCATAGTTTGCCGCATTGAGCTTTGCTGTTTCTGGTGCTGTTTGATCTCTTGGGGTTAATTGGTCAATACATAGGGAGTAGAGTTCTACTAGTTGTCTTGTATAATAGGAGAAATTAAGGCAGAGGTTGGTGTGCATTCCTGGAATGCATTCTAGGTCAGCATTCTGGGATGATAAAAATAGTTGTTTTTATCACTGAGAATGCAAAAACGACTTAAAATGCATACAAAACACAGCTAAAAGCTAACTAGCATCTCAAGAATGTGGTTAACTTATATATAACAAATGAATTTGTATATCTTAAGAGATGAATTGAATGAGTCACTTGACTTGGTGTATGGCTCAATCCAGTTATTGAATTAAAGATAAAATCAGATTGAGTGGTTATTAGAAGTGTTATATCAGTATGATTCCCCCCCCCCTTTCACATTCGATGATCTTCAAGTTGCGATCAATGGTTTGGCAAGGTTTCTTGCATAAAGCCACTGTATTTCAACATTTGACAGTTTTATGCACATGTTAATTATGTAGCTGATGTTGTTTATATGGTTACATTATTTTGAACTTTGTTTATGGATATGATATTATGAAAATTCAGTTTTTCAAATTCTTTTTATCTTGCTATAGAAATGTATTGCAATGCCTCACTTCTTGTTTTTATGATATGAAGTTTTGTGCCTTGCATTTTGCTTCGATGTGTTATTTTTATTCTATATATTGCTTTATTTTATCTCAAATTACTAAGTTTTTATTTTATTTTTGGGAAAAAGATCTCTGTCCGGGAGTGTGGCCTACGCCAGCACTCCCATGAGTCTATCTCTTTCCTCCCCATGTGACAAGACCCCTTATTCTAAGGAGGAGAGAGATAGACACATGGGAGTGCTGGCGTAGGCCACACTCCCGGACAGAAAACTGCTTCCCTTTATTTTTTGATAAAAACTACTAAGTTTTTATTCTCTATATAGATGTTCTCAATTGAACATGAACTAAATCAAATATAACTGCAATTTTTCCATTCTAATTTTTCCAACTCTCCTACTCTTTTATACATGCATTTTCAAACAGTTTATGCTGTATTTGTTCTCTAACAGGTTCAACTACATTTATGGGTGATATCATGAGACTTCAATATCGGGCTAAGTCTTTTGGAACACATAAGGTGGAAATGCTTGGAATTTAGATGCTAGAGTTTCAACAAAACTTTTGCAAATGGGCCTGTATCAATTCAAACTGTGGTAAAGTTGATAGGATTTGTATTATACCTACTTGAGCTAAGCCATCAAGTTAGAAACAAGAGAAAAGAAATTTGCAAACATGGATGCTTTTGAGGAATCAAAGAATGACATGAATAACTGGATTTCATTTTCTCAGTCTTCTACAACCATTTTTTTGCACGGGTTTTCTGCTTCTTCACACCTAATTTTGTTGTTAGTTTTATTCATTTCCTGGGCTTGCAAGAGACGCACGATGCCTACCCTTGAAAATTCAAAACCGATATTGAAGAATACATTCTTCTTATACTATTGGTTAGCTCTCATATCTTGCATGGCTCTTTCTTTCTGTGATCTTCTCCTATGCGTGTTAAACTACCTCTCTGGATATAGACATGGCTGGCTTGATTTACAAATTTTTGCCCAATTAGATTTTACATTTAGAACACTCACTTGGTGTGTGATCTCTGCTTACTTGCACATCCACTTTTCTCATTCAAGCGAGCGTCGATTCCCCATTTTGCTAAGGATTTGGTGGACTTTCTACTTCATAATGTCTTGGTCCTTTCTTATTATACATTTTGATTTGTATTGGAAACATTCGTCATTACCATTCCTAGTATGGGTCTCCGATGTGTTATCCATTATTTCTGGTTTGTTTCTTTGTTATGTTGGGTTATTTGAAAAGGGGCGACAAGATGAAGATCATCTTTTGGAGTCTCTTTTGAAAACTGGTTCCAATCAAAACAATGGTGACGATGGACAAGAACCAAGTGTCGGTGGAGATAGTGTAACTCCTTATGCAAATGCCAATCTTGTTAGTATTTTTACTTTCTCTTGGATGGGTCCTTTGCTTGCACTTGGTTATAATAAAACACTAGATCTTGAAGATGTTCCTCAGCTTGACAATTGTGATAGAGCCAATGTGGTGTTTGCTCGTTTTAGAAATAAACTTGAATATGATTGTAATGACAGTGGTAATGGTGGTCAAGTAAACACAGTCATGCTGGTGAAGGCATTGGTTTTCTCAACGTGGAAAGAAATTCTATGGACGGCTCTATTGTCCATTGTATGCACATTGACTTCTTATGTTGGACCATACCTTATTGATGTCTTTGTTCAATATCTCAACAGCAGTCACCAGATACAAGATAAAGGTTATATACTAGTGTTTATTTTCTTTCTTTCAAAGCTCATAGGGTGCTTTTCAGAGAGACACTTGTTCTTTCAATTGCGAAAGATGTCACTTCGGGTTCGCATTGCCTTATATGCAATAATCTATAAGAAGGGTCTTAGGCTTTCAAGCCAGTCAAAGCAAAGTCACACTAGTGGGGAGAATGTTAATTTGATGAGTGTTGATGTTGAGAGGACTGGCCTTTTCAGTTGGTACTTGCATAGTATATGGAAGGTGCCTCTTCAGGTTGTTCTAGCATTATTGATCTTGTACAAGAGCTTTGGGCTTGCTTCACTTATAGCTTTGATTGCCACAATGATTTTGTTGTTAGCAAATGTACCATTGGGAAAACTACAAGAGAAATTTCAGGGGGAATTGATGGATTCAAAGGATCGACGAATGAAGGTGACATCTGAGGCTCTGAGGAATATGAGGATTCTCAAACTCCAGGGCTGGGAGATGAATTTCTTGGATAAGATAATTGAGCTTAGGAACTTTGAAACAAGATGCTTAAAAAAACTACTTTATTCATCAGCTATGGTTTCCTTTGGCTATTTGTCTGCTCCCATGTTTGTATCCATGATTACTTTTGGGTTTTGTGTGTTTATGGGAATTCCGTTAGAGTCTGGAAAGATTCTATCAGCACTTGCTACATTTGAGATAATGCAAGGCCCCATATATAATCTTCCAGATCTAATATCTATGGTAGTTCAGACTAAAGTTTCCCTTGATAGAATAGCTTCATTCCTTTGTCTCGATGAACTTTATCCTAATATAGTACAGAAACTTCCTAGAGATAATGCCAATGTTGCAATTGAGATAGTCAAGGGGAATTTCTCTTGGGACCTTCATTCCCCTAATCTAACATTAACAGATCTTAATTTTCGAGTGTACCATGGTATGAGAGTGGCTGTTTGTGGTTCTGTTGGGTCAGGAAAGTCAAGTTTACTTTCATGCATATTGGGTGAAGTGCCAAAGTTATCTGGATCCATTAAATTGAATGGAACGATGGCCTATGTTTCACAATCAGCTTGGATACAGAGTGGAAAGATAGTAGACAATATATTGTTTGGTAAGGAGATGGACAAGGAAAGGTATGAGATGATCCTTGAAGCATGTTCATTAAAGAAGGACCTAGAATTGTTTGCCTTTGGGGATCAGACAATCATAGGAGAGAGGGGGATCAACTTAAGTGGTGGGCAGAAGCAAAGAATCCAGATTGCACGTGCTTTGTACCATGATGCTGATATTTTTCTACTTGACGATTCTTTTAGTGCTGTGGATGCTCATACAGGAACTCATCTATTTAAGGTAAAAACTCTTTGACCTCTACTTCTAAAGCCTTCATTGATGAAATTGGCTTGAATATCTGCATATTATTGGTTACATCAAAATTTTATTTAATTAAAATTGAGTTTAATCTAAAAATTGATCTAAGAAGAATGAATCATGGCTATATAACAAACAAGACATACAAACACATGATACTAAGAAATGCATGTTCTTGCATAAATCTATGTTTTGATATTATTGTTATGAAAGTATATTATATCTATAACTATTTGTGTCTTTTAAGTAATCGAAAATTCTTTCTGAATATCTAAATGTGAACATCTGAACTTTTTTTACAGAAGTGTTTGTTGGGAATTTTAGGTTCAAAAACAGTAATATATGTTACCCATCAAGTAGAGTTTCTATCTTCTGCCGATCTTATCATGGTAAGAATATGTTATCTTTCTTTTCTGGCTTCAAGTTTCTTAATTTGGTTTAAGAGTGACTATTTACTTTCACTTGTTTAATAGGTTATGAGAGATGGAAGGATTACTCAAGTAGGAAAGTACGAAGAGATTCTTACTTTAGGAACTGACTTTATGGAATTAGTGGGTACACATAAGAAAGCTTTGGCAGTCCTTAATTCTGTCGAACGTGGGGCTACTTTGGATAATTTAATTATTGGTGAGGAAGATGGCAATATGTTGTGTCATGAGCAACCTAATAAAGATGATAAGGAAGGGGAACCCAAAAACTGCAAAATAGAAGAACTTGTTCAATCAGAAGGGCAGCTTGTCGAAGAAGAAAAGAGAGAAAAGGGTGGAGTTGGTTTTTCAGTCTATTGGAAATATGTTACCACTGCATATAAAGGGGCTTTTGTACCATTAATAATGCTAGCACAAATTCTTTTTCAGATTCTCCTAATAGGCAGTAGTTGTTGGATGGTATTGTCTACTCCCGTTTCAGAAGATGTGAGTCCCCATGTTAGAGGATCCACACTTATCTTTGTTTATGTTGCTTTGACCCTTGGAAGCTCTCTTTGTGTCTTTATAAGGTCCATGCTCATTGTAACTACTGGATACAAGACTGCCACTCTACTTTTCAATAAAATGCATTTGTGCCTTTTTCGTGCTCCCATGTCGTTTTTTGATTCTACTCTGAGTGGAAGGATTCTAAATCGGGTTAGTAAATATGATTAGAGTTACTTATGACATCCAAATGATTTTATTTGATTAATGTAAATGTGAATTAATTTTAAATTCTAAATAAACTCTATTTTTGTATACAGGTATCCATAGATCAAAGTGCACTTGATACCTCTATTCCACATCAAATTGAAGAACTTCTTATGTCAATCATTGGATTTCTGGGAACTACTGCAGTAATGTCACAGGTTGCATGGCAAATGTTAATAGTTTTTATTCCAATGACAGTGACATGCATTTGGTATCAGGTAATTCTACAACCACTTCCACTTCTCATGATTAAAATTTCAATTCAAGCTCAGTCATATTTTTCCCATGGTTAATAGACTATAATACAAATTGATTCTAGTTTTGTTTGATTTTGAATTTGCTTTGTTCACACCTAGATTGATTTAGAGGTGGATGCATATGCTAGGGTGTGAAAGTGATGATTATAATTTTAATATTTTTTTCATCTTATAAAGAATAAATGAAAAAAAAATCATTTTTTCAATCACACATTTTTATGTGAATTAATAGAAAAGACGTCTTCTTTCGTATACCAAAATCCTTTTAGACAAAAAGAACAAACAATGCCAATGTTACCTAACTATAAAGTGCAACTAAAGCAACATGGTTGCGCTTTTAACATACATAAAATATAGATAAAACTATATAATGGTCTATTTGCTTTTGTTGGTAGCTCTATCGATTGAGAATTTACTAAAAACAAAATAATAATTAATAATAATTAACAAATAATAAATTAGTAAATAATTTCTCAATTATGCACTAGCTAAATATTAAATCAGTTCATAATGTGAAAATAAATTAGTAGATAATTTTAAAATCATAAATTGGTAAAAATATTCGAAAAGTATTAGATTAATTTATAATTCTTAATAACTAAATACTAAGTATTAAAGGAAAATGTCCATTGCAAAGCATTGCCTTAGTGGTCCAAAATCTTGTATCATCTGGATGGATTCTTTAGCCAAAGCGGCCATTGGATAATGGTTCCATATTTGGATTAGTCATGTGCTGTACTGAAGTGCCCAAAGTTGCAAAAGTAAAATTCCAAACCAATTATTCAAATTTGATAGATGGAAATTAATGTCATGTTGTAGATACTTGGGCAATCAAGAGAAGACTATAAGTGGACCTCTTAGGAATTAATTAGTTGATAATTTCCAATAGGAAAAACTTCTTCTTTCTTCCATCCCTTCCATCTTTATTTTTCATTTCCCTTTGTTTTTCCATCTTTCCTTTACATCCCTCTTTCTTTTTTAAGTGAGACACATGAGCTACACTTTATTCGAAGCATGAAAAAACATTGAATTTAGCCTAAGTGAAGCACCTAGGCTGCACTACTCTGCATTTTTTTAGTTAAGTTGCACATTCATGTGCTTTTGGCGATAGTAAATAAGGCCATATAGTCCAGCCCATCATTAGCAAATTTAGATTTGGAAAAAAAAAAAGGGTATAGACACATGAGACTAGTAATTGAACTTAAATAAATGATCAAACTTTTTGAATGATGGTGCAGTGACAACTGTAAGAACTGTGGTGGGTTCAAGGTAATGAATCCCCAATTACAATTGGGTTTTTCAAGGATAAACTTTAAGCCCTTATTTGTTTGCCCTTATTATGGGTGATTTAACCAGAGGCATTTAAGATGAGGTTCCTTGGCGTATGTTTTTTGCTGATGATATTGTTTGATGAATAAGACAAAAGAAATGATTAATGCCAAGTTGGAATTATAGAGATCAACCTTAGAATCAATAGATTTTAAGATAAATAGAACGAAAACGGAAAAAATGATGTGTAACTTTGGTTACACTAGGACGAATAATGAGGTGGTGAAAATTGACGATAGCTGAGAGATTCTGCAAAGTGATTATTTTAGGTCTTTGAGCTCATTCATAAATAAAGAAGGTGATATAGAAGATGATGTTTCATAAAGTATTAAAATAGGATGGATGAAGTGGAGAGGTGCGTTCGAAGTTAGACATATTTAAAACTTAAAAAGAAAAATTTTATAAAGGGAGGTAGTTTTCTGTCCGGGAGTGTGGCCTACGCCAGCACTCCCATGTGTCTATCTCTCTCCTCTTCAAAACAAGGGGCATAGGTGTCTTTTCACATATGAAGGAGAGAGATAGACTCATGGGAGTGCTGGTGTAGGCCACACTCCCGAACAGAGTTCTTTTTCCCTTTTATAAAATAGTTATACGACGGACTACGATGTATGTTGCAGAATGTTGGGTAGTTAAGAAGCATCATATAGATAAACTCAATGTAGTGGTGATAAAGATGTTGATATGGATGAATGGCATAACTAGGAAGGATAAAGTAAGGAATGATCATATTAGAACTGATTTGGTAGCTCCGATACATGATAAGCTATGAGAAATTCATTTGAGGTGGCATGACCATGTTCAATGGAGGCCTTTGGATGCCCCAGTACGGAGGAGTTATTTTATTCAAATTGAAGGAACTAAAAGAGCCTGGGGTAGACTTAAAATGAGCTTAGGAGAAGTAGTGAGGAAAAACATGCATAAATTAGACCTTTTTATCAAGTATGACCTTGAATAGAGCTGATTGAAGGGCAATGATCTATATAGCCGACCCCATTTAGTTGGGATAATGTTGTTGTTGATTAAAAATTTTATAGAAAATTGGATGCCACAAATTCCAGATACAATTATGTTCATGTTCAATAAATTTCTTATCTAAAAATTTTGGGATAGACATTTTAGGTTATGGTCAACATACGAGTAATATATATAATTCATTGAACGTCTAATCAAAATAAAGGGGAAAAAACTCTATACGAGAGTGTAGCCTACACCAACACTCCCATGAGTCTATCTCTCTCCTCTTTATGTGAAAAGACACCTCTACCCCCTTGTTTTAAGGAGAGAGATAGACACATGAGAGTGCTGGCGTAGGCCACACCCTTGGATAGAAAACTACCTCCCTAAAAATAAGCATTCAAAAGAGAAAAGTAGAAGTAAATAAAATAAAATATTTTCCTAATGTAAGCAACTTAAGAAATCCTTCATAAAAAATCCTATATCTTTTTTATCAATAACAATACATTTATTACACATTTTTTACATTGTACCTAATTTCTTTTTTATTTTCTTATTTTTTATGAACCCTGTCTTGTAGCAATACTACATACCTGCAACACGAGAACTATCACGACTAGGTGGAGTATGTCAGGCTCCAATTGTACAACATTTTGTTGAATCTATTTTAGGTTCAACAACAATTAGGTGCTTTAATCAAGAAGAAAGGTTTCTAGATACAAACCTCAAGCTAGTGGATGTATATTCTCGTCCCAAATTTCATTTCTCTAGTGCGATGGAGTGGTTTTGCTTCCGTATGGATATGCTGGCATCCATCACATATGCTGTCTTTTTGGTTTTCTTGATTTCAATGCCAAAGGGAGTACTTAGTCCTGGTAAAATTTTGAATTTGAGATCTTCTAAAATCATTCTAATAATTCTTTAGGGGTCATGTTTGATTTCTCACATGAAAGCATGATTTTGAATTTTTTTTTTTTTTTTCTCTATTAAAGGTATTGCAGGTTTAGCAGTTACATATGGGCTCAGCTTAAGTATGCGTGGGGTCGTATGGGATTTTTCCAATCTTGAGAATAAAATCATATCCGTTGAGAGAATACTACAATATGCCCGCATCCCTAGTGAACCCCCTCTGTTTGTAGAAGAAAAAATGATAGATCATGAATGGCCATCACAAGGGAAAGTAGATATTGTTGATCTACAGGTAATGCCCAATTTAGACTCATCAAGTCTTAATCTCCTTAATTTAATCAAGTCTTAATATGTTTACTTATTTTCTCATTTTATGGAATAGATCTTCTAAAGCCTAATGATGTTGGATAATTTTTCTAAGTTTCATGATTTGATTATTTAATATGTATGTAGGTTCGCTATGCACCACACCTTCCTCTTGTCTTGCGAGGTCTTACATGCACTTTCTCTGGAGGGAGGAAGATTGGCATTGTTGGGCGAACAGGAAGTGGTAAATCAACTCTTGTACAGGCTCTCTTTCGTATGCTTGAACCTATAGCTGGTCAGATTTGGATAGATGGAATCAACATCTCCAAGATTGGCCTCCATGACTTGCGGTCTAGATTGAGCATCATCCCACAAGACCCCACAATGTTTGAGGGGACTCTAAGAAGCAATCTTGACCCACTTGAAGAGTACAGTGATGAACAGATATGGGAGGTGGGTGTTTTATCATTTAACAAACAATCTCTAATAATGACAAGGATAGGATAGACATGTCTTCTACATACTGACGAGTCACATATAAAACAAACATAACACAATTGATTGGCTAAGAAATGTAACTCAATGAACTCCTTCTTGTGGCTTTCTTTATTTTTTGTTCAATATTTGAATTACTTTTTGCTAAGATGTTGAAGTCATTTCATTGGATGCAATGGATCATCTTTGGGCCAACCTAAGTGATTGTCTTAGTTACAACCAGGAAGTGCACTGGTTTTATTTTCTTGTTTTTCATTTCCACATGGCATCCCTTTCTTATTTATAATATCTTTTTCTTAACTAACCTTTAACAATAAATTTTGTGTCATCTTGAATAATGTGTTGACATGGATTTTTTGTTGTTTTAGACTTTAGATAGATGTCAACTCAGTGATGAAGTTAGAAAGAAGGAAGGCAAGCTTGATTCTGCAGGTCGGTTTCTTCATATATTCACTCTAATTTAATTTTTTTCTACGTCAATTTATCCATGCATAAGTGCATTATTGTATGATATATCAAACTTCTATAGTATAACCCAATTTTCCTGCCCTCAACTCCTTTTCCAACAAGAAGTAGGGTAAGAAAAGTTAATGAAATTTAGATACCGAATGGCTAACCCATTTTTATATGGTGGCTGTCATAGTGACTGAGAATGGAGAGAATTGGAGCATGGGTCAAAGACAACTAGTTTGTTTAGGGAGGGCATTGCTCAAGAGAAGCAAAGTATTGGTACTCGACGAAGCTACTGCATCAGTGGATACTACAACTGACTATCTAATTCAGCAAACGCTCAATCAACAATTCTCAAAGTCTACTGTCATCACAATTGCACATAGGATAACATCTATTCTTGATATCGATATGGTCCTCCTTCTTGATAATGGTAAGTAACTAGTAATTAGTACACAATAATCAAATGGTTTCAATTGAGTTTGGTAATATGTCTTTTCAAACTTTTTTTGTGCATACCTAATCCGATTGATATTTTTCTTGTCTTAAGCAGGCCTTGTATTAGAGTATGATTCCCCAACTAAATTGCTAGAGATCAAGTCCTCATCATTCGCAAAACTTGTTAAGGAGTATACTCAAAGATTTAGTTCCTAGTGTTTGGAAGGCTAAATATGTGAGTTTTGAATGTTCAAAGTATTGATGCCAAATTGAAGTGAGGTGTATTTTATTTTGAGCATGACAAAAATTTGTAGGGAGATCGAGGCTACCTGTAATCACTAGAGTTGAAATTCGAATTTAGTTGATATATTGAGGGTAAAAAAGAAGATGAGAAGGGAAAGCAAAAACTGTTTCTTCATGCATGTCTAGTAACATTGGGAGAAATTTTAGTTATCCAACGGCATCTCTAAACTACCACAAACATCTACTGCATGGAACATTGAATAGAGCTGAAAATCTTTGGATAAGTAGAGCCCAAGTCCCATGCTCACATATGAAGTTCTAACGAAAATAAAGTTGGCCAAATCGAAAAGTAAATCTTTGAAAATCAAGTTAAAAATGTAATTTTTTAAAAGAAAAGGGCGGCTGAAAATACATGTGAATCTTCCAACACATTGGAACGATATGCTTGAATCCGAGTCTAAAATTTGACCTGCGAACATTTTAAAAAATAAATATAATTGAAACTGCCGCATCATCCATCCATGTGCTAAAACTTGGTTCCGATCTTTAAATGCAGAGGTATAATATAAAAATAGAAACCTTCGTGTATTAAATTAAAAGGTTGTAATGTACATAATGAGGTTGTTGCTCATTCAGATCAAAATATACAATGTTATATTGCCTATATCAGTCCTTAGTTGCAAACAATATAAAGATCTAATCAGACAATCATACATAATGAGAATTAATATCATTTAAAGTATTAATATTGGGTTTGATGGACAAACATATCCAACACTTTCCAGAGATTTTTATTCTCTCAATTTCTAATCTGTCAATTTCTGTCAATTTCCTCCTTAGAATATCGACACGTGGCTACTAGGAATCAAACGGTCAGATTTCAATCCCCAAATTTCACCCACCCAACTCTAACTTGACCCGAGTTACCCATTTCTCTCTCCTCACTCCTCCCTCTCTCAATGCCAATAAGCACAACCTCGACGATGATGATGGAAGACTACTCAACATGAGGCGGCGGTAGGAGATCAGGATTGGGTCTAGTGAGGTTTCAGTTGGAGTCGCTTAGGCTTCACTTTACTTGGTCTTCTGGGAATGAAATCGAAACCACACATCGAAGGTGAAGCAGAAGGGAAAAAAGATGGAGAAGAGAAGAGATTATCCAGAGATCATATCACACCATATCCAATTTCTTTCTATGTTTGCCATTGCTTGAGAATCAAGCATGCAATCCCTTGACAATCCATGATCTCTATATTATCTCCCTCAATCTCTCATATATAGTATTGTAATCTTCTCTTTATGGTATGTTTATTATAGGTGATTGAGTTTCCAACAAGTGGATTCCCTCACCTATTTATACACTCACAATTGTAATTCAATCAAAGGATTATCAGATAAAATATCAACTTTTATTATGGTATCATGAGCCTCTAGCTCCACCGAGCAAGAGAATTTTTTTTTCTCACCTCTTCCATTCCAACGTCCTCCCTCTCTTGGACGACATGGGCTCTCCTCCCTCCACCCCAAACACCTCTTCCACCTCCTCCACCATTGTACCATCCAGTACACCTAGCCTCACATAGATTCTTTCAATCAAGCTCTCATCTAAGAACTTCGTCTATTGTAAAACCCAGATTGTCCCCTATCTATAAGGCCAGCGCTTCTATGGTTACGTTACTAGCTCCAATCCTTGCCCCAAGGATGCATCGCAGGTTGAATCATGGGAGGAAAAAGATTCTTTAATCATGAGTATACCCATCTCTTCTCTATATGACGAAGTTATGTCCCTCGCCGTCGAAACCAGTAAAGAGATTTGGGACGTTCTTCATGCTGCCTATAGCAATGCCTCCACACCACGGATCTTATCTCTCAATGTTTCTCTTCAACAACTTGTTCAAAAACCAGAAGAACATGTTACTCAATTTTTAAGTCGGGTCAAGGCCCTTTCTGATGAACTCGGTGCAGCCGGCAAACCACTCCCCATGGAGGATCTCAATCTTCATATTTTTCATGCTCTACGTGCCGAGTT
Source organism: Telopea speciosissima (assembly GCF_018873765.1). Taxonomy (NCBI): domain Eukaryota; kingdom Viridiplantae; phylum Streptophyta; class Magnoliopsida; order Proteales; family Proteaceae; genus Telopea; species Telopea speciosissima. The sequence goes on along the minus strand of NC_057919.1, from coordinate 57,818,966 downwards.
CCAACCCCTTGTTCCAACCATGATGGACCGTAAAGAACCAATCAGCTGCACTGATTTACATGGGCTCCTTGTCAGCCATGAGTACCTGCTTCAATCACGACAGGCTGTTGTTGACCCTGCTGCCAATGCAACTGCAAATGTTTCTCAATATACTCACAGCCCCCCTACCTAGCCCTATGGTCGTGGCACACTTGGTGGTTGCGGTCGGGGCAAGGGTGGTGGTGTTTGTGGCCCTCCCAATGGTCCAAGTGGTTTTGGATGCTCTAATGCATTTGCACATAGTCCTTGCATAGTCTGTGGTCGCACCAATCATCAAGCTCCCACTTGTTACTACCGTAATAAGGCCGTTGGTCAACAATCTCATCAAGCTCCCTCTCCATCTGCCTACCTTGCCATGCCCAACCCTCCATTGCTACCTACCCTGCAGCCTTACCCAAAATTTTCCCAACCCCAACCGTCCTACCCCCCCCAACCAACCATGGTCATTATCCCCCACCCACTACTAACCCTGGCCTAGCGACTTGGATTCCTGATACTGGGGCTACTCATCATGCGACACCTGACTTGCAGTCTCTCTCCTCATATGCACCCTACACTGGTAAGCATGGTTTGTTGGTTGGTGATGGTAACTCTATTCCCATCTCTCCCATCCCATCTCTTCTCGTTCTTTGTCTCTTTCTGATATTTTACATGTACCCTCTCTTTCTAACTCTTTACTTTCAGTTTATAAATTTGCTTCTGACAACAAGGTTTTCTTTGAATTTCATGCTACCCATTTTCATGTGAAGGATCCAACGTTCAATCGTATACTACTTACAAGGCCTAGCAAAGACGGTCTCTACTATCTGCTATCTCCACCGTTGCCTGTTCCCTCCACCAATATTGCTCAAGTTTCTTCCTATGATCACTGGCACCAATGTCTGGGTCATCCTCATGATCGCTCCCTTTGCCTCATGATTAATGATATCAAGCTTTCTTCGTCTCCGCATTTGTGTTTTGCTTGTCAAATAGGCAAATCATGCCGTTTGACCCTTTGTGAATCACATAATCGTAGTAGTTCTCCTTTATTTTTAATTTTTAGTGGCATTTGGGGACCCTCGCCCACTATTTCATCTGATGAACATTGCTATTTCTTAATTTTTGTGGATGACTTCACTCGGTATATTTGGTTTTATCCTCTTAAGGTTAAATCTGATGCTTTCTTTGTGTTTAAACAATTTCAAGTATTAGTTGAGCGTCAATTCTCTACCATAATTAAAAATGTGCAACCTGATTTGGGGGGAGAGTTCCGCTCTCTCCAATCTTATTTTGCCACTCTTGGCATTCACAATTGCATTTCTTGCCCTCACACTCATGAACAACAGGGCACCGTTGAAAGGCGTAATCGCCATATTGATGAGACCGGGCTGACTCTTATGAATCATGCCTCGGTCCCTCAATCTTATTGGAGTTATGCTTTTGAAACGGCAGTATACCTAATCAATCGAATGCCCACTCCCACCCTTTGGAACCTTTCCCCCTGCCATCTAATTACATCTCACCCACCTGATTATAGCTTTCTGAAAGTTTTTGGGTGCCTCTGTTTTCCTTTTCTTCACCCTTACAATAATCATAAAATTGATCCCCGATCTACTCCATGTGATTTCCTTGGGTACAGTTCTCATCACCACGGCTATCGTTGCATGCATCTTGAGTTCTGTCGCATTTATATTGCTCGCCATGTCCGATTTAATGAGCTTAGATTTCCATTTCGTGAAAACTAATCCCCTCCCCCTCCCTCATCCCCCTCACCACCATGGGCTTCCCTACCATTAACCACCTTACCCGATCCGCCATTACCCATAGTCCAAACCCCAACCCCTAACTCGCCACAGACCCCCTTACCCCAATCCCCCATACCTGGTGTTGATCCCATATCCCCCTCCCCTAGTCCGCAACTCTCCCCATCCTCAACCCCTCCATCGCCTCCCCCACATCACACATGCCTTCTACGTGAGCTTTATGATGGCCCCTCCATAGCACTTTATGACAATCTTACCCAAATTACTTATGACCCTTCTCCTCCTTTAGAACCTACCTGTTACACTCAGGCTGTGAAGGATTCTCAATGGCGCCAGGCCATGTCTGATGAGTTTGTGGCTTTGCTCAGAAATGGCACTTGGTCATTAGTGTCTCCCCCTACTAATGCAAATTTGGTTGGTTGTAAGTGGGTGTACAGGATCAATCGCAAGGCCTATGGGACTATCGAGTGATACAAGGCGAGACTTGTGGCCAAGGGGTTTCATCAACCACAGGGCTTAGATTATGATGAGACCTTTAGCCCTGTTGTCAAGCCTATAACTATCCACACAGTGCTAACTTTGGCTATATGCAATGGATGGGGTATTCGACAACTTGATGTCCAAAATGCCTTTTTACATGGTGTACTTAGTGAGGAGGTGTATATGACTCAACCTCAAGGGTTCAAAGATGCTAATTAGCCAACTCATGTATGCAGGTTGCACAAATCTTTATATGGCCTCAAACAGGCCCCTCGTGCCTGGTTCAGTTGGCTGTCCCAGTTCTTGATTCAGTTTGGTTTTCGGTCTTCCCAAATGGATCCATCACTGTTCATTTACACACAAGGTCCCATGACCTCTTATGTTCGTATGTATGTCGATGACATCCTTGTTACTGGTAATCAGCCCATGCATATTGATACGCTACTACAACAGCTTGTTTCTGAGTTTTCGATCAAAGATCTGGGCCGCTTAAATTTCTTTTTAGGGATTGAGGCAACTTACAACTCTGATGGCCTTACTTTATCTCAGTCCCGCTACATTGCTGATCTTCTCCAACGGGCTGGCATGTCGGATTGCAAACCGGTTCTTACACCTATGACCACTACTTTTAAAACATCTGCTGCAGGGGGTGTACCTTACTCTAATCCAACTAAGTACCGGTCGATAGTTGGTGCATTACAGTATATTACTCTCACTTGTCCAGATGTAGCTTTCTCTGTGAATCATGCCTGCCAATACATGCATAACCCTATAGAAGACCATTGGACCATGGTAAAGCGGATTTTATGCTACCTCAAACACACTGTTGATTATGGGCTCCATATCACCCAGTGCTCATCTCAAGATCTCCAAGCTTTCTCTGATGTCGATTGAGCTGGTGATCGTGACAATCATAAATCCACTGGTGGATATGCCATCTATATGGGAAATAATTTGATTTCTTGGGCTTCCAAGAAACAAAAGACTGTTGCCCGGTCCTCCTCTGAGTCCGAGTACAAGGCCCTTGCTGACGCCTGTGCTGAGCTCACCTGGCTCCACTCTCTATTTGGTGAACTTGGCCTCTCTACTTCTTTGGCCCCTGTGTTATGGTGTGACAACATCGGCGCCACGTATCTCTCGGAAAATTCAGTTTTTTACGCCCGTACCAAGCACGTGGAAATTGATTTTCACTTTGTTCGTGACAAAGTTGTCAAACGTGACCTTCAAGTCCGGTTTATTTCTACCAAAGATCAAATTGCCGACATTATGACCAAAGGGCTCAGTACGGCCAGATTCTCGTTTCTTCGGGATAAGCTGAAGATTTGTTCGCTCAAATCTTCATCTTGAGGGGGTGTATCAGACCATATCACACCATATCCGATTTCTTTCTATGTTTGCCATTGCTTGAGCATCAAGCATGCAATCCCTTGATAGTCCATGATCTCTATATTATCTTCCTCAATCTCTCATATATAGTATTGTAATCTTCTTTTTATGGTATGTGTATTATAGGTGATTGAGTTTCCAACATGAGGATTCATTCACCTATTTATACACTCACAATTGTAATTCAATCTAAGGAATAACACATAAAATATCAACTTCTATTACAGAGAAACAGAAGGGAAGAGAACTCAAAATCAGGCACTGCAATGGAATTTGAAGGGCATTGAAAATATATGAGGTGCCATTACAGAGCACAAGTGAGTTTCTTACAGGAACTAAGTATAAAGGAGTGAGTAATTGGGAGGGTTAAAATAGAGGTCGAGCTTTTAAGGGTAATGGGTTACATGTTCTAAAGAATTTCTGGGTTCAATTTTTCCAAAAGGTTCAGAGTTGATTTTGCAAGATCTGAGTTTATATCCCTGAGTTATGTTCATATGATTCATAGCTTGGGCTTTGCATTGGTTCATATTACAATTTACAAACATCAAGTTCGGTTAGATTTCTGTTTTTTTCAAGCTCTTGATGAGTGAGAGAGAAGAGGACAGCGAGCGCCGAAGTGAGAGAGGGAGGAGTGGGAGAGGAGAGAGAAACGGGTAACTCGGGTTAGGTTAGAGTTGGATGGGTGAAACTTAGGCATTGAAATCTGACCGTCCAATTTCAAGTAGCCAAGTGTCTACATTTTAAGGGGGAAATTGACAGAAATTGATAGATTAGAAATTGAGAAGATAAAAATCCCCTTCCATGTACTAAACTTGGTGTCGGGCTTGTAACGCCCTCTAGAGTCTGCCAGTCAAAAAAAACAAAAAAAAGAAAATTTCCATAAAGCTTTAAAAACAGAAAGTTGGGCTTATTATTTCTCCATTAGATTGTCTACTGCCAAAATTTTCTTGAATATCAACTATGTTATCTTTTCAATGCCTACATTGTTCTTCCCTTGCTATGACTAAAATTTTGAATTCCCCTCCTCTCAAAGTTTTCCTTCTATGATCATGCATGTTGATCCGAATTTTATAAAATTGATTCCTAGAGTGGCAATTTGAATTGTTCCAAGAGCCAACCATGTGGGATGTTAGCCTGGCCTAAAAAATGTATGGCTTAGGATCTTCACAAAAAAAGTTATAATCTTAATTATATAAAACATCATTACATCAGCTTTTCCATTGGTGTTATTGTTTCAGTGAATTTCTAACATCCAATTTTTGTAAGTTAGGAAAGTCAGAGGAATTAAGTGGTTTAAAACCTTTTTAAATGGGGAGGCTTTGGTTCCTTGAACAAACTTTACTTGGCTACTTTTCTTGCTTTCATTTCCAACTATTTTTTTGTCACAACATTTTGGATTGTATATGTCATAAGTCATTGTTTTAGTAGGCATAATTGTAAAGGAGTATTATGAGATGTAAAAGAGAATTTAATAATTTAGTTGTTATCTGTGTCTTCTCATCAAACTTTCAATTTGGATCCTCTGCTGCAGCTTGTCCATGCTGGTGTGCAGTCTCACAAAGGCAGTGGATAGAGTGGTCATTTCACCTATCTGTGTGAGGCTGCACGCTGACCGCACGGGCAACGGCAACAGAGGATTCGAATCCCAAACTTTTTGGACTGTCAATGCCCTTTTTTGGGTGTATTGGAACTCGAGTAATCAAAATTTTATTATTGGTTGAGTAGGGGACCTTACCAACTTCACAACTTGTATAGTGAGTTCTAATTATCACAGAAATTTAGGTCTCACGTGATTGAAATGGATATAAACAAAACAGTGCAAATCCCAAGGTTTTACACCCATTGCCATTAATTAAAAGAATTTTTAAATGGTTCATAGTAAAATCCACTAAATATCATAGGAATCCTCTATTGAGTTTGTTTATGTGAATTGGAAGGTACCATTTTGGATTAGACATATTAAAAATAAGGGAAAAGAAACACTAACTGGTGTTGTGTGTGGTGTGTACCTATGTTTAGACACAGTCAGTATGAAAAAAGGGCTGTACTACCCCTGAACCTTTTCACCTTTTCAAGGGGTGTGGCAGTCTTTTTGCGCCGATTAGCATTCTTTTTCCCTAAAAATAAGTAAATAAAAAATGTTTTGGCTCCATCTCTATTGTATGGTCCACCATAATTGGGTTTCTACCCTTTGATTTTCAGTGGTAACCACAAATTTGTGAAAGTTGAATTATCAACCAATTTTTGTGACATTATGGCTGCACGTGTTTGGTATGCATTCTTGAAATGCAGTGGATTCTATTTGTGTTTCTAAGTGCATACGAGAATGGTTCTCGTACGAGGCTGCACTCTTTTATTTGTTGGTACTACAAAATTTTTCCTCTATATAAATTCAAACACTCCATCTCCATGCAAGCTAACCTAACTCATTCCCATAAAGACACAGACCCAACTTATTCCATCCTCTGTTTCATTCACCATGACACATTCCATTCTGTTGCTTGGACTTCTGATATTAGCATACTTTAGTGTAAGAAAAATGACTCTCCAGATCTTCTATGGCGTGCTGCCCGTAGCGGCCTGTGTGGCGCAGAATGGGTTGCGCATGCAATGACCGTCTTATCCCCGTTCGAGCAAAACGTTTGGGCAGGGGTAAGGCGGTCATTCCGTGCGCAGCTCAATCTGCGCCGCAGGTACGGGCAGCGTGCCTTAGAGGATCTAAATTAGAAAAATGATGTTTTTTTCCATTATTCATTCATTTCAACATGGTTATTGCTTTATCCTTTTTTTTTTTTTTTTTTTTAAATCTTTCTTACTTGTTTGATATTTTTAATTTTCATGTTGTAGGGTTCTCAAGCTGAAAATACCTTTTCACAGTACTGGAAAGAGAATATTGGTCTTCCACTCCCTCCACATTGGTTAGCTGCAAAAGCTTCTCCATTAAACCTCCATCAATTGGCAATTTATATGCAACTTATGGAGGAAAATGAATTGGCTTCTCACCTCCATTCATTCTGTAAGCAAGCTAATGTTGCTTGTTCTACAAATATCCAGGTGAAAAAGACAACAAATGACACAACCCTACCACCAATTGCTCAATGGAATAATGATAGAATTGTTTATGAACACTCTCCAAATGATACACCCCTATCAATTGCCAAACAAGGGGGATTGCCATTTTTTCGAGAATCAATGGTAAAAGAAGGAGGTTTCATGCTTGTCCCTGATTTAAGAGACCCAATTTCATATAAATCATTCTTGCCAAGACCTCTGGCATCAAAAATCCCATTTTTCTATTCCCAAATCGAGGAATTAAAGAAGCTTTTTGGTGTAGTAGATGAATCAAACATGGATGAGTATATTCAAAATACCCTTGAGACATGTGAAAAAAGCCCCATTCAAGATGAGCACATCTGTGTGATTTCCGTCGAAGATCTCATTGATTTTATTGTCAAGAAATTAGGGCATCACATATGTGTATGGAGTACTGAAAGCATCGAAGGATCTTATGAGAATGTCACAATTGGAGCTGTGAAACTCATATATGGAAACCTCTCCGAACCACCAGTGTTATGTCATAGTCAGCCATTTCCATTTCAAGTCTATTATTGCCATGTTTTGCAGGAAGTAAAAATATATGCGGTTGATATGCATGCTCGAAAGAAAATGAATCATGCGATAATGGCATGCCACTATGACACATCAGCTTGGAACCCAAACCATAATGCTTTTAAGTTGTTGGGTTATGGTCCAGGATTAATTGAAGTCTGTCATTGGATAAACGAGAATGCATTGGTCTGGACAAAGAATCTCTAGGTTGAGCAGCATTCGAAAATATGATTATATCTTTCTAGTCTCTTGTTTGTGTTACATGTTACTGCTTATGCTATGAATTTCAAGCATAAATAATGATCTATTTTGCTTGATTATTATACCATTCATGTTTCAATATAATTTTTTTCTTCAATTTTATAACTTAATAGATGACAAGTTGAAAAAAGAAAACCCAGCTCAACTTGACCCTATCGCACTCTCAACTACCCTACACTACAAAAAGCAAAAGTTGGAAAATTATCGTCTCCATTTATCTGCCCCTCCATTTCCTCCATTACATCTAATATGCATGATCAACCTTAAGTAAAGACAAAAAAAAAAAAACCAATGAATGATCTACACCCTTTAGAAAAAAACGTTTTTTTACATGCATCAAAACAAACATATAGTCTCTTGAAGACTGGTTCATTGACATATCAAGCTTTTCATGAAACTATAATCTGAAATTGTAAGGGTATTTATGTAATATCCCTTCATATGTTCTAATATAATCCTACTTGTGTTTATGCCCAGGCTGTGAGGGTCAATCTAGTAATTAGCCCATCTGACCTAAACCCTAGTTTCTCTATATATACTAGCTGGAGGCAGCAGTCTGGGTATTCCAAACTAGATACTCAGGGTGTAATGCTTTAAGCAACCTTGTGCTTAAACCCTAACCCTAACATTCTTAAAGCATTAGGATTTTCGTTTCTTTGTGATCAAGATCGGCTTTGGATTTCGGAATCACGTTCGACTTCGTCTCAATTCTGGTTTTTTGATCGACTTTAGAGTTTTTATTTGATCGACCTTTTGGTGATCACGGAATCTAATCACGGTTACTGTTTTATCAAAGACGGCATCGATCAAAGCTCTTGCATCACGGTTCTAGTTTGAGAGGTAATTCTTTATCAAACGATCAATCAAGCTTGGAGATCTGTCTTCACGATTTTGTTCGAACGTGCGTCACGGCTTTCGTTTCTCAAAGTTTTGTTTTGATTTGGTTTTAAAACAAAGCTGCAACGTTTGCAGACCTTGGCAGAGAACCTTTATCAAAGGTTTTTTATTTGGTTGTTTGATTACAAAGACAAAAGCAATTAATCCCTTTTGATTTGATTGGTTTGAAAAAAAAAAAAAAAAAACCAAATCAAAAGAAGTTTTGGAGTTTACCTTTTGGCAGAGTACGTTATTGGCAGGGAGCTTCTATTTTTCAAAGCTCTTTTCTACTTCCTTGATTTGACTATTCAAAAAAAAAAAAAAAAAACAAAGGAAAAGTAGAAGAAGACAAAAGGCTTTAACTTTTGATTTGTTTTTTAGATCGGTCACTACCTACGGGTTGCGATCAGTGCCAGCCATCACCAAACAGCAGCCAGTGACCCGTGCCTGCCAGCACTAGGGTGCCCACCACGACTGTCGACGTCGCTGCACCGCCACCATCCTTTCCTCCGTCGTCTAAATCCAGGGTTCTCCATCTCAGGTGTGACTGTTCCTTGAGAATTTATTTTTTATTTGAATTTTTGCTTGGGCATATAAACAAATCACATAAATATGGAGAAACACGTTGTTCCAATTGAGATGATCAAATTGGAAAGCTTTAGTGGCTCTGAGTTCAGTTCTTGGAAAAGGAGGACTCAGTTTGGACTGAAGTAACTCAATATTTTCTACACTGTAGTAAATAAATTTTCTGATTGTACGGACCTAACTGAAGCCCAATGGATAATTGATGAGGACTTTTGCAAAGACTACCTATTGAACTACCTGTCAGATAGGCTGGCAGAGACCTATAGTAAATATGAAACTGCAAAAGAGATTTGGAAAAACCTAGAAGCCCAATTCAAAAAGGAGGAGGACCTATCAAAAACTCACTTGGTTGACAAGTTTATGGACTTCAAGTTTCAAGAAGATAAGGAGATACTTCCACAAGCAACAGATTTTGAGAACTTGAGAATAAAATTGAACCAAGAAAACATCCCTGTTGTTGATGCATTCTTAGGGGGTGCAATTATCTTTAAGTTACCCTCTACCTGGCATTCCTTTAAAATAGAGATGCACAGAAAGAAAACACAAGTGGGGCTGGATGATCTCAAACGGTTCATTAGAATTGAAGATGAGAACAGAGCCAGAAATAACTTGGAGATGGTGAAACAACAACAGGCATCTGCCAATTTGGTTTCACAACCCAAGAAATATCCTAGACAGTCCAAGCCATCTAAGAAAGAACCCCAACAATTGGAGGCCAAAAAGACTAATTTTAAAAAGAGGGGCAAGTGCCACAACTGTGGATAGTGGGGTCATTATGCATCTGAGTGTAGGGGTCCTAAGAAAGGGAACACTGACACACCACAGAAGGAAGTTCACATGCTAGTGGACAAGACTGAGCCTACTAACTTTGTTGCTATGGTTGGCAAGGGTAAGGGGTTGGCCAGTACATCTTCAGATTGGTGGTTAGACTCTGGAGTGACTTGTCATGTTTACAATAGCAAGGACCTGCTCACTGATGTTGTTCAAGTAGTAGAGACTGTCACTGTTGCAAATGGAGACGTTGTGGAAGTGGTTCAACAAGGGACAGCGAACCTGGTTCTATCATCAGGTAAAATATTAACTTTGAAAAATGTTAAAATCTTTCCTGATTTTGAAAAGAATTTAATTTTCATTGGAATTTTGCTTGATGCTGGCATGTCTATTACTTTTAGTAGTGGTAGAGTAACATTGTCTGTTAACTCCTTTTATTTTGGATGTGCTTATAATTTGAATGGTATGTTTAGGTTGAGTTTAGCTAATGAGACAATAAACTAGGTTAACCATAATTCACTTGATCCCAAAATACTACATTGTAGGTTAGGACATGTGAACTATAGGAAAATACTCAAACTAGCTAAAACTCATAATTTACCATTAGACACTTCAATTAGATTTAACAGATGTGAAGTGTGTGCTCAAACCAAAATAACTAGAAAACGGTTCAGACCGGTTTCTAGGAGCACTCAACTTCTTGAACTTATACATTCTGACATTTGTGACTTTAAAAGCTACACAACTAGAGGAGGTCGGAAGTATTTGATAACATTTATAGACGATTTTTCTTGATATTGTCATTTATACCTGTTAAAATCTAAAGATGAAGCATTTGAAAGATTTAACAGATGTGAAGAATAGGGTAGAAAATCAGTTGAACTTAAAAATTAAAAGATTTAGAAGTGATAGGGGAAGAGAATACAAATTGACAGAGTTCAAGGAATTCTGTGCCTCTGCAAGCATAATCCTTGAAACTACTGCTCCTTACTCACCTCAATCAAATGGCATAGCTGAAAGAAAGAATAGGACGTTAACAGAGATGTTAAACTCCATGTTATTGACAGCTGGCATGCCCTCTTGCTATTGGGGAGAAGCAGTGTTGACTGCAAATCACATTCTAAATAGACTACCACATTCAAAACTGACTTCTACACCTTATGAACTATGGCATAATCATCCCTGTAGATATGACACTCTTAAGGTTTGGGGCTGTATAGCTTATGTTAGGATACAAAACCCAGGAGACCTAAGGTGGGAACTAGAACAAACACTTGTGTATATCTAGGTTGTGCAGAAGAAAATGCTACAGACCAATTTTTGGATCTATCAACTAATGTGGTGATAGAATCTAGGGATGCTATATTCTTTGAGGATAAATTCCTTAGAGATAAAGGCCTAACCTTGCCTGGTTTGACTGAAGTGGTTACTGAATCACATTTAGAATCTGAACCAATTGTTTCTGACACTACTCCCACAATACTCCTTGAATCAGAATCTAGAAGAGTATCTACTAGAGATCGAGTACCCAAGAATTTTGGTGAGAATTTTATGACCAACCATTTAGAGGCTGATCCATCCACCTATAAGGAAGCGATGAGATCTAGGGACTCACTGTTATGGAAAGAAGCCATTGATGAGGAAATGAGCTCTTTAATGCAGAATGAGACCTGACACCTTGTTGATCTGCCCAAAGGGGCCAAGACAATAGGGTGTAAGTGGGTACTGAAGAAGAAACTTAATCCGGATGGGTCTATAGCCAGGTATAAAGCACGATTAGTAGCTAAGGGCTATAAACAGGTGAGAGGGATAGATTATTTTGACATCTATTCCCCGGTCTGCCATTTGACAACAATAAGGATTCTTTCTGCCATAGCATCTATTGAGCACTATGTTATGCATCAAATGGATGTAAAAATGACTTTCCTTAATGGAGACCTAACAGAAGAAATCTACATGAACCAACCTGAAGGATTTGTCATGGAAGGTTTTGAAAAAAGAGTTTGTAAATTAAACAAATCTCTCTATGGTCTTAAACAAACACCTAAATTATGGCATGAGAAGTTTGACAAGACAGTAAAGAGCCTTGGTTTTCAAACCAGCAACTCGGATAAGTGCCTTTATTTTTTGTCTAAGTCAAACAAGGTCCCGATTATTTGCTTGTATGTAGACGACGTGTTGATTCTTGGTTCTGATCTCTCTGTAGTGAGTGACATTAAAAAAATCTTGTCTAAAGAATTCGACATGAAAGGTCTTGGTGTGGTAGACACCATTCTTGGGATGAGAGTAAGCTTCAGTGAGCAAGGGATCACCCTTAGTCAGACTCATTACATTGAGAAGCTACTTTTTAGTTGGGGATACAGTGATTGTAAACCGATTGAGACACCCTATGACTATAACAAACGGTTGAAACGTAACACAGGTGACACCGTGAATCAGTTAGATTATTCTAAACTGATTGGTAGTCTCATGTATGCAATGAGTTGCACTAGGCTAGACATCGCCTTTACTGTAGGCATGCTGAGTCGTTTCACTAGTAATCCTAGAAAAGAGCATTGAGATGCCCTATCGAGGCTGATGAGATACATTAAGGGTACTCAAGGTTATGATTTATGTTATACTGGACATCCTCCAACTTTGAAAGGATATTCTGATGCATCTTGGTGCTCAGATTAGGGAGACAGCAGATCCACCAGTGGTTATGTATTTACACTAGGTGGAGTAGTTGTAGCATGGAAATCCAAGAGACAGACTAGTATTGCTCTGTCATCTATGGAATCGGAAATTTATGCTCTAGCTTCTACGGGAGATGAAGCAAAGTGGATAAATGATCTAATCATGGATATTTCATTGAAGAGTTTTAAGTTAAACTCTATATCTATATTTTGTGATAATCAAGCAACAAAGACGATTGTGAATAACTCACTCTTTAATGGTAAGAGGAGACACATCAGGCTGAAACAGGCCATGCTGAATTATAGAACAGAACAAGGGATTATCACTTTGATTGATATGAGATCGAAGGATAATACAGCAGATGCCCTTACAAAGGGATTGAATAAAGATTGAACATTCAAAACTACAGGGGAGATGGGGTTAAAGATCATTTAGTCAGGTCTTAACCTAACCCAGTATTATTTTGAATTATTCGAATCTCATCTAGCCTTGGTAAGCATTCGGGACAGTTTACATGTTTCAGATAACTTAGTTAGGTTACTAAGTATGGGGGTTTGTGAAACCATTCTAAACTTGATAGTGTAGCAAATTTTCATATGAAGTCTCCTTACTTTGTTATTCTACAAAGGAATATGGAAAATGTCTGATATGTTTCAATGATATTGTGCTAATCTTTATGTCATTCTAAATTTGATGGCATGTCTTACATAGTATGGTGTACCATTCCAAATCTGATGATACAACATAAATCTATGACTGATATGACGAACACAGTATTCCAAATGGAAACATGGTACGGTCCTTATGATAGAGACTATATAGGATCGAGTTCTTGTAAAGAAACTTGATGATGATGCTTATTGTTTTTTGATTTATCTTCAACCATAAATGAAATGTACTAAGTTCTTATTGTTGAACTAGATACTATTGTGCAAATGATTGAATTCATACTATCTTATAAAATTCATATTTGACAAATTACAGAGAATGGTGAAGATGGAGGAGAACGGTTAAATCTGGATCTCGATGAGGATGACTTACTTGATGAGTAAAGTCACATGGATTGCAAGGACTTTTCCTTTTGATTATTTCTTTTGGTTTAGCTACTTGCATGTGAAACTTCGGATTTATTGTTGGGTTTAGTTTTGATCTAAAACCCTAGTTTTATTTCTTGAAGTTTACTTATTTCTTATTTGATTTATTGGATTATTGATATTCAATTTATTTAATTTATATTGATTCAATTACTGATTGAACAATGGTTCCTATACATGTGTAATGGATATATGTAGAACATAGGAGGAGATTGTAAGGGTATTTATATAATATCCCTTCATATGTTCTAATATAATCCTACTTGTGTTTATGCCCAGGCTATGAGGGGCAATCTAGTAATTAGTCCATCTGACCTAAACCCTAGTTTCTCTATATATACTAGCTGGAGGTAGCAGTCTGGGTATTCCAAACTAGATACTCAGGGTGTAATGCTTTAAGCAACCTTGTGCTTAAACCCTAACCCTAACAGAAATCACTTCCTAGATTCTTTTCCATGACTAGATCACCATACTTGGACAGCCAAGAAAAAGAAATTGCATTACATGGCTGCCCTCATTCTCTTCCTTTGCTACCTTTTGGCCCTACACAACTGCATTTTATGGAGATTAATCTCATACTTCTCATTGAGATAAGCATGCATGCTTTCTGGACTTATATCTGGATCTTCCCTTAGCCTAGCAGCAATTTTCTTTGTTATTCATGTTGAAGTAGCATTGGGGTTCTCTATGAGCCTTTGACATGTATATCTTAGGCTGTCATTATTTTATGTGCTCTTGGTTGCTGCTCTACTGGTAGTATCTACATTATAAGTACCCATGCCCCCGAAAAAGATCATGTGCATCCGGGCAGTCGGGCTGCATGTGCAGCGTCAGGCTCAAGGCAACGCGCTTTGATCGCCTTACCCCTACTCAAGCAAGGTGCTTGGACAGGGGTAAGGCGGTCAAAATGTGCCACCTTGATTCTGGCGCTGCACATGCAACCGGGCTGCCCGGATGCATAGGAGCCAAGTCCTCGTCCATCCGCATTCAATTCACATCAATCCTACTGGAAACTTTACAAGTAGGAGCTTTATTCGATCTCTCGAGAAGGAGGATGGCAGAATGACCTCTGATCAAGCGGATGTTGCATCTTATATTGTAAGTTTTTATGAATCTTTTCATCGAGCTGTTCCGTTGGCTTCTCACTATGACTTGCCTGATTTCATTCCTCCTGAGATTGATGATGTGGACTAAACCCATCTTCTGAGGAAATTAAAAGAGCAGTTTGGGACCTTGATCCAAACAATGCACCGGGCCTGAATGGGTGCTCATGGGTTTTTTTTAGATAGTGTTGGGATGTGTTGTCTGATGACTTTTGTGTTGCGATGAAATTCTTTTTCTCTTCCAGTCAGCTTCCCAACAATGTTAATAACTGTTTTATCACTCTAATCCCTAAGGTGGAGGGGACTCAATCATTAGATAAATTCAGATCGATCTGCATGAGTAATTTCTTGTGTAAAACAATCTCGAAGGTGATGGCTATGAGATTGGCGGATAAGCTCCCCAGGTCCGTATCTGTCGAACAGGAGACATTCCAGAAGGGCGAGATAATTTCTGAGAATATCAGTTTGGCTTTCGAGTTGGCGAATTTGATGCACTCGACGACCAAAGGTGGTGGTATGGGCTTAAAGGTTGATATCCAGAAAACGTATCATGGGGATTTTTGTTTGATGTCCTCCGAAAAATGTGATTCTCAGAGGTGTGGATTGGGTGGGGAGCCAAAGACAAACCCAATCTGTAATTAGATTTAACTGAGAATTCCCCTTTAGTATGGGGTCCCCAACACAAATGATCCTGCCCTCCTTCAGAGCTAAAAGGGATTTTGAGGATGGCCTCCACCTCAATCAGATCAAAGAACCTCCTCAATTTCTCCACCCTCCAGTGCGCCAACGAGGAGATAAGGTCCGCCACCTACCACTCGCTACAATCTGGAGGCCTGGGGAGCGAATTTTATCCTTTGAGATCAGGCACCCATGGGTCATTCGAAATTTGAATAGAGTTACCCTTAGCTACCACCCATCTGAGTCCTTTGACCAACACCTCCCTAACTTTCAATATACTTCTCCATGCCTTGATAGCTTTGCATCCAACTGTTCGGAGAGGAACTCACCATTTGAAAAGTAGATGCTTCCCATCAATCATGTCTACAGAAAGTTTATTCTTTTCAACAACTTTCACTTTGTAGGCAAAAATGAAGGTTATTGAGTCATTGAAACAGCGTGTTTTTCGTTTGGCGTCGTATCATTGCCAAGGAAATTGAAGCAAGAAAGGAGAGACAATGAGAGGGGGAAGATCAGGTTCTATTAGCCGGAGTCTTAGGATTCAACATTTTTTTTTCCTCTATCACCACTTTTATCCTCTCTCTCTTATATAACTATATAATTTTTGGGAAAGAGAACACTCTACCTAGGTACGAGTGGTGCGCTGTCCCGACCCTAGATACAGGGACGCTCGAAATAACCATTGTATTCCCAAAATTTTCCGCCTTGGGGGTGTAACGATCATTTCTCACACCCAGGTAGTGTTCCTTCTCCCATATTTTTTCTTGTGTTGATGTTTTTTGTGGGGGAACATGGCCTGCACGTGTACGGGGCAAATGAGAACACACACATTAGCATCATGGGGTGGGGCGGTGGGCAATTGACTTTTCTACAAAAAGACATTTCCCCTTTTTTCTTTATCCCTCTCTTTATGACGTATCCAAATGTGAATCATCGCATCAAATCACTTGTGGAACGCATAAGTCAAGCGAATGCAAAAATCAATCATCATGTTAACATCTCTCATGAACTTAAAAAAAGGGTCCAACGGTTGAATTTTTATTGTATGTGGTTCCCTAGTGTCTCTCACAAGAGGAGGGTGGACCCCACCTGGGCAGAGTGTTTGGTCAGGTACCCCAAGTGGGTCCCACACCCCTCTTGTGAGAGGCACTAGGGAACCGCACAGATCAGGGAACCGTAGACGATAACGATGGTCCTCCATCCGCCAAACCAACTCATCAATGCATTTTGATTAACAAAAAAATCAGAAAAATGGAAAATCAAAAGAAAAAAAAAAAACAAAGAATCACATATCAATGCATTTTGAGTTTATTACCACTGAACATGAGATGGGAGTTGAGGAGTTGGGGGCTTCATACCATTGGAACATGAAATTACTAGTTTACTCAACTCGGATATCAAGTGAATAAGTTTCTATGGGTTTTTTTAAAAACTACTAAACTCGCCAAGTTTGTCATGACTTGGGTAAATATACTGATTCTTATTTGTCTCAGACGATTTATGACCCAAGCTTGTCATCTTTTACCCTAGTCTAGTCGACACGATTCTTGACCAAGTTTTCCAAAATGTTGACTCAGCCCGGTCAAATTCCAATTTTATAATTATGCTCCAAAATAGTAAACCAAGAAGTTGTAATCTGTTTTTTAATTGCCCCTTATCTTATTACGAAGTATTAAATGTGGTATTTATGTGAAATGACAAAATTGATTTTTCATTAAAAAAATGTTATCTTAAAAGGTAAAAAAGTAATTTAAACCTTCTTCGTTCACCAATTGGTTAACATAAGATTTTTTATTTTTCAAAATTTTGGGAAGTAGTTTTTAGTGGGGGAGTGTGGCTTGCTAGCACTCCCATGTATCTATCTCTCTCCTCCTCAAAACAAGGGGGCAGAGGTGTCTTTTCAAATGAGGAGGAGAGAGAAAGACTAATGGGAGTGCTGGCATAGGCCACACTCCGGGATAGAGAACTTCTTCCTTTTTTTGGATCTAGCTCCTATCCAGCCGTGGGGGGAGCTGAACCGTCCAGCACCCCCCTAAGATCCTTCAACCTGGCCAGCTATACATCCAACGGTCAGAAAGTTTAAACTCTCGTTTTAACCCATCTTCCTCTCTCACCCTCTCCTTTGACAAAACCCGACCCGACTTCCCCCATATTCCATCTTCCTCTCTTCAAAACCCTCGATTCTCTTTTTTTGTCCTTTTTGGTCATGCAAAATGTGTTTCATAGCCCCTTTATCATCTTTTTTTTTTGTTGTTGCCCATGGGCTTATCTATAAAACATGTATTATATTTTTGGGAGAAAGATCACCACTCGGTCCCGTCAGACAGGCTACCCCTACACCCTGACACAGGGGCACATAAAATGATTGTAACACCCGCCAGAACCTTGGAAATGACCAAGGATATGATGGTCATTTCATGCACCTGTGTCAAGGACAGGAGCAGCTGATGCGCTTTTGAGTCATTTAATGCCTACTTATTTTTCCTTTCAATTTATGGAAAATTAAAAGTGTGCAAATGTAGTACGGCATATGACAACCGAGAGGAACAAGAAGGGAGAGAGAGAGAGAGAAACGAATTAAATCACCATTGAGGCTATAGAAGGTTGGTTTACCTCTTTCAGTTTAGATTTTTTTTTTTAATATAAAAAATCTCATGAGAGATCCATTTTTGTTTTTTTATCAGTTTCTTTCGTAATTCGTAGCCTCAGTGTTTTGTTGATTATATCAACTACCATGAGGTTCGTAATTTCCAAAGAACCTTTATCACATGAGTTGGTTGATTTAGTCCCTAAGGAAGCTTACTGCTTTTATTATATTACACACCTACTTGTTTAGCCTTTTGATTATTTTTTTTGCTGTATTTTGCCCCAACCTTATAATTCTAGAAAAAATATTTGGTTTACTAATTGTATTCTTTCTATTGATGTTCTTAATTGAACATGGATTAAATCATATATAACTGTAAATTTTTTCAATTCTTATCTTTCTATAAAAAAATTACCAACTATCTTCTCTTTATATATTTTTAATCAGTTTTTGTATAATTATCTGTTCATTAGAAGGTTCAACTATATCTAAGGGTGATATTAAGACTCCAATATTGTGCTAAGTCTTTGTGTAACACATATAAGATGGAAATAGTTGGTATCTAAAAGTTGGAACTTTTATAATGTTTTTATAAATGGATCTGCATCAATTGAGAAAATAGTGAAGTTTGTAAGATTTGTATTGGATTTGCATAAGCTAATCATCAAATTAAAAAACAGAAGAAAAGAAAATTTGCAAACATTGATGTTTTTGAAGAATCAAAAAATGATATGGATTTCTGGACTTTATCTTTCCAGTTTTCTACAACCACTTTCCTACACTGTTTTTCTACTTCTTCACACTTATTCGTGTTGTTAGTTTTATCCATTTCTTGGGTTTGCAAGAGACATGCAGTGTCTATTCTTGAAAATTCAAAACCAATGTTAAAGAATACATATTTTTTATATTATTGGCCATTTCTTATCTTGTATTGGTCTGTCATCCTATGATCTTCTCCTATGTGTATTAAGCTACCTCTCTGGGTATAGACATGGTTAGCCTGATCTAAAGGTTTTTCCCAGTTGGATTTTGCATTCAAAACACTTACTTACTTGGTTTGTGATCTCCGGATACTTGCATATCCACTTCTCTCATTCAAGTAAACGTAGGTTCATTGTCAAAAGCAAGCAGATTGGAAACTATACTGTATTCAGCTGGAGTTTGAGCACATACTTGATGTCACTTTTCGATACGACTTTTGAAATTTAAGGCCTCTATGATTGGCCAAGTATTATATATGTTTGGTACTTTCCTAAGATAGGTTTCAGGATTATGGAGCATTAGATAGAATACAGTAATGGATCATTAATCAAAATTGGTGACTAATTAGAGCATGGTAACCTGCTGTATCTGATGGTCAACTGGAAGTCATGAGTTTCATCTGGATTAACTGTTGGTTTTCCTTTTTCTTTCGTATTCCCTCCATTTTTTGAGTTAATGTTCACTTATAGATTGTGAATGGCACCAAATTTATCCGAAAGAAGTTTCCTCACTACCCACACTGAAACATTGGCACATGTAGCTGTGATGTGGAGGATTGTTTTGATCATCTTGGCACAGTGTCCCCATATATATATATATATAAAGAGCAATTTAATTTTCCCATAGAAAAAATCATATTTCTCAAGAACAGTGTAAATCAATGATGAGACTATGAATACTAGAATAATGGTTATCTACTATGTAAATTAGCTAATATAAGCTGGATCACAAGTGTTGGGTCCTTATATTCTACCCCGCTTAAAAGAAATTTTAGTCATCTAAATTTGCATTCCTTAAGGCTGAAAAAAATATGGTTATCCGGACATGTTGATTGATCGGTACAAAGCATGTTTGGTTGCAAAGGGGTTTTATCAACTTTCCAGGTTTTTATTTTGATGAGACCTTCTACCCAGTTGTTAAGCCCGCAACAATTTGTATTGTTTTGTCCCATGCCATTACTTTTGATTGGTCGATCCGTCAATTGGATGTATTGAACGCTTTTTCACATGGGGACTTGATTGAGACAGTGTATATGACTCAACCACTAGGTTTCGTTGATGCGTCTTTCTCGGATCATGTTTGTCGTTTACGAAAATCCCTTTATGGGCTCAAATAAGCCCCACGGGCATGGTACAATAAGTTGAGTTCATTTATTGTTTCCCACGACTTTGTGGCATCTCGCATGGATACGTCCTTATTTGTCTATCAATCCAACAGCATTGTGATTTACTTTCTCATCACGGGAAACATTGCTACTGCAATTTCCAACCTCTATCAAGCTCTTTCAGGGTCCTTTGCTCTAAAGGATCTTGTTGATCTCAAGTATTTTCTTGGAATTGAGAATTCTAAATTGCTTCCACCTAGGCTAATCTGTTATATATTCTTGTATTGTCAGGAGGCGGTTACATTTTATTGTCCACCTAGGCTCTGTTAGCTTCTTCAGTTTATTATATCCTTGTATTACAAATATGATTCAAGTCAATAAAGTGAATCTGAGAATTCTAAATTTCTTCACCTTGAATGTTTATAAAGGGAAGAGCAAAGAGATAAAAGGGAGCCCCCAATTAAAAAATCAGTCCTTAAGCCCGGGACCCCTACAGCCCATACTCCCTTAATAGTAGAAATAGTTCCAAATTTAGAATTGGCACAATACCAAAAATCAGAGACAGAGGCATTAAATACTTGAACTTCTAAAATTTCTGAAACCACAGAAAACAAGCACATATTGAGTCTAATTTAATGCATACACTCTTAGGAAAAGCAAAGCAACTCATCCAAAAAGAGGGAACAGCAACCAAGATAGACTGTACAAGTACTAATTGGCCTGCATGAGTAAGCATATGGGATTTCCATGTGCTCGAGTTTCTTTTCTACCTGATTCACATCCCTTCTCAAGCTTTTGACTCTAGAGCGACAGTGAAAGAGATTAATACCGAGATACACAACATTTATTGTCATCAATTTTACACTCAATAAACTACTCAAGGCTCTCTTATCCCCAATAGAAACATTTGAACTAAAAAAGACACCACTCTTACTAAAATTATATGTTGACCGGATAAGTCCGAGAACATATAAAATGAAGTTTCAAAATTCCTGTGTGTTTCTGTTCTATTCGACACTGGTCAGTTTTGATCGAAGTTGATTGTGTCTCTTAAAGGGACACATCCTTTGGGAAGGGTGTCTCCAAGGGGTATGGTGTTGACTTTTTCGTTGCGTCTCCGGAAGGGACACATCCCTTGGGAGGGGTGTCTCCATGGGGGTGATCTGAGTTTCGTTTTAAAAACCAGGAGGTGACGTGTAATTTACCCATTTGTTATTTAGGCAATGAATTCTTAACCTACTATGATACGTTGGGATACATTGATACAAGGTAATCGATACAAATTATTACAATTGAATCTACTGGTTTCCCTAATAGTGGAATAGTGGAAGGTTAATTAGTTATGGTTCTGCCTCCCTCTTCCCCTCTTGTCGTCTAGCCATCGCCCTGGCCACTTTGATGGGATGCCTAGAACCTCACCAAGAATGTATGAACCTGACCCATCACACATCTTGGATCATGAACCTATCGAAATTAGAGAAGAATTGACTTATGTTGAGCAATCTGGTTAGATTTTAGATTGGAAAGAATAAGTTCTAAGGTCCAAGGTAATTCCAATAGTGAGGGTGTTGTGGCTACATCACTCCTTCGAGAATTTAGCTCGTCTCCGGGGAGCCCAGCACACCCAGGGTGCTGCCAGCCGTTGGGCTGTGCCACACACATCTCTAGGCGTGCACCGAGATGTGTGTGTCACAGCTCAACCACTGGATGCCCCCTGGGCACTGGCCTCCCTGGAGACGATCCTGATCCCTCCTTAGAAGAGGCTACATCGGAGCATGAGGCTAACATCAACGAGAAAAAACCATATCTTTTTCAGCCTTAAGGTATGCAAATTTAGATGACTAAAATTTCTTTTAAGCGGGGTAGAATATAAGAACCCAACACTTGTGATCCAGCTTATATTAGCTAATTTACATAGTAGATAACCATTATTCTAGTATTCATAGTCTCATCATTGATTTACACTGTTCTTGAGAAATATGATTTTTTCTATGGGAAAATTAAATTGCTCTTTATATGTATATAAGGGGACACTGTGCCAAGATGATCAAAACAATCCTCCACATCACAGCTACATGTGCCAATGTTTCAGTGTGGGTAGTGAGGAAACTTCTTTCGGATAAATTTGGTGCCATTCACAATCTATAAGTGAACATTAACTCAAAAAATGGAGGGAATACGAAAGAAAAAGGAAAACCAACAGTTAATCCAGATGAAACTCATGACTTCCAGTTGACCATCAGATACAGCAGGTTACCATGCTCTAATTAGTCACCAAATTTTGATTAATGATCCATTACTGTATTCTATCTAATGCTCCATAATCCTGAAACCTATATTAGGAAAGTACCAAACATATATAATACTTAGCCAATCATAGAGGCCTTAAATTTCAAAAGTCGTATCGAAAAGTGACATCAAGTATGCGCTCAAACTCCAGCTGAATACAGTATAGTTTCCAATCTGCTTGCTTTTGACAAAAAATTTGAAAGGTACCAAAATTCATCCAGGGACCATGCTGAACAAACAAGGAGGCACCTAAGGCAATGTATATAGTAAACCAGGTCCAACTCCAATGCATGCCTAATATTTTTTTTTAGGGTGTAAGGAAATGTTACAAATCACTGAAAATTGATTCATAGCCAAAGGTAGCATAATTCTTAAACTGGAAAGGGCTATTATCATTTATTCCAATATGCATGAGTTTCAAATCAAATGATTAGAGACTTTCATGAATGCAATACCAACACCCAAACCATCCTGGAATACTGCTATTTAGATAATCCAACAAATTGCATTGCAGAAAACAAAAACTTCAAGGAATATTGTTTTTCCATTCACCAAGATAAAATGAGAGCAACAGAATTCCATGTGGAATAACGAACCCAATTACAAAACATATTGTTGGTTGCAATGAATGGAAAATTTTATTTTAGTGAGCATGATTTCCACCAAACAATGACTTTGAGAAAGTATATTTGACAAGATTCTTAGGCTAATCATTATAGGTTTCAGACTGTTTTTCTGTTCCCCAACTATAGAGCAAAACACATACACCAACATTTGCAGTAGCATAAACAAGATTTATCAGACAAGAAAGTATAAACTGCAATAACAAAATAATTGGGGAACAAAAGGAACACCTCCTTTAACCAAACAATCATGATACAATGCTTATGGTTTACAAGCCCCAAGAAAATTAAAAAAGAAGTTTACTTTAAATCAAGGACAAACTGGTGAGGGTGAGTTAAACATAAACTACAACATAAAGAGCTAAAAACATGGATCAAATTAAAAGATATGATCCAAAAAAAGAGGTTTCAAAATTCTTGGATCCAGATTTACGGTCATCCAGCAACCATGCCGGAATTTTGATCACCTGAAAAGGAAATAGAAAATAGTCGTATACTGGAGCGATTGTATGATTGCATGTATGGGAGCAATTCCAATGGCTTCTGAGTTTCAGTTATATCTACAACAGAGAGATGATTTTCACTTGATAGTTTGAGGAAGCAATGAAATGTGTCTAGATTGCGTATTACAGTAGCTATATAAGCCACCGTGCCTTTCTTTGAAGTATCAAACTGAGATTTAGTGTTTGAAGCATCACCATAGACTGTTCTTCCTAGACATGAACCAAATGCAAGATCATTATCATCAGGAGCACCTCTTCTTTGACAGGGATTTGATTTATCCGGGTTCAAGAAAATGGCAAGTACTCGAATTAGATGTGGCACGCATATTGGATCATAAATTACATCTGCTCCCAACCTGGGGAATAAAGAGAAGTAATGATGTAACAACTGTTTTTTTTTTAAAAAAAAAAAAAAGCAAAAGAGTCAAAGCGACGAGAAACTACAATAATTCTGGTATTGATGCTTATAGGCACTGAAAACCACAATCAGTCAAACCACCTAACCTACTTGTCCAAGTAATTGGACTCCTAGGATGGTCAAGAAAGATATGAACAGGCAAAGGAAACCTTCTAAAAAGAGAAATTTGATTGATCAGGGTTGATGGACCCATTTAATTTGGAAAACTAATCTGATGATCAAAGCTCCTAACACAGGCAACTCCCACCCCCCTCCCTTTTGAGGTGTGTGTTTTTTTCACCATTTGGGGGGGGGGGGGGGGGGGGGGGGTTAGTGCGTAAGCATAATTAAAAACCCATTGTAGTCTCCGTCATCCTTAAATAGAACAACTCACACTATATCGGGCCTGAAAGCTCGAAGTCGACTTTCTGATGCTGATTCCCATGACAAATGTATGCACTCCATCTGAAAATTTAATCTGACAGAAATTAGAAATTCTATTCGAGTTTCTGTTCAAAATATTTTTCTCAATGTAGATTGCACTATATTTTGTACAATAATATGGTAAGTTCACAAGCTAGCATACTAAAATGAGGTGCTCAAACCAAGGAAAATTAGTGAGATAAACACTTCCAGTTCCTTTATTAAATCTAAAGAGAGAAGACCTTTATTAAAAAGAGAAAGAAGAAAGACGGGACAGGAACAAGGAACAAAAAAATCTGAATCCTAAGAACTGAACCCCCAAAGAAAAACCAAATAAAAGAAAGCCTGCTACACAGGAGTACAGATTATCACATCCTAATCTCTTACTAGTGTATTGAAGAATTTGTAATGTAGACCAATCACAAGTGATGACCAGTCCACAAGAGGATCACAAACTTCAGGTCCAGCAGCAGTAAATACTTCGATCAGTTCTCAGATTTGCAGGAAATTTCAGAACAATAAAATTAAAAAACAAAAAATAAAAAAAGGGAGGAAGAAGATAGGGTAGTCTCTCTCAGAGTCTTTCACTCACAGCCTCTCACCGTATTTTGGTCTCTCACCAATGGCATCTCACTTTACTCTCTCATGGAGCATCGCACAAAGCTACGTTTTTTTTCCCCCCTCTCTCAATCTCATTAATCAAATTCGTGTACAAGGCCGTAGCCCTTTACAAACTTATATCGAAGATTCAAAAACAGACTCAACACTAAAAAGGAAAGGCCTAACCCAATCCTTAACAAATTAGGTAACATAAACTGACTAGGAAACTAAAATAATGAAAGAAACTAAATGAAGGTTCAGGGGTACGTGACAGTCACCAATTTAACCACCAGACATTCATTAAGCTAGAGTACCAAAGTCCCCAATTTCATTCCTTCGAAATGGACCAACAAATTGCGAAGTGCACCAGATTCAACACCTTTCCTTCTTTAGTCAAGCCATCAGCCAACATGCATTCAGGTTTTCAACACTATTGGCAGTGCCCACAGATGCAAAACCTTCTCAGAAAAACACTATAAAATGAGGGTTCCATGGGTCTGAAAGGATTGAAACTGCTATGTAACTCAAATGTTTGTTGAGTCAGTTGATGTTTTCTCATTGTTAAAAGCCCTGATTTAGTCAAAATCTACTTATCTCATTCCAATTTCTCCATTTATAGAGGAAGTTATCAATCATACTAGACTTGAACCAACATCCTGAGGAAGAATAAAAAAAGCGCTGTCTGCTTGAGCTATAGCAACCCCCACCCCACCCTAAAAAAAATCCTCTGGTTATAACTGCCTATGCTGGATATATTCAGCAGCTTATTCATTGACTCTATCATTAAGTTCTGAAAGAGAAAGGTCATATTTGTCTACACTGCCCCTCAATGGCTCAATTCTTCGGCTTTAGGTTCCTATCCGGGATTCTCTCTTATGTTCAATTTCAATGGGTATTCTTATGCAGCCAAAGTTTACAGTTGGGTCAGATCTTCTTGTAGAGGTCCATTTTTGGAATCATGGGGACTATGAAAAGTTTGGACTATAACTCGCATTATCATGGAGGACCTGCTCAAGTAAATTCTGGTCCCCACTCAATTGTGCAGGGTTGCACTGTTGTAGTGACATGAAATAATGCCGCTTTCATCAAAAAAGAAAAGAAATAAATAAGAATAATTATATGTAGCATTACGATGACTCACCAAATTTGGATCTTGGAGTGTCCTGTCTGGCATATCTGTTCCTGTGATCAACTGGTTCATTTCCAAATTAAGCTTCAGATTTGCTAAACTTGAAAAATCACCATCACTCAGTACCACCTGCAGAAAAGGCTCCACTATCATGAACCCTGTCATGCTAGACAATACAAGGTCTTAAAGAAATATTAATCATAATTGTCAATGTATTTTTGAGACACCAGGTAACAATGTGATAATTTTCTATTTTTTGGTAGAACGATGATTTTATTGAATTCAAGTCCCAACAAGGGGAAAGAATAACAATGCAATAAATGAGTTACTATGTTATTATGAAACTGCATTGGTGCATCCCTACTGGGCACATCATGACAAAAAATACAGAATGCAGACCATCCAGTGCATTGAACATAACCCAATTCCATTTGGCAGTGAGAAGGCATGGTTTAAGGACAACCAATTTATATGATGTTCAGAGTAACGTGCAATATAAGAAAGGACCTATCTACCAAATAGTTAGGATTGACAAGCATATGCACACCAAGTATACAAGGTAATCCAGATTTCAGTGTTCACAAATATCAGTTCCAAATGACAAACCTTCTTGGCTTTCACATAGGCAAGAATCACGCCGACTAAACCAACACCCGAACCAACCTGTTTTTCAACAAATATCCAGCACAAATCAGAAGAATAGAAATTTTTTAGTATGTCAAGCTGCTCTTCATAAAAAACTTACTAAGCTAAAAGAAGAATAATAGTAGCAACACGGCAAGGGAGAAGAAGACAATAAAATAGTAATAGTTATTGATAAGAACCAAATGAGATTGTCAATAGCAACTTAAGATAATAGGTAAATGAAAATAGGAATTGAAAAAAAAAAAAAAAAAACAACAACCAAAGAAAGCTTTGCATCAAATTAAGTTTTTGCCAATGGATGCAATCCCCATATTCAGGGATGTGACCAGGCAACCAAGCAAGTATGGAAAACGATTCTGTAGGCCAGTGACAGATTTCAGATCTTTCATGTGCACCAACATTATTCATTAAACCAAGGGGATGAGGAATTGAAGTATTGTTGCCTTACCTCAAAACACGATTTATTAGAGAATAACTCAAGATGAGAAAGTATAAACTCCGATAAGAAAAGACTTGAAGGCCAAATGGAACATCTGTATAACAAGTGATAAGGAATCAAACGTCACTTTTTTCCCAGCCACAGAAAAAGGAAAGGAAATCCTAACAAAAAGCAGCTCCAACTGACTTAGCTAAGAGCAAACTGTTAAACATGTGCACCACTACAATTGTCTGCCCATGCAGTACAAATCTTCAAAGGAGAAGTAACAAAATGAAGTGAAAACTTATCCTGAAGATATGGTTATACAGCTCAACTCAACTCAACTACACCATATCCCAATTAACGGGGTTGGGAGCTAAACACTATTTCCCCAGTCAACAATATTTAAATTCATATTTGCTTTTGACAACAAGCCATCCATATCTTCTATCACCAGTTCTCTCAAGTCACTTTCAGTCTACACGTAGTTCTATCCTGAAAACATTCCTATACAGAGCAATATATTAAAAATAAAGAAAAGAAAAGGAAAAAAAGATGGTAATAACATAAATACTTCTTTAGCAATCCACAAGCAATGATCAAAAAATTAAGAAATTCACTAATCAGAACCTAAAAGTTAGTCCTTCTCATAATGATGACCATGCCAGGAAACTATAAAAAAGAAATTAATAATTCATTTCTTACATAAATCTATGATTGAATCTAAAGAAATTAATAATTCATTTCTTACATAAATTTATGATTGAATCTATCTAAGAAAGAAGAACAAAAAACACTAATGACAATCTAAACAACCTTATGAGTGAATGCGCTTCACTTCATTTTTGAGATAAAAAGAGACTTGAAACTGTTCATTCACATAGTTTGTAGGAAGCTAAGAGTCTATCCCCACCCCCCTATGGAGCGTCCCAGTGCATGAGGCTCCCGCTACTGCAGGGTCTGGAAGGGGAAAATGCACACAACCTTACCCCCGTTTCATGGAGAGGCTGATTCCATGTTTTGAACCCACAACCTGATGGTTGCAATACCGCAACTTGACCATTGGGCCAAGTCTCGCCCACTATGAAAAGAAACTCATTTCCATCATGCCAACAGCCAGACAATTATCAAAATGCTGTGGTTATAAATTTCTTGCCCTGTGTTCTAATAGTATTGAAAACTTTTATGATAGGAAAACAAGTATAACAATTATGAGAAACTTGCGAGAAATGCAGAATGCACACTTGCATAACATGCTCTAGCCCCTACAGTGTCACAAAAACTTCTACAAACTCCCCTACACTAACAAACTCAAGTCTAGATGAAAAAGGAAAATAGACCACTCCATAACATTAAGATTCTTTATAGTGGACTACACTTCTATAGAAACAAGTCAGCAACTTGATTGTGGATTTGTGTCACATGTTTAACTCCAACAGAATCAAGCAGGTTGAGAAGGTCTATGGAATTGCACAAGATGGTGGGGAGTAAGTTATTTCATAACCTAGTATTATATTGTTCCAACTTAAAGCACACTAGTCAATAAAACCATCTGGAAATGACAATAATTAAGCATACCCAGTATCTCCTTCAAGCATGTCAAGAGAACATCGCAGTGGAACTACCAATTTCGACGTTGGACGGCTAGGACCTTCTGAGAAGTGAGGAGAGAGATGGGGCAGGAGAAAAGGTAAACATCAGAACAGAAAAGGGGGGGGGGGGGGGGTTGACAGCAATAACAGTGACACATGAATAACATAACCTACCATCAGGGAAGAGAAATGAAATGCTTTTGCACACCCTTTTATTGGCAATCATCGAACTATCATCCTACAGAGAAAAAAAATTTAAACAGCCATTCGTCCTTAAATATTTGCAAAAAAAATTAGTTTTTGTCTTAAGAAGCATTTAAAATGATCCTTGTCATGAAACATAATAATTTCCTTTGTCATGTAATTTAATCTTTTAGTTTTAGATGACCATACAATTCTATTGGCTGTGCAATAATTACCACTAACCTTTAATGCCGTCAAATAATACGCATATTGTTCATATAACCCATCGAGCACATCAGAACAGTTTGATTCAACATCCACAATGACCTTCTTCAGAAAATTCTTTATGTATGAATCGCTCGGCCGATTAATATTGCACGCCTACAGGCAAAAACTCAAATCATTCCAACACAATCCAGGACAACAACTCCACCTATTTTGTATAAGCCTTATGGGTCCCATCACTATCAGCTCTACATTTTTGGTTGCATTTTTTTACTTTGAGCAACTTCTCATTGATCATCCAAATATGAACGAACCCACATGCCTAGATGCGCATCAACCAGAAAATTGACAACTCTGGAAAATTGCCCCAGTTAAGGTTTATATCACAAACCAAAATGCAAATGGACACTTACAGCTCTATTTATACATTCCTCCCAAATGAAACTCTGAACTTCCATTGTAATCGACCCTCCACCACATTCTCTAAATGTAATTGTAACAGTACAGCAGTACAAATAAAGAGATCAAATAAATAAAAGGAAGAAGCATTAACAGATAACACACGCAGTGGAAACTTAATAAAACCTAAAAAAAAAATTGAATAAGAATGGAGAAAATAATCGGTACCTTGCCAAAGAGATTAGACAATCTGTGGGTTCCATAGCGAGGAAAGCAGAGACCAAATGGAGACACGCAGTGGTTGAAGGGTTGAAGTCTTCGTCCATGAAAACTTCTCTTAGGATTTTCGTCGAACTATTCTGCTCTGAGCTTCAGCTGTTTGCTGTCTCAGGTCCGCCACCCTTCAAGCGCACTTCAAACCAGAGTTTGGTAACGATAGCGCTCCATTCCGTATTTCCGTTGCTTTAAGGCGTAGGTTTGCAACATAGACCCCATGGACTCATGGTCTTGGATATGTACCTACGTACGAGGCAACGTAAGAAGCGGAAACAGGTGTGCCCTAAGATAAGATAAGATGGGGCCGATTCCAAGAAGTTCTCTTAGAATCATTTTTCGGTAAAATAGCTCTACAAGGAGAGTGGGATTTTGAGGGAGATCCCAACAAGATGTGGACTGAGATGACGACTTGTATTAAGAAGGTTGCTAAAGAAGTCCTAGGGATTTCAAAAGGTATATGTCTGGCCCCTAAAGAGACTTGGTGGTGGGATGACGAAGTTCAAGCAACCATTAAGACTGAGAAAGCTCATTTTAAGACTTGGCAAAGGACTAACGAGGCAGAGGATAAAGTGAGATATTATGCGGCCAGAAAAGAAGTTCGGAAGATTATGGAGAAAGTAAAAGCGAAGAAATATGATGACCTCTATGAAAAACTTAATACAAAGGAAGGGAAAAATACAATTTATCGAATAGCCAAAATAAGATAAAGGAAGAGCAGAGATTTGGATCATGTTAGATGCATTAAGAGTGAGGAAGATCGAGTACTAATACGAGATGAGGACATTATGGCGAGATGGGGTGAATATTTTTACAACCTACTATGGAGCTACCTTGACCGATAGGATGGATTCGGAAGTGGAGGGGAATTGTCTTGAAACCAACACACGTCATGGACATCTACAACGAGTTGGTGAAGCCGAAGTTAAAGAGGCCCTACGAAAGATGATGGTTCGGAAATCACCGGGGCTGGATGAGATCACAATTGAAGTGTGGAAGAGTTTAGGAGCACGGGAGATATCTTGGCTAGTCAAGCTGTTTAACAAGATTTTAAGTACAAAGAAAATGTCAGATGAGTGGAGGAGAAGCACTGTAGTCCCAATTTATAAGAATAAAGGTGATATCCAGAACTGCAATAACTATAGGGGCATAAAAACTAATGAGTCATACCATGAAACTTTGGGAAAAAATCATTGAAGTTCACTTAAAAAGAGAAACTATTATATGGGTGAATCAATTTAGTTTTATGCCAGGGAAATCCGCGACAGAAGCTATTTACCTTTTAAGGAGACTTATGGAAACATTTAAAGCTTATAAAAGGAATCTCCATATGATCTTTATTGACCTAGAAAAGACCTATGATAGAGTCCCTAGAGAGCTCATTTGGCATGTCCTAGAGAAGAGAAGGAGCTCAAGTAACTATGTGGATATAATCAAGGACATGTATGAGGGCGTGGTGATGAGTGTTAAAACTGCAGAGGGTCAAAGTAGTGAATTCCCTATTACAATTGAGTTACATCAAGGATCAGCTCTAAGCCCCTATTTGTTTGTACTCATAATGGATGATTTAACCAGGCACATTCAAGATGAGGTCCCTTGATGTATGCTTTTTGCTGATGATATTGTTTTGATAGATGAGGCAGTGGAAGGGATTAATGCAAAGCTAGAGTTATGGAGATCAAGCTTGGAATCACGAGGCTTTAAGTTAAGCAGAACAAAGACAGAGTATTTGATGTGTAACTTCAGTCAAACCAAGAGAGGTGATGAAGTGGTGAAACTTGAGGAGCAAGAGCTACCACAAAGTGAATGCTTTAGATACTTAGGGTCAACCATTAACAAAGAGAATGATATAGAGGATGATGTTTCCCACAGAATTAAAGTAGGATTGGATGAAGCGGAGAGATGTATCAGGAGTGTTATGTGACAAACGCATGCCTATTAAGCTTAAAGGAAAATTATATAGGACAGTTATAAGACCAACCATGACTTATGGAGCGGAATGTTGTGCAGTTAAGAAGAGTAATATAGATAAAATAAGTGTAGCGGAGATGAGGATGTTGAGGAGAATGTGTGACAAGACCAAGAGAGATAGAGTAAGGAATGATTATAATAGAACCAAATTGGGAGTTACAACAATCCAGGACAAGCTTTGTGAGAGCCGCTTTGTGAGCCAAACAAAAGGAGAAGACAAAGAATCAGTGAAGAAACATGTACCAACAAACGCATGATTGAAGCGTTGAGAGAAATTAGATGCAAGATGACCATCTTGATGGCAGATTTGGCACTGCAAACCAGTCACAGAGGTGACCGGAGGAGAAGAAGCATACTGCCGAGGTCCAGGTGATTGACCACTGCGATCGGAAGAGCGAGTAGGCGGAGTATCAACGCGGCGACTATTACGATCGCCTTGATCAGCCGTCGGTCGATAATAATGATGATTGCCCTAAGATTTGGTGCCACGGTATGAGGAGCATCGTTGATTGTAAGAACCAGAGCCAGAACCAGATCTGGCATTCGTAGCTGGATCAATTGAACCAGATCTCACAATCGTAGAAGAGGCAACATTGGCAGTAGAGAACTGAGTAGCAGAATCTTCGGACGACTTGAGAAAATTTTCATAACTCAACAACAAGCCGAAAAGTTCAACAAAAGACACCGGCATCTGACGCAAGCGGATGGAAGTGGCGAAGTCGCAAAAATCAGAACCAAGACCTCGCAAAGTTGCGAGGACCAAATCTTCATCAAGCACTGGCTGATCAATTGCTACTAGAGTATCGGTGATGGATCGGACAGAGAGTAAGTAGTCCGTCACAGTAGCGGCGCTCACTGAAGACGGAACAACTGATCCTTCAAATCTATAATGCGAGTGCGAGACGAAGGAGTAAAAACCCTCGCCAGAATGTTCCAAGCATCACAAGAAGTCAGAGCACTGGCCACATGAGAAATGGTGGTTTTCGAGAGGGAGGAGATAATCCAGCTCAAGATCAGTTGATCTTGGCGCTCCCATAGTGCAGCAGCAGCGGAATCCGCATCAGGCGATGGACAAACGAACGATCCATCAACATAGCCCAAGAGATTGTAGCCTCGCAAGAGAGGCAGAAATTGGGCTCGCCATAGCAGATAGTTGGTGGAGTTGAGCTTCAGTGGAAGCTGAGGTGAAACATTGGTGGAAACTAGTTTGTAGAGACTCCACCGTCACCGAAGAAGATGGAAGAACCATCAAGAACCAGGAACGGAAAAAAAAAAACAACAAAAGCAGAAAGAACTTGTCAGAAAAAGAGACTCGTTGGAGAGAAACCTACTGATACCATGTAGAGTAATGGAATACCTTTTCTCAATAATATAATGAATGTGTACATCAGGTTATATAGACATCAGTGACAGCTAACAAATAACTAAACAATAATAATTTTCCACATGACATCTAACAAACCAGCTACGTCACAGGTGATGAGCTGGACACACTAGGACTAATACATGGAGCTATATCCATAACAGTATGGTCATGTCCAACAAAGACTTATGGATGCATCGGTAAGGAAGAGTGACTAGATTCAGTTTGACGGAGCTAAGAGGTAGGGGTAGGCCTAAAATGACTATTGGAGAAGTGGTAAGAAAAGATATGCATGTGGTGGGCTCGATCCTAGTATGACCGCAGATAGAGGTATTTGGAGGGCTAGGATCCGTGTAGCCCCACCCCTTGTAAGGGAATGTTCCTGGGATGTTGTTTTGACTTTTTTCCTTCACTTATTTTCTATTCTTGTTTCTTTTACTTCTTATACTTCTTTTTACTTCTCTTATTTCTTTTACTATCATAGCCTCTTCGGATCCATGTAGCCAACCCCATTTAGTTGGGATAAGGTTATGGTTGTTGTTTGTAAGGCGTAGGTTTGCAAACCAATCTCTCATTCTTCAATGCAAATCAAACCCGGTTTGATTTTGAGGCGTTCTGCGAGGTAACTGGTAACCACACAAAAGCCGGATGCAAGGAGAAAACCAAGGATCGGGATGATCCTCTCCAATGAGGAGATAGCCCAATGATTACCCAATTAGGCATCCAACGGCTGGGCTGCCTGGCACACATTCCGATGCATGTCTAGATAGCCTAGCCATTGGATGCTCATTGGGTGACCATTCATGTGACCATGGTATGATGGTCACAGCGGCACTGTCTGACACTCGTTTCAGTTTTTCTAGGTTTTCTGCTCCGATGGGTACTCTTGCAAAGCGGGAGGAGTGAGAGATTAGGTTCGCAGTGAGAGAGGAAGGAGGGCAAAGAGGATTAAGAAAGTACAGGAAAGAGAAGAGAGAATAGAGGATGTTAGGGTTGAGGTCAAAATTTTGATCATTCAAAACAGCTCGTTGGATCTCGAGTGTACATGTTATGTGTCTGATGGGGCCCACTCTAGTGCATGGGCGCTAGATTGGGCCAGCCTAGTATGGGATAGGTTAGAAGGCTTGATTTAACGAGTTCCATCAGCTTTGGAGCTTTTGGCGTATTGGTCAAATACCTAACAGTACACATGTCGTCCATCTAAGGGGGGAAATTGAGGAACTTAAGGGTGTCAGAAATTGAGGTGATAAAAATCCCTCATTGGAGAGGGTCCGGATTCACAAACCAAAGGTCACAACCTGGAGTCATGAATTCAATCGAAATAAGTGTTACTGAGGGTGGCCAAATAGAAGTCCCAATGCCCATTTACTAAGGCTACGTTTGGAAATCAATAAAATAAAAGAAAATTTGACCATTGAGATGAATGCGGAGTCCTCCATCGCACATACTAGTCCATGTACTGACATCTGTCAAGTGGCATCTAGTGAAGAGTTATACTTCACTAGGTATAGTGACACCTAACTAAAAGAACCCAAATGGAAATTGTAAGATAGAACCCTCATGATGTATGATGTGTTGGAGATGTGGGCCCAGTCCACTCATCTTTGCCTTGGATAATTTGATTGGCTTAGCCACTGGCATCATCAACTCAAGCGTATTATTTTCATTAAAAGAAAAATCCATGTATTATTACATGCATTGATGATTGATTAGTTCATAATGTATGAGGAATCATGGGTGTGTTTTGAGTAAGCTGCTTAGAAGTCCACCCAAAATTTATCCAAACTTGAAAGGAAGAATGAGAGACAACCAATTTCTTACCAACCAATCCCTCTCTTTGCTTACCCGTTACTTTGATAAAAATGCCTTATAATATGGTTGGCATTAATACCTTCCAAGATCTCTTCACCAGCCATGGCTATGAGTGTCTCATCTCTCTATGTTCTAACCTTAATTTCCCTTTTGTTCTACCCCTTTATTGAAGCCATAGACTTCAGCTATCCTGCAATCTTCAACTTTGGGGACTCAAATTCAGACACTGGTGGTTTGGCTGCAGGGCTTGCCTTTCATGTGGACTCCCCTAATGGCCAAACATATTTCCTCAAGCCGGCCGGCCGGCTATGCGATGGCCGTTTAATCGTCGATTTCCTTAGTAATACACCTCAATTAGTTAACTTGGAATGCATTCTTGGAACAGATTATGGGTCTAGAACGCATTCTAAAACCCAATTCTTCTCTGTTTTTACGCTTCAGAATACATTCTAGAATATATACCAAACACAACCTTGACTTCTTTGACTAATTAAGGGTCTAAGCATCTATTAGACTAATTTAGCTTGAGTTGCCTTCTTTATTTACAAATGTGATTTTTATGAACATGTTGCAGTGGAGGCAATGGATCTTCCATTTCTCAATCCATACCTGGATTCTGTTGGCTTGCCAAGTTTCCTAAGGGGTTGTAATTTTGCAACTGGAGGATCTACCATACTTGCAGCAAATGCAGCATCTATTAGCCCATTTTCCTTCAGGATTCAAGTGGCTCAGTTCCTCCATTTCAAAGCTAGGGTTCTTGAATTGCTAGCTAAAGGTATGTGTTTATCCAGCTTATTTGCTTAAGAAATTTGAGAACCCAATTACCTAATTGGATAGTTTCTTATAGGTTCTTAAGTACATAACAGAATCATTTTTTCTTGATTTTTTTTCCTCAGGTGAAAATTTTGATAAGTTCCTCCCTCAAGAAGATTATTTCAAGCAAGGGCTCTACATGTTTGACATAGGCCAAAATGATCTTGATGGAGCATTTTCTTCTAGTTCTGAGGACCAAGTACTTGCTCTGATTCCAACTATATTATCAGAATTCGAAACAGGAATTAAGGTCAGGGAATGTCATTTTTGTGCTTAAGGGTATGTTTGGAATGCAAGAAAAGGACAAAAAATATATATATTTATTTGAAAAGAATAAGAGAGAGATTAACTCATCATTATTTTTGTCTCATTATAGTTTTTTTTTTTCTTTTTTATCCATTTATTGCGTTACAAAGATAGGTATAAGATTCCAATATTTTTTTCTTATGATTTTGGAGTCTATGAACAAAAAGATTTTTTACTTTGTATTCATTCCTCCTCTTTCTTTCTTTCCAGAAATTATATGACCAAGGTGCAAGGTGGTTTTGGATTCATAACATAGGTCCCCTTGGATGTTTGCCTAGAATTATTGCTACATTTGGGAAAGACCCATCAAAGTTTGATGAGAACGGATGCGTCGATTCACATAACCAAGTTGCTAAGATTTTCAATTTGCAGCTACAAGCACTCTGCAAAAAGTTGCAGGGACAATTTGCAGATGCAAATGTCACTTATGTTGATATTTTCTCAATAAAACACAATCTTATCTCTAATTTCTCGGAATATGGTAATTACAAAAGCTATTAATTTACTTACATACCCAAGTGAAAAGAGAATCTCTTTCATTCACAATAATTTGACGATATGATTGGACTTTTAGAATAGTGAGTCTCGAAAATCCAAAATATCATTCCTCAGTCAAATCAAAGGGTCAGATCTATGGCTGAAAAGATTCTCTCTTCACCGTGAATGAATGAAATTTTGATTTTGAATTTTTTTTATGGGAACTACTTTGATTTGATCACCATGGACAATGATTTAATTTCAGGATTTGAACACTCCATAACAGCTTGTTGTGGATATGGAGGGCCTCCATTGAACTACGACAGTCGGATCTTGTGTGGGCAAACAAGAAACTTAAATGGGAGCACAGTGACAGTGAGACCTTGCAATGACACTACAGAATATGTGAATTGGGATGGGAACCATTATACTGAAGCTGCAAATCTTCATGTTTCATCACAGATTCTCACTGGAAAATATATGGATCCACCACCTCTTTCAAACCATATGCCATTCCTCTTCTTTAAGTTCAAGTTCTAAGAGTGAATTATGGTTATGGCTTCATTGTACACAATTCAAATTTTAATTTCGTGCAAGTAATGGAAACATGGTTCTTTATATCTATGAACCTTAGACCTTTGGGTGTAAGCCCCAAATAAACAAGGAAGGACATAGTTTTCTTTCGTTAATGGTGAAAGAGGAATCCCTTCACCGATGGTCATCATTATGATTGTCTGTGAACAGTAAAAGGCATTTTGAACCTCCAACATGTAAGGGTAGGAAATTATGGCAGTGGATTTGTAGGTGAATCTTTCTTCGTGGATAAAAATAAATTTTATAACAGGAAAAATGCCTCAAAAGTGAGTTCAAAGTAACCCAGAATTATCGGTCACACCTATGAGATATTCAACCATATTATCCATATGTATCATGTGGCAAGTAGTGATAGAATCTAGAGATGTACACAACAATGTACCTGTCCATTCTAGGCCTAAATCCATCACTTAATTAATTCAAAGGTTGGTGAATGAAACCAATTAACCCTTGGCAGGTAGAGTTCCTTAACGTCAAAGGCCACGTTTAGTACTACTCTGGCAAAGTGTTTCTGATGCTTTTTTACTTTCCAAGAGCAGAAAAGTTTGAGAAGTGTGTTTGGTAGTAGTAATCATCTTTTGTACTTCCATAAAGTCAGAATAGAAATGGAAAAGCATTTTAAAATGTTTTTTCACTCCCAAAGAATTTGAACTCGCAATGGAGGAGAAACAGAAAATACACAAGCCCTCGTTTTTCAAGAGGTATACCTACTGATAGCCCTCAATTGGCCCTCAGGCTCCTCCATTGCTTAGACTCGTCTACGACGCTATGAATTGGCCTATCTGTTGGGGTTGAAAAGACAACATTTCCAACTTTCTCTTTACAGAAATACATGAGCCCTCGTTTTTTAACTTTGGTTTTGTTATTCTTCAAGAGGTCTTTGATTTTGTTTCGTATTTTTTAAGATCGCGGTGAATACTGACTATTGAAGTTTCTGACATTGGTTTTTTTGTTTCTCTTCACTGTTTCTGAATGGTTCAATCTTATGGGTTGAGGAGAAAAAACCAGAGGTGATGGGGCAGGGTTGTAGATGGGAGTGGGGTGGGGTTGAGGTGCAAAGTGGGGCTGGGGGAGGAAAAACTTGGGTGGTAAGTTGCAAAGGGAGAGTCTGTCACTGTTGAGGGTGAAGACTGCGGATAAGGTGAGGAATGCGGACAGGAAGAAGAAGAAGTGGGTCTCATTATAAATAGAAGCAGTTATTTTAGAAAGTTTAATTTTGTTTTCAAGCAAATTTGGGGGATTAAGTAAATGTTTTCAAAATTGATACTTATGGATGTAAAATAAATTTTAAGCCTACTTATCGTGTAATTAATTTTTGACCAAATGTTCTCTGTGCCGCCGAGGGCGCAGGCTGCACCCAGACAGATGGGAGTGGACGAAATGATCACCTTGTCCCCCTGAATGGCAGACCCATGTCTTTGGGCGCAAGCTACGCTGCGGCACAGAGAACATCAATCCTTATTTTTTTTTTATCACGTGGATCTGGATAATTTTCCCAAGAAAATACGTATATACACAAAAGAAGAGGCAAAAGATTTACGTGGTTTGGTAAATTCGCCTATGTCCACAAAGTCACTAACTCCCTCTCTCTTTCTCCTTTTATAGGATTTCTTCTCTACCTTATTGTTTTCTTTCTCTTTGGAAAAAAACTCATTAACTCTCTCTCCTCCTCTACGTTATTGAGCAAGATTTTTCTTTCTCTCTCTTTAGAGAAAATCCTCTACACAACTTCTTCCAATGTGTCTTTTGGAAGACTCCACCTTACTTAATATCGTTAACCATCAATCATTTCCACTCCTTTGGAAGATCCAATATTATTGAAGATTCCATCTCCTCCACTTTCTTCTCATGGTAGAGAAAACCCATTAAGAAAAGTGTTTACCAACTCATATGGTACTTGCACACATAAATTTGGATGCAACATAGACCAACACCAACAATTTTTTTTATTTTATCCATTAGTCCATCTAGACCATTGAACCAAACCTTTAATTGGTCTAGATTAAATCCACCAAATTCAACAGTATCAAATCATCAATAATCGAACAATTCACCAATTCAATTCCCTATTCTTGAAACCTTGGATACAAATGGCTATGTTGGATCACTAAGGGCATTGGATACTAAATTATTGAAAGGGAAGTCATCCCCAATAATTTAAGAGACCTTAGAAGCAAGGATTTAAAATTCATAATCTGGCTCGAATCAGTCTCTGTTGATTTTGATCCAAAACCCAAAAACCCTAGAATCTGCCACTCTGGAATGTCCATAATAAAAGATAGATCATGGTGAATTTCGATTCGATTTCGATCCTAATTGACCTGTTTGATCAATCCGATTTCAATTTTTGAGACAATGGTTAAAAAAAGGCCACAATGGTATTGTTGGAGCTGGACCATGCCCAACTATATTTTATCATTTTCTATGTCTGTCCTTCAGGCAGTCAGGCTTCAACCCTTATTCTTTGTTCACTTCACTTGGAGGACAATCATGGGTAGCCATTTGTGGGAGGAAAACTCAACTGAAAAAGCCTTTGCGTTCAAGTTACCAAGTAGAGGGTGTGATTTGGGTCCCACCACAAACCACACATCTTTGTTTTCTTTTTGTGTTTTTGCTTAATGATTGAGAATTCTATGTTGTTGGAAGCTTCACTAAATCCAAGACAAATTAGCTTGCAACAAGCAAAAAAGTAAAAAAAATTAAGGGGAAATTATAGATCACCCCCTGATTTTTAATCAAAACTCAGATTATCTCTGATTTTTGAAAAAACTCAAATCACCCCCTGATTTAGACCCCAAAATGATAAATTAGTCCCTAACGTTAGTTTTATGCTGTTAAGTGATGATGTCAGCGAGTTAAATAAATTTAAATTTCTAAACTACCCTTGACCAATGTTGAAGATGAAGGAAGGGTAGTATTATAAATTTAATTCTAATGTTTTAGTACAAGAGTAAAATAGTTCTTTCACACCAATAACTAACAGCAAACTAACACCGTTACCGTAGAAGGGGACATGCGAGTTTTTTCAAAAACCAGGAAATGATCTGAGTTTCGATTGAAAATCAGGGGATGATCTGTAATTTACCCAAAAATTAATGGGCTATTATCCAATTTGGTGATTTGGGTTTGATTGAACCAGGTGAAATTCAGCTCCCTGTTTAGTTCTCCAGGTTTGAAGTGAAGTGAAGATGTTGAATTAGTGATTATGAATCAAGACTGAAAAGGGAAACTTGTAATTCACACAATTCCCACCAAACTCCACAATATCTGAGAATTTTCATGAAGTGGTTGGTAGTTTGTATACATAAAGCAAGCAACAGTAAGGAATTGAATTCTGTATACTGCCTTGTTCAAGCAATGGTTTTCAAGATCTTCTTCCTCCAAATCCTCCTCACCTTGATTTCCCTGCTATTACCCCTTGGAGAAACTATTGACTTCAATTATCCAGCAGTGTTCAATTTTGGAGATTCCAACTCTGATACAGGTGGGCTTGTGGCAGGTCTTGGTGAGGAGCTAAACCCACCTTATGGACAGACTTATTTCCACAAGCCTTCTGGCCGTTTCTGCGATGGCCGTCTCATCATTGATTTCCTCAGTGAGTTCTCTATAAGGTTTTAAGTTTAACCATCTAGACTGTTACAAGCTTGTTAGTCAAAACCCTATGTTCCTGGTATTCATTTCTTCCCTTCTGGATAGCCACCAACTGATCAAGAGCTAAAGCTTTGTGGTCATTGAAATCTGGTTAAAGGACCAGTAATGTCCATGTATGAGCAATGTGTGTGGTCCTGAACCCTGAAATGAAATGCTTTTTGAACTCCTCTCTGCTGTATAAGAAAGGTCCTTAATGGTTTCCATTAAGAAATTTTTTAAATAGTTGCACTAACAAAGGTTGGATCTTTATGGGCTAAATTGTTCAATTTATTAAAGCCCTATTAATTTAGTCTTCTATGTTTCAGTTTGTAGTGCTGGTAGTTCTCAGTGCAGGCATCTCTGGGTGTAACTGAAAATTTATGAAATTTTATCAGTACAATATCACTCATTGAGTTTTGTTGAGGAAACATCTTATCTCTGTTTTTGATCACCAATCCATGTAACAAAAACCGCCTTTCTCTTTTTTATCGAATGTATTTTCATGTATTCTTTTTGTTTTCTCTGTAGTGGAAGCCATGGATCTACCGTTTCTTCATGCGTACTTGGATTCTGTTGGCAAACCAAGTTTCCGAAATGGGTGTGACTTTGCAGCTGCGGGATCGACAATACTCCCAGCATCTGCATCAGCTGTGAGCCCTTTTTCTTTTGGGATTCAGGTGGCTCTGTTTTTCCGATTCAAAGATCGTGTTCTCGATTTGCTGTCAGAAGGTATATTTTCATGCCTAATCATGAGATTTTAAGTTTGATCATCTACACACTGGCTTTGTATTCTTGACCGAAAAATCAAGTGACACTTTTATTCAGCCCATGATTTTGTTTGACGCAGCAACATTTTATCACACAAAATTTAAAACCTTATACAAATTCTGTTAATGTGATGTCTGTATTGTGGTGTTCACTCATTACTAATTGATAATTTACATAGAGAAAATGTATAAGATTGATTACTTATAGTATTTTAGTTGGAAGTAGAATGTTGGCAATTTTACATGGTTAAAATCCTGAAATTAGTTAAGTTCTTGATCCAGTACCTGAGAATATAGACGGTTAGACCACAGAGTTGCATAGTTTCTAATATACCTGTTTTTCTCTCACATTGAGACCAGACCAAATGGTTGTCCCAAGCACATCATTTTAGGTTACAGTCACTATGGTTAGAGAAAGCATCATATCATGTATGAGTAAGAGCCCCATATACATCAGTAATTAAACTGTGTAAAACCATGAACATACTTGAAAATATCTAATTTTCTATTGAGTCATTATTATCATGAAATGATTCCCACTTTCTTAAATCTCTTGTAGGCAAGAAACTGGACAAATACCTCCCTGCAAAAGATTATTTTGAGCAGGGGCTTTACATGTTTGACATAGGCCAGAATGATCTTGCCGGTGCATTTTATTCAAAGTCAGAGGATAAAGTGATTGCTTCCATTCCGACAATCCTGTTGGAATTTGAAGATGGGATTAAGGTCTGGTCACGTCGTCCCTAGATATATGATAGGTTTTTCATTTTAATTTTCTTTTTTTTGTAAGAAACTTGTTATTTTGTCCTTTTTAATGTAAAAAAATGCACTTATATATATATATTTATTGACTTGTTTCAGGCTAAATCCTTCACACTATTATTTCTCTGAATCATGTAACAGTTGATCTTATTTTTGGGTTGAATGAATTTGATATTTCCTGTCTGTGCTCCTTTCTCATTTTCTCCTTTCAGAGATTGTATGAACAAGGGGCAA
Organism: Telopea speciosissima; assembly: GCF_018873765.1. NCBI lineage: Eukaryota > Viridiplantae > Streptophyta > Magnoliopsida > Proteales > Proteaceae > Telopea > Telopea speciosissima. The sequence continues at coordinate 57,776,565 of NC_057919.1, read as the reverse complement.
GGAGGTTCTGGATTCATAACACGGGGCCTCTTGGATGCTTACCTCAGAATATTGCCAGATTTGGAAATGACCCCTCTAAGCTTGATGAGTTAGGATGTGTCGGCTCACATAACCGTGCTGCTAAACTTTTCAATTTGCAGCTTCATGCTCTCTCTCAAAAATTACAAGGGGAATTTGTGGATGCAAATCTTACTTACACTGACATCTTCTCAATAAAAGTCAACCTTATTTCAAATTACTCTCGATATGGTAAGTAGATGAATTATTTATTGTCTTTCTTGTTTGTGCTTTGTACTAGTGAATGAAAACTTCTCTCAACCCCTCCCCCTCCTGCAGCAAACCCCCCCTCCTCCCCCCCAAACAAAAGCAAGCAGAATCATAGTCACTGTTCATTAATCAAAAACTCTGTTTAACTATGATGTGCTTGCCTGAGAGGTAAAATGACTTTTATGCATGTCTTCATAAATTAGCCCCTCTTGCCATTAGATCAAGTATGTTATTCAGCCATTGGAATTTGAACATTAAGGTTCTTTCTCTTGATTTCTCTTATGCAGAAAAATTAATAGATCAGTATCTCATGTAATTCTTAAAATAATTTACCATGATTATCAAGAGACAATTGTTTTCCCGGTTATGTAGTTCCATAAACAAGTTGAAGCCTTTTATTTATTTATTTATTTCTCTTTTTTAGTAAATTATGGAAATATGATCAGAATATTGGAAATATTTGTTTAACATGCACCACAAAGAAAGAGGCCTGACTTCTCAAATTTTATGATTTTCAGGGTTTGAACAACCCATAATGGCTTGTTGTGGGTATGGAGGTCCACCACTGAACTATGACAGTCAAATCTTCTGTGGCCAAACAAAGACTTTGAATGGGACTTCAGTGACAGTAAAAGGGTGTAATGACAGTACTGAGTATATAATGTGGGATGGGATCCACTATACGGAAGCTGCAAATCAATATGTCTCATCTCAAATATTAACTGGAAAATATTCTGATCCGCCTTTCTCAGACCAGATGCCATTCCTGCTCAGTCTCAAGTTCTAGGGAGTCAATGTCTTGCTATTTCTCTTTTCCTGATCTATTAAGTTATACACATTCATTTTAAGCAATTAATGGTTATGTCTACAAAAACAGTGAAAAGCAACTCAGTTGTGGTAGCTTACTAATTCTATATTGACAGGTTATTATAGGATTTGAATGAATATTTTGACTCAACTTATTATACCTCAAAAGCAATAAGCTCATAAGAGGAAGATTAGTGTGAACTATCACTTATTGATCTCAAATATACAATTGGAATGTTGATATAAACTCAAGAAACAAATTTTAGATTTAAGTGTTGGAAAAAGAATCTCCCTTCAGTTTTCTACATTTTCGTAGGCATTGTCCGGACTTCGCTGATGCCGCAGTTACAATTAGTATCTGCATGAATCTATTATTGTTTTCCAAACAGCTATTGAATTGTCTTCCAAACAAATCTTGAAGTACTTAAGATTCAGGACTATATAATATGGAGAACGCATCAAAAGTAGAGGATTAATGAATGGAGATGGAGAAGAATCTCAACAACTCAGCTCAACTCAACTCCGCCTTATCCCAACTAAATAGCTCGAATGGAGAAGGAGAACAATGAGGTTCTTAATCCCTTTTATGATATGTCAAGCTTTATGAAAGATATGTTTTGGACAAGTCAAGACTCAGAGGAGGATGGGGGGAAGAAGTCCAGCATCTTATAGTATGTTGCATTTGACCACTGAAGTGCCCTACTTCTGCATGTAATTAATATATGTTTTCTGCCCTTGGGTGTTTTGAATGTATGCCACAAGTCTGATCACCAGTTTGCTTAAAGTTAACTTTCATGAAAGAGCTCAAATTTCTTACTTCCACAGTTCCAGTTGACATATCACATCCTAAAAGCGTTTTAGAATTTATATTTGATTTTTCATACTTGTGAAAATATTCAAGCAAAACAATTTTGAAATACATATTCATTAACATAATTCAAAATTTTGTTCCTGTCCTGTATTCAACAATTTCATGTTAACCCTATGCTCTATATAAGAATTTGTACAACTAATGTTGATACACAGATCACTTACTTTTTGGAGACATAAGCATAGTACTGTGCCATTGGAACAACAAAGGCAATTACCAACAAACCTCCAACTACAAGAGTGAACTGCCCACGTTTCTCATCAGTTTCTTCCCGACTTTTGAAGTTGGATTCTCGTTTGTTGTCCTGAAACTTAGGCCCTCCAGGATCCGGCAATCCATCAATAGCAGCAACTAGTCGTTTGGCTGTGCTATACATGGCCTCATTGTACTTTTCATCCATAGCCAGGACTGAAAATATGATCCAATGTTTTGTTTTGATCAGTCATCTATAATTTTCAAAAGCAAAATTGTATTTATAGCCAAGGTTGGAGAAGGAAATGAAATGGAAAAATGAAGTCTTTTCCTTCAAAATTGCTGTCTTCTTGAACACTAGAAATGCTTACTTACAGTTGGAATTATCGACTAAATACGCAATTTTAATGTTTTATGGATAGGAAACATATAAACTGTTTATTGACAATCTCTTTAGCCCCTCACCAACTATATTTATGTTTAAAAATTCTTAATCAGAATATGACTCATCAGGCAAAAAGTATTTTTAGATTTATACGCATCCTCAAGAACAGAATGAGCAATAAAAGAGCAGTAGGAATCATCTTTCCTTGGAGTCACAGTAAACAAAAGTGTCAAGAAATGTTAAGGAAATTGGCCTTGTCCCTTAGTTGCCACTTTCACCTTTAGCCTTTAACCTTATATTCAGAACAGTTCAGTACCTTGACCTATAGAGTCTTATTTGGGTTGCCTGATTCTGAATGGGGGTACAGTAACCGAGCCTGTCCAAGGATTTGGGCTTTCTCCTTTGTGTTGCTCTAAAATGTAGAAAATGATAATGAACTTGCTTAAGTTCCTAAATGTAGTGCAAGGTTTGTGAAGGTTCCAAGGACTCAAACTTTTACTCCTGATTCTGGTAAAATGTTGGCAACTAAAATTTTCCAATTTGTTTTCCTAGAGATGAAACATGCCTCAAAGAAATGAATTGCAAATCAAAGAGATGTTAGAGAAAATTTAGATGGGCAATAATGCAATTGAAGCTAAGTCCATTAGTACCAGGAAGGTTTTCTAATACTGAGGCATCAAGAACAGTCTCTCCAACAGCTTAGATAAATGCAGGACCACCAGTGATTGCCCCTTCTTTTTGACTGGTAACAAGCACAACAATCGCTTTATTGTTGCCTTCTTCAATTGATAGATACCAATGTTCTAATACTTGGTCAGCATACTCAAAAGCATCAGCTTTACTCTGCAAATGAAATGTTTTTGATATTCTGACACTGGGTACTTATATAATCAAATTGCATGTGGTAGAACTTACAGTAAGCTTGCGAACTGTCACAAAATTAATGTGGAAGTTCTTTCTCGACTCCAAATCAGACAGAATTTGTTTCAGATCAGATTTAGTTACTCGGCTAAGAACACCCGCATCATCCACAACATATGATTCTGTTGGTGGTTTCTCACTGAGGATATCAAATTCAGATGCCAATGCTGAATCAATGGAGGAAACTGGAAAAAAGTTGATAGCAAGAGAGAGGGCTAAAGCTGCTAATCCTTGTTGGAGATGAGAAACCCAGCGAGAATAAAAATGGAGTAGATGACTTCTTGAGACTTGAATTAATAGGTCTGGTGAGATAGAAAGAATTAGACCTGGGTTGCAGAGCAGGAGATAAAAGGATCTTTGATTGGTATGATTTAGAGTTGAACACAGGACAAAATGAGTGAGGAGAGAAGACTGTCTCCATGGAAGAGAAGTTGATCACTCTCTCTCTCTCTCTCTCTCTTACAATCTCTGGTTTTGGTAGATCAGAACTCTAGATTTGGATTGGGTGGTTGAGTTTGAATATGGATAAGATGCAACTTTCTTCCAACGTCTCTCAGCCATGGAAGCTGATAAGGGCTTTTCAGTCATTTCACAACCAATCTGGCACAGTTAGTATATCTCAACATTATCACTTTAATAATTCAAAATTTTCGCTATGTTAACTCCAAAAATAAGGTTCAACTTGTGTGAAATTTCTTTAATACCCTCCAGTGTGATCACCATATAATCTTCCTCTGTGAACCACGTTATCTACTTCGTTTACTCGCCATGGATGATATCAGCACTCTCCCATGGCCGTTCTTTCCCTCTCTGCACATCCAACTAAACCTCCGCAATACCCTAACCCTAATTCTAACTCCAAAACGTTTGACAGATTCGAAACTACGAGTATCTGCAACTTATCCAAGCGGGATTTTGCTCTCAAGACCGCTGCAATTTCCATTGTCTCCCTAAGCCTAGTTTTAAAGTTCCCGCTGGGGAACTCAATCGCTTCTGCGGAAGAGGCGACTTCAAAGAAATCGATTCTATCTGGCATTTCGAATACGAAGTCGTGGTTTCAATTCTTCGGTGATGGATTTGCCATTCGCATACCGCCTCTGTTCGAAGATATTATGGAACCAGAGGTATTTATTTGAATGATTTGACATATTCTTTTAGAACATTTGTCCTATTTCTTTAAAGATTAAATAGATGAATGAGATAATCTCTGAAGTCTCAAGGCTATTATATGGTATTTGAGAGGAATTTTACCAATTCAGATTTGAAATGTACCATTAAACATGCTAATTAACTAAAGTTTATATCTTAAATATTTCTAGGATTACACTGCTGGGTTGTCTTTGTATGGAGATAAAGCAAAGCCCAAGACTTATGCGGCTCGCTTTTCATCTCCTGATGGGTATGTATTCTCATATTTAATTTATTTAAAAGTCTCCAACAACTAAGAAAGTTGAAATTCAATGCTTTTGAATGAAATCACTGAAGTTTCTCCAAGCTCTTTCCTTTAATTTGTTTATGGCCTTGTTTATTTCTTTCAAGTAGAGCTTTCTCATAATGGGGTGGTCTTATTCATGTGATATTCTGTCTTTATCTCCTATAACATATGCTGAATGGAAAGATTTAATTTTTATCTTTTATTTGTAGCTGTTGCATTCTGTATTCAATTTATATCTCATATTACTTTTTAATTTTCATTGGTTGATGCAGATCGGAAGTTGTGAGTGTTTTAATTCGCCCTTCCAATCAGCTGAAAATCACATTCTTAGAGGTTTGGAGAGTATAGATATGATTATTTTGCTTTGGAAATTCTGTCTAAAACTATTACATGATTAAAAGTGGTTCTTGCTTAGAGGGAAAATCTGCTCTATCTAATACTTTGAGGGCATCATGTGCTGGTAATTGTATGCTACGACGGTAGGACCATGTGCTACTGCTAGCAGTTCTGTTCCTTACAACATGCCATGCTAATTTAGCTTGGAATGTGGATTTTAGGGGATGCAATTTCAAGCCCACTGTAAACTGGCCCGGGCCTATATATAAATCCAATTTCATGGGGTGAGGCTGGTCAACACATTGGCACACGTGACAAGTGGCAAAAAAAATCCAGATTCTTTATTTTTTTTCCCCTTACAAGGCAGCACTGACAAGTAATGAAGTTGCACCCCCCCCCTCCCCACCCCCCCCCCCCCCACCCCCAAAAAAAAAAAGAAAAAAGAAAATGAAGAACCCTCTATTCTTAATTTGCTCTAACTAGTGGAATATCTGTGTGTTACTAGTTACGAAAATTCTATTTATCCCTTTTTTACATTCATATGCAAAAACATTTACACATGTATGTTTGGGAAGTTCTTGAGATTTTGACTTATCCTCCTACCATTGCAAACTTTAACAGGCTAAAGATGTCTCGGATTTAGGCTCCTTGAAAGACACAGCTAAACTCTTTGTTCCAGGTAAGCATCTTTTGGAGATACTTTGCATTGTAATCCCTCATGACAAGTATACTTCATGCTTTTTGAAACTTTGTAGTGTCTAATATTGATACCCATATCAATGTCCTTGTGACCTAATTGAAATCTCTCTTTGATAATGTAAGAAGGATACACTGTACCTGGTGCACTATGTGCTATCAACTTCTTTATGGGAATAAAAAGTCTGGATCTTGTTATATTGTTATTGCAGGTAGGGCGACATTATACTCTGCACGTACAATAAAAATCAAAGAAGATGAAGGTTACAGGTATACTTTATCTTCAAGGTGCAGATTCCATAAAGACAGCAGACTATAAGATCCACAATATCTCAAGAATAACTGAATAAGATATTATAGTGCATTTATTTTTATGAGGAAAAAATCAAATTATAGTTAGCATGTGCTAATACCTTCGACATGGGCTGCTGCTCATCCATAATTTTCCTGAACGGGTGTCTACTTCCACTTGGTTGCCAAAGGGATGCCTTGCTGTGAGGAAATCATTCAAAATACCGTGTTTCTCTGTTAAAGTTCTCTTTTATTGGGAATTTCCTAAGGTCATGGTTTGATTTATATTTGATCTATTTCAGGACTTATTACTTCTATGAGTATGGCGTTGATGAACAGCATATTGCACTAGTAGCTGCTGTCAACAGCGGGAAGGTATCCAGGCCTCATGCATTCTCTTCACTGAGGGACATGATGATTTCTTACTTAATGCTTAGCTGCTAGTTTGATGATTGGTTTGGGGGGGGGACCTTTTACTGTCTCAGACCTTCTGTCTTACTGAGGGACATGATGGAACAGATCTATCACAACAACCAAAGCTTTAACAGTTTTCCAACAAGAATGGGGGGAAAAAAGAGGCTCTAGAGTTTGTACAAATGCTATTGGACTGGAATCTTTACATTAGTGCATAGGATCTGCGCCTGATACCTCACAAATTTTGGAACAAAATTTGCAGATTTGTTTGTAAATAATGGGTCTGTTTCATTTCCCCCTGCTACTAAATCAGAGAACAAGTTGGTTAGCTTGAAATTTCTTCTTTTGAACCATCAATGTTAAGCCTGTGCCAAACTTGGCAGTCAAAGTAGACATACCAGTTCCCTATGTGTATTAATAGTCTTTCACTATTATTGTATTGCCTATTAGTGAATAGAGTTTTTCATATCAAGTAGACTTTGAATGCCTTCGATGTTATAGGTATATGTTGCTGGTGCTGCTGCCCCACACTCTAAATGGGAGGATGATGGTGTGAAGCTACGTTCAGCTGCTATATCACTGTCAATTCTCTAGTCATCCATAAAAATTTTCTCTAAGAAGGTTTGTGAATTGATGTTCTCTTGTTTGTTTAGCTCAAGCAGTGTGAAAGGATGTTAATCCACCTTCCTTTCTGCCACTGTGGAAGTATTCTCTGTAAATTTTTATGTTAAGAGTGGACTTCACCCACTGTCTGGTAGATAACAGTTTTGAAATAAGCTTTAAGCAGAAGGAGCTTAGTTTGTATTTGTAGCTAACTCAAGTATGGTTTCATGGTAATTGCAGATGAGGCAGATCAGATGTTAGACCTGAAATAGTTGCAAGATTTTGTTCCATCCTAATGATGGAGACCTCGAGAAGGTTTTTGATTCCAGTTTGAGGCACAGGCCTGCGCGAGTTTGATAAAGCTTCCCCCATTTGCAGAAGCTGGAGTTTTGAGTCCCATATCAGCAAAGGTATTGATTCTAAAGTCAAGTTCCGGGTCAGGAAATTTTCCTTGCAAAATAACCTGAGTTTGGATATGACTTGTCAATAAAATTTGATGTTATGTAACTTTTCAGAAAACTGATAAGATCATCATTCTCTTATGCATCTTGACATTGTTCATTACTTAATGCTAGTGTGAGGAACAAATGTGATGAAGCTACACTTGCCATCAATTCGACCTGCTGCAGCCACCAAATTACATAGTGTGGATCATTGATCATCTGGTTTGGATCATCCAACTGATTGTACTGTTGGTTGGGTTGAATTGCCTGATCCCAACTAGAGCTGGGTGGGTCGTAGGGTGTAGAAACAAGGAATCGGTATCTGAATTGGGCCCAGCTGATTCCGAAGTGATTCCATTCCGGATTGGCTGGAATCGGCTAGAGATTCTGCCTGTACCCTAGAAACCATGTATAGATCGCCTGATCTGATGCCCATTTTTAAATCCTTGGTAGATCAATTGCAATGGTCTGCGTATTCATTAGCGTCATTCTTGCCCTATAAAAGATTAAGTGTGAGTTGCCAAAAGCCACTCCAGACCTACTGCATCAACTGGTGGGAACTTATGGCTCTAATTAGGGATGTAACTGGATAATCGAAAATTTGTATTCGATTCTTGTTCATGTGTGTTTAAGGGAATCTGTATTCGAAAATCAGATGCAGCTATGGATATTTCAATTTCAAATTGGATATTATTTTATTACCCAAAAAAAAAAAAAAAAAAACTGGATATTATCCAATCCGTTTAGGTCCAATTATAAAAACATGGTAAAATAATAGTTTTATAATAACATTTAATAGGAAAAAAGAATGTTATCCGGTTGCGTGGCTCCCATGCCCAGATGTAGGAGCACGTGAAAGTGCCGCTCTGCCCCCCATGAAATAAAAAAAATGCATCTGCATTTTTTTTTGGGGGGGGGGGGGGGAAGAGACTGTTACTTGGTCTCATGCGGCACACGGCCCTTGTGCCAGACATAGGGCCACACGAAATGGTTGTCACACCCTCAGGAATTTTCACCTTTTCATGAGGGCATGATGGTCATTTTGTGCAGTCCTGTGTCTAGGCACAAGGGCCATGCACCGCACATGACTAGGGAGCGTTCTTTCTCCTTTTATTGTGAGAGAAAATCGCATCTATGTTAATGCTCTTGCATGCGCTCTCATGGGCCCCCATGTACCGGTGTAGGCACTATAGAACCAAATAGAAATCTCTTAACCTCTCTTATAATACTAAAATACCCTTATCAAATTCACGATATATTAAAAGTAATCAAAATAAAAACTAAATGAAAAAGGAAAAAAGATTCGTGAAGACATCTAAGTTCAAATATGACACTTCAACATCAACTAGTGGAGTAGTAGATTCAGCCCTTATACATGTTGGAAACAATCTTCCAAAACTGCCGCCAGAGTTTCAAATATTTTAAAATATTTGATTCTCAACTTTTTCTTGTTCTCCAGTTCTCCGCCCCTTAAATTGCCTTAATTTAGGTAGTGAAACTACAACTTTGATCTCTCTAGACTCACGACTTAAGTCTCCAATTTCCACTAGGGATGTAAATGGATAATTGAAATTTTATATTCCATTCATATTTATATCTGTTTAAAGGAGGAATCCTATTTTTAAAAAAAAATTGGTTTTTAAAAATTATTCGAACCTGTTCAAAAGCTAATCAAATTAGTTTTTAAAAATTATCCAAAACCCATTCAAAAGCTAATCAAATGCGGATAGGGTAGTGTTATATTAGATTCAATTTTTTAAAACTAGGGGTTTTTAAAAATGATCTAAACCCTACTCTTCTGCTACAATCTCTCCCTCTCGTGCTCTGCCAAGTCTACCTTTGGATTACTTCTCGATGTTCTTTGATGGTGCATAGAATCAGATGTTCTTTGTTCTTGTTTTGACTATTGTAAGAAAAGGCTTTGCTTCTTCCGTTTACTTTCTATAAATAAATTTTTGTGTTTCCTACCAAAAATAAATAAATAATAAATTTTGGTGTTTTTTTAATTAAAAAACTATCGATCTGTTCACATCCCTAGCTCAAATACAAGGTGGGCGTTGAGCCTGAGCCCATAATGCACAGATGGAGTTGGACTCGCACGTAGTTGGTATGGCTTTTGTCCCATGGCAGTTACGAAGAAGAAATGAAACGATTGATTAACCAATGAGAGTATTAAAAAAGGAAATAATTGGGAGGTCTCGGGCTTGGGCCACTATTACAAAAATGCGTACCCATTTTTTACCCTTTTAAAATCAACAAAAAAAAAAGCAAACAACAAGTATTCCCGTTTTAAACGCGTTTAAAATATGTTTAAAACATGTTCCTGGGTTTTTTGGTATTTTTTTAAGACTATGAATTTGTTGAACAATGACTTACTTAACTGATCATATATTTCTTTTCCGAACTCTGATCAAACTGATTTTTTCACCGACATAGTAATGACTCGAAGGGTTTCATTTTTCATGACATCACCTTCAACTCAAGGTCAATGCACGAACCCCCAAAATTGAGCTACAAACTGATGCACCTACTAAAAAAGGTTTCTAAAGCAATGACTGCCCCCAACTTCAACTAAACATGCATCACTCCATGAGTGTATTGGTTGTGTTGACAACAATGAGCAACACCAAAGCCAAGCCAATGCTCAACTTTGGACATTTTGGTGTATGAATTGGGAATCGATATTGGATGTTATATTTTGGATGATATTTAGATGACATGAATTGGAACTTACAATGGGTTGTGAACATAAAAAGCATGTATATTTCTACCCAAAAAAAAAAAGCATGTATTTCAAATAAAAATTTCTCAATTTATATGAGAAAAGTGCCATTTTTTTTAAATATAAACGTTTAAAACTCATACTATCCATTTTTCATTTTTTACTATTTTCTGTTTTTTTACTGCTTTATTTGATCGTTCATTTGCAATTTTTTACCGTTTAAAACTTGTACTGTCTGTTTCCTTTTTTTCGTCGTTCCCATTTTTGCTAACTATAGTCTAGCCGTTTGGGTCAACCAGATAGCATTGTAGTAAAGATTAGTATCACCAAATTATCGAATTAATAAATACTTAAAGGATTGAGTTTTCTTTCACCCAAGTTGAAGAAAAAATCTCTTAGGCTATGTTTGGTTGTAAATAAATGAAAAGAAAAGAAAAAACAGAAAAAAAAAAAAAAAACATAATAAGATAAAAATGATGATGACACAATGATTGATTTATGTGTCTATTTCTCTCTCTCTCTTAAAATTGAAGAAAATGATTTTTTTTCTTTTCTTTTCTATCAATTTCTTGCCAACCAAACTCAACCTTAGCCTATGTTTGAATGTCATGAAAAGAAGAAAAAAAAAATTTTAAAAATGAATTTGAAGAAAGTGATAAGACTTTTTTTTTTGTAAAATGAACTTTAATTAATGAAAACTGTGACATCCACTTGAGATGAGATGGGGGTAAGAGTCCTCCCAAATGACATCCACTTGGGTTGCAGCACCAAAATCCGTTAGAGCATTTGCCATTTCATTCCCTTTATGGGACTATGGGAGTCTCTGCATACGCCTCCTATTCCCGCTGGACCAGGGTTACACCCACTGGCATCATCCATGTTGATTTTCACAAAATCGGAAAATGAAGGTGACCAAGAAATCAGAGGGTATTGCCTTGAGTTTGAGCCTAGGAAATAATGTTGTAGAAAATCTGTAGTATAAGTCTTAGCTCTGTGAATGAGCGCCCGGATAGACGTAAATTTTTGGCGGAAGAGTAAGTCTAAATAAGAAATCCATATCGACCAAATGAGTCAAATTTTGATGACGAAATTCTTATAAGGTGGGGGGAATGTTATACCCGTGCCTAAAAGTCCAGGCTAATTTGAATTTTCGGTTGTAGGTCCGGAACCCGAGGTCATAACCACCCGTACCCTATGGTGTATTAACCGGGTACTCGATTGAGAGAAAGGAACTTTAGTAGTGAGATCTCACTTACCTGCAAATAAGCGGATACCTTCCCCGTGCAACTGCAAGGTCCACCACCAAATGTACAGCTCATGGTAAGTACCCCTAGTTAATGAATCCTAATTCTAATTTAATGTTTTAAGTCTGGGAATCATGTTGGGAGTGATAAAATGCGAAGACATCAACAACCGAAGGGTGATGGAACCAGTTGTGTTTCAGCAAGAAACACACGATGGACGATGACTCTGGTTAACCCCTCCCATCGACAAGAGATGATGTATTGTCAAATCTCTGTCCCATGAGTGCGAGACCCGGTGTCGTGAGTCAGGGATCTCATCGCTGTGTCCAAATTACCTAGTAGAAGTGTTCCCCGAATGATGTAGGTACGCGGGACCCATGTATCGATCCTTGTACACAAAGTCAGATTAATAAACAATTTTTGGACTGTTGGGCCCCAACCAAACAGACCCTAAGTCCCATCCTATAAAACCAGAACTAAACTCTAAACCTATTCTACTGTTGCAATTGTTAGAAGAAGGAAAAGAGGAGGAGAAGGAGAAGGAAAAAAGAAGAAGAAGAAGCAGTAGAAGAAGGAAGAAAGGCCTATGCTTCTAGGTTAGGTAAGAGACCTCATGTTCCTCTCTCTCCCCTTCAATTCTGTAGAACTCCATAGTTTAATTATTGAACCTAAGTTTTTCTTTTATTTGTTTAGCTTGAGTGTGAAGGATCAACTTGGAATCCATTCTTCCTACTTTCAATTTCAAGGTAAAAATCTATGGCTGAATCCATGCGTTTAGAACCAAAATCCTCATGCATGGATGGATCCCATGTCAATTCATCAACTAACCCATTTCCCAAACCTACACTTGAATGCAATTTGGATAATTTATGCCCTAGACATCAATCCCAGAGTCAATTGGACAAATCCAAGCCAAAACCCCTCCCAAAACCCTATTTTCGTCCTTAGAAATTCTATTGCAAAACCTCTAGTCGATGTCTCTGGTCAACCACTCGCATCGACCAGTGAATGTTGTCTCAGGAAATTTATTAACTTAGCTACTGTAATCCTCTGGTCGGCGTCTCTGGTCAACCACTCCTACCGACCAGAGTTGCTATCAAACTTAAACTGAAACTGTAACTCAACCTAGGTTGAACTTATGGTCACCCTAGGGCCCCACCTTCTTTCAAACATAATTTGACTTGTGTGTATGACTTGTCAACCATAGGATAGAACCACTCGATCGGCGAAATCTATCGGCAACCGTCTCGAGGACTAGTTCGATTACGCGATCGCATACACAACAATGTGAGTGGGGATATGCCATTCATGTAGGTGTAATACTTTCTGTTTAATTTTGCTATTAAAGTTTAATATGTACATCATTATTTAATTCTTGTTTTGTTTATATGAAACTATTAAATGAAAATGTTGAGATACAATGATGTGTTTGGAATGCATGCTAATGATGGTCGATAGATTAAATGTCATAGTCGGCTTGGAAGTGAGGAGTATGGTGGTCCGTAGTATGAGATGCGGATGACACCATCAACTCATGCGATGTCATATAGAAGGCATGTGGCTAAGGATTAACATCACTCGTACTACAAACCCTTGCCAACAAGGGTTACGATGTTGGATACCATAATTGTGTGAGGTCAATACCTTGGAGGAGCATTGGTCGGTCGGTAGACCCATCAGTCAATTGGGTTGGTGGTAGCACAGTGGTAACCTAGAGGGCAGGTTGGGCTGACCTTGAGAAGGGATGCTGGAGTTGACTGGTCTTCTCCGATAGCTTAATATGGTTACTACCAGGTACGGAATGCAACTCTGTACCTGGACTGCAGGTATTGGGGATTGTAGTAGTACTTACTTATCTAGTGACGTAGTTTTGTTGTTAGATGGACTAGAGAATAAAATATGATCTCATGCATATATGATCATGTTGTATTGCATCTACATGCATGGCTTATTATTCATTCACTGGGCTCAGTGGAGCTCACCCCCATGGAAACCTTTTTTTTTTAGATGTGAATGCAGGTTCTATATTACCAATGGGCGATGAGGTTGTTGATGGAATTACCAGTGATGATTGGTGGATGCCCGAGAATGAAGGGCATGGCCCGGAATGTACTTATGAATTATGTGTTTCTGAGTTGTGATGGAACTTTTGATCTTCCTTATTTTGCTGGTCTGCGATGACCTTGTGAATATTTTTATTTCCCTTTCTTTTAGAAGTGTAACTATCAGCTCTTATACTTTTTGAGCATAAAAGGATTATATATATAATATAACATAGGATCTTTGGGATTTTACAATAAATCATGTAATCCATCTATGGGTAGTTCAAGTCTTCCGTTGCACTCTTATATACATTTATTATCTTTCTACCCTCATTGTATGGTTTGTGATATGCAAATACTGCTTTTGGATCCTGGAGGATTGATGGATATCGTAGGGTATCCGGATCGCTAACCAGATCCTCCTAAGGGATGGGTTCAGGGCGTAACACTAACTACTACTAATGCATTTTCAACAAGCATTCTAATAATGAGTTAGACTTGATTTTTGGATGTCAACCCATCAAAGGGATATTTAGTATAGAGGTCATGCATTGAAAGCGGTTACACTGCTTGGATAGCTAGTACCCTAGTTTGTCATCAACCAAATGCATTCTTTAAATGACATGAAATTGTTGTATTTTTTAAGCACTAATATTTATATTTGGACAATCAATAATACCATGACTGATGGGTGTGAAAGCAAATTTGCATGCATCTCATGATTGGGATCATTTAACTGAATTGAAACAGATGCTATAGAAGAGGTGACAAATTGGATGGTTGAAACTGATATTCTTGTGTTCTTTGTTTTATTTCAAAATCTTCCTTCTAAATGTTATTTGCAAACGTTTAGAAGATGTTTCAAAATCTTCCTTTTAAATGTTATTTGCATATGCAAATAACGTTATTATTGTTACCTCTTATATAGCATATGCAAATAACGTTTGCATATGCAAATAATGTTTAGAAGAAAATTTTTAAAACATATAAGATATCGCAAACCTCAGCCTACAATACAACCATGTATAGGAGAGAAAACTCAGTAAACTCACTTATTCCAACCTCACAAATTCATTTATAAAAGCAAGAACAGAACCATCTATAATAAGTTCTCTGGGGTTTCTGGAATCAGGGATGAAGCAAACCTGATTATGAGAGGAAGTGATGGATGTAGGAAGCTGTAAGAACCATGGATGACAATCCACCCCGCTAGGGGGTTTGGTCTTGTGCGAGCCAGATCTCGCCAGTATACCCTAAAACAGTACCCTGATCCCTTCTAAGAGGGTAAATGAGTAAATAGGAACCACCACCTAGATAAGGATCTAAGACCCGTAAATTTCTCCCACTGAAGGGGAGAGACTAATGACTCTCAATGCATAGGCAATGATCTGTCCAGATTACTGGGTAAGTATCAATTTACGGACTAGGAATGTGTTAGGCACCCAGTCCGCCCGGCCGAAACTAGTCATCCTTTTCTTAGACCGATGTTGTTTACTAATCATATTATCTAATCCTAATTTCAAGCCACTTGTCCTAAATTAGGTATCTAGGCATGACACATGCAATCCTATACTAAATTTCTATGTTATTCTACCCTGGGGTACCTAAAAATAATTAAACAAACAATTAAGCTAGCTAAACATGGCATGGAGAGTGTTACACTAAGCATGCAAGATTATACTAATCATGAAGCATGGAGCAAAAATAATCTGGCTAATCACTCATCAGAATAACTAAGCACATGAGAATTCTAAACATTCACGGGCTAGATGATGGGTTAGCTCAACTCCCATCCTAAAGAGGGTGCATCTACGTCCCAAGGGATCCCCACATTAAACGTATTTCAACTCGGGCTAGTGGTGGGCAGTCTCCCTCTCACACGTCCTAATCCCAAGGTTGATCAAGAGATCGATTGATATAACCCCAGGGTCCCACTTTGTAAGTCCATATGCACTCATAGGTCTAAAGCATGGGTCCAAGATCTCCACACATGACCTAACCTTGGTTGATGGGCCAATGCCCAAACCGAAATCAAAATCATCTGGGCCCAAATTATTGGATCCTAATCTACTCCACATGGTTTACTATGATTTAGGGCCCAAAAAGGCTCAAGCCTAAGTCGCAATGCCAAATTCCATGTTGCGGTATATAAAAAAACCCAAGTACCCAAACCCAATCAGGTTCATATTAGTTCATTTGACCCACTAAGGCGAAACCTTCCATTCCCTTGAATCAGAATATGGTTAGAAATCCACCAAGCCCATGCTAATACCGATCCAAAAATCCATTCCTAAATCAGGGTTCAATTTGCCCCCAAAGCCTAATGCCCAAAAATGAGCCTAAAGGACTGATTTCAACTTGAATTAAATGAAGTCCAACACATTGGACTTGGGTAAACCCAAACAAATATGGAGAAATCAAATCCCACCCACAGTTCAATCATCGAAAAGGTTGGAATCCAACTCTAATTTCTTCCCAACTTTTATATACACTTCATATGTGAAATTTATTATTGAAAATGACCCATAGGATTAACGCATGAAATTATTGCATAAAAAAGAGCGAAACAAACCAAAACTGAACAACATAACAACAAGAAATATACTATAAATAGACAATCCGGAGCAAGAACAAATTAAAACAAAAAAAATAAACTATGAGAAAATAGGCCAGCACTTAATTGAACTAAAACACATCAGCAAGAACGGAACTAGGAGACATTGACCATTGATCTAAACGCATTAAGAAATTAACAGAGGGGATCACAGCTCATGGCAGTAGAGATATTTGCAAATAAAAATCAAATGAAATAAGGAGAAGAGAAGAATCATTTACCTGAGATGATGGAGGCCTATGCTCGCAGCCACAGTCGGTCACGAACAGAGCAAGCAAAGGGGAAGGGGACTTAATATTACAGATCAATTAAATCACATAGGGGAGAGAGTTAATTACAGACCAGTATAAACAAATAAAAAATTAAACAAAAATGAAAACGAGAATTCCAGTAGCGCTAGCAGAATCACTTGAACTGCAGCAACTCTTCACGAACTGCTCCATTGTCCTCTTCATGAACGCCACAGATAGACCTTTCGTGCATCCCTGGGATTGATCGATTCAGGGTTCGATTGATTAGAGATCATTGCTAGAACTCATACTCAGGAATATTAAATCATGGAGATTATTTGAGTTGTCTGAGAGATGGGCAGAAAAGGTAGATATGGTGGAATAGTTGGATTAAGGCTTAGAAATCAAAGAAGAAAATAAGAACAGGGATTTTCGATTGGGGGTTTTAGAAGGAAATAAAGGGAAAAGAAAGTGGGAAATCGGTTTGATGAGATAGCGATTTCAGAAAAAGGAAGGAGAATGGAGGTGGTTAGATGGGTTCTATTGGGATTTTCTATCAACAAAATTGAAGCGGGGGCAATGTATAGATGATAGCGGATACTGGGGTTTCGATCACGATGATTGCTGAAAAGCCTATAGCTATGGCTAGAGTAAAGGACAAAAGAAAGAAAAATAAAAGAACATTAAAAAATGAGAAGGAGTGCAGTGGCTAGGCGTCTTCCTCGGCTCAGGGAAGTCTCGGCTTCAACATCTCAGGTAGGTTCTCCCATCTCCCTCCCTCTTCTATCATTTCCTCTCTCTTTCCTTCTCCCCTCTTTTTCTCTTCTCTCCTCTTTTTTCTCTTTTTTTCCCACTACCTTCGTGCAAAGACTCTAAAATGACCAACCCCCCTTTTTTGGAAATCTCCTCTTTCCTTTTATGTCATCCTTTAGGGTTTTCACAAAACACCCCTTCCCCATTTTAACCCTCCCAAACCTAGCCGTTTAGGTTTCTTCTTTTGAAAATGACTTTTTTCTGTTTTGCCCTTCCTTTCTGGGTTTGCTTTGG
The DNA here is from genome assembly GCF_018873765.1 of Telopea speciosissima. NCBI lineage: Eukaryota > Viridiplantae > Streptophyta > Magnoliopsida > Proteales > Proteaceae > Telopea > Telopea speciosissima. Next base: position 57,759,005 of record NC_057919.1, on the reverse strand, counting down.
ATGCCATGTAGCACCTCCTCATGGGCTTGGCACCAATGGGCTTTCCATGGGTCAAGTCCACACATTTTTTTTATATTTTGGTGTATCCGAGATAAAAGTCGTCGGTCCTCTGTGTGTCATCATCGCCAGGGGGTGACAAAAATTAGTTGTCTACAGAAGTGCAGAAGAATATGGCGGGAACTTCAGAGATAGGTGGTTAAGGACAGCGAAGAGGAAGAGAGGAGTGGAATATGAACCTAACCAAAAGTGACATTTTTAGGGGTCATGTGATAAAGTTTATCTTTTAAGCATTGAAATTTATATTTGGACAGTCAATAATACTCTGACTGATGGTTGTGAAAGAAAACTTGCGTGCATCTCATGATTGGGATCATTTAACTGAATGAAGACATGCTATAGAAGATGTGACAAATTGGATGGTTAAAATTGATAATCTTTGTGTTCTCTGTTATTTGAAAATCTTCCTTCTGAACTTTATTTGCAAACATTTAAAAGATGTTTCAAAATCTTTCTTCTAAACGTTAAAGATGTTTCAAAATCCTCCTTCTAAACGTTATTTGTAGATGTTTCAAATTCTCCCTTCTAAACGTTGTTTGCATATGCAAATAACGTTATAACTGTCGCATCTTCTATAGCATATGCAAATAATGTTTAGAAGGAAAATTTTGAAACATATAAGATATCGCAAACCTCATCCTGCAACACAACCATATATAGGAGAGAAAAACCCAGTAAACCCACTTATTCAAACCCCACAAATTCATATATAAAAGCAAGAACATAACCATCTACAATAAGTTCTTTGGGGTTTCTGGCATCAGGGATGAAGCAAACCTGATTATGAGAGGAAGTGATGGATGTAGGAAACGCAGAAGAATATGACCGCGATTAGGCTTTACACTACGATTATGTTTTAAAATCAAGTTTTTTGAACCTAATCCTTTAGGTTTTAGAAATTCATAAATATAACTTTAAGCAGTACTACCTATTACTGCCATCGCATATCCTATGGTAAGGCTTGAAGCTATTGATACAATGCCTAAAATTTGATGAAACTTAGCCATCGCAGTGTCTTCGGATGCTTCGTTCAATGGTTTTGATCCAGCGAGGTTGTCATCATTTTGCGAACAAAAAAAAAATTGATTAGTTATGAAAATAAAAAAAAATGCATAATAAGGAAAAAATTAGAAGCATAACTAGGAGACGATACTATTATACCGCTGGATCTGTGACCGAGGGCTAAACATTTTGGATGATTTCAAGGAGCATCATTGCTCCCATACTCTTAGAACGTGAAAGAGTAAATGGTGGATGAGTGGGAATGCTGTTGAGAAAACGGGATGTTGGCAAGGCAGAAAGTGACGCCTTCAAAGCAAAGGCCCTTGTCGGAACCAACCCTTCCAATAATAGTGATAGTCTAGCTACCATAGACTTCAGGCAATGTAGTGGTGTGGATGGATACCGAAGTCAAGCTATATACGAAGCCGATACGAAATAAGGAGGGGGATAGGATGTACCTACTATTTTGTTCTTCTATCGATTGGTTTTCAGCAGATTGGGTTGCCTCTCCCAGTGTGAAGGATGTCTAAATTATCTTGTTCAACCTTCGCCCGAATCGATCTCGATAAACTCAAATCTTGGTTCTGATAAGTACTTCCTAATCTTCTTTACATAAGTATCTGAAACAAATATATGATGCATTTTGGATTAATGATGTGGCAATAAAAGCATACAAGAATAATATTGTAAAATAAAGAATGGCGTATCCCAAATAATCATTTTTTCTTCTTTATGGAGAGAAAGAAATGGTGATTCAAATTGTATAGTGTTAGAATAAATCGATCCGAATAGGGACAAAATCCCAAAAGCCAGGATCTCCATAGGGCGTTCAAGAACACAATCAAATAAATAATAGAAAATAGGGATAGAACCACCAACCTTGTTTCGCATCCATAGTGATGATGATCGCAGCGAAAAATAAAGAACAAAGATCTAAGTGCTTCCCCTCTATTCCCAAAGTAACTGGCCTGATGAGAATATCGAATGCGCAGGGACGACGAACACTGAATATCTCCCTCTCTTTCAAGAATGCACTCCTCAATAGCAATTGAGAATAATAAGTTGTGATGGGTAGAGGGGGGACCTAGCTCTCCTTATATAGTAATTCCTATAGGGTCTGACTCATCACAGTCCCAATAGGAATCTATCTGGCCCACACTAAGCCAGTCCACATTAGACTTCTAATATAACTTAATGACCCCACTTTATTAGACCAAAACCTTAATTAGCCTGGTTTAGGGATTTAATTATGTCCATATAGAGTTTTATTATAACTAAAATTCTAACATTCTCCCACTTAGACTTTCATTAAATTCCTTATTTTTAAAAGGATTTAAAAACAATTTTGACCAAAACAAATCACAGGCTAACAACTCTTTAAGAAAACTTTATGTGCACAATTTTTAAAATAAATTGGTCTAGAGGTCATATTAGAAAGTCAATCTTATCCCATAGAGTTTTAGACACCGAATCATGGCGGTAACTGCATCTATGATCAAGCAACACAGAGCCTTCCATGGTCACGAGAGCCCTCAACTCTACTAACATGGATACAATGTGGTAGTGTGGCAACGAAATAATACTCACGTAGTGATTCCTTATGTATTATCCGTTTATCAGTCCAAAATTTCTCTTCTTTAAGTGGCACAGGCTCACTAGAGAAATAAACTTTGTGATTCTAACGAATCTGTATGTCTCATCAGAAATAACTCGAGTTATACTTTATGTGTTATAAGACATACCTTTAGGCTAACAACTTAATGCCCCAGTCTTGCTTAAGGTTAACATATTCCTTAAGACTTTAAAATCAGAAATATATACATCATGTCAATAAATAAAATACTCATGTGTTTAAAAGAAACTGCATGCAATGACACCTGATATATATATATAAATCAAAGTTTACCATAAGATAAAAATACAGATGAAAAGAAACTTTAAATTGCAATGAAGCAAAATAAAACAAACTCCCACTAACAAACCACATCCCATGATGCAACTAAGCCCATGCCCATGGCATGTCTCTCAAAAACACAAGGGCGAAGACCTTTGGTTAGGGGATCTGCAACCATATCATTTGTACTAATATGCTCCACTGTAATGTCACCTTCTTTTACTCTCTCCTTTATGGTCAAATACTTGACCTCCATGTGTTTAGACCCTCTAAGTCCTTTATTGTTGTTTATAATCAACACAGAGAGTATTATCACAAGATATCCGGATGGGTCTATCCACAAAATCTACAATAGTCAACTCCTTTATGAGATTTCTAAGCCAAATAGCCTGAGTAGCAGCCCCATAGCATGCTACAAACTCTGCCTGCATAGTCGAAGTGATCACCAATGTCTGTTTTTTACTCTTCCATGATACTGCCCCTCCTGCCATCAAGAAACATAACCTGATGTGGATTTTCTGTCATCCTCACAGCCAGCAAAGTCAGAGTCTGTAAACCCCACTAGCTTGAGTTTAGGAACGTGTCTGTAAGTCAGCATATAATCTCTTATCCCCTTCAAGTACCTCAATACTTTCTTAGTAGCAACCCAGTGACCAAGATCAGGATCTGACTGATATTTGCCAAGAAGTCCCGTCACAAAAGCAATATCCGATCTGGTACAGACCTAAGCATACATGATACTACCAAGTGCGCTAACATAAGGCACCTTCTTCATTTCATCCCTCTTAGCTTTATTTTTTGGGCACTGTGTCGAACTCGGTTTGTCACCCTTGAGAATAGGAACATTCCCGGTTTGCAATCCAAGATATCTTGAACCTCTCCAAGATACACGATCAACATAAGCCCTCCGAGAAAGACTTAATAAACGGCGAGAACGATCTCTATGGATCTCAATCCCAAGAATAAAAGAGGCCTCATCAAGGTCCTTCATGTCAAATTCCCTAGATAAAAGTTACTTTGTATTATGCAACATCCCTAGGTCACTGCTTGCAAGCAGGATGTCATCCACATACAAAATGAGAAAACAGAATTTGCTCCCACTGACCTTGTGATATATACACTGATCCACTTTGTTTTCCATAAAACCAAACGAAGTCACAACACTGTCAAATTTCAGATACCACTGCCTAGAAGCTTGTTTGAGACCGTAGATAGACTTCTTGAGTCTACACACAAGATGATCTGAATCATCCACCGCAAAACCCTCGAATGAACCATATATACTTCCTCATCAAGATTGCCATTGAGAAAGGCGGTTTTAACATCCATCTGATGCAGCTCCATATCAAAATGAGCTACCAATGCCATGATCACCCTGAAGGAATCCTTCGAGGAGACTGGAGAAAAGGTCCCATTGTAGTCTACTCCCTCTCTCTGAGTGAATCCCTTGGCTACCAGTCTGGCTTTAAACCTCTCAACTTTTCCTTTGGAATCTCTTTTGGTTTTATACACCCATTTGCAACCAATGGGCTTACAACCTTTAGGTAAATCAACAAGCTCCTAAACATCATTATGTTTCATCGATTGCATTTCATCTCTCATCGCATCTATCCACAAATCTGACTGAGGACTAGAAACAACGCCTAAATAAGTAACTGGATCGACCACACAACCAATGTCATAGTCATGTTCTCCCAGATAGACCTCATAGATAGGTGATATAGCTGACCTTCTCTCCCTGGTGGATCTCCGTAATGGTGCCACTACTGCCTCAACCTAAATCTGAGGAATCTCAGCTGGAACTGTATCAATGATAGGATCCTCAACCGCATCCTGAATAAGAGGAATCTCATTAGGTGCTACATGAATGTCGGGGACGGTATCAATATCGTGCTCTTGAACTCCAGCAGTGTAACCAATGGCACAAGATGCCCCACATCACCAATAGGTAGAAGAATAGGTACCGATGTACCAACCATGTGACTATCTTAAACAGTCTGAGAACAGTCATTCTTTTCGGCCACATCAAATTCCAGAAACTTCGCTGTCTGTGACTCCACAATCCTAGTGCCTCCGCAGGGATTATAAATTTATATCCCTTCGAATGATCTGGGTAGCTGACAAAGTAGCAACGAGTAGTCTTGAAATCCAACTTGTTTAAAGTCGGATTATACAACTTCACTTCTACAGGGCATCCCCAAACTCTAAGATGGTTTAAACTGGGTTTACGACCGGTCCACAACTCAAAAGGTATAAGAGGAGCGGCTTTAGTATGTACACGGTTAAGGATGTAAAGAGCAGTTTTCAAGGCTTCACCCCATAAGAACTTAGGTAAATTTGTCCTACTAACTATACTCCTCACCATGTCCATAAGGGTACGGTTACGCCTTTCGGTGACCCCATTTTGTTCAGGACTTCCTGGCATAGTAAACTGACTAACTATTCCAGAGTCCTTAAGGTATTTGGCAAACGAGCCCTTAAGCTGTCCAGCAACGCCATGTCTGCCATAATACTCACCCCCACGATCAGATCTAACAATTTTAATAACTTTCCCTAACTGTTTCTCAACTTCAATCCTAAAAATCTTGAACTTGTCAAGAGATTCAAACTTTTCTTTAATTAAGTGCAGGTATCCATATCGGGAATAGTCGTCTGTAAAAGTGATGAAATAAAATTTTTTACACAATGTGGCTGAATAGGGACCACTAATGTCAGTGTGAATGACCTCTAACAGGTCAGAACTACGGACTGTAGTTTTGCATTCTTCTTTATTTTGGTCATCTTTCCCTTACAACAGTCTACACAAGTTTTTAGATCACTTTCGAGAGTAAGCAGGATGTCAGACTTTATCAGCCTTTCCACTCTTGCCTTAGAAATATGACTTAGCCTCTTATGCCACAATGTGAAAGACCGTTCTTTAGGTAAGGGTCTTTTAGAAACAACACTTTCAACATTACAGGAGACATAGATATCAGTGGGAGACAAACATAATCTGTACAATCCGTTGGACATAAAGCAGGAACCAACTTTAGTTGAATTAAAAAATAAATTAACCATAGTATTCTTTATTTCAAAATAGAAACCACTAATGTCCAAAACTGAAACCGAAATTAAATTCTGCCTAAAGGACGGTACATAAAAAGTGTTCTTTAAAGTCAATTTAAAACTAGAATCTAATAATAAAATGACATCTCCCACGAACTCTACGTCAGAATGTCCATCATTTCCTACGACCAGCCTTGATTCATCCTTGTTTGGCCTCCTCCGATTTATGAACCCCTGTATGGTAAAAGCAATATGATTAGTTGCACCGCTATCTAGCCACCAAGAACTGGATGGGGCTTCTGATAGATTGGATTCACAAACAAAAGCCAAAGAATCATTACCTGATGGCTGCTTGGGCTTGAGTAACCAAGCCTTGTATTTGTCGCAGTCCTTCTTCATATGACCCTTCTTCTTGCAAAAGAAGCAGCGATCACTCTCTTTCTTCAAAGAGTCTTTCTTGGATCCCAAATTGTTAGTCTGATCGGACTGTTTATTGGCAGACTTATGAGTATGATTTTTAGACTTTTTACTCTTACGGGCTTTGGAAGTAAATAGGGCAGTAGGCTTTTTCTCTTTCTTCAGTTTCTCTTCCTCAGATACAACCCTAGAAATTAGGTCATTAATGCTCCAGACTCCATCTTGGGAAATGTAGTTGATTTTTATGATGCCAAATTCAGAAGGTAGGGTATTTAAGGCTTGATGGACAATTAGGACATCTGGAAGAGGAATGTCTAAGGCCTTGAGTTTAGTTTGGTAATCAACCATCCTAATAATGTAATCCCTAACACCCCCAGAACCATCATACTCCATATTAAATAACCCTTGCAGAAGTGTCCCAATCTCAGCATTCGATGAAACTTTGTATCTCTTGAAAATTACATCTAGCAATTCCCTAGCAGTACATTTCTCAGGCATACCACTTTTTAGGTGTTCCGGTATCGACCTCTTTATGGACAGTATACTGAGTCGATTACTCTTTTGCCATGGCATGCAGACTTTTCATCCTCGACTATCGCAGCTTAGTTCCATTGGTGTATCTATAACAAGGGACGTGTGCACATCTGCCATTTCCATAGCAAACATAATGTCCTCTTTCCACTTCTTAAAGTTTGACCCAGTGTGGAGCTCAATAGTAACCATGTTATTATTGACAGAGAAGGTGTCTGAAAATTTAAACAATGAACAGTATAATAATTAAAATGATGCAAGTACAACTTGAAAACTTTATAAGCTAATGAGAATTTTACACACATCATTGTGAAAACACCTTTGGGCTGAATTCTCAATATGCAATTGTAAAAATCTCTATATACCAGTGGCCATGGGAATACAGCTCAACTTTCAAAATCCACCACCTTTGGGTGTGTAGAATTCTAGGGTCAACCTATTCACATGCATACTGTATATGTACCCCTTCAAGTACCAATACATGACCACCACTTTTAGGTGTATGACCACACATTAGAGTTGAAGGACATCCCACAATTGTATGAAACCGGTGTTTCACAAATCCAACAAGGAAGGTCGCTTTGGCGGCTGCATCATGTTGAACCCATGGAACCCTCTCTTGGGATATTCCAAAATTACTTACATCCTTAAACAAATTGTGTTATTTTATACTTTATGACAAGGGGCTTTAAATGTCTTAAAATTAACACAAAAATAATAATAATACTGTTCATCAAGGTAGGTATTCCAGCAATTCAAAAATTGGTTCGATTCCCAATAGAACGAACCAATAAATTACATAAAGGGCATGCATCAAAAGAATACCAAAAATATTTAAAATATTCATATCTGATCAAAACAGAGGGCACCACTGTGTAGAGCACAGAAAAATAGAGCCAACGTAAAAAACGGGACCCCAAACAGAGTCTCGTAGCCCCCAGAAAGCCCGATCAAAGTTCAGGTCCAAATCCGGTTGACTATACTGGTCAAACCGGTCCGAAAAGGCAAACCAAATCAATTTGGTTCAACCCCGGTTCGAATGAACCGGTTCAAACCCGGTCCAAACGTGTTTGGGTCAACCCAAAATGGGCATTAACCGGGTTAACGGGTCGAGTTTTTGGATCAGAACCCCGATCGACCCGACCCGAACGGCGCACTTTAGCATCGCCTATAAATAGCATCAGGCGCACGATAGCAAAACCCAGATTCCTTTTTTTTTTTTTTTTTTTTTTAATTTTTAACTTCTGCCGGCGAGTGAAGATCACCCGCGGCTGCCGCCGGCGCATGGGAGCGCATCCTGCAGCCGCCGACGGTGATCCACCCATCGAAAATTCTAATTTTTTGAGTTCTACGCCCCCTTGTGATCAGATTCTGTTTTCGCCGGCTAAAAAAATCGGCAGAATGCCAGTGTCCGTACGGGTTTTTGGAAAACTGGAAAAAATCCTAAAAACCTTGATTCGAATCGAAAAATTTTCGATTCCCTTATTATGTTCTATTATTTTGAATCCATATAGGTTCAAGAACAGATCTATGGAGGCTCTGATACCACATGTTAGAATAAATCGATCCGAATAGGGACAAAATCCCAAAAGCCAGGATCTCGATAGGGGGTTCAAGAACACAATCAAATAAATAATAGAAAATAGGGATAGAACCACCAACCTTGTTTCGCATCCATAGTGATGATGATCGCAGCAAAAAATAAAGAACAAAGATCTAGGTGCTTCCCCTCTATTCCCAAAGTAACTGGCCTGATGAGAATACCGAATGCGCAGGGACGACGAACACTGAATATCTCCCTCTCTTTCAAGAATGCACTCCTCAATAGCAATTGAGAATAATAAGTTGTGATGGGTCTTGCTCTCCTTATATAGTAATCCCTATAGGGTCTGACTCATCACAGTCTCAATAGGAATCTATCTGGCCCACACTAAGCCAGTCCACATTAGACATTTAATATAACTTAATGACCCTACTTTATTAGACCAAAACCTTAATTAGCCTGGTTTAGGGATTTAATTATGTCCATATAGAGTTTTATTAGAACTAAAATTCTAACATATAGTGTAAACAACCTCATATTCTCTTAATGTTTCAGTATATACATAGCGTTCTTTTCCCTCATGGGACTTTTTTTTCCCTCTAGAATGAATAACATATATTATTTCTCATGGAGGATATGAGATAGCCGGGGATATGATCCAACAGTATAATAACGATACAATTCCAAAATAGATCATACAAATACAAACAAAATAGGATATAGCTAGATTACTAATTTGATGTTGCCCTACATAGGAGGAAATGCATTTTCATCTTCTCAATGTTGTTTTACAAAAAAGATAAGAAGATTGTTGATGAGATTAGCGCACAAGAAGGCAGGATGGAGTCTCCCAATTTAGTAGGGAATTTGGTTGTTATCCTTGACAGCTGTAGTTACCATTCTATAAAGGATTCTTGCTTATCTTCCCAACTGTATATGACTCTATTTAAAGCTAATGAAAAACCCTCACTAAATGCATCGTAGATGTGAGGGATTCCCATCATGGAGTAGGCTTCCAAACCTAGGAAGACCGAACCACGTTAGCTATTGTTTTCTTCCTTTTCCTTCTCTGTGTGTGAATGTGTTTATGCTTGAAACATGGTATCAGAGTTATTCGTTTTGGGTTCATGCCCTAAGAATTAAAGCTTATGGCATCGTTGCAATTGATGTTTTCTCTCACTCAGCTAAGTTGATTTATGCACTATTTTTTTCTGGTTCGTTTGACATTTCTTTGTATTCATGGTTGGTACTTCAATGTCGATGGATGTGAACAAATCCAAGACACACAACCGCCTTGCTTCTATTATTTTTAATGACCGTAATTTTCTGCCATGGGCAATCATGATTGCTCTTGGAGGTCGCTTAAAGATTAGCTATATCAATGGCAATATCATCCCTCCCAAGCCTACCAATCCCAAGTTCGCTGAATGGCAAGCGAATGACAATCTGGTTATGTCATGGATATTCAACTCCATGAAGAAAGATTCCCTCTCTACATCGACTATTATTAGATAGAAAATGTTGGATGATCAAAATGACTATATCCCTTACCTCAGGTATTTCTTGTTAAATGAACCAACCCTAAACCATCCTAAAGATCTAATATTATAACATCCAAATAATAGATGATGAATTCAATGGTGAGATACTCACAGCGGTGACAATGCAGAAAGACATTTAAAACCTCGACATATTAAGTAATCAACAGTTGGGACTCGACCATGGAGTAATTTCTATATGAACATCTGTGCCCTTGTAATGGTGAGATACCCACAGCAGGGACAATGCAGAGAGACATTTAAAACCTCGACATAATAAGTAATTAGTAGTTGAGACTCGGCTATGGAGTAATTTTCATATGAATATTTGTGCCCTTGGCGCCATTTGAGTATGCCATAACTTTAACCACCAAGTCTGAATTGGAGAACATGAATCATCGATTACTAGTCTATAGGCTGAGGATATAGAAAAATCTCTGTTACAAAGTCCTGAGAAGAAAAGAAAAAACTAGAGAAGAAACGATAAAAGAAAAAAAGATGGGGAAGAAATGAAGAGAACTCGATGCACTGAGTTCCTCTCCCACAGTTTGTATTTATAATAATAACCAAATACATCAAAATAGGAAAGTCATTCCTTGACAACCAAGAAACTAAAAATAATAAGAAACTAACCCTAACTAGGAAACTAAAATAAAATGAAAGAAGCAAACTAAGAAACCAAGATAGGGACAATCCCCCTATTCATGGTAAATTATCCAAACTACCCTTGTACCCCCACGGCACAAGGGCCCATTCTCAACACTCTCCCTCAAGCTGGAGTACACATATAGCAAAAAGAAATCTCCAGCTTGAAACAAAAGCATAAGGTAACAATTGTAGCATCACCAGCTCAAGCACAATAGTCACCAATTAGCAATAGTAAGTAAAAGAAATCGTGTCGAATAGAACCAAACAACAAGAAGCAATAATAAACGATAGAGAACCCCAACCGCGCATCTAAAGATCATATAACAACAACAACAACATCACGGGTAGTAGATAGACGTCTTCCCAAAGAAGACAAGTAAAAAGATCA